>NC_082657.1:625000-1250000 GCF_028023285.1 Balaenoptera ricei | reverse complement strand
CTAAGGATTTACAACGTTGAGCATTATTTCACGTGTTTGCTGTATATATCTTCTTTAGTAAGATGTCTATTCTTTTCTTTGTCCTATTTTCTATTTTGTGAATTTGGCTATTTTCTTTTTAGTTACAATAAGACAAACAACAAAGACACGTTGGTATTTTACTTATTCTTCAATGATGTGAGTGACTTCCTTGCTGCATGGGATAATTGTTTTTGAATACTGGAAGAATATTTTGTTATTTTTTACTTTTTTTTTTTTGATGGAATGCACAGTGTATGGACACCTATACCAAACATTTAAGTTTCATCAGCATTATTAACATATTCTCCATCACTTTTCTAAGTGTAGACATTCAATATATTGCATTCAGTAATACTATAAATCAAGCCTTGGTTTGTAGTGTTTGCCAGTTTCTTTGGTATAAATACCATGAACAATTTCAAACTACCAACCTGATGTCACTGAATAGAGTTGGGAAGAGTTGGCAGTATCACACCATTCTAAACAGAGAAATGATTAGAGAGTGATGATGTTTCAATATTTGTAACTTAAAAGAGTTTAATTGATATATAATTGACTTATGTATATATTAAAAATGTCAATTTTGTTGTTTTGATGCATAAAATTTCCTTAAGCCCTTTTTAAATTTGTGCTTTTCAACTTATGAGATTTCTGATACAGGATATAGTCTACTGTTTGTAATTGCTATTTTCAAATATACACAAAAGTAGAAAAGACTGTCTTATGGATCCCCAACCTTCTGTCATTGTTTATAGTCATTCGTGTTTCATCTCTCATGCACATTAGTGGGTTCTTTTACTTAAAACCCAGAGATTGTGTTGTTTAATACATAGTTTCTTGAGAATGCTTCTCTAAAATGTAAGAGTATTTCCATAATGACAATAACTTTCTCACACAAAATAAAAATATTTTAAAGTGTGATAAATATTTTATCAGTGCTGAATTTTATCAATTTTCTCAAAAATATATTCGTTCTTTAAGGCAGACTACAGACGTACCTTGTTTTATTGTGCTTCACAGATACTGTATTTTTTTTTTTTTTTAATTTCTATTTATTTATTTATTTATTTTTGGCTGGTGTTGGGTCTTCGTTTCTGTGCGAGGGTTTTCTCTAGTTGCGGCAAGCGGGGGCCACTCTTCATCGCGGTGCGCGGGCCTCTCACCATCGCGGCCTCTCTTGTTGCGGAGCACAGGCTCCAGACGCGCAGGCTCAGTAGCTGTGGCTCACGGGCCTAGTCGCTCCGCGGCATGTGGGATCTTCCCAGACCAGGGCTTGAACCCGTGTCCCCTGCATTGGCAGGCAGATTCTCAACCACTGCGCCACCAGGGAAGCCCCGATACTGTATTTTTTTTTTAAATAAATTGAAGGTTTGTGGCAACCCTGCACTGAGCAAATCTATTGGCACCATTTTTCAAACAGCATTTCCTCATTTTGTATCTCTGTGTCACATTTTGGTAATTCTCACAAGTTTTCGAACTTTTTCATTATTATTATACCTCTTATGAGATCTGTGATTAGTTATCTTTGATGTTACTTTTTTTTTTTTTTTTTGTCTGTGCCATGCAGCTTGTGAGATCCTAGTTCTCTGGCCACGCATTGAACCCGGGCCCTCAGCAGTGAAAGCACAGAGTACTAACCACTGGACTGCCAGAAAATTCCCAGTTGGTTTTTTTGTTACTTTGTTTTTTGTTTTTGTGATGTTACTATTGTAGTTGTTTTGGAGCACCATGAGCTGTACGCCTCTAAGATGGTGAACTTAATTGATAAATGTGTGTTCTGACTGCTCCACTGATTGGCCATTCCCCTGTCTTTCTCTCTCTCTTTGGCCTCCCTATTCCCTGAGACACAACAATATTGAAATTAGGCCAATTAATAACCCTACAATAACCTCCAGTGTTCCAGTGAAAGGTTGGAGTCACTTCACGTCTTTCACTTTAAATCAGAAGCTAGAAATGATTAAGCTTAATGAGGAAGGCATGTCAAAAGCTAAGAGCTTGTACGTCTGTCGGGAGTGGGCCCAGAACAGTATTTATGTACTTTTTCCAAACTTATATTTTTGGCGTTGCTTGGGCCATGCACCTTTTTTTTTTTTTTTTTTTAATTAATAGACTTTTACTTTTTTTTTTTTTAAGTATTTGTTTTTTATTTATTTATTTATGGCTGTGTTGGGTCTTCGTTTCTGCGCGAGGGCTTTCTCTAGTTGTGGCAGGCGGGGGCCACTCTTCATCGTGGTGTGCAGGCCTCTCACTATCGCGGCCTCTCTTGTTGCGGAGCACAGGCTCCAGACGCGCAGGCTCAGTAATTGTGGCTCACGGGCCCAGCTGCTCCGTGGCACGTGGGATCCTCCCAGACCAGGGCTCGAACCCGTGTCCCCTGCATTGGCAGGCAGACTCTCAACCACTGTGCCACCAGGGAAGCCCCATGCACCTTTATAGCAATATGTGTATTTACTAGGAGAGTCAGGATCCAGCAAAAGGAACAGCAAAAGCCAATGTACTTTGAGATTCTAATTTTGAGCTCCATCCACTTAGAGCTACTGGGGCAAAGCTTTAAGGCTTCGAAGCCACCAAGGAGGCAGGAAGTGCTGAGGGAAAACCCTCTGGCTACTTTATGAAAATAGAACACAAGTTTATATCCAGCAATGACCAGGAAATATTTCAGTCCAAACACTGTCATTTCCTGAGGGATCCCTTTGGAGAAAAGAACTAAGCAGTTGGCTAGGACAAGCTGGTTGAGGATTTGGTCTGTGGGTGTGAGACTTCTTCCAGTGATCGAAGTGAAAGTATAAAAACAAAGAAGTGAGGAGTTTCCCAGGATCCCATCTTTCATCTGAGTGAGGAGGATAATCACCCAGTCCAGGTTAGTAGAAACCATCACATCAGTAACTTAGGGATAATGTTTAATCGGAGTCAGAAGAATCAAATTGATGTTTGATGCCAGGACAGTAACTGCAGGGGTAACATCCATGCAGGTGTGGAAAGGAGTCATCTGGACACTAATGCAGTCACCCAGAGGCAGAGCTCTCCCCCAGTCCCTGGGGCGCCAGGTACTCCTGCATGCTGGCAGGTTGTGTTCCTTTCTGGAGGCTCTGGGGAACCAGATTCTTGCTTGTTGGGGTTGTTGGCAGAGTTCAATTCTATGTGGTTGTAGGACTGAGGACTCTCAGCTCCCTAGATGCTCTCTGGTTGTGTTGAGGGCATCTGCGAAGTCTCAGTTTCTTCAAAGAGGTTTTTGTGTGACTGACAGCTCTGACCTTTCCATCTTGCTGAGTCAGGACTAAGGTTGCTGGCTATCAGACGTGTACTGTCCTTAGCTCCTACGGTTCTAGCACAAAGCTGTTATCTCAAAACCAGCAATAGGGCATCAAACGCCCTTATCGTACTGCCATATCTCTGACTGATGTCTGCAACTTTCTCCCTGCAGCTGGGATAGTTTCTCCACTCTTTTAAATTAGTTAATTAATTAATTAATTTATTTATTTATTTATGTTTTTGATGGGTTTTGCTGGATGTTACAAGTACTTTTGTTTTTTTAATTAATTTTTATATTTGGCTGCGCTGGGTCTTCGTTGCTGTGCGCGGGCTTTCTCTAGTTGCAGCGAGTGGGGGCTACTCTTCATTGTGGTGCGCAGACTTCTCATTGCAGTGGCTTCTCTTGTTGCGGAGCACGGGGTCTAGGCACCCGGGCTCAGTAGTTGTGGCGCATGTGCTTAGTTGCTCCGCAGCATGTGGGATCCTCCTGGACCAGGGCTTGAACCCGTGTCCCCTGCATTGGCAGGCGGATTCTTAACCACTGCGCCACCAGGGAAGTCCTAGTTTCTCTACTTTTAAAGACTTATCTGTATTTTTTTTTAAGATTATTTTCTTTGTATTGTAGTAAAAAATACATAACATTAAATTTATCATCTTAACCATTTTTAAATGTACTGTTCAGCAGGGTTAGATACATTCACATTGTTGTGCAACAGATCTGAGGGGCTTATAAAGACAAGGAAATGAGGTTTGCATTACAAATAATTTTAATTGGAATTGGAGGCAGAAAATAGTCTTGGCTGAACATGATTGACTGCTAAGTCCATCACTGAAGGGAGGTCAAAGTCCGTTACTGTGACAGGTTCTTGCAGAGCTCTTGGAAGATTTGTGGTTTGGCCCAGATCAGAAGTTCATGGTTCTACCTGTTGAGGACGTGTGTCAGGTTCACCTCTTTAATGGACTCCCAGCACCATTTTATTTTTTTTAACACTTTTTAAAAAATGTTTTATTTATTTATATTTAAAACGTTTGTATATTTTTGGCTGTGTTGGGTCTTCATTGCTGCACGTGGTCTTTCTCTAGTTGTGGCAAGGGGGGGCTACTCTTCGTTGCGGTGTACGGGCTTCTCATTGAGGTGACTTGTCTTGTTGCGGAGCACAGGCTGTAGGTGTGTGGGCTTCAGTAGTTGTGGCTTGCAGGCTCAGTAGCTGTGGTGCACGGGCTTAGTTGCTCTGTGGCATGTGGGATCTTCCCAGACCAGGGGTCGAACCCGTGTCCCCTGCATTGGCAGGCGGATTCTTAACCACTGAGCCACTAGAGAAGTCCCACAGCACCATTTTAAAAGCCTTGACATAAGTAACTCCATTTTGTTTCACATTTCACACTTGGGATTAGAACAAAAACACTGACGGAAGAGACATGTTCCTATGAGACCTCAGTGCACATGAATTAAAGTGTTTCTTTTTGTCCTGTTAATCTGTCTTGTGTCAGGTTTTTTTTTTTTTTTTTTGGCCACACTGCGTGGCATTCGGGATCTTAGTTCCTGGACCAGGAATCTAACCCACGCCCCCTGCAGTGGAAGCGTGGAGTTTTAACCATTAGACGGCCAGGGAAGTCCCTTGTGTCAATTTTATTATTAGTTCAGCCACAAGAACTCAAGAGGGGTAGAGCGGGAAATTTCCCCCTCCTGACATAGCCTTGCCTCAGTCTCCCATAGTCACAGTACCCATTGCTTTCAGATATTCCATATTGGGCATAGATGCTCTGACACAATAGAAATGGATTAAAATTAAGACTTTGACATTTACAAATTGGCTTGATAAATGTGACCCCATGTAAGTCAAAACAGGACCTTCAAGGATTAAAACTTATGTGTAATAAAATGGTGATTATACCCCACTGCTTCTCCATTTACAGTCCAATTTTGCTTGTTCTTAAATCTGAAAAAAATAATGAGCACCACTTGATAGATTACTGCAACCTTAATGCTATGGTCCTGTTCATCAAGGTTCCATATCCAATACTCAGTAAAAGTTACTGATTCTATTCAATCAACAACGGGTGAATATTTTTTGCTCTATAGATTTGGCTGACATGTTCTCTTCAGTGCCTGTTTCAATAGCCTCTACTGCAGTTTGTTTCTACCTTAAGAGGGGTACAATACACCTTTTCCTGGCTACTCCAACATATTCGTCATTACAAATTTTACTTCCAAATTAAAATCAGCAGGCACTCCTGATAGTGCCCTCAGAAACTCTACCATAGAGGATTTGGCAATTTCTCCTTAAACCTACTGGAGTCTGGACACATGATGGCTGTAAGTTGACCAAGGGCTTCTGATACAAGAAGCTGGCCTTCTCTGCCCATGCTGTCTGACATTAAAACCACCGATGACTGGCTACCTCCTGGGTCTTCTGGAAATAGAGGCTGTCACAGACCCTGAGCCTGTGACTCTCCGTATTCAGCTGCCCATCATGCTTTGAGTCATGGAAACAACACAGTCCAATCTCAGCACAGCTACCGAGGCCTCTGTAGATTAAAACATCCTGGAAACAAACCTGGAACCTCTGGCATATTCCACCTGTAGGAGTGGTGGCATCCTCTGTCTTTAGTCACTTGCCAGATTCCATGGTGCTGGAAGGTCACCTCCATTCAGGCCCCTTGTCTACCTGGAGAGCCCCTTGGGATTAACTGAGTGAACTGCAGTGGAAGATGAACAGCACTGCCAACCATCAGACATGGTGGAGCTCAGTGAAATGTTGCTTCTTTCCATCCTTTAGCCAGGACATCCCTGATAGAACACAGGACCCAAGGGACAACACCCTTGGGCAAACTTCAGGCAAGAATCTTAGCATGGGGTGACCTGGCTCACAATGGCCACATCTCCACATTTATTATAAACTGTTGGGTCATTACTTAAAAATTGTCCCCTCGGTAAAAATAGCAAGAACCTCTAGGAATCTCTTGCTTCACAGTTAAATCAAAATCACACGTCTCCACATGTATTAACGCCACAATATGAGGTCTTGCCAGGATATTCCTTTTTCACTTCGGAGTTATAATTTGAACCTAAACTTCCTCCACGAAAAAACCAAAAACCTGTCAAGTGCAGCTGCACACCATTCTTGTGACTTGATTTTTCTGCTACTGGTAGGAGTACTTTTATCAATTTTCAAGAAGCTCCAACCCTCCAAGGAAGCCATTGTTTCAACTAAACATGGCAAATGCTGAGGTTCACATCAACTCAAGCGGGTACCCTCTTAGAAGGGACACTCCCATCCAACATCCCAGACAACATCATCCTGGCCCAGGAGTTCGTTGCTGGAGATGACATCACCTCAGATGATAACAGTTCAAATGACGTTGTCCCAACCCAAGACCTCGAAGTTGGAGTTGACTTCACCCCTTACACTAAAATCTTCACCCCGGCAATGCCCATGGACTGCCTCTCCTAAGGCACAAATTGGACGCAGGACATGTATTGCATCTCTTCCTTTCTTTTATTATTATTTTTAAAGGCATCATTTATTTATTGAGACTGCGTTGGGTCTTCGTTGCTGCACACGGGCTTTCTCTAGTTTCAGAGAGCAGGGGCTACCCTTTGTTGCAGTGCGTGGGCTTCTCATTGTGGTGGTTTCTCGTTGTGGAGCACGGGCTCTAAGGTGCGTAGGCTTCAGTAGTTTTGGCGCAGGGGCTTAGTTGCTCCGCAGCATGTGGGATCTTCCCGGAGCAGGGCTCGAACCTGTATCCCCTGCATTGGTTACATGCATGTAAAGAACAATAAATAAAAGCTGTGAGTCAAGTTTATTCAGTATCTTACTGAGAACTATCGCCCAGGAGACAGCCTCTCAGATAGCTCTGAGAAACTGTTCTGAAAAGAAGGGAGGTCAGGGGACTTCCCTGGCAGTCCAGTGGTTAAGACTCTGCACTTCCAGTGCAGGAGGTGCAGGTTCCATCCCTGGTCAGGGAACTAAGATCCCACATGCCACTAGTCACGAGGAATTTTAGTTAATGGTTTTAGTGTTTTTCTAAGTATGGGAAGATGTAAGAATCCAGGTTCATAAAAAATTTCTCCTCAAAAAATGTAACTTTCTGAAAGCCTGTTCTGCCAGTTTTCCCAGAGCACAGACTGCCTCATTCCTTCTCTCTGCCCTGATCTTTTTTCAGGGTGTGCTGGGGATCAGTGACTGCATTGGCTAATGATTCAATACTTATAGATCCAAATGGCTAGCAGCATTCTTTAGTTGGCACTAACAATGTACATATTTTATGTCCAAATGACTTTATGGAATTGTTTGTCCATTTGTATCTGTAGACTTTGTTTTATTTTATTTTGTTTTTAACATCTTCATTGGAGTATAATTGCTTGACAATGGTGTGTTAGTTTCTGCTTTATAACAAAGTGAATCGGCTATACATATACATATATCCCCATTATCTTCTTCCTCTTGCGTCTCCCTCCCACCCTCCCTATCCCACCCCTCTAGGTGGTCACACAAAGCATGGAGCTGATCCCCCTGTGCTATGCAGCTGCTTCCCACTAGCTTTCTATTTTACATTTGGTATTATATATAAGTCCATGCACTCTCTCACTTCGTCCCAGCTTACCCTTCCCCCTCCCCATGTCCTCAAGTTCATTCTCTACATCTGAGTCTTTATTCCTGTCCTGCCCCTAGGTTCTTCATTTTTTTTTTTTTTTTAGATTCCATATATATGTGTTAGCATATGGTATTTATTTTTCTCTTTCTGACTTACTTCACTCTGTATGACAGACTCTAGGTCCATCCACCTCACTACAAATAACTCGGTTTCGTTTCTTTTTATGGCTGAGTAATATTCCATTGTATATATGTGCCACATCTTCTTTACCCATTCATCTGTCGATGGACACTTAGGTTGCTTCCATGTCCTGGCTATTGTAAATAGAGCTGCAGTGAACATTGTGGTACATGATTCTTTTTGAATTATGGTTTTCTCAGGGTATATGCCCAGTATGTTTCTGTAGACTTTGGGAGCACCTACAACATTACTTTTACCGTCTGGGAACATGCTTCATGGGGTCTGAAATAGTATTTCTGAAAACTTTTAGTGATTACTTGCAGACAACACTCCCCATAAGTCTTCCTACAGCCACTCTAAGAAGTAACGAAAGCCTCCCCTCCAGCCTAGTTAGATCCCTCACAGTGCCTCTGGGTTTGTGGGGGTGGGACCACCAGCTAGAGCCCTAGCTAGACCTCTGAGAACTACATTTCCTAGAGGACTGTGCGCCGAGAGGCAGCGTGTCTAAGCCAATGAAAACCCAGGGTAAAGACATTCCTGCGCATGCGCTTCTCATCGGAGAGGGACTTCCGGCCTCCTCCTCGTGGAGGCCATTTTAATTGCTCTGGATTTGTTCTAGTTCCGGAGCGCTGCGTGGGGGCTGAGATGACTGAACTAAGGAGGTCCGAGTGGAGGTGTCCCCGTTGCACAGAGGCGGGTCTGAGGTTCGGCGACACCGCCTGGGGTGTCCCGCGTCAGACCCTGGATAAGGCCGGCCGTGGCTGGGTCCCCTCTGTTCTCCCGCCCCTACCGGCCCAGCTCCGCCCACAGAGTCCGATGGCGATGGCGGCGCTAAGGGACCCGCCTCAGGTAAACGGTTGTCCTCCGGGCCCTCACCGCCCTCACCCCACCAGACACTAAATCCCCTGTCCACGTGCCCGCAGCTCAGGCCGCGGTGTCCAGGACGGTGAGGCGGTCGTGGATGGGCTCTGTTTCTGACAGTGTGACGGCGCGTGGGAGAGGGTCACAGGTGGAGGGACCGGCAGGTGCAAAGGCTTGGAGGTGAGACTGAGGCGGGAGGATTCGGGAAACCTGGAACTGTCTTGTATTTGCATGGAGCGGAGGGTGTGAGGTGGACTCACACCTGCACTGTCAAGCTGAGGGTTTTGTACCTCCGTTCTGAGGACCATGGCAGCCATGGTGGGTTGTGAAGAGAAGAGGGATATAGTCTGATTTAGGGTTTTAAAAGCTTTCCAAGACCTACTCTGAGGGAGAACAGATTGGAATGGGGGTGATGAGGATAGTGAGGCACAGGGAGGTTGAGTCCTTATCCAACATAGAACTGGGAAGAGGCAGCACTGAGGTCTGAAGCAGAGAGTTTAGTCTTTTAGCCCAAGGTCATCTGGCCTCCAGGGCTGGCGAGGGGTACAGGGAGTTTTGAGCCCCTTGGAATATACCTTTATGGCTTGCTTCTGCCCACAGGTCCCCATGGCTGAGGAAGTACTTATGGAACCTACACAGGGAAGTGGAGGGTGTCCCAGGCCCTCACTGGTTTGGATCTCACTCATATGAACTTGAGATTGTGGTGTGGTGGGACTCTTCACCTGCCATTCTCCCAGCCCTTGGGTTTGGGGACCTGGGAGAAATCCTCTAGACGCATTCTAGTCCAGGCCAAGGGTTTCATGGAAGAGTTGCTTTCTGGTCATCTGTGGAAAATGGTGTAGAAGGTTATCCCAGAAACAGGTACCAGCATGTTCAAATGTTTGGTAGTGTGTCCACAAACTGGGAACAGGGCACAGCAGGTCTCCTTTCTTTTAGCAACAGAGAGCAAGGGGACAGGAGTCAGTCTTGTAATGTGGCTGTCTGAGAAGTTGAGCATCTATTGTGGAGGTAATGGGAGATTTGGAACAGAGGAGGGAGATGATCTTACTTAGGTCTAAACAGGCTCCATCTGGTTACAGAGTGGAAAACAGACTTTGGGAGGAGGAAGGATGACCAGGGAGGAGGGTACTGCAGAAGTCCTGGTGCGTGTTCATGGACCAGAGTAGTGGCTGTGGAGTTGGAAGAAGTGGTTGGATTCTGTATCCATTATTTAAGAAGGGCTGCCCAGATTTTCTGATTTTGAGGGTGGGAGAGAGAACGGTAAAAGTCAGTGATGGCACTAAAGTTTTGGTCTTAGCAGCTGAAAGACTGGAAGCTTCATTAACTGAGATGAGATAATCAGTAGTAAGAGTGATTTTCATTGGGGATATCAGGAATTTTGTTTTTGGCTGTGTTAAATTTATGAGATTCTTCAGAGAACAAATGAGTAGTGGCATCAGGTGGGCAGCTGGACACAGAGGTCTGGAAATCTGGGGCATGGTTCAGGATGGAGACATCTGAAAGTGGTGGCTAGTGTCTGCACCAGTGTTGAACTATGGATTGTATTTAGAAAGTGGAATTCAGACCATGGTGATAATGTTATTAGCAGGTCAGAAAGAAGTGTTTGAATTCCGAGAATTGATCTATTGCTTGGGCACCTGGTTGGGGGTTATGGACATCATAAACACAGATGTGGGAGAGAAATAGCCGTGAAGGGAGTATGTGTGGGACCAGAGGTGTTGGCAGGTATCCAAGACTTCCAAAGGAAGAGTAGACAGACAGATGCAGAGGCAGAGAACTAATAGAGATAAGATGCATTTGCTAGAATTTTGTGGTGGGCTTTGGTGAGATGTTTCAGTAGATAATGTAGATAACATAATGGGCAAATGTGGTCATCTGTGAGAATCACTATGCCTAGTGTGGGTACCATTGTGGCTGGGATTTTAATGAGGGTTAGGTGGAGAGAGGAGGATTGTGGCTGCTGAGGGAATGAGTACAGCCTAGAAGTAGGAGAGGGTTATGGGTATCTGAAATTCACATATGGTTCTGTATGACTGATGTTGAGGCTAGAATTAGAAACAGGCAGAAAGGCCTTCAAATGGTGTTGGGATCCATCAGAGGTCTTGGGTAGAACTGGATTCTGTTTGAATTTGCCAGATTCTCTGGGGTGAGTCTAGGAAGATGACTATAGTGTGGGACAGGGAGTTGGCAGTGGCTGTGAGGATGCAACCATGGGGTCCGGAGATGTGAGAGAGGTACATGTGGAGAGAGGGAGCATGAATTGATGGCCCCTGGGCCCTGGTACAGGGGACTTAAGGGTGATGGGTGACTCCACATTTTATTGTGAGGCATGATACGGAAGACCCCCCGGAAATTGCCTGGCAGGAAGAGATGGAGCCATGCAGTTCTGTCCCTGAGCATCTCTCTGATGGCCTCTCTCTGCCTACCTGTCTGTAGTTGCTGAGGGCTGGGCACAGTGATTATTGGAACCGTGAGGAGAGAGCAGTGCCAATGGCATCAGGTTCTGGTATCTCATCTGAAGTGGGGAGCCTGGAAGAAACTTGGGCATGGGCTGGATGTGTGCAGGATGGATTGTGGGTCCTCAGGAGAGAGGACCAGTGGTTTCATCTGTCCCCATCATGACAGGGCAGTGTGACTTTGGAGGACGTGGCTGTATACTTCTCCTGGGAGGAATGGAGTCTCCTTGATGAGGCTCAGAGACACCTGTACCATGATGTGATGCTGGAGATCTTTACACTTATATCCTCACTGGGTAAGGCCTGCACACCCACCCCTATGACCTGGGCTAGACTTTGCCTTTCTGCTTTTCCTTAGGGGCTGCTCTGTCCTTCCTGCATCCAAACCATGGGGACTACTTCCTTTCCTAGTTCCTTTGGAAGGTGCTGCTGTTGCTAGGGCTGGGTTGTTTGCACTGCCCTTTTCTCTCCTTGGAGACCTAATACCTGCTGCTCCGAAGCCTAGTAGGAAGCCAAATGGGTCCCATCTTGCTTGCCTCCTCCCTGCCTGGGTGACTTTCCAGATCCATGGTTCCTGGGTTTTGCTCCCTTCTTCTGACAGTTCTTTCATGCCTGCCTGTGCCAAGAATTGCATGTCAGTGGACATGGGCACTACTTAGTTGCACCATGAGCTGTTTTTGTGATACCCTCATCTGAGGTTCTTTTTGTAACATTTAGTTTTCTTTTCTGTGCTCTGTTATGTGATGTTTCTTTGGGCTGGAATTGGCCACTTGCCTGTCCTGTCTGTCCCTTAGGACTTGAATTTTCTAAGTCCCGTGTAGTTAATGTGGGTTGCAGGGGAGAGTCCTGGGTGCTTCATAGAATGGCCCACTGTGGCACCATGGGCTAGAGGGGGCCTGGCAAGGACATGACATCAGGGCTGTGTTCACATCATACCAGGAACCTGTTCAAACTAGTGTTTTGGTGCCACTGCTGGGTGCCACACCTCATTTCCATCTCTTCTTCCCCGTTCTTTATACTTGGCCAGCTTGTCACTTTAACTCTGACTTCTGGCCCCTGGCTATACCCAACTTTCCTGCCTCCACCTGTTACCTATTCTTCTCTACTGCTGCCTCTGCAGTGTTCTCCAGTGTTGGCTCACATGTTGGTGTGCACATATCCTTGATAGTCCTTGAACACCAGTTAGTCATTTGCAAATGGATTTTTCTATCCCTGGACAAAAATTTCTGTACAACACTCACATGTTAGCAGCAGCTAAGGCACTGCTCAAGGTGTGAGAAGTGAGTTGAAAACTGCCTGCCTCTCCTCACTGTGCTGCATCACATTCTTAACATTTTTTCATCTTGTGAGGCTTCCCTATTTCTGTAACCTTTTAGAGTCCCAGTACTGCAAAACAGCCCCTTCCTCGTCCTGATTCCAACTCCGTCATCCTGAAAACCACCTCATGTATTCATTCTTTGGTGTGTCAGACACATATTTGTGATGTGGCTGCCACCAGTCCCCAAAGTGAAGTCCCCACGTACTTCACTAGCATTTTTCTGTTTTCAGGTTGTTTGTGTGGCATAGAGAATGACAAGGCTCCTTCAGGACAGAGTGTTTCTCAGGAAAGAATGCCACAAATCAGGACTCTAAAGCCAGATCCGTCAACCCAGAAAACTCATCTCTGTGAGATGTGTGTTCCTGTCATGAAGGACGTTTTGTACCTGGCTGAGCATCAAGGAACGTATACTGGGCAGAAATCGTGTACATGTGTAGCATGTGGGGAACAATTCTGTTTCAGGGTGAATCTTCAACACCAGAAGGAGCACAGTGGGGAAAAACCCTGCAGCAAGGGTATGAACAGGACCTCCTTTTTGAAGAGCTATGGAATCTATTTGTCAGGGAAGCCTTTCACCTGTGGGGAGGGTGGAAAGGACACCGTGGGCCTTTTCCAGTACCAGGCCACTCCCAAAGCGGTACTGAGTATACACAGCAGTACTGGCTGTGAGGAGGCCTTTCACTGTGGAAAAAGTCCTTACAAGTGTGAATGTGGGAAAGCCTTCCGCCGCAAACGTACACTTGTTCAGCACCAAAGAATTCACTCTGGAGGACTGTATGAGTGCAGTGAATGTGGGAAAACCTTCACTTACAAGCACACATTTCTTCGGCACAAGACACTTCATACTGGAGAAAGGCCTTTTGAATGCAGTGAATGTGGGAAGGCCTTCAGGTTCAAATATAAACTTGTTCAGCACCAGCGTATTCACACTGGAGAAAGGCCTTATGAGTGTGCCGAATGTGGGAAAGCTTTTGGGTGCAAATCCAAACTTGTTCGGCACCAGAGAATTCACACTGGAGCAAGGCCTTATGAGTGTACTGAATGTGGCAGATTCTTTAGACAAAGCTCCAGCCTTGTTCAGCATCAGAGAATTCACACAGGAGCAAGGCCTTATGAATGTGGTGAATGTGAGAAATCTTTTAGCCAAAGCTCCAGCCTCATTCAGCACCGCAGAATTCACACTGGAGAAAGGCCATATGAGTGCAGTGAATGTGGGAAATCCTTTAGCCAAAGCTCCAGCCTCATTCAACACCGAAGAGTTCATACAGGAGCAAGGCCTTATGAGTGCAGGGAATGTGGGAAATCCTTTAGCCAAAGCTTCAGCCTCATTCTACATCGGAGAATTCACACTGGAGAAAGACCTTATGAATGCGGTGAATGTGGAAAATCTTTTAGCCAAAACTACAGCCTCATTCAGCACCATAAACTTCACACTAGAAAAAGGCCACAAGAGTACAGCCAACATGAGAAAGCCTTCAGTTAACAGTCTGCTCTGATTCAACACCAAAATCTCACAACTCAGATCTAAGTTTTAGGAATTCAGCTAATGTGGAAAAAATACCTTTTGCATGAGGAAATCTACATAAGATAATGGCCTTAGACCTTCAGGGAATGTGCTATCTCTTTGCTCAGTGTGATAGCACTAGAGAGCCTCTATGAGGAGCCATCTGCCATGAGTTCCAGGTATGTGAGAAATTTTCAGGAGCGGCATTTCATATTTTACCTGCTCAGGAACCTTGCCATAATTAAGTCACTGCCAGGTTCTGTGGCAGAAGTCAACTTGCCTCTACCATCTGGCAGATCCTCATAGTGTGCATCAGTCACCACAGCATGCTCAGAGAAGACAGATGTTTGTGCTCTCTCTCCCATTCTCTAGAGGAAATCATAGTCCAAGCCTCTAGGGAGTTCCCATTCCCTTCTCTCTAACCAGTTATGGCACGGACCTGACCCAGTTTGGGCCCAAAGGGCCCAGTCTGGGGACTGCTGGTGGCTTGTAAAGTTTTCCTTCTTCATAGCGTTGTTGGTCTTAGGTGATACTTTTGAAGCATTTTCTGTCCTCCAAGTCGCCAACCTGGGAACGATCTGCTGCATATTGCTCTGATTTGTATAATAATAAAAATCTCATTGTTTAAGTCACCTTTAACCTTAACAGTTTTATTCACCATGTGGGGTAGTTGAAAACAGAATTTGAAAAAAAAAAAGAAAAAATAGAATTTGGCTTTGCTAGTGTGAACAGGTGGACAGGTTTCATGAGGGTCTCAGGGAACAGTATGGTGTAAGAAAGTCTGTCTTACTGCAGTTTTTGTCTAAGCTGTATTCCTGTCTGTGGTAAAATAAAAAAGTAAATACTTGATGTTTGTCCCCAGTTCCTGGCAGAGATCTTCTAAAACCCTTGGAATTTCCTGAGTAATAAGAGTGTTTTTTTGTGTGATAATGAAATGACTCAAGGCGGAGGCCTGTAAAGATCTTCAGCATGGGGGCTGGTCACCAGATATTAGAGGGTTAGAACTTTTAAGCCCCACCCCTGACATCTGGGGAGGGGAAGGAGCTGGAGATTGAGTTCAATCACAATGGCCAGTGATTTAGTCAACCGTGCCTATGTAATGAAACCTTAGTAAAAAATCCCTGAACAGTAGGATTTGGGGAGTTTCCATGTTGGTAAATACATCCAACCAGGAAAGGGGGTATACCCTGACTCCACTGGGTTAGGGGCTCCTGTGCTTGGGGTTCTTCTGGACCTCACTTCTTTATCTGGCTGTTGACTTGTGTCCTTCATAATAAACTGTAATTGTAAGTATGGCATTTTCCTGAGTTCTATAAGTCATTCTAGAAAATTATCAAACCAGATTTGTAGTCGACTTGGCAGAAGTGAGGGTAGCCTTGGGACCCATTTTGTGGCTGGCAGTCTCATGGGACTGAGTCCTTAACCAGTGGGGTCTGCACTAACTCCAAGTAGTTAGTGTCAGAATTGAATTGAATTGTAGGATACCCAGTTGGTGTTGGAGAATTGGAGAATTGGTGTTGGAATGACATATTTGGTGTCAGAAAAGTCACACAATGTACAAGGCCTTCTGGGAAAGACTGCTGGCCTCTGTGGTCCTAATAAGTACCTTGGATGGCAGGTTTTTTGTTTTTTGTTTTTTTTATTTATTTCTTTTGGCTGTGTTGGGTCTTCGTTTCTGTGTGAGGGCTTTCTCTAGTTGCGGGGACTAGGGGCCACTCTTCATCGCAGTGTGCGGGCCTCTCACTGTCGCGGCCTCTCTTGTTGCAGAGCACAGGCTCCAGACGCGCAGGCTCAGTAGTTGTGGCTCATGGGCCCAGTTGCTCCGTGGCATGTGGGATCTTCCCAGACCAGGGCTCGAACCCGTGTCCCCTGCATTGGCAGGCAGATTCTCAACCACTGCGCCACCAGGGAAGCCCCACCAGGTTTTTTTTTGTAGGCCCAAAGACCACCCTCAAGAGAGTACAGCTGTTACAAACTACAATACTTTTGGAACTGCAGTATCTAGGACGTGATAATTGTTCCCAGGTATAGTGAGAGAAATCAGTAGCACTTAAATTATGCAACATGACATTATTGAAGCCTGATAATCTAAAGTAAATTCGGAAAATACAAAGTGCTGATTAATCTTTCTTTGGCTCTGAAATTGTGAGATTCTTAAATATTAAAACCAGTTTTAAAAATCTTCATATCGATATTTACCATTAAACTTGGAGTTAAATTTTAGGATCGTCTCTGCGTGGAAATTTTATTAAGACCATTGATGGTGACTTCCTCATTGCACAATTTCCATCTACACTTTTATCAGCCCAGAGAACCTTTGCTGCAGTCTCCATGTTCCATTTGCTCAGCCACCATCTCTTACAAAGAGCCTCACTATAGGAGTACCTCAGATGTTGTGGGTTCAGTTCCAGACCACTGCAGTAAAGCAAATATTGCAGTAAAGGAAGTCACATGAATTTTTTGGTCTCCCAGTGCTTATAAAAGTTATGTTTATACTGTAGTCTATTAAATGTGCAATAGCATGATGTCTGAAAAAACAATGAACATACTTTATTTAAAAGATACTTTATTCCTAAAGAAAAAATGCTAACCATCCCCTAAGCCTTCAGTGAGTCATAATTTTTTGCAATAGTAACATCAGAGACCACTGATAAAGATCATAACAAATATAATAATGATGAAAATGTTTGAATTTTTGCAAGAGTTACCAAAATGTGACACAGCCATAAAGTGAGCAAATGCTGTTGGAAAAAAACAGCACCAATAGTCGTGCTTGATGCAGAGTTGCGACAAACCTTCAATCTGTAAAAAAAAAAAAACTCGGTATCTGCAAAGCACAATAAAATGAGGTATGCCTATAAGTTCCCTTTTGTTTGAAGGGAACACATATTGCAGAGCTGAACTGTAGTTCTAAGATTTTTTTTTATCTTAAGTTTTTGTTTTTTAATATTTATTTTTTAATTAATTAATTAATTAATTTTGGCTGTGCCAGGTCCCAGTTGTGGCACGCGGGATCTTAGTTGCAATATGCGGACCTCTTAGTTGCAATATGCGGACCTCTTAGTTGCAGCATGCATGCAGGTTCTAGTTTCTTGACCAGGGATTGAACCTGGGCCCCCTGCATTGGGAGCACGGAGTCTTACCCACTGGACCACCAGGGAAGAAGTCCCTATTTTTGTTTTTTTACCCTAAATCTGCACTCTTTGATCTGACATCCAGAATGCTAAGGGCTTCTTAAAATCTTATTTTTGCTTTGTACACTCACCCCACTTGAATTCTTATTATGAACTCAGTAGCATCTTCATGGTGTGTCATAGGCCGTTTGTAGTGGAACACATAATTCTTATTTGTGGTTCTAATGGGAACTGTCCTTACAGCACAACCACTAGATCCCAACAGTTAGGGAAGTGTACTTGCACCCTACCCCAATAACCCTTGGCCCAGTTGCACATGCCAGCCACTTACAGCAGGGAGCATAAGATGCAGATACAGGGGAAGACCAGATCCATCATCAGGTTCACAAACACATTCTCTGCTCTTCAGAGCTACATAATTCCTGAGCTCAACAATCACTGCTCTAACATTCCATTGCTCCTGTTGGCTAAAAAGACTCCATATTTCGATTACTTATTAGCCTTACTAACTGCCACCACCTGCAAACTTCACATCACTTAGTTGGGGAATGTCCAGATAACCTAGGACCTCTTCTAGCCGAAATTGTCCTACAAATTAGTCCTACTAATTATCTATAAATGTTTAGTCCATCTGCTTAAAAAGCTGTCATTACTGATCTCTCATTTAAAAGATTCCAAATCCTGGTCAAGGACTTTACCTGAATGCTCCAGTTGTCCCCTATTCCAGCAGCACCTTCCCCACTTCTGCTACTTGCCTATCCAACTTGGTGTTCCTAGCTTAATATATTCACCGAAAACCTCAAGAATCTCAGAACTGTTTGTTACTTTATATAAAGTTCCCCCAGGATTACTTCTATCTATATTAACATTCTGCTACCTTTATACAGAGAAAAGAAAATCATTATTTGATTTTATTTGACAATACCCTCTGCCTCCCAAATCTAAAACAAATATCTTATGGGCTCCCTTATGTTGAGAAGGTAGTGATGCCTCCCCTCAATTTAGGGTCAGTCCCTCCATTAATGCCATCTAAGGATGATTTTCCCATGACTTAGCTTCTGAGGGGTTTTGTTCTTGGTTTTGTAAATCTATTGGTGATAAACCACCCATCATTGATCTTCAGTCTTTTAATCTGTTTTACAAATAGCAACAATAAAATTTGTGTACTTCATAAAATAGCTACCCTTCACTTTATGATCTAGTACATTTTCTGTTCTACCATTTCTCTCCCTCATGCTTTATGGCTAAATTTTATGAGCATTTTCTCTCTCTTTTTGTTTCTATTACCTCAACTCCTATGTATTCTCTAATCGTTCTAATGAGAGTTTTTATCTTCACAACTCCATCATTATTAATGAATTTAAGATTTTCCTTAAAGTTCCTTTCAGGAGCTTTTGACACCATTTTTTTTTTCCTTTTATTTTTTCTTTTATTAATTTTATTTTTGGCTGTTGGGTCTTCGTTTCTGTGCGAGGGCTTTCTCTAGTTGTGGCAAGTGGGGGCCACTCTTCATCGCGGTGCGCGGGCCTCTCACTATCGCGGCGTCTCTTGTTGCAGAGCACAGGCTCCAGACGCGCAGGCTCAGTAGTTGTGGCTCACGGGCCTAGTTGCTCCGAGGCATGTGGGATCTTCCCAGACCAGGGCTCGAACCCGTGTCCCCTGCATTGGCAGGCAGATTCTCAACCACTGTTCCTGGACATCTGGTAGACATCACAAATTCAACACCTTCAAACTTCTCAGCTTTCATTTAAAATTTTTTTTTAAATTTATTTATTTGGAGCAATTTTAGGTTGACAGCAAAATTGACAGGAACGTACAGCGATTTCCCATATACCCCATGCCCGCATATATGCATAACCTCCCCCATTATCAACACCCCCCACTAGAGTGATATATTTGTTACAATTGATGAACATAAAATGACACATTATCACCCAATGACCATGGTTTACATTAGGGTTTACCCTTGGTGTACATTTTATGTGTTTGGATAAGTGTATAGTGGCATGTATCCATTGTTCTGAGCTGGTCTCAGTCTGTCAGTGAGCAATGTTGTGGTTGGACTGGCTCTTGTGGTTCTTATTGTGATTGCAAGATGCCCTTCAGCAATATCCAGGAAACCAAAAAAAAATACAGGTTTATTATTATTTTTTTTAAACAGTTTTTTACTACATTTATTTATTTATTTTTATTATTTGGCCGTGCAGCATGTGGGATCTTAGTTCCCTGACCAGGGATCGAACCTGCGTCCCCTGCAGTGTAAGCGTGGAGTCTTAACCAATTGACTGCCAGGGAAGTCCATATAGGTTTATTATTTACAAACCTGGAAATTACATAGCACATCCGGATCCACATAACAAGGTCGAGGGGAGAGAGACAGTACGTGGGCCTGTGGTTCTGCTTTTATTGTGGTCGAGAGTGGGGGTGTAGGGTTTTATGGGCTCACTCTTTATTGGGGAATTTAAAACATAAGAGTAGGAGTTTAAAGTACAGGAAGAGAAAAAAACAAGTAACCCAAATGGTCAGTTACAGAAATCAACCAACAGCTCCTAAAGCAAAGGAGCCCCAGTGGGAAAGGCAGGCTGGCTCTTTATCTAATCACCTGGCTGGCAATGTTGTTTATTCCAGATAGCCATCTTTGAAGTGGATGCCTCTTTGATGCCTTGGCAAACAAAGTTTAAGTCAAGCACTTGCGTTACAAAAAAGAAAATAAAACAACTGTCAGGGCTTACACTGCAATCCACCATTAGAGTTCCATTCAGATGAGTTTCACTGCCCTAAAAATTCTCCACCTTTTTATCCCTCCCTCCTGCCTAAGGCCTGGTAACCACTGATATTTTTACTGTCTCCATAGGTTTGCCTTGTCCGGAATGTCAGAGTTGGAATCATACAGTACGTAGCCTTTTCAGATTGGCTTCTTTGCCTTAGTAATATGCATTTAAGTTTCCTCCATGTCTTGTCGTGGCTTGATAGCTCATTTCTTTTTAGAGCGGAATAGTATTTCCTTGTCTGTATGTACCACAGTTTATTTATCCATTCACCTCCTGGACATCTTGCTTGCTTCCAAGATGGAACACTGGCAGTTATGAATTAAGTTGCTATAAACATCCATGATGTGCAGATTTTTGTGTGGACAAACGTTTTCAATTCCTTTGGGTAAATACCAAGGAACAAAATTTCTGGATTGTATGGTAAGTCTATGTTTAGTTTTTAAGACACTGCCAGACTGTCTTGCAAAGTGGCTGTGCCACTTGCATTCCAGCCAGCAATGAATGAGAGTTCCTGTTGCTAAACATCCTCACCAGCATTTGGTGTTTTCAGTGTGAGCTTTCTTTTAATTCTGCTCTGGCCACAGCTTTCCCATTTTCAGTCGATGCCAACCCCATCCTTTCAGTTGCTGAGACTAAAAACTCTAGGGGTCATCCTTGACTCATTCTTTTTCTCATACCACAGAACCAGCCCCATAGGAAATCTGATTGGGTCCACTTTCAAAGTATATCATGAGTCTCACCACTTTTCATCACCATGCCTGCCCCCAGCCTGATTAGCACCATCCTCTACCTGGATTTTTGCAATGGTCATCTAACTGATTTTCTCTATCCTATGCTTGTTTTTTTGCAGTCTATTCTCAACTCTCCAGCCAACATGACCCTTTAAAACTATGAGTCAGGTAGTGTCCATCTTTGACTAAAATCCTGGAAAGACTTCTCCTTTTACTTAAAGAAAATTCAAAAGTTTTACAAGACCCTGAGGCACTTCACAGGCCTTTAGCCCATGTTCCTCTTGACCTCCCTTTTTTGAATTTTAAAAATTATTTATTTATTTTTTCACACACACACACACACACACACACACACACACTGTATTTTATTTTTACAAGAGATAAATAGACTGACACCAAGCATTGTAAATGGATGACCACAACAAAAGCAACAATAATTGCAATTACCAAACACGAAACACACTCATACTATGTCACAATATTGACATTCAGTCCAGTAATCCTCCACTGTAACAGCTCCTTTACTTTGCAGTGAAAATTGATTTCTATATTCTTTGCCTCTGAGTCCTTGAGTCCTTGTGGGATTTTTTTTTTTTAATTCAAACAAAGTCACAAAAATTATAATCATCCTCATCAGTTCATTCAGTCCCATGGAATTAATTTTTTTTTTCATCTTGATCTTTCGTTAGCACTTGTATGAGTTCATCAGTTTTTCATTAGAGTTCTGAAAATGCTTATTCATTCAGTTCAGCAGTACAGTTACCAGAAACCTGTACTTGTCAGAGTCTTTTCTATGAATTCCTTGAAGATGAAACCCTT
Source organism: Balaenoptera ricei (assembly GCF_028023285.1). Lineage (NCBI taxonomy): Eukaryota > Metazoa > Chordata > Mammalia > Artiodactyla > Balaenopteridae > Balaenoptera > Balaenoptera ricei. The sequence continues at coordinate 1,228,354 of NC_082657.1, read as the reverse complement.
TTATAGGAACATATTTGCAAAAGCATCAGAGTACACCCAGAACTCTGTAAATGACAAAAGACTCAAAAATGACCACAGTTAAAGATTTGAGGAAAGTTCATAATAGTGCAATTGACAAAGAAATTTAGTTTTTTCTGAGATATACATTTTAAAGTAATAACTAGAATTATGACTTATGACATTATACCAGAACATATAAGATTTTTAGAAATTTCACGTAATGTCTGAAACATTTATATTAACATATTTCCATACAGATAAGCCAATGAAAGTTTAGTATTAGTTGTTTTGTTTGTTTGTTTGTTTATACTGCAGGTTCTTATTAGTCATCAATTTTATACAAATCAGTGTATACATGTCAATCCCAATCGCCCAATTCAGCACACCACCATCCCCACCCCACCGCAGTTTTCCCCCCTTGGTGTCCATATGTCTGTTCTCTACATCTGTGTCTCAACTTCTGCCCTGCAAACCGGCTCATCTGTACCATTTTTCTAGGTTCCACATACATGCGTTAATATACGATGTTTGTTTTTCTCTTTCTGACTTACTTCACTCTGTATGACAGTCTCTAGATCCATCCAAGTCTCAACAAATGACTCAATTTCGTTCCTTTTTATGGCTGAGTAATATTCCAAAAAATATTTATTTATTTAGGTTGCACTAGGTCTTAGTTGCAGCATGTGGGATCTTTAGTTGCGGCACATGTGTGGGATCTAGTTCCCCAGCCAGGGATGGAACCCAGGCCCCCTGCATTGGCAGCACGGAGTCTTACCCACTGGACCAGCGGGGAAGTCCCTCTGACCTCCTTTTTTTTTTTTTTCACTATAAATTTATTTATTTATTTTGGCAGGCTTCTCATTGTGATAGCTTCTCGTTGCAGAGCATGGGCTCTAGGCGCGTGGGCTTCAGTAGTTGTGGCTCGCAGGCTCAGTAGTTGTGGCGCTTGGGCTTAGTTGCTCCATGGCATGTGGGATCTTCCTGGACCAGGGCTCAGACTTGTGTCCCCTGAATTGGCAGGAGGATTCTTAACCACTGTGCCACCAGGGAAGTCCCTGACCTCCTTTTTAAAACTCCCTTCCTCACTCACCTAGTTCCATGGGCATCAGCACCTGGCTTTGCTTAGGACATGACACTGGCTGATACAGTGCTTGGATATGCACAAAAATGCCACATGACTTAATTCTTCATCATTTTTCAAGTCTTGCCTGAAGTATCCATGAGGTTTCTCATTACTATTCTATTTAATATTACACCGTCTCATTCCCTGCTTTTCCCCGAAATCCAGCTTTTTTCCCCCAAGGCACCTATCATCATACAGCATATCGTATAATTTACTTATTTTTTCATAATTGCATCTTTGCTTCTCTCTTCCATCTGTAAGTATTTAAAAAACAAGGAAATATGAGTGGACTATGAGTGAACTCAAAGTGACATTTGATGTGGTGTGTCCATTAGGTTTTGTAGCTTTGGGGAATATCTGAGAGAACATTTCTAAACATTTCTTCAATCCTTGCAGAGTACACTACACGGAAACTGGGCGCGGGCTTCTTAAGAAGAGTGAAGCTCCGCCCCATCCTCGGAGCCGTGAGGCCCCAGCGTCCCTTGTGGTTCCACGCGAGGGCGTCAACCAGTCGCTGCGGCCGATGGCTCAGCGGGAACTACATTAACCAGAAGCCCGTGCGCCGCGCAGCGGCGGCACTCTTAAGGGCATTTCCGTACGTGCGGAAGTCGTCTGGGAGGGACTTCCGGCATCTTCTTCGCGGCGGACATTTTGTTGGCTCCTGGTCGACCCATCAGAGCATAACGTCGGGAGCTGAGGTTCGATTCAGCGGTGACGGAAAGTGAGAAGGCGCGAGAGGCTACACTGTTCTCGATGCAGAGTGGCTCGGTGGTGGCAGCGCTCGCGAGAATTCTGCCACCTGGCCGAGCAACGGCTATGCCTGGTTACCGACCTGGGATCCCTCCCGAATCTGTGTGGTCCAGACTGTGATGGCGGCGGCCTTGGGGACGGACCCGCTTAGGTGGGTGCTGCGTTCCCCGGGTCTTGACGCGTCTCGCCCCCCACCTTCGAATCGTAGGACTCCGAGTGAGTGGTGCCTATTGAGGCTCTTGTGGCCCAGACTCCAGGGCGTTTGCAGATGGAGCCGCCATTTCTAATAGGCAGTGTGGTGAGACGTTTAAGAGTGGTACCCCGCCGAGCCACTAGCAGGAGCAAAGACTTGGGGTTGTCACTGAGCCGGGAACTTTCGGGAGACTGGGGTGCTCACATCAGGGAGCAGAGAGTGTGAGTAGTAGTCATGCCTGGAACGTCAGGGTGAGGCGAGTGCTTTTATTAGGAGGACGTTGGGAGCCGTGGAGGGACATGATGTGATCAGGGATTTTTAAAAGTATTCCCAAAGCTCAGGGGAAAACAAACTAGGGTGGGGTGGAAATGATGAGGATGGAGGCAGGGAGACCGGTCAGGAGGCCACAAACTCCAGGAACGTTGTGGTGGTGGCTGTGCCAGAACAGTGGCAGGGGAGGGATTGGGACTGGATAAATCATTAAATTCTGGAGAGATTTTAAAGATAGAACCAACAGAATTTTCTGGTGCGTTAGATACGGCTGTGAGTGAAAACGGGATGTGAAGGGCCACCTAAGTTTTGTTTTTCCCCTGAACATCTGAAAGAATGGAAATGGGTAAGTTGGACGAGGGAAGCACCTTTCAGGGGGATCAGGAGTTGGACTTAGGACATGGTAAATCCATAGTGTTTCACAGTAGAGGCGTCACATGGGCATTTGGATATGCTGGTCTGGAGTTCTGCAGAGCGAGCTGGACTGGAGACCTCTGAGGAGTGAGGGCTTATCAAAGTCTGGAGATGAGATTTAGGGGGAGAATGTTAAGGTTGTTATTTTATGTGGTCCCTGAGGTGAAAGAGTACAGGGAAAAGGGGTGGACGTCCCTGAGATTTCCTCCAGAAAGGAGAGTTCCTGGAATATGAAAGGGTTGTGGCTGGAGTCAGCAGGAGGAGAGGGTTGTAGGGTATTAGGAACCTGACCTGAGATGGAGAGCAAGGTGTAAGGTGCTATAAATTTGCCACTCTGTGGACTCAGCATGCCCCTCTGTGGAGCCGAGGAAAAGTCAGCCAGGCTAGTGGAGCAGCCCCACCCCAATCCAGGGCACTGTTACATCAGTTCCCTGACTCCTCAGGTGAGGAGAGATGATGAACACCTCTAATGAAGGGCCACCAGCATGCTCACCTTTAGAGGAATATATACCAGGTAGGCTGGTTTGGTGAAAGGATCTAGTGTATACCTGGCAACTATACATTAGCAGGCAGTTAAAAATTAAAAATATTTAAGTATGATAAATTTATACCACTGCTTAATTGATTGAAAAACTTGTCTCTTAAGTATTTGATTACAATGAAAAGTCTTAAATACCAAGTTTTATTAAAGATTTAAAAACAAACCCAGAACTTAAAAGAACTTATTACGTACTTCATTTGAACCAAAAACATTTGCAAAACTGTTAAACACGTGGACGGTAAAACTTAATTCAAAGAGTGCTTGACGCGTACTAACACGTCTGATATAAACAGCTCTATTAGGTGGATACCACCATTATCCCTGCTTTGTACGTGAGAACACAGAGAAATCTTGGATCGTGGTCACATAGCTGGCAGCACTAAAGTCTGAGTATCTTAAGTTAGACAATCTGAAATCATCCTCACCAAAGGGCAGGGCAGGGGTGAGAGGAACAGTTCAGTCTCTGAGATCCCACTATGGTAACCTGCCACTCCCAGTTCCCTCTTCCTGCCAGATTGCTGTGGTGGCAGAAGCGATTATGATCCCTGCATAGGTGAGTGCAAAGTGTACAGGTCCTCAGTCAGCCTTGCCTACCTCTCAATGATCTTAGCAACCCATTATGGCAGATAATGGTGTCTTGGGAATCTTAACCTACCCTTCTGCCTGCCATTGGGTTTGGGGATCCTGGTGTCACCAAAGGCCTTGTGCCCTACAAACTATTCTGGAATTATATGGAAGGATTTCCATTTCCAGCAAGCAATAGGAAGAAGTATGGAACAGTGCCCATGGGAACCAGCATATGCAAATACATCTCTTGAGACTGAACTGGTCTTGTTCAGGGAACTTTAGTTCTCCATTATGTCTAGTGATCAGAGAGCAGGGGACAGGATTCAGCTCTGAAATGGCAGCCTGTGGAGCTGGGCTTCTGTTCTGAAAGTGGTGGGACCCATGGAAAGTTTGGAGCAGAGAAGGGAGTGATCTTATTCTGGTCAGGGTTTCTCTGGCTGCACAGTGAAGAAAAGACTATGGGGGTAGTAAAGAGGACTGCTGATGATGGCTGGGCCAGAGTGGTGGCTACGGGGGTAAGAGACAAGTGTTTGGATTCTGGTGGGGTTTGTTTGTTTTTATTTTTAAAGTAGGACCAACCAGATTTTCTGATGTGGAGTGTGAGAGAAAGACGGGGAAGAGTCAGAGATGACCCCACAGTTTTTTGCCTGAGAAGACATAAGGAAGAAAAAATTCTCAATTGAAATAGTGAAGTTGGTGGTGAGAGTAACTTTCAGAGGTAATATCCAGAGTTAGGTTTTGATCATGTTGAATCTGCAGTGGTCCAAAAACATCTGAGTTGACATATCAAGTGGAGAGCTGGACACATGGGTATGGAGTTCAGAGGAGGGTTTCAAGTTGGAGACATCCACAGGGTGACAGCCAATATGTGATTAGGGTAGAGCTCTGTATCAGATTTAGAGAGAGAACCTTTATGTCATGGTGGCAGTGCCTTTGGGGGTCTGGAAAGGAAGTGGGCACAGTGGAGTGGAAGTAAGTGTTACCTTAGAGGCAAGAAAAGGGAGGTTAGTGTCCATGGTGAGCAGGGAAAATAGGATCTGGCAGTTGATGAAAGGGAGAAAGTAGACATGAGATGAATGCTGAGGTAAAGCAGTAATAGAGATGACATGAAAGACCAAAGCTGGTGCTTATTCCCCTCTCCGTGTGCTTTTCAGGTTTCTGTGGTGACCTTTGGTGGGGACCTGGGGAGTTCTAGTCGAGCTGGTAGGTTAGTTCAGAGCTAAATTGGGTCAGCTGCAGAGTCATTATGCTTGGGGTAGAAGGCCAGTGGGTATGGGCTTTGAACGAGAGTTTAGTGGTAAGTGTTAAGCCTGTGACTGATGAGGGAGGGTATAGTATCCCCAGCATGCAGTAGCAAGGTGGAAAAGGTCTGGCTTTATCTGATAATCTGCACGTGCTTCCGAATTGCTGAAGTTTAATCAAGGAAGGAAGAAATTAAAAGCTGAGTTTGGCAGTGGAGGCCATTGACTGGGGCTGGATGTAATCCTGGATGCATTAACCAAGCATTCTCTGGATGCCATGTGCAGGTTTACATCTGGGAGGTACCTACTCTGGGAGCCTCCTTAGATAACGAGAGAGGTGTGATCTAAAGAGTGATGTGTCCATGGAGATGGAATCTGACTTCATGGCCTGGGGGCTCTGGTACTGAGGGCTTTAAGGGCAGCGCAGAGCTCAAATTTGTGTATGAGAGGCATAATCTCTGGATCCCATGGGAACTAGCTGGCTGGAGAAGGGTTGGTTCCTGCCTGCCAGGCCCAGATTATACAGTGTTTATCTGTCCACTTGCTTGTTGTTCTAGGCTGGGCGAAATGATTAATGGAAAATGAGGAAAGAGGAGGCATCAGTTACACCAGGGCCTGCTGTCTTGTTTTGAGTTGGGGAGCTGGGGAGGAATGTGAAAGTGTGGTGGATACACTGGAAATCCTGGGGAGAGAGGCTGCCCTTGTGCTGTTGTCCTGTTCATGTAGGATCATGTGACTTTTGAGGGTGTGTTTGTGTACTTTTCCTGGGAGCAATGGGGGCCTCTTGATAAAACTCAGAGACTCTCGTATCACAATGCAGTGCCTTCTATGCTTTGCTCTTACGGTTTTCCTGGGTAAGGCCCTGCATATCCCAGTTTTCTGGGCTGTGTTTTGCTCTTCCTGTTTTTCCCCTAGAAGTTGCGATTTCCTTCCTATAGCTAGACCGTGGGCACTCCCTCACATACGTCCTCTGGGTGCCAGGTCTTGGCTGGGTATGCTCCCTATGATTCCCGACTTCTGTTGCCCCAAAATTGCCAGGAAGGATTTGAAGGTCAAGAGTCTTATGGTCAGCCCAGTGGATACTACCCTGCCCGGCCTCTTTCTGGGTGGATGGCTCTGTCTACACTCATGTTGCCTTTTTGCTCCAGATTATGTCCCTTTTCTTTAATTGACATTCCCTTGGGCCTAACTCTGTCATGAATTACAGTTATGGTCACTGCTTGTGGGGCCCACTGGATTGTTCCTTTAAGATGTTCATTTTGTATTTAATCTCTTCTGGGTGGGCTACCCTGGGCCATTGCTTTCCTATTCGCTTGCCCTGTCTTTCCTGTGTGACTTGTATCTTCTAGATCCTCTGTGGTTGCTGAACTGTAGCAGGGGAAAGATGAGTGCCTGATTGAGAGGTCCTGACTAGCCACAGCAAAAGAGGCATGGACAGGCCCTGGTGAGTGGGAGCCTGGGCAGGATGTAACTTCAAGGATGGGTTCAGATAACACCAGAAACCTGTCCTATGCCCACTGCTGTTTGGTGCCCAGGCTATAGGCCATACCTTATTTCTCTTTTCCTCCCCATTCTGGACTCTACATACTTGTCACTTCTATTCTGGTCTGTGACCCAGGGCTGCCCACCCCACTCATCAGTGCTCTCTACTGCTCCCTCTGTGGTGCTCTCATCTGTCGGACAATGCTAAAGTGTCATGAAACATAAACATGTCCTTAAATAGTTTTTGAATACCAGTTACTCATTTTAAATCACATTTTCTGGGCCTGGACATAACGTTTCTGGATAGTACTCACCTGTCACCAATAGTCAAGGCCCTCCTAAAAGTCATTTGCAAGGTGTGAGTTGGAGAGCTTGCCTGCCTCTTCTCCCTGAGCTACACCCCATCCTGTGTCTTTGTTGTAAGGCCTTCCCCATTCTGTGACCCACAGAGTCCAGTACTGCACAGCAGCTCTTTCTTTAACCTAATCCCAAAGCTGTTGTCCTGCCAGCAACCCTGTGGACTCAATCCTGGGTATGCTAGATACACATTTGTGATGTGTATCTCCCACTGAAGTCAGCATGCTGTTCAGCAGCATTTTTCTGCTTTCAGGTTGTTGGCATGGAGTGGAGAATGAAGAGGCACCTTCTGAACAGAGTGTTTCTGTAGCAGTGTCACATGTTCATACTTTCAAGGCAGATTCATCAAACCATATGGCTCACCCTTGTGACTTATGTGGCCCAATCTTGAAAGATATTTTGCACCTGGATGAACACCAAGAAACACACCATGGACTGAAACCTTACACATGTGGGGCATGTGGGAGACAATTCTGGTTCAGTGCAAACTTTGACCAGCACCAGAAGCTGTACAATGTAGAGAAACTATTAAGAGGAGACAAAGGCAGGACCTCATTTGTGAAGAACTGTAGGGCTTGTGAAGAACCTCACCTGTCAGAGAAGCCCTTTGCATGTGAGGAGGAGCAGAAGAACTTCCAGACTAGTTTGGGGAGTCACCAGCAAAAGGCCACCCACAGCAAGAGGAAAACAAGGAGCACTGAGAGCAGGGAGGCCTATCATCACATTGGACAAATGCATTACAAGTGCAGTGAATGTGGGAAAGCTTTCAGTCGCAAAGATACACTTGTCCAGCACCAGAGAATCCATACTGGAGAAAAGCCTTACGAGTGCAGTGAATGTGGGAAAGCGTTCAGCCGCAAAGCCACACTTGTCCAGCACCAGAGAATCCACACAGGAGAAAAGCCTTATGAGTGCAGTGAATGTGGAAAAGCCTTTAGCCGCAAGGACAACCTTACTCAGCACAAAAGAATTCACACTGGAGAAATGCCTTATAAGTGTGGCGAATGTGGCAAATACTTCAGCCATCACTCCAACCTAATTGTACACCAGAGAGTTCACAATGGAGCAAGGCCTTATAAGTGCCACGATTGTGGGAAAGTCTTCAGACACAAATCCACACTTGTTCAGCATGAGAGTATCCACACTGGAGAAAATCCTTATGTTTGCAGTGAATGTGGGAAATCCTTTGGCCACAAATACACCCTCATTAAACACCAGAGAATTCATACTGAGGCAAGGCCTTTTGAGTGCATTGAATGTGGGAAATTCTTTAGTCGAAGCTCTGACTTTATTGCACACCAGAGAGTTCACACAGGTGAAAGGCCTTTTGTGTGCAGCAAATGTGGGAAAGATTTCATCAGAACCTCCCACCTTGTTCGGCACCAAAAAGTTCACACTGGAGAAAGGCCATATGAATGCAATGAATGTGGAAAATCGTATAGCTTAAGCTCCCATCTCATTAGGCACCAGAAAGTTCACACTGCCAGAAGGCTTTAGGAGTGCTTCCAACACAACAGAATTCATGGCGAGGAACTCTGTGACTGCCTTTAGAGAGGGAGACATCAATCGTGTCAAACCACATATATCTGGACATTAATACTGTGGAGTATTTATGAATGCCAGGTGCAGGGAAAGCTTTCAGGGGTTATGTTGCACCTTCAGACCTGCTCAGGTTCCTTGCCAAATTTGTTAGTGTCAGTGCCTGTGGCTGAAACCATCTCAGCTCTACCAGCTTAATTACCCTAATATTCTTAAGGGAGGCAGAACTTCATACTCTCTTCAATCCCTGGAGGAAATTATAAGAAACCTGAATTAAATGGTGGTCCTCATTTGCTCCCTTCTGACCAGAAAAGGTGTGGACATGATCCACCTTTAGCCAAGAGGACCTGAGCTGTGTTCTGGTAGCAGAAAAGGTTTACTTTATTCATGGACATTGTTGGTCTCATGTGATACTTGTGATGAATTTTTCCAGCCTCCAAGTCACCCAGGCTGGATAACTACTTGCCTCATGTTGCTCTGGTTTGTGTGGTAATAAATACCTTATTATTTAAGCCACCTTTAATCTCGGAGGTTCTTTTTAGTGTCTGGAGTGGTTTAGAAACCGTTAGACTCTGCCAAACTGAAGAGGTAAACTGTTTGTGGTGGGCTCTCAACTGTGTGCCTCAAATGGAACAGCAGGTTGGCAGAGAACAGTTCTCAGTCCAATCTTGGTGTTAATTTTCATTGCTGACAAAAACTTGGGTGAGAATTCAGGGCTTTGTGGATTTTGTCCACAAAAATCTGATTTTGTCTGGATTTCAGAGTTATTAGAGGGTCCAGACATCACCTTGAGGAGGGTGGTATTGTAACAACTTACAACATGTTTGGGAGCAGCATGGCTTCAGTGTCTTGTTTTCACCATATATCCCACATTCCCTGGCACTGTTGAGGGGCAGCTGTTCCTCAGGACCTGCCAAGTGCCATATGCCCTGAAGGCCAGAAACTGGTACAGGAGTCACTGGCTGTAAGACTTACTGTGTCCAGGAAGGAAACAAAATTGATACAGAAACACTGGGTGTGAATAATTGGGATTGGAGAGACTGCTGCAAATGAGAATGGGTATGCCCATGCTAAAAACACATCCATAAACATTCAAGTCACTATTGCTGGATGAGATCATGTATGGAGATTGTCATGCTCTCTGGGGCTGTCTCATTCTTATGACCAGGGTCAGTGGCAGAGCAAAGAATGTAGTTTTCCTCAATTTCTGTGCCTCCTTGGGCTCTTCAGCTGATGCCTTTGCTGCATGGGCAGGAACCCTGGGACTGAGAATAGAACTGTAGTCAACATGCAGTATACTGCACACACTGTACAGTTTTGGTAAGCCTTAATATATGTATACATATTTGAAATCGTCTAGTCATGATATTGGATATATCCATCACCCTTTCTCAGTGCCTTTCCTAATACTTTCCCTACCATCCGTAGACAACCATTGTTTGACTTTCAGTATAGATAAATTTGCCTTTTCTAGAATTATATTTAAGTGGAACCTTAAAAGTTTATTTTTGTCTGCTGTCTTGCAACATGATGATTTTGAGAATCATCCATAGCTCATTCTCTTTATTTCTGAGTAATGTTCTGTATGGATATACCACACCATATCAATTTATCTTAAATGATATTTGGAGTTTCCCCCACCCCCCAGATTCTAAATATTAAAAATAAAGCTACTGCAAATATTCATGTGCAAGTATTTTTATGGACATTTAGCTGAGGAAATTTCTAAAAATTGTTGAAAGTTGTGGCCTCGTTTCTTCTTACTGATTATAGTAAAATGTGATAGGGAAAAGTAAATATAGGGAAGACGTGAAAAACAGAAAAGACCCAAGACTTGATGATTTGGGAAATTCTCAGCACTTTTTTTTTTTAAGACATTTCTTTTTTTTTTTTTTTTAATTTATTTTTGGCTGCCTTGGGTCTTTGTTGCTGCGCGCGGGCTTTCTCCAGTTCAGGCAAGTGGGGGCTACTCTTCATTGCAGTGTGTGGTCTTCTTACTGCAGTGGCTTCTCTTGTTGCGGAGCATGGGCTCTAGGCATGTGGGCTTCAGTATTTGTGGCACGTGGGCTTGAGTTGTGGCTCATGCGCTCTAAGCCCGTGTGCCACAACTACTGAGCCTGAGTTCTAGAGCCCGCAAGCCACAACTGCTGAGCCCATGTGCCACAACTACTGAAGCCTGCATGCCTAGAGCCCGTGCTCCACAAGAGAAGCCAGGACAATGAGAAATCCATGCACTGCAATGAAGAGTATACCCCGCTCACTCCAACTAGAGAAAGCCCGTGCACAACAATGAAGACCCAATGCAGCCATCCATAAATAAATAGATAAACAGATAAATAAATAAACCATTCCCTTTGATTTAAAAATAAAATAAAAAATTTAAAAACCAAAGTAGGCAAAAGGAAAGAAAGAATAAAGAGCAGAAATTAATAAAATAGATAATAGAAAATAGAGAAAAGTCAGCCAACTCCAAAACTGTCCTTTGGATCAACAGAATTGATAGATCTCTAGGTAGATTGATCAGAAAAAAAGAAAAAAAATTACCAATATGAAGAATGAAAGATGGGATAGCACTAAAGACATTAAAAGGATTATATGTGATATTTTATTTATTTTGTTGCACCGGGTCTTAGTTGTGCCAGGCAGGCTCCTTAGTTGCAGCATGCAGACTCTTAATTGCGGCATACATGTGGGATCTAGTTCCCTGACCAGGGATCAAACCCAGGCCCCCTACACTGGGGGCATGGAGTCTTAACCACTGCGCCACCAGGGAAGTCCCTATATGTGATATTTAAAACACTTTCCAACAACTCTACAAAAACCAGAAATTGACAAAAAATTTCTTGAAATACTCCAACTACTCAGGTTCACTGAAGAAGAAATGAGTAATCTGAAGTGCCCTCTATTATAGACATTGAATTGGTAGTTTAAAATTTTCTGGGCCTTCCCTGGTGGTGCAGTGGTTAAGAATCCGCCTGCCAATGCAGGGGACATGGGTTCGAGCCCTGGTCCGGGAAGATCCCACATGCCGCGGAGCAACTAAGCCCGTGTGCCACAGCTACTGAGCCCACGAGCTGCAACTACTGAAGCCCACGTGCCTAGAGCCCATGCTCTGCAACAAGAGAAGCCACTGCAATGAGAAGCCCGCACATGGCAACAAAGAGTAGCCTCCACTTGCCGCAACTAGAGAAAGCCTGCGCGCAGCAACAAAGACCCAACGCAGCCAAAAATCAATCAATCAAAAAAAAAAAATTAAAAAAAAAATTTTTCCTACCATGATTTCATGCCAAGATGACTAGTGACCTCTTCTAGACATTTAAGGAAGAAATAATTCCAATTCCACTCAAATTATTATTTTTGTAAGATGGGAGTCTTCTCAGCTAGTTTTACGAGATTAGCTTTAACTTGATACCAAAATCAGGCAGTACTGTTAATAGCAAACTGCAGACCAACACCCACATGTACATAGATGCAAAACATCCTTAACAAAATTTTAGGAAATTCAAAACCCTGTCATTAATTTGGGATAGAGATGATCATCTTTCAGGTGATTAAAGGTGCAATATACTGTGAAAACATGGTAATACAATATCTGCATGTACCAAAACAGCTTCACATGGGAAAAGCACAAGGGATAGAACTTCCTGGAGAAAATGACCAATCTGGATCTGACCCTGTGGTTGATCAGATCTCATTGATTTGAACCACTGATGCTCTGTTTTTTTCTTTTACAAATTGCATTGTAAATACTGTCTTTTCTATAAACAATAGTCTGCCTACTCCTTGGCCAAATATGCTCTTTGCTTCTTTCATGTCTCTTAATTTTGTGTGACAGTTTTTCAAGAGACTTTTCTGTACTCCCTGTTTTCCTATCCTGAACTCTTATTTCATTTCTGTGGGATCTCACCCTGTCTTATGACTGATATACCATCTAACAGTTCTCAAATGGATGTATTCAGCCAAGTTACTTCTCCCAAATTTCAGACTTGTACCTAATTCCTACTGGGCATTATCATTAGATGTCTGGCAGGTACCTGAGACTGAATAGGTTCATAACCAAGCTCCTTCTTTTATTTTTCCAAATCTTGACTTTATTTTTTAATATAGAAAATACATTTTTGGAAGCCAACCCTAATTTTCCCCCTAACATAATTCTTTACCTGTTAAACAAAATAAAGTACTGGGACTTCCCTGGCGGTTCAGTGGTTAATACTTGGCCTTCCAATGCAGGGGGTGCAGGTTCAATCTCTGGTTGGGGAGTTAAGATCCCACATGCCTCGGGGCCAAAAAACCAAAACATAAAACAGAAGCATATTGTAACAAATTCAATAAAGACTTAAAAATAAAGTACTAATTCTGTATACATCACATGTACCATACAAAAATATAACCAAAGTTTCTATTTCCCTAAAAACCTACTCCAGGGGCTTTGCTGGCAGTCCAGTGGTTAAGACTCTGCAATTCCACTGCCGAGGGCAGTGGTTTAATCCCTGGTCAGGGAACTACGATCCTGCAAGTCACGTGGTGTGGGCAAAAATAATAATAATAAAAAATTTAAAAAATAATTAAAACCTACTCCAACTTCAACCTCCCCTATTTCTTTCAAGAGCACCTCATATTCCAGTTGCCCAGGCAAAAATTCTCAGACTCATCCTCGAAGCCTGTTTCTCTCCTCACGTCTATCACATAGGAGTCCCGTTGCCTTCACCTTCCAAAGTTACCAGGGTTTGACTACTTTTCATCACCCACCCTGCTCCCTCCGAGTCAGAACCACCATCATCTCACACTCAGAATCTTCTACATGGTTTCTGTGCTTCCACCTAGCCCCTTCCACAGCATTTTTAAAAATTTATTAATTTATTATTTTATTTTTGCCTGTGTTGGGTCTTCGTTGTTGCACGAGGGCTTTCTCTAGTTGCGTGGAGTGGGGGCTACTCTTCCTTGTGGTGCACGGGCTTCTCATTGTGGTGGCTTCTCTTGTTGCGGAGCATGGGCTCTAGGCACATAGGCTTCAGTAGTTGTGGCACGTGGGCTCAGGAGTTGTGGCTCATGGGCTCTAGAGCACAGGCTCAGTAGTTGTGGCGCATGGAATTAGCTGCTCCATGGCATGTGGGATTTTCCCGGACCAGGGATTGAACCCTTGTCCCCTGCATTGGCAGGCGGATTCTTGACCACTGCGCTACCAGGGAAGTTCCCTGCACCCTGATTTTTATTGCAATTCAAGTACATTTTGATGATAACTCCATAGCAGTGTGTAGATAATTTCCAGATTCATTTGTTACAGCTGCAAAGTTTTACAGTCTGTGTATATGGCAGAGTATGTTTACTGGTACCCTACTTTTACATTGTTTTCAGAACTGTGCTTTTACATAAAGTACTTCAATAAAAAAAAAACCCTTTGCTTTCATAAAGACATTCTTAGGTTTTTTTTGTTTTAAATTTTATTTATTTATTGGCTGCACCAGGTCTTCATTGCTGTGCACGGGCTTTCTCTCTAGTTGCGGTGAGCAGGGGCTACTCTTCGTTGTGGTGCATGGGCTTCTCACTGTGATGGCTTCTCTTGTTGTGGAGTACAGGCTCTAAGTGTGCGGGCTTCAGTAGTTGTGGCTCACAGGCTCTAGAGCACAGGCTTAGTAGTTGTGGTGCACGGGCTTAGTTGCTCCACAGCATGCGGGATCTTCCCGGACCAGGGATCGAACACGTGTCCCCTGCATTGGCAGGCGGATTCTTAACCACTGTGTCACCAGGGAAGCCCTCAGTTTGTTTTTAATGTCAGGTTAAGCATTGAACATTTCTGGGAATAAGATTTAATATAGTCTTTCTTTTCTTTTTCAGATTCTTCTGACTACAATTAAACATTATCCCTCAGGTACTGATGTGATGGTTTCTACTAACCTAGACTGGGTGATTATCTTCCTCACTCAGATGAAAGTTGGGATCCTGGGAAACGCCTCACTTCTTTGTTTTTATACTTTCACTTTGATCACTGGACGAAGTCTCAGACCCACAGACCAAATCCTCAACCAACTTGTCCTAGCCAACTGCTTAGTTCTTTTCTCCAAAGGGATCCCTCAGGAAATGGCAGCGTTTGGACTGAAATATTTTCTGGTCGTTGCTGGATATAAACGTGTCTTCTATTTTCATAGAGTAGCCAGAGGGGTTTCCCTCAGCACTACCTGCCTCCTTGGTGGCTTCTTGAGGGGAGGGGGAAGCTGGGGCGAAGTGAGAGTAGCATCGACATATATACACTACCAAATGTAAAACAGATAGCTAGTGGGAAGCAGCAGCATAGCACAGGGAGATCAGCTCGGTGCTTTGCGATGACTGAGAGGGGTGGGATAGGGAGGATGGGAGGGAGGCTCAAGAGGGAGGGGATATGGGGGTATATGTATGCATATGGCTGATTCACTTTGTTGTACAACAGAAACTAACACAGTATTGTGAAGCAATTATACTCCAATAAAGATATATTTAAAAAAAAAAAAAAAAAAAACTTTGTCCCAGTAGCTCTAAGTGGATGGAGCTCAAAATTAGAATCCCAAAGTACAATGGCTTCTGCTGTTCCTCTTGCTGGATCCTGAATCTCCTAGTAAATATGCATGTTGCTATAAAGGTGCATGGCCCAAGCAACACCAAAAATATAAATTTGGAAAAAGTATATGAATACTGTTCTGGGCCCACTCCAGACAAACTTACAAGCTTACTGCTGGCAAGCATAATATTTTTCATTGACTGTATTTTTGTGTCTCATAGTCTGGGCTAGTGGCTCCATGGTCCTTGTCCTGCACAGACACAAGCAGCGAGTCCAACACATTCACAGCAACAGCCTCTCCCCGAGAGGCAGAGGTCTCTCCCCGAGACCTTCCCACGAGGCCAGAGCCACACGCACCATCCTGATCTTGGTGAGCTCCTTTGTTTTACTTTATTCTCTTTCCTCCATTTTAACTTTCTGTGTAGTCCTAAGTGTGAATCCAGCCCTATGGCTGGTGAACACATCTGCGTTCGTGGCTTTTATGTTTCCCGACTCTCAGCCCCTTCGTTCTCATCACCCATGACACGCGTGTCTCTAAGTTACGCTTTGCAGCTTTGCAAAGATTGCTTTTTTCTTCATGGGGTGTAATAAATCTGTCCTCTACAGGGCACTAAATTACCCATTTGCTTCTTTATTCACATGCAAATGTCTACCAAGTGCCAGTTCTCTGAGGTAGCACCGCGCAGCTTGTGGGATCTTAGTTCCCCAACCAGGGGTCGAGCCCATGCCCCCGGGAGTGGAAGCACAGTCCTAACCACTGGACCGGCAGGGAAGTCCCATCTCCGAGGCAGTTTTGATTAAGGTAATGTATTAAAAAGTGTATTAAAAAAAACAACAAAAAACCCAGAAACTGCCCTATTAGATTTAGCCAAATTGGGACCTATATGTAAATAGTTATACAAAGACCGTGAACCTAGTTTTACCACGTCCTTCAGGAATGGCTGAGGATATTTAGAAATAGTATAAGACTTCCCTGGTGGCACAGTGGATAAGAATCTGCCTGCCAATGCAGGGGACACAGGTTTGAGCCCTGTTCTGGGAAGATCCCACGTGCCGCGGAGCAACTAAGCCTGTGCACCACAACTACTGAGACTGCGCTCTAGAGCCTGTGAGCCACAACTACTGAAGCCCATGTGCCTAGAGCCCATGCTCCGCAACAAGAGAAGCCACTGTAATGAGAAGTCCGCGTACCGCAACAAAAAATAGCCCCCCCACGCCACCGCCGCAACTAGAGAAAGCCTGCATGCAGCAACGAAGACCCAACGCAGCCTAAATAAATAAATAAATAAATAAAAAGAAATAGTATCCCTGATTGGGGAACTAACATCCCACATGCCCACACAGTACGGGCCTCCCCTGCCAAAAAAAAAAGAAAAAAAGAATTTCAATTTAAGATTTTATTTTATGTAAGATACTCAGGGATTTTATGGCACTAATTTTTTTTTTTTTTTGGTTTTTCTATATTACCACGAATTATATTTCATTTTTTTTTTTTTTTTTAAGTTTCTTTACTCAGTTTTATTCTCCTGTGAATGTATAGGGGAGTCTTCCAAAGACTTCATGGGATAGTCACAATTAACTGTGTGAGGCTGGAATTCCTCTATGTATTTCAAACAAAACATCCTATTGTATCAGATTGAATGCAGAGGCAATATATTTCATTTCTTGAGAATGTATATACACACACATGTGTATACAATTGTGTACCAAATTTTTCCACTATAAAGCTTGCTCACACTATTTTGGGCTTACCCTTCCCATTTTTTAAATAGAAATTCATATATTCCCTAATATTCTTTTCTTTAAAATGGAAGTATTGTTGATTTACAGTGTTGTGTTAGTTTCAGGTGTGCAGCAAAGTGATTCAGTTACACATACATATTAATATGTATCTATTTTTTTTGATTCCTTTTTCTTATAGGTTATTACAAAATATTGAGTATAGTATAGTTTCCTGTGCTATACAGTAGGTCCTGGTTGTTTATCCCTAATATTCTTTTTGCCTGTGAATACACAGTAGACAAAGAAGAATCCTTAATTCTCCCATTACTTCAATTCTCACAGGACTTAGGTTTGGGAAAGGGGTGAGTACTTTTCATGTCAAACCAATCCAAATGCTTTCCAGTTAGTAAACCAAGGTTGCCAGCTGACATTTGCAGACTGCAAACATTGGGTCACTTTCTATTCCAATTCATAACTATAAAATGAAAATTGTGGTCTAGGGCTTGATCCCGCTCTGATTAATCTCAGTTCACATGGGAACATGACGCACCCCTAGAGGAAACAATTCCTACCCTACCTTGATGGGATCCCCTCCCAGGCGGAACCACCTCAAAGTAACAGTAAATACTGACTTTGCTCAGACCCCTTCTTACTCAGTCCTTGCTACTCCTTGCTTCTATTTATCCTTTCCTTGTTCATTTTACATTTTCCAGCAGCAACAAGATCTGCTCAAAAGAGATCTAAAAAAACTCTCAGATGGGGACTTCCCCGGTGGTCTGTGGGTTAGATTCCTGGTCAGGGAGCTGGGATCCCACATGCCTTGGGGCCAAAAAACCAAAACAGAAGCAATATTGTAACAAATTCAGTAAAGACTTTAAAAATGGTCCACATCAAAAAAACAAAAAAAAAAAAAGGGACTTCCCTGGTGGCACAGTGGGTACGACTCTGCACTCCCAATGCAGGGGGCCCAGTTTCAATCCCTGGTCAGGGAACTAGATCCCCCATGCACGCCACAACTATGAGTGTGCATGCCACAACTAAGGAGCCCACCTGCCACAATGAAGATACGGTGCAACCAAATAAATAAATAAATATTAAAAAAAACAAAAACAAAAACAAACCTCTCAGATGTAGTTCCTGTCAATTTGGAAAATCACACAAAACTTACCTGGTATTTGGAGATTAGTGGGGTGCCCTATAGTTTGCTCTTTTTCATCCTGTTAGATTCCAAGACACAGTACCAGGTTTTCAGGGTGTAATCAAAGCTCTTCCTCATGGTATAGGGGTCACAACTCTCAGAATCACTTTTTTGAGAATCCTCAGTAAGGTAAGGCACTGCAGGAGACGCTGCTGTTACACATGCTGCGATGACCCTGTATAGACTGTGAAGCAAAACGGAAATTTGATTAAGCCTGACAAATAATATTTAAAACTAATGAACTTAAATTTACGTTTAGTTACGTATGGAATAGACAACAGTAAAATGCATGAACTCTTTCTCCCCTGCATTAAAGAAAGATTCAGATTTGCACAACTGTCCATAATATACAACATGCTTTTCACTGGGCACAAAGGGAGACCAACAAACTTGATTCTTCATCAAGTTGCTTCAGCCAGACCTTTAGTTATTTTCTCAAAAAGGATCCCTCACACAATGGCAGCTTTTGGATTGAAATACTTCCTGTAAAGGCTTCTATTTTCTCAGAGTGGCGGGAGGGGATGTCCCTCGGCCCTATCTGCCTCTTAAGTGGCTTCCAGAGACACAAGAGAGGCCCCAATCCTCTATTTTTTAGGACATCATTTAATGGTTTTTCCTGATAGCGTTCCCTGTAGTGTATAATTCTCCGACATATAGTCGAAAATTTCCTGTATTATACCTTTCTATAAATGCAATCATATCTTATGGAATCTGTTTGGTCTAACTTCTTTCACACAATAAATCTCTGTAAGACTCATCCACGTCACTGCATGTTCTCTGTCTTACTCATTTTCACTGCTGTTAAGAATTCTATTGTCATAAATTATCTAGCCATTCTCCCGCTGCTGAGCCTTTGGGTTGCTTCCAGTTTGGGACAGGTACAACAATGATACTATACACGTTTTTGTCTATGTATTATAATGCATATAAGCAAATATTTTTCTAGGATAGAAGTTCTCAAAACTTTTGGTCTCAGAACACTTTTTACACCCTTAAATGTAATTCAGAAATTCAAAGAGCTTTATGTTCATATGAATTATATCCATTGAGGGTTTTTCCATTTAAAGATAAATCCCTCTGTAATCCATATGCGATCCATCTGCAATTGATTTTTTCCCCTATTTTATTGTGAAGGTTTCAAATAAACAGCGAAATAGTATAAACTTCATAAGGGACAGCTGTAAACTTAGCACCTGGATATGATCCTCTATCCACCCATAAATCCATCTTATTTTTTTATACATTCAAAGTAAATTACACACATCTGTACACTTCCCCTAAATAATTCAGCATGCTAATCACGGAGTTCAATATTTGTTTACAGTTTATTTATTTATTTATTTTGGCTTTGCTGTGCGGCTTGCAGGATCTTAGTTCCCCGACCAGGGATCGAACCCAGGCCCCCAGTAGCGGAAGCCCAGAGTCTTAACCACTGGACCGCCAGGGAATTCCTAACAGTCCATCCTTTTGATATAAAATATAGATACAGTGAAATGCTCTAATTGTAAATGGATATTTACCGAGTTATATAGAACATTACCATCACCCAGGGAGTCCTCTCATGCTCATTCCCAGTCAGCCCTCACTCCCAGTCCTAAAGAAAACAACGGTTTGAATTTATTTTTCCATCAAAGATTAGGTTACTTATTACAGAACTCTATATAAATGGAATTATTTGTTATGTACTCTTGTTGGTAAGGCTCCTTTCTCGCAGCACAGTTTTGAAATCCATCAATATCAATGTAGATCATGGGCCCATCTCTGTCTCTCTCTTTTTTTTAAACATTTTATTTAGTTATTTGACCGCACCATGCCACTTGCGGGATCTTAGTTCCCCAACCAGGGACTGAACCTGGACCCTCGGCAGGGAAAGTGTGGAGTCCTAACAACTGGACTGCCAGGGAACTCCTGGGTTCATCTCTTTTCACTGCCAAGTAACAGTATGTTATTTGGATACATCACATTTGCTTCTCCATCATCCTGTATGTGTATGTGTGTATATCCACATATATGTACATATACACACGCACATATATATGATTTTTATTTTTAAATTTTAAAATAATTGTAGGTTCATATGAAATTGCAAAAACAAACAAACAAACAATGTACAGGGATGTCCCATGTACCTTTGTGCAGTTTTCTGCAATGGCAACAGTTTGTAAAAATGTACTAAAATATCAAGGATGTTGCAACCATCCACAGGGTTTTTTCAGATTACACCAGTTTTATATGTATTTGTGTATATGTGTATGTGTACGTGTGTATAGTTCTATGCAATACCACCAAATTCAAGATGTAGAACTTTCCTGTCACCACAAGTTTCCTTTGTGCTACCATTATAGCCTCACCTTACCTATTCCCCCCGCCGCCGCCCCTACATTCCCAGTCCCAAGCCACCACTAATCTGTTTTCCACCTCTATAATTTGGTTGTGTTACACATGTTATACAAATGGAATTTTATAGTTTGTGACCTTTTAAGCTTGGGTTTTAAATTCAGTATAATGGACTTATGATCCGTGCCAAGTCATTGCATGTATCAACAGTCATCCCATGTTACTGCTGTGTAGTATTCCATGCTATGGCTATATCATTATTCATTTAACTATTCTCTTGTTGAAGGATAACTGAGTTATTTCCAGTTTGGGACTATCACAAATAAAGCTGCCATTTGTACAGTGTGCAGATTTTGTGTTATTATGTTTTCACTTCTCTGGGACAAATACTCAGGAATGCAATTGCTGTGTCATAGGGGCAGTGCATTTTTAGTATTGTAAAAACCTTCCAAACTCTTTCCACAGTGGCTGCATCATTTTATATTCTCACCAGAAAGGTATAAACCTTTCACTTTCTCATGTTCACCAGCATTAGGCGTCATCACTATTTTTTCTCATTTTAGCCATTCTGATATATGTATCTGATCCTGGTTTTAATTTGCATTCCCTAATGCCTAATGATATTGAATATCACTTTATGTGCTTATTTGCCATCTGTTTCTCTTCTTCAGGTTCTGTCTTTTGTTTATTTTCCTGTTGGACAGCTGTTAAATTTTAAGAGCTCTTTATATATTCTAAGAACAAGGCTCTTGTTGAGTATTTTGTTTGCAAATATTTTCTCCTACTCTGTAGCTTGCCTTTTCACCCTCTTCACAGTTCTTCAGTAGAGAAAAAGTTTTTAAATTTGAAGAAGTTTAACTTTTTTTCCCATAGATTGTACTTCAGCTGCCATGTCTAAGATCTCTTTGCTTAGCTGTAGGTGAGAAAGATTTTTTTATTTAAATTTTTAAATTATTATTATTATTATTATTTTTTAGAAATTTAAATGTTTTCTTTTAAATTTCTTTAAATTGTTTTACAATTTAGATCCAAACCTGTGATTTATTTTGAGTTAATTTTTGTATATTGTTTGAGGCTTAGGTTGAGGTGGGTTGTTTTTTTTTTTCCCTATGAACGTCCAATTGCTCCATCTACATTTGAATTGTTGTGTAGGATTTCATTCCTCCATTTAATTGATTATGCAACTGTTAAAAATCAGTTGGGGGCTTCCCTGGTGGTGCAGTGGTTGAGAATCCGCCTGCCAAAGCAGGGGACACAAGTTCAAGCCCTGGTCCGGGAAGATCCCACATGCCATAGAGCAACTAAGCCCATGCGCCACAACTACTGAGCCTGCGCTCTACAGCCTGTGAGCCACAACTACTGAGCCCATGTGCCACAACTACTGAAGCCCACATGCCTAGAGCCCATGCTCTGCAACAAGAGAAGCCACCACAATGAGAAGCCCACACACCGCAACGAAGAGGAGCCCCTGCTCAACACAACTAGAGAAAGCCCACATGCAGCAACGAAGACTCAATGCAGCCAAAAATAAAATTAATTAATTAATTTTAAAAAATCATTTGGAATTCATATGAAAAATTAACTGGAATCCCTATGAAATTCATCTAAATTGATTTTTTTACATAAAGGCTGCTGTTTGAATAAATGATGCACCATTCACATACTATCTTTCTCTACAGGCATAATTTGAATGAAGGTCCTCCTTACCATGCCCATGCATGATGTTACCTTCAGGATATATTCTTTTTTTCTTCTTTTTTTCTTTTTTGGCCATGCAGCATGCAGGATCTTAGTTCCCTGACCAGAGATTAAACCTGTGACCCCTGCAGTGGAGGCACAGAGTCACTGGACCGCTGGAGAAATCCCCAGGATATATTCTTAAGTGAAAAAAGGGAGGTGAGTTATGACCACAAAAATTCAATTAACTATCAAGTTAAGAAGAAAAAAAAGGGAATTTTATTCAAGCCAAACTGAAGGTTATAAGCTGGGAAGCAGATTCTCAGAAAGCTCTGAGAACTGTTCTGCCTGTTAGAAGTTGAAGGCACAGTCATATACATTTTTGAGAGAAAGGATTGTACATCAAAATGACATATTTATATTTTACATAAAGTCCACCAAGGATACAAAGTCCAGGTAAGCACATACAAAGCAAACAGCAAGTCACCATGACCCCCTGCAGAGCTGGGAATGAACACCATTTTAAGAAGTTACACTGCTAAGTGCAGAAGAAAGGAAAAAATTGATCTTTACGATTGAGCAGTCACTTCCACCTTGAGGAGCTCTGGTTAATGTGTAATGCAGATGCACACTGCACATTAGGGAGGGAGGGAGGAGGCTCAAAAAAACACAAAGAGAATTTTATGTGTAATTTTTCTTGTCCAATCTTAAAGTATAAATTTTACTTCTGGGACTTCCCTGATGGCGCAGTGGTAAAGAATCTGCCTGCCAATGCAGGGGACACGGGTTCAAGCCCTGGTCCAGGAAGATCCCACATGCCGCAGGGCAACTAAGCCCGTGTGCCACAGCTACTGAGCCTGCGCTCTAGAGCCCTAGAGCCACAACTACTGACCCCGTGTGCCACAACTACTGAAGCCCGTGTGCCTAGAGCCCGTGCTCTGCAACAAGAGAAGCCACTGCAGTGAGAAGCCCGCACACTGCAACAAAGAGCAGCCCCTGCTCACTGCAACTAGAGAAAGCCCGCGCGCAGCAACGAAGACCCAATGCAGCCAAAAATAAATAAATAAAATAAATAAATTTATTTAAAAAAAAAATTTTACTTCCTCAGGTAGAGAGTGTATAGTATTCTACAATTATTCTTATGATTGGGAAGGAATAAGAATATAAATAAATGTAAATAAACACACATGCACATATATACAACTGCATTTTTAGGTACTTACATATTTTAATATTTTAAAATATTTAAGAATTAACTAGAATCTTAAAAGAGTGATGGGGCAGAGACAAAACAGTATGGAGGAACAGTAATAGACTCTAGACATATGCAAATTTACCTGAGTTATAGTTTTGAATTTTGGACAAAAATACATATTTTATATATAATTATCAAAAAATATATCAAAATGAGGGGCTTCCCTGGTGGCGCAGTGGTTGAGAATCTGCCTGCCAATGCAGGGGACACGGGTTCGAGCCCTGGTCTGGGAAGATCCCACATGCCGCAGAGCAACTGGGCCCGTGAGCCACAATTACTGAGCCTGCGCGTCTGGAGCCTGTGCTCCGCAACAAGAGAGGCCGTGATAATGAGAGGCCCGTGCACCGCGATGAAGAGTGGCCCCCACTTGCCACAACTAGAGAAAGCCCTCGCACAGAAACGAAGACCCAACACAGCCATAAATAAATAAATAAAAAAATATATCAAAATGAAATTAGAACAATCAAATTCAATGACAAAATTATGACAAAACATATAAAACTGACCATGTAATAAATCTGTAGTTTATCCATACAAAATTGTAATATTTCAAGTATATTTTAAAAAAATAAATTTTGATTGTATATTTCTACTGAAATATATGCATTGAAAATACCTATAAAGATCTTAACATTTTATGTGTAATTTTATTTTTCATAAAATATTGATATTAATATTTTGGTATTAATAAGTAAGTACAGTACACAGTGGAAACTGGGGCATTGATCAAAAGGGAAAAAAAGAAATTGAAAAGAATTTAAGTAAACACTGTATAACTTTAAATTTGTTTGGAAGAATAAATATTAACTTGATCTGTATTTGATTTAAGTCATGTATATTTATTTTACCTCTTTCCATTAAACACATCTACATATGATGGTCCTCTCTGGAGTAATTACCATCCCAATTACTCAGGTTGTGTTATTCAAATGCAATTTCTCACTAAAAGAATATAGTGTCTTTTTAAAAGTTGCCAATTCCAGATCTCAAGCAGGAAATGTTCAAGATAGAACATCTATTCAAACCAGGACACAAGGAAACTATCAGAGGACTGGGGTCACTTGAGGATGAGGATGCCACAAGATTCAACTTGAATAGAATCCCATTCCCCAATAAGCATCAAAGAAAAGCACCTGAACAAGATTTAAACACAGCAAGTATTTTAATATCCACATTCTCCTAATTGATAGAAAGCTACATTGTTTAAGGAATTGACTAGTTATTCTGGAATATGAAAAATAAAAGGAAAATAGGAATCATTTCTCCTGCTTTTCCAGTACAGACTACTTCAGGGTAACCAAATAGAGAATGAGGAAAAGGTCTTCTTTCCAGAATTCTAAGTGAAAATTCACAACTAGAAATAGGATATCAACATTTTGCTTCCTCTAATATAATAATAGACCTACAGAATGATCATCAGTAACAACTGAAACCAGCAGACAACAAGCTGGTGGGAAACTGGTATTGGGGAAGCACATGGACTGATCAATCGTCGCATCACAGAAAGAGCTATGTACAATATGTCATAATGGCACCCAGTTGTAGGCAATGAGAAAGACACTGCACCACCTCTGAAGTATCATTGACAAAAAGCTGAATCTGATTTATATTATCCTCTAGAGCTAATTCTGCATTTATTGGCAATTTGAGAGAATGCGTTAGGCAACATCAAAAGGCAGTAGTTACGGAATTCCCTCGTGGTCCAATGGTTAAGACTTGGGCTTTCACTGCCATGGACCTGGGTTGATCCCTGGTTGGGAAATTAAGATCCCACAAACTGGGCTGTGTACCCCCCTCCCCCCCCAAAAAAGTTGCAATTGGGTAGTATACTGATGGAAATGATCCTAAACAAATGACCCATTTTCTTCTTCAAAAAAGAAAGAAAAAAAAAAAAAAGTAAGAAAGAGAGACAAATTAAAAGAGGCCTAAAAGACAAAACAGGTAAATGCAATGTAGCTAACAATGCTGAGATCCTGATTCAAATGATCTAAACCTTTAAAAAATTTTTCTTTTGATAAAATTGAGGAAGTGTGAACCCTGACTGTGCAATTTGAAATTGCAGTCTGAAATGCAAGAAACTGAAATCTCCTATTCCTGAGGGCTCTATACTTGTCAGCCCTGCAGAAGAAAGAGCAGGGAGTGACCGAGGTGAGATCCCTGTCTTCAAAAGTTCACATCCAGTAAGTAATGTGAGACATTCCTCTGCTCTGTCCACTCAGAGGTGATCATAGTTAATTTCATTTCAAACACAGAACACTACCGCGTGAAGAAATTTAAATACAAGTGAATAGTGTAACTGGCACTCTCCTTGCCCCATCAGACACAACTAACCTCTGTTAAAATGTTCATGTTTACATCCTGTCTTTCGCATAATGTGCTTTACTATGGCAAATCAGCAAATTGTAGGAGCACCTCCATAAAAAGTTTTATGTATGTTCAGCAGCAGCTCTCAAATCTTCATATTGTCTCTGTCCTCCCACTGAGAATTCCAAGGAGGCAAGTCTAAGCCTTAAGTCTCATTTCATTTCCGTACATAATGTAATCTTACAAGGGAAGATGGGAATGTAGTTAATATGGGCAGACATAGGCCCACAAAACAGGGGCAAATACATTCAAGCGGAAAACTTGTAGTTTCCAGGCAACCGCACATCTGGGTTCCGGTATCCGCAGGCCCCACCCAACTCCATCTTTTTAAAAAATATTTGTTTATTTTTATTTTTGGCTGCATTGGGTCTTCGTTGCTGCCTGCGGGCTTTCTCTAGTTGCGGCGAGTGGAGGCTACTCTTCATTGCGGTGCACGGGCTTCTCATTCTGGTGGCTTCTCTTGTTCCTGAGCATGGGCTCTAGGCACATGGGCTTTAGTAGTTGCAGCATGTGGGCTCAGTAATTGTGGCTGGTGGGCTCTAGAGTGCAGGCTCAGTAGCTGTGGAGCACAGGCTTAGTTGCTCCGTGGCATGTGGGATCTTCTCGGACCAGGGCTCGAACCTGTGTTCCCTGCATTGGCAGGTGGATTCTTAACCACTGAACCACCAGGGAAGTCCTCCACCTTCTCATTTTAAATGGGCATTAATATGTGTTTATGGATTCAAAGCCTAGTAATTAGAATCCCATGTTGGAAACAAACATACAACTAAAAGAGGATGTTTAAATAAATAATGCACCATTCACACAACAGAATATCAACATTTGTAAAACTGAATGAAGAACCTCTCTAGACATGTGTATGAAGTTATCTCTGGAAGAGAAGAGGAGATGGGGAAGAGAATGCATAGTATGCTACAATTTTCTTAGGGTTCTGAATGAATATGAATACACACATGTATATGTATTAAATTGCTTTAAAAATCCATATTAGAATGAACCCCAAACCCATATAAGATGAATGACATAGAGATGCATAAACAATACAAGCTTGGAGGTTCAGAAATGAAAACTAGATGTATATGGGTTGATCATGTGTTATAGTTTTTACTTTTAATAAGAACTAAAAGTTCACTTCACTTAAAATGTAATTTAAAAAGTCCTAAAATTCAAAGGCAAATTTATGATAAAACATATAAGGCTCATTATGTAATAGGTATGTGGCCTATCCACAGAACATAGTAAGACTTTAAGTAACTTAGAAAAGATGTTTGGGGGGGACTTCCCTGGTGGTGCAGTGGTTAAGAATCCTCCTGCCAATGCAGGGGACACGGGTTTGAGCCCTGGTCCGGGAAGATCCCACATGCCACAGAGCAACTAAGCCCGTGCACCACAACTACTGAGCCTGCGCTCTAGAGCCCGTGAGCCACAACTACTGAGTCCGTGTGCTACAACTACTGAAGCCCGCGTGCCTAGAGCCTGTGCTCTGCAACAAGAGAAGCCCCCGCTCAAAGCAATTAGAGAAAGCCCATGTGCAACAATGAAGACCCAACGCAGCCATACATACATACATACATACATAAATTAAAATAAAATAAAATAAAAAATAATATGTATATACCAAGCTAAAGCAGGCCCTGCTGCATGAGGCACTCAAAGAGGAAGTAGCAACATACCCTACACCACAGACGGTAACTTGCCAAAACCTCCAGTAATGACTCTACCTCTTGTTCAGTGGGGACCAGAGGATGAACATTAGTGCTCTCAAAATAAGGAAGACAATGGTCTTCCTTTACCAATGGAGCAAGCACAGGGTGTAAGGAATTCATACAATGCAGTCTATCCCCACTATTCACTCACTCCGATTTCCACGTGGGGAATAGACCACAGTGTCGAATAAGCAGAGTGCATGTAATTCTCCTACTGGTACCACATGCTCTGGATAAACATTTCCCTAACGTTCATATTTTTACTGACTTCTAGTCAGTGGATAGTGAACTAACTATTTGGTTGAGACTTTGGCAAAATTAGGGCAGGAAAATACAAGGCGAAATGGGGTGGGAGAAATCACCACAGTGGCTCCCCCTCTGCCAATCCTGGTGCAACACATGTCAGCTCACACCGAACAAGGCATGCAGGAGGCACAATACAAGGCCAAAGCTGGCAAACTAAATAAACCACCAAAGCAGGTAAGCCTCTTGGCAGAGGGGAGCCACAGAACTTTAGGACAAACCACCATGTTTCTTCTATCTATGAGCACATGCGAGATCAGAGCAATGGGGCATTATGGGGATTATGGAAATAGACTGTTAATACAGGAATTGATCCACAGAGCATGATTTACATAAAGCCATTAGAGACTGTGTAACATCCCAGGAAACTAGACACTAGGCCTACTATATGGGAGCATAAATTCAGAGTGGACAGGACACCAAATGCCACAAAAAGACTTCATGGGTACTCTTCCTACAGCACAAGGCGCCATTAAACATGCCTTAACAATTGGAGATTCCTATTCTGGTCTCCTCCTGGCCTACCCATGCAAGGTACTAATTTCTGATAATATTACTGAGGAGATAACAAAACAGCTTTTATACCCTTTGAGAACTTCCATGAGTTATACAGTTAGATATAGGCTCCCACGTCACCACAAGGCAAACACAACACTGGCCATTAAAAAAGCATTGCTGAAAGCTTTTCTTCTAAGAGCAGGAACAAGACAAGAATGCCTACTCTCACAACTTTTATTCAACATAGTACTGAGAGTCCCAGCCAGTGCAGGTAGGCAAGACAAAGAAATAAAGGTATCAAAATGGTAAAGGAAGAAGTAAAACTGTCACTATTTGCAGACGACATATTATATACATAGAAAACCCTAAAGACTAAACACCAAAAAGCCTATTGGAACTAATAAACAAGTTTAGTAAAGTTGCAGTATACAAAATCAATATGCAAAAAACAGTTGCATTTCTATACACTATCAGAAAGAGAAAATTTAATCTAACAATCCTATTTACAATTGCATAAAAAAGAATAAAATATATAAAGAACTCATATAACTCAACTATTTAAAAAAAGTCAAACAATCCAATTAAAAAATGGACAGAGGATCTGAATAGACATTTTTACAAAGAAGACATAAAAATGGCCAAGAGGAACATGAAAAGATACTCAACACCACTGATCATCAGGAAAATGCAAATCAAAGCCACAATGATTTATCACCTCACACCTCTTAGAATGCCCATTATCAATAAAACAAATAAGCGTTGGTGAGAGTGTGGAGAAAGGGAACACTTGTGCACTGTTGGTGGGAATGTAAATTGGAAAACAGTATGGAGTTCCGCCAAAAAATTAATAGAATTACCATATGATCTAGCAATTCCATTTCTGGGTATTTATTTGGAAAAAAAAATGAAAAAAGATATATGCACCTCCATGATCAGTGCAGCATTACTTACGGTAGCCAAGACATGGAAAAAGTCTAAGTGTCCACTGGTGGATGAATGGATAAAGAAAATGTGATACAGGGGACTTACTTGGTGGTTCAGTGGTTAAGACTCCACGCTTCCAATGCAGGGATGCAGGTTTAATCCCTGGTCAGGAAAGTAAGATCCCACATACCGTGGGGCAACTAAGCCCATGCACGGCAAAGCCCGAGCACTCTAGAGCCCCTGCACCACAACTAGAGAGAAGCCGGTGGGCCACAAAGAAGATCCCGCGTGCCGCAACTAAGACCCAATGCAGCCAAATAAACAAATAATAAATGTTTTTTTTTAATGTGATACATACACAAACACAGACACACAGACACGTACACAACAGAATATTATTCAGCCATCAAAAAAGAAGGAAATCTTGCCATTTCGGGCAACACAAATGGACCTTGAGAGTATTATCATAAGTGAAATAAGTCAGATAGAGAAAGAAAAACATCATATAATCTCACTTATATGCAGAATCTAAAGAAATAAAAACATCAAAAATAAGAACCAAACTCATAGATACAGAGAATAGATCAGTGGTTGCCACTGGCAGGAGGTGGAGGGTGGGTAAAATGGATCAAAAGGTACAAATTTCCACTTATAAATAAGTCATGGGGATATAACGTACAGCATGGTTACTGTAGTTAATAATACTGTATTGAGGGCTTCCCTGGTGGTGCAGTGGTTGAGAATCTGCCTGCCAATGCAGGGGACACGGGTTCGAGCCCTGGTCTGGGAAGATCCCACATGACGTGGAGCAACTGGGCCCGTGAGCCACAACTACTGAGCCTGCGCGTCTGGAGCCTGTGCTCCGCAACAAGAGAAGCTGCGACAGTGAGAGGCCCGTGCACTGTGATGAAGAGTGGCCCCTGCTCGCCGCAACTAGAGAAAGCCCTCGCACAGAAACGAAGACCCAACACAGCCAAAAATAAATAAATAAATTTATTTAAAAACAAAACAAAACAAAACAAAAACTTTATTAAAAAAAATACTGTGGGCTTCCCTGGTGGCGCAGTGGTTGAGATTCTGCCTGCTAATGCAGGGGACACGGGTTCGAGCCCTGGTCTGGGAAGATCCCACATGCCGCGGAGCAAATGGGCCCGTGAGCCACAACTACTGAGCCTGCGCGTCTGGAGCTTGTGCTCCGCAACAAGAGAGGCCGCGACAGTGAGAGGCCCGCGCACCGCGATGAAGAGTGGCCCCCGCTTGCCGCAACTGGAGAGAGCCCTTGCACAGAAACGAAGACCCAACACAGCCAAAAATTAATTAATTAATTAATTTAAAAAAAATACTGTATTGAATATTTGAAAGTTTCTAAGAGAATTTTGAAAAGTTATCACAGAAAAAGAATTTAATAACTATGTATGGTGACAGATGTTAACTAGACTTTGTGTGGTGATCATTTTGAAATAAACATATACAAATATCAAATCATTATGTTACACCTGAAACTAATACACTTCTATATGTCTATTACACCTCAATAAAAATATACTCCTGTGTTTTTCAGTTACCCTATCATTGTACAGCAGCTGGTAACACAGAATGATATAATGGGCATTTAAAACAGGGCTGCTGAGAGAACTTGGAAGACCATCCCCCAGTTGGTCAAGAATACTGTCCATAATTGTCACTACATTAAATCCAGACACCTGTCACATAATTATACTATATTTAAATGCATGGGAAATGAGGAGACCACCAATTGAGCCATGGGGACCTTTGCTGATGCACACATCCACGCCATAAAATGCAGTTTCCAGTTTTCCCAGACATGAGAGCCCTGATATTGCTACCTCCAGCAAGGGAACATCCACCTCGTACTTTCACGTTTCCCTCATAGAGAGTCCAGAGCCCAGTCGCTTCTCCCTGGATCCCAGTGAGGACCTTAAGTGCACCACTAGCTCTGGGACCATCCTCAGCCTGTGTTCACTTATCATCCAGTGCAAGCCAAAAAAACCCCACCACTACTCTCTGAAGAGGCAACCTAATCTGCCAACCATGTACTTTGCTCCACTAAAGGCATTGTGGAACAACCTGGATCTGATTTCAACATCAAGAAGTGGAACTAATCACCCCAGAACAAGTGACACCATTTGGGTGATACCCAAGGGACAAACAAATGCCCTACTACTGGCCTCTGGATGACCCCCTACTTTAATCCTTACTCTGTTGCTATACCCCTTCCTTATCCGAGAAATTCCAACCCTGTGTGGACTACACATCCACTGGTGGACTAACCGATCCATGGTAAGCTACACTCTCTTCATACACACCACAGGGAACCACACAAGCGTCAGATTAGGATCAATGGGAACCATGTTGTTGGCTATTTGGCTTGATCACTCCCACCAACCACAATGATAGATATCAACACTGAGGCCAGTACACTTCCTATCTCTATTGCCACTAATAACTCCTCTTCTACCAAAGTCAGCCTCCATGATACTGCCTATAGGCCACACATGTCTCCATACTACCATGGGTGAAATATTGTTTCAAATGAGATTAAACACAATATTACCAACCAATTCCAACAAACAAGTAAAGATTCAGTACCTATGGAATCTCATTTAAAGACTGCCCATACAGGGACTTCCCTGGCAGTCTGGTGGTTGGGACTCCACGCTTTCACTGCCATGGCCTGGGTTTGATCCCTGGTCAGGGAACTAGTATCCTCAAGCTGCATAGTGCAACCAAAAAAAAAAAAAAAAAAAAAAGGTCCATACAGCAACGTGAATGGACCTAGAGATTATCATATATATTTTTTTAATGTGGACCATTTTTAAAGACTTTATTAGCTTTCTTACAATATTCCTTCCGTTTTATGTTTTGGTTTTTTGGCCGTGAGGCATGTGGGATCTTAGGTCCCCAACCAGGGATCAAACCCGCACCCCCTGCATTGGAAGGTGCAGTCTTAACCACCAGAAAAACAATGATCATACCATATCACTTATATGTGGAATCTAAAAAAAAAAAAAAAAAAAGATACAAATGAACTTATTTATAAAACAGAAACAGACTCACAGACATAGAAAACAAACCTATGGTTACCAAAGAGGACAGTGGGGGTGGGGGGAGAGGGATAAATTAGGAGTTTGGGATTAACATATTCACACCACTACATATAAAACAGATAAACAAGAACTTACTGTACAGTACAGGAACTATATTCAATACCTTGTAAAAGCCTATAATGTAAAAGAATCTGAAAAAGAATACACACAACGCACACATACACATATATAACTGAATCACTTTGCTGTATACCAGAACCTAAC
This sequence comes from Balaenoptera ricei, assembly GCF_028023285.1. Taxonomy (NCBI): domain Eukaryota; kingdom Metazoa; phylum Chordata; class Mammalia; order Artiodactyla; family Balaenopteridae; genus Balaenoptera; species Balaenoptera ricei. The sequence continues at coordinate 1,196,029 of NC_082657.1, read as the reverse complement.
ACAACATTGTAAATTAACTACACTCCAATTTTTTTTAATTGTTAAAAAAATTTTTTAAAATAAAGAATGCCCAGACATAATGTGCATCTAATATCATAATCAAGATGCCCATGTCTGTGCAAGCAAATCAAGATTAAATTCACACAGAACCAGTACCAGAAAACACTTTGGGATTATGACATAAAATAACAACTCTTGCTTATCAATGAAATAATAAATGTCAAATACTGAGAAGAATGTACACCTTTACAAATATTGGCATCCTTCCCTATCAATTATAACAATCTACTATCACTTCTGGTAAACCTCACTGAAGGCAAAATCCCGATCAAATGGTCAGTGCATATTGCTATAGCTTTCATCTTTAACCACTAAACAGAATTTACAGGGAATAGGATATATGCAACATATCACCTGGGGGATTATATTTGAAAATATTTTTAAGTTTCTGTAGATGTTATTGAAGTTATGAAAGATGCCTTATATTTTAGAAATGCACTATGGAGAGGCAATCACATGATGTCTAGGATTAAAAATAAGGGACTTCCCTGGTAGTCCAGTGATTAGGACTCTGAGCTTCCACTGCAGGGGGCATGGGTTCAATTTCTGGGCAGGGAACTAAGATCCCACATGCCCCTCGGTGTGGCCAAAACAAAAACAAAAAAACAAAAACAAAAAACCAACAACAAAAAATAAAATAATCACTCTGCATGGAGACAGATGAAAAATGAACGAATGAACTAATGAAATAATCATTAGTAAAAAATAAAGGTGTTTCCCCTGTGGCACAGTGGTTAAGAATGCGCCTGCCAATGCAGGGGACATGGGTTCGAGCCCTGGTCCAGGAAGATCCCACATGCTGCAGAGCAACTAAGCCCGTGTGCCACAACTACTGAGCCTGAGCACCACAACTACTGAAGCCTGTGCACCTAGAGCCCATGCTCCACAACAAGAGAAGCCAACGCAATGAGAAGCCCATGCACCACAATGAAGAGTAGCCCCCGCTCGCTGCAACTAGATCCAATGCAGCCAAAAATAAAATAAATAAAATAAATAAATAAAGTTTAAAAAACAGAGATAAAGATATAATAAATAAAGATGGAGTATTGGGGGAAGGATTAACAAGACTTCATAATTTTTTTCCACTTTTTGTATTTATTTGAAAATAGTCATTAAAAATGGTAGAATGTCCTTTTATCATCATTTTATGTTAATAAAGATGAATTTTTAAAGGCAGGAGGAAATTTTTGGTTTCAGAGTGTAAGTATGTATCAAATATCAAATGTACACCTTAAATATGTGCAGTTTATATGTTAAGTCAATTACACTTCCACTAAATTGTTTTAAAAACAAGTATTCAAGGGAATTCCCTGGTGGCACAGTGGTTAAGAATCCGCCTGCCAATGCATGGGATACAGGTTCGAGCCCTGGTCCAGGAAGATCCCACATACCACGGAGCAACTAAGCCTGTGGGCCACAACTACTGAGCCTGCACTCTAGAGCCCACGAACCACAACTACTGAAGCCCGTGCTCTGCAACAAGAGAGGCCACCACAATGAGAAGCCTGCACACGGCAACAAAGAGTAACCCCCACTCTCCACAACTAGAGAAAACCCATGCACAGCAACACAGATGCAACACAGTGAAAAATAAAATAAATAAATAAAGTTTTAAAAAAGTATAATGGTGGGCTACTGGCAACTTTACCCAACTCCATGTTCAGTGATGCCACACTGGCAGTTTGAAATTGGTCATGGTGGGAGTATTTACACCAGGGAAATTGGCAAACACTACAAACCAGGATTTAATGTACTGTATTATTTAATGTCTTAAGTCAGGAACATGATGGACAATATGTGAATCATACAGATTTAACTTAAAAGTGGGACTTCCCTGGTGGTCCAGTGGCTAAGACTTCGTACTCCCAATGGAGGGGGCCTGGGTTCGATCCCTGGTTAGGGAACTAGATCACACATGCCAGAACTAAGAGTTCGCATGCCGCAACAAAGATCCTGCATGGAGCAATGAACATCCCGTATGCCACAACTAAAACCCAGCACAGCCAAATAAATATTTTTTAAAAAATAAATAAAAGTGTACAGTGTATGTGAGCATTACACTGTGCATAGCATGAGGAAAATATGATCTGTTTCTTTGCTAATGAAGAGAGAAATAGCCACAATCCACAAAAAAGTAAATAGAGAAAAAACATAGACAGATTATTTTAAAAAAGACATACAGGTGGCAAATAAACACATGAAAAAATGCTCAACATCATGAATCCTTAAGGAAATGAAACTATTGCACACTTATTAAAAGGGTAATTTCAAAAGACTGACCATAATAAGTATTGGTAACAATAGGGAAGAACTGAAACTGTCATACATTCTTAATAGGTATGTAAAATCGAACAACCATTTTAGACCACTGTCTAGCAGTCACAAGTAAGCTTTCATCTATCCTGTGACTCCAGATACTTTGAACTATTGGCTCAAGAGAAGTGAAACGTATATACATATAAAGAATTAAACACAAATGTCCATAGCAGCATCATTTGCAATAGCCAAAATGCTGGAAATAACCCAAATGCCCATAAATTGGTGAATGGATAAACAAATGGTTATCCATAGAAAAGGTACTACTCAGGAAAAAAAAGAAAGAACTGCTCATAAGCATCACTGAAGAAATCTCAAAATAATTATATACAATGACCGAACTCAGAAAATAAGAAAACATTTTATTAATTAATTCATATAAAATTCTAGAAATACAGATTAGTCTATTATAAATGAAGGCAAACTAATAGTTGCCTAGAGGGCTGAGGAGGGGAAGGAGAGGTTTCCAAAGGACATGAGGTAAATTAGGGGTGACAGCTATATTCATTACCATGATGATGATTTCATGGGTTCATATGTATGTCCAAAAAATTTTTACACTTTAAACAACTGCAGTTCATTACACACCACCTATATTGAAAAAAACTTTTCAGGGTTCAAAATAACATTGAGACCTCCACTCTCTTCATAAAATCAGGTTGGGCAACCCTGTATTGACTCTCGTTCCTGATAAACTAAAGAGGGGGAGACTTGCCTCAGTAGCAGCAAATATTGGTGAGCAATGAAGTTCTTTTCCATCTCAGTCACCAGGAATGATGGCTGCATCCCAAATCCACACGGCTGGGTTAAGGGATCTCCCTGTTATCTAAGCCTGTTTTCTTCCTTGTGCATCAATGGCCTTGACGTGAACATCCCACAGAAGCTACAGGAATCCACAAAAACTTCTCTGACAATAAATAAAAAAGATGAACATGCCTAGAGGTCCTAATAGCTTCTGTGCACATTGATCCTGCAGTCACAATCACTGGAACATTTGTGGATACACTTTTATAAGCGACACATACCATCTACGGGGCTGCAGTTTCCTCCACTCTCTATTAATCAAGTGTTTCTGTACCAATGATTGCGCCCCCTTACCTCTGTACTTTTACAGTGACACTAGCCTACTGAATTCTGGGTATCAGGATACATGCTTCCTTTGCAGTATTTGGGGTAGGGATTCCCAGCAGCAGTAATGGGCATTATGTGAACAAGAAAAACGATTCATGTTGCTCCCAGAAGCACTCATTGTCACAACATCTTCCCACCTCCTCAAAATGTTTTCTGAGCCCACAAAATAATCCTGGCATCCAGCCCAGAAGTAGAAACACAAAATCCTACAGTCCTTCCTAGGAAGTCTTGGGCAACAATGCGGCTCAAGGGAGCAGCTTTTGGATCTAGGCCAAAACTGGAAAGACAGCTATATTCTTCCATCATTATCTCACCTCTGAGAAAAAGTATGGAATTCCCCCAAAAGCTGTTCATCCCTTAACACTGGCAGAGCCAAATTCTATTTTGAAACCACCTCACACAGCGAATAGAACACCAAGATCAAAGGCAGCTTGAACAATATCTATTTTACTGCAAACCCCAAGGCACTGTGAGACAGAAAATTCTCAGGTTGATGATTTGGAAGCTGGAAGTATCACATGAAACATTTCCCTGAAAAGGCAGTCTTTCTCAGCAAGCCACGAACAGAACTGAAATTGCGGCATCTCGTCCAAATCTGCGTCAGGTCCCGCCCAATATCATCAGAGAGAAGGGAATAAGAATCCCAGAACAGCTAAGACTACTGATGCTTTCCTCCAACAAATGGGGAGGGGGCAGAGATCGGCTTCCCTAAACATGATGGGGTGATGACGAACGCACACTGTTTAGATATGCCAGGTGGCAGAGGTGAAATCGCTGTAGCCACAGAAACTGGCACCAATATAAATCTGCTAAGAGACCTGGGCAGGTTAGAAAGTGCAACTCAGATCCTTACAGCTCCCCATATACCTGGGATGTATGAGGAATCTCCCCACCGTAGACACACCTCCAGGTATATGAAAGGCAATTCAAGTAGACATCCCCATCACAGGGATTCTCTTCCAGTGTAATTCTATTAAAGAAATTGTGCATCCCTGTACATCTCAGTCCTTTCCCTAGTGTGAACACTCTGGTATTGGTTGAAGCTGAAGCTTCAAATAAAAGATTTCCCACATACTCATAAGGTCTTTCTCCACTATGAACTCTTCAGTCCTGAATGAGGGTGAACCTCCGGCTAAAAGATTTTCACATTCTTTGCACTTAAATGGCTTATCTCCAGTATGAACTTCCTAGTGTTGAATGAGGCTGGATTTCCCAAACTCAGCACACTCATAGGCCTTTACCAAGTGTGGACTTTCTGATGAGCTAAGCAGTTCGAGTTATGCTTGAAGGATTTCCCATACTCACGACATTTCTATGGCCTCTCATGACTGTAAACTCTCTGGCATTGCATGAGGCTGAAGTTCCAGCTAAACAATTTCCCATATTTGCTGCATTTATAAGGCCTTTCTTCAGTGGGAACGCTGATGATAAATGAGGTTGAACTTTGGCTGAAAGATTCTCCACGTTCTTTGGACTTACCAGGCATTTCTCCAGTGTAGATTTTCCTATGGTTACTGAGGTCATAGCTTCATCTAAAGGAATTTCCCACATTCACTGCACTCATAAGGCCTTTTTCCAGTGTGAACTCTCTGATGTGTAAGGAGACCGTACTGGCAGATGGAAGATTTTCCTGAATCACTGCATTCATACGGCCCTTTTTGCCAGTGTGAACTCTCTGATGTAGAATGAGAGGAACCTTTAGATAAAAGATTTCCCACATTCACTGCACACATAAGGCTTTTCTCCAGTGTGAACTTTCTGGTGTTGAATAATGTTAGTTCTTTGGGTGCAGGCTGTCCCACATTTGCTGAACTCACAAAACCCTTCACTAGTGAGGACTCTCTCATCCTCAACAAGTATTTCTGTCTGGCTGGAGGCTTTCTTGCCTTTTCCCCAGCTGTGATGACCTTTTCCACTGTGAAAAACAGCTTCACACTCCTTACTGTTGTTTTGTTGCTTCCTGGTATTAGTGGCCTCTTGCGGAAATCCCATGTTGACCATGAAGTCCTTCCCAATCTCCATGTAGGTAGAGAGATTCCCTGATGCATAGACTGTGCAGCTCTTCAAAAACGAAGGTCTCCCCACATCACATCAGAAGGGTTTCTCTCTAATGTGCTGCCTCTGGTGCTGTTGAAGGTTTGCAGTGAAATAGAATTCTCTCCCACATGCCCCACATGTGTATGCTTTCTGGCCCCTATTTATTCCTTGCTCTTCAGCAAAGTGCAAAATGTCTCTCAAGACTAGGACACACATCTTACAGGGCTGGGCCTTCTCAGGAGATGAACCTGCCGTGGGAGTCCTCACCTGTTGACACTCCATCCTCAGATATGTTCTATTCAGATATGTTCTATTCATGCTTGACTCCACACCAAGAACCTGAAAACAAAGAAGTGATGGTGAAGTTCTTGTTGACTCCACTGGGGGTAGTGACACCGTCACAATTGTATGTCTGACACGTGAAGGAAACAGTCCAAGGGATCGTGTTCAGGAAATGAAGTTGGGGTCACACTGAGGAAGCAGCTGCTCTCACCAAGTACAGGGCACAAGGACTGGATGAGGCCCAAGACAAAAAGTGAGTTCTACAATTCACTCCTTTGTCAGTTGCTTTTACCAGGACCACATCGCCTGGTGACCTACAATACTGTGCAGAAGTGTATGTCCAGCCCCAAGAAAATCTGACTGGAACAGATAGCTGGTGTCCAAGAAATATTAAAGGATACCTGCGTGTTTGAGAACATAACAATGTCAGTAAGTACTACAGGGAGAACAGTGTGAAGACCACACGAGGTAAGTGGTTTAGAGAGGTGGCAGGGAATAGATTCTAGCTTAGCGTCAGACTGAAAATGGGAGTAATAGAAATAACAAATTGGCAAAGTGTCAAGAAAGGAGAAAGGAGTAGAGAAGTGATTTGGGGCTACTGGCAATGGCACTAAAACACTAGTCACACAAGATAACGTTCCTGATATGACTTGAACACAGACTTGATGTCAAGCCCTCTTCTAGCTGCCATTCATCTTATCCAGGCTACCTCTGAACTCTTTAACCTGAGACCAGAGTCATGTCCATCCCATGAAGCATCAAGCACTCTTCACCCCCAGCTGAAAAACTACATGGGATGCAAATGATACAAGTCCTAATGGAAAGTAAGGACAGGTGAGTGGCCAACACTGGCCCAGAGGAATTCATCGCACAACAAAGAAATGATATTTCAGTGTTCCAAAAAGAACCTCCAGTACAACCAGAGAGAAGGATGTACAGCAGATGGAGAACCAAGTGTTAGGAATCCATCTCCTCACCTAAACAACAATTGTACGGGCAGAATATAACTGAGGTAACTATTTTACAACCCTGGATTCTACTGAACATTTGCAGTGCCCCAAAAAACAAAGTTTGAAGAGACAAAGGAAGCTTCAGAACCAGAATTAGATAACACAGTGATGTCGGAATGATCATATTGGGAATATAAAAGAATTACAATTAACATCCTAATTAGTATCTGCTAGTGGATAAAGCAGACAGCATACAAGACCAGAAGGGCAATGTAAGCAGAGAGATGGAAATTCTAAGAAAGAACCAAAAAGAAATTCCAGAGATCAAAAACACCAGAACAGAAATGAAGAATGACTGTGATGGGCTTATTCATAGATTGGACACAGCTGAGGAAAGATCTCTGAGCTTGATGTTCTCATAGTAGAAACTTTCAAAACTGGAAAACAAAGGGGAAAAGAACTAAAAGAAGGAAGAAAGGAAGGAAGGAAGAAAAAGAGAAAGAAGAAAAAGGAAACAAAGAAAGAAAGAGGGAAGGAGGGAGGGAGGGAGGGAAGGAAGGAAGGAAGGAAGGAAAGAAAAAGAAATGCAAATCAAAACTACAATGAGGTACCACCTCACACAGGGCAGAATGGCCATCATTAAAAAGTCTACAAATAACATGACGGAGAGGATGTGTAGAAAAGGGAACCCAACTGCACTGTTGGTGGGAATGTGAGCTGGTGCAGCCACTATGGAAAACAGTATGGATGTTCCTCAAAAAGCTAAAGATAGTGTTGCCATATGATCCAGCAATCCCACTCTGGGGCATATATCCAGAAAAAACTATAATTCAAAAAGATACATGCAGGTTCTTATTAGTTATCCATTTTATACATGTTAGTGTATATATGTATAAAAAAATAAATAAAATTCAAAAATTAAAAAAAAAAGATAATCGACTAAATTAGTCACCTGATATTGTAATTAAACATCGACCAATAAAAGTTTTAAAGATTTAAAAAAAACAAAAGATACATGCACCCCTATGTTCATAGCAGCACTATTCACAATATCCAAGACATAGAAACAGCCTAAATGTCCACCGACAGATGAATGGATAAAGATGATCTGGTACATATATACAATGGAATACTACTCAGCCATTAAAAAAAAATCCCATTTGCAGCAACATAGGTGAAACTGGAGATTATCATACTCTAGTTGAAGTCAAAAAGAGAAAGATGAATACCATGTGATATCACCTATATGTGGAATCTAAAATATGACACAAATGAACTTATCTACAAAACAGAAACAGACTCACAGACACAGAGAACAGACATGTGGTTGCCAATGGGGAGGGGGAGGGTTGTGGGGGGGTAGGAGTGGGAGTTTGGGATTAGCAGATGCAAACCATTATATATAGAATGGATAGACAACAAGGTCAACTGTATAAGCACAGGGAACTATAATTAATATCCTGTAATAAACCATGGTGGAAATAATACATAAATAATAATGTATATATAAGTGAATCACTTTGATGTACAGCAGAAATTAACACAACACTGTAAATCAAGTATACTTCCATTAAACAGAAACAAAAACAAAAAAACAGAATACCCAAAAACTCTGGAACAACTGCAAAAGGTTTATTCATACTATAACTTATCCATATATAAACTTATAACCTTATAACTTATTCATCTTATAAATAAAACTCTGTAGCTTCTGGCACCCTTCACCCATTTCATCCAATCCACTTCCTCAGCTCTGGCAACAACTAATCTGTTATCTGTATCTGAGTTTGGTGGGGTTTGTTTTTAAAGATTCCACATGTAAGTGTAATCAGGTAGTCGAGCTGACCCTTGAACAACATGGGTTAGAACTGCATGGGTCCACTCACATATGGATACTTTTCAATAAATACACACAGCATTACATGATCTGTGGTTGGATGAATTCACAAATGTGAAACTTCAGAATCAGAGAGATGACTATGGGACTTAAGCATCCACAAATTTCAGGATGTGCAGAGGCTCCTGGAATCAATACTCTGCAGAAACGGAGGGACAACTTTGTCTTCCCCTGTCTGACTTATTTCACTTAGCAGAATGCCCTCAAAGTCCAACCATGTTGTTGCAAATGATAAGATTTCCTTATTTTATGTTTGAATAATATTGAGTTGTATTCCATATATACGTGTTTGTTATCCATTCATCCATCAGTGGACACTTAGGTTGTTTCCACCTCTTGGATATTGTAAATAATGCAGCAATAACCATGGGGTACAAATATCTTTTTGAGATGATGACTTCAGCCCCTTTGGATAAACACACCGGTGGAACTGCCAGACCATATGGTAGTTCCTTATTTAATTTTGTAAGGATTCTCCATGCTCTTTTCCATAGTGGCTGCAACAATGTACATTCCCACCAACAGTGTACAAGGGGTCCCTTTTTTCCACATCTTCACCAACACTTATTTCTTGTCTTTTTCATAACAGACATGATATGTGATGTGGTATCTCATTGTGGTTCTAATTTGCATTTCCCCAACCATTAGTTATATTGAGCATCTTTTCATGTAGCTGTTTGCCTTTTGCATGTCTTCTCTGGAAAAAGCCTATTCAAATCTAACAGATTACACTGTTCAAAATAACACTAGCAACAGTGTACTCCATTATGCGTTTTTATACACACACACAGTATGTATTCTTCTGTAAAAGTGAAATGAATGACAACAATGATACAATGGAGGAAAGTAATGAGGATTTTTAAAAATTAGAACGTACTCAAATTACCTGTCAAACCATACAGTGTTATTCGAAAGTGAACTTCGATTAGCTGTAAAAACATATTGTAAATGCCAGGGCAACTACATAAAAAAAGATAAGAAGTACAACTGATATGCTAACAAAGCAGAAAGAATGAAATCATACATAATACTCAATTAGAATCATAAAAAGAAGAGTGGAAGATTAAAACAGGAACAAAGGCAATGAATAGGAAATGGTAACAAATACATTAGATACTTATTTCACTATATCAATAAATTAAACATCAATAGTCTCAGTGCACCAATTCAAAGAGAGATTACCAGAGTGGATCTAAAAACATGACTCAATTATATGTTGTCTCCAAGAAACCCACTTTAAACCCATAGATGCTTACAGATTATATGTGAATGGATAAAGAAAGATAGGACACAGCTGAGGAAAGAATCTCTGACCTCGATGTCCTCTTAGGAGAAACTTCCAAAATTGGGAAAAAATAAAAAAGAGAAAGGACTAAAAAAAAAAAAAAAAAAATTAAACACAATATCCAAGAACTGTGGGACAACTACAAAAGGTTTAACACATACATATGGAGAGACCTCCCTTGTGGTTCAGTGGATAAGACTCTGTGCTCCCAAAACAGGGGCCTCGGTTAGAGCCCTGGTCAGGGAACTAGATCCCACATGCCACAACTAAAGATCCTGCATGCATCAACAAAGGTCCCGCATCTAGCAACTAAGACCCAGCACAGCCACATAAATAAATAAATAAATATTAAAAAAAATACACACACACGGAAACATCACAATGAGAAAGAGACAAAGGAACAGAAGAAATATTTGAAGAAATAATGGTACAGAATTTGCAGCAAATTAATGTCAGGCACTAACCCACAGATCCAGGAAGCTCAGAAAACAACAAGCAGGTTTAATGCAAAAAAAACCAAAAAAACAAAAACTAATAAACAAAACCAAAAAAAACCCCTACACCTTGGCATATCACATTCAAATGTAGAAAAAAAAATCCTGAAAGAGCCAGAGGAATAAACTCCTTAACCACAGAAGAGCAACAAAAAGAATTACATTTGAATTCTCCTCAGAACTCACCCAGACAATAAGGGAATTGAGTGAAACATTTGAAATGTGGGGGTGGAGTGTAGATGACACACACACATCAGCAACCTAGAATTCAGTATCCAGCAAAATTACCCTTCAAAACTTATGTTCAAATAAAGACTTCCTGTGACACAAAAAAATTGCAGGAATTTATAAAAAGAAGTTTTACAGAGAGATGAAAAAAGATATAGATCAGAAATTTGGGTTTCATAGAGAAGGGGAGAACATCAGAGAATTTAAAGAATTTCATTTTCTTACAATTGACATGGAACACTGTATTTGTTTAAGCTGTATAAGGAGATTTGACATGTGTATACATTGTGCAATGATTACTACAATTAGTGAACATAGTTACAATTTTTTTTCTGATGAGAATTTTTAAGATCTACTCTCTTATCAAACTTCAAATATACAACACAGTATTGCTAACTAGAGTCACTATGCTGTGCTTAAATCACCAGGACTTATTCATCTTATAACTAGAATTCTCTCACTTCTGACACACTACACCCATTTTATCCACCCCCTCCTTTTCCCCCACTGTGGCAACCACTAATCTGTTGTCTGTATCTGAGTTTGGCTTTTTGTTTGTTTGTTTTAAAGATTCCACATTTAAGTGTAATCATGTAGTACAGTTGAACCTTGAACAACATGGGTTAAAACTGCGAGGGTCCACTCATATTTTTCAATAAACACACACAGCAGTAAATGATCTGTAGCTGGATGAATCCAAAAATGTAAAACTTCAGAATCAGAGGACTGACTATGGGACTTTAGAATCTGCAGATTTCAGTATATTCAGTGGCTCCTGGAACAAACCCTCAGCAGAAACGGAGGGACAACAGTATTTGTCTTTCCCTGTCTGACTTATTTCACTTAGCATAATTTGCTGAAGCTCCATCCATGCTGTTGCAAACGGCAGGATTTCCTTCTTTTTTATGGTTGAAAACACTGAATAGTATTCCATACAAACCACATTTTGGGTAGCCATTCATCCGCCAATGGACACTTAGCTTGTTTCCATGTCCTGGATATTGTAAATAATGTTGCAATAAACACAGGGTCCAGATATCTTTCTGACATAATGATTTTACTCCCTTTGGAGAAGTACACAGAGGTGGAATTGCTATATCATAATGTAGTTCCTTCTTTAATTTTTTAAGGATTCTCCGTACTCTTTTCCACAGTGGTTGCAACAATGTACATTCCCACCAACAGTGCACAAGGGGTCACTATTCTTCACATCTTCACCAACACGTATTTCTTCTCTGATAACAGACATTAAAACAGGTGTAAGGTGGTATCTTATTGTGGTTTTGATGTGCACTTCCCTGAAAATTAGTGATAGTCAGCATCTTTTCAAGTATCTTCACAATTTGCATGTCTTCTTTACAAAAATGTCTACTCAGATATAACAGATAACAGTTTGTTCAAAACAACAATAGCAACAGTGCACTCCATTATACATTTTTATACAACACACTTAGGTAGGTTTATGTAATATTAAAACAAATAACAGTAATCATACAATGGAGGAGTGAAAGCAATTAGGATTTTTTAAAATTATGAGGTATTCAAACTACCAATGAAGCCATATACTGTTATTTGAAAGTGGACTTCAATTAGTTGTAAATACATACCACAAACTCTAGGGCAACTACATTAAAAAAAAATGGAAAGAAACAAGTATGTCTGATATGCTAACAAAGGAGAGAAAATGAAATCACACAAAATATGCAATAAAAAACACAAAAAGAAGAGTGGAATATTAAAACAGGAACAAAGAAGGAGGAGAATGAATTGAACATGTTAACAAATATGTTAAACATTTATCCAACTATATCAATGTATGAAACCTCAATAGTCTCAATGCACCAATTAAAAGATTACCAGGGTGAATCAAAAAACAGGTAACATATGTTGCATCCAAGAAACCCACTTTCAACATAAAGATGCATGTAGATTAAAGGTAAATGGATAGAGAAAGATAGATTAACACTAATTTTTTTAAAAAGTGGTAGTCGGGAGGGGGACAAAAAAAAAAAGTGGTAGTAACTATATTAATCTCAGAGCAGATTTAAAGGAAGCAAAGTTATCAGGGATAAAGACGCCAATTCACCAGAATCCACAACAATCCTTAACATATCTGCACCTAAAACCAGAATGTCAAAATATGAGGCAAAGCAGAACTACAAGTAGAAAGAGATGAATCTGTTATAATATTTGGAGACTTCATTTATCATCCCTCTACCAGAAATGAACAGATCCAGCAAACTGAAAATTCATAAGGATTTGTTGAACTCAGGAACACCATCATCAATGCACTGGATAAAATTACACCTACAGACTACTAGGCTACTCCATCCAACAACAGCAGAAGAGACAGTCTTCTCAAGCTGACATAGAACATTCACCAGACAGACCACATCTGGGGCCAAAAGACACACCTTAACAAATTTAATTTAAGAACAGAAATCATTGAGACTTCCCTGGTGGTCCAGTGGTTAAGAATCTGCCTTCCAATGCAAAGGAGGTGGGTTCGATCCCTGGTCGGGGAACTAAGATCCCACATGCTGCAAGGTAACTGAGCCCATGAGCTGCAACTGCTGAGCCCACACCCTCAACTAGAGAGCCTGAGGGCCGCAAACAACAGAGCCTGTGCTTTCTGGAGCTCACGCGCCACAACTAGAGAGAGAAAACTTGCACACCACAACTGGAGAGAATTCCGTGTGCAGCAACGAAGACCCAACACAGTCAAAGATAAAAATAAATAAATAATAAATAAGTATTGTAAAAAAGAACAGAAATCATACATCTGTTCTCAGACCACAACAGAATTACACTAGAAACCAGTAACAGAAAGATAGTTGGAAAAATTCCAAAATACTGAGAAATTAAAGAATACACTTACAAATAATACATGCATCAAAGAGGAAATCTCAAGATAAATTTTTAAGTATTTTGAAAGAAACAAGCATACCACTTTTCAAAATATGCAGATGAAGTGAAAGCAGTGTTTATAGGAAAATTTATAGCATTGAATGCTTATATTAACAAAAAAGAAAAATTTTAAATCAATCATCTGTGCTTCCACCTTACAAAACTAGGAGAAAATTAAATCCAGAGGAAGAAAGAAAGAAATAATTTAAACCAATAGAGAAAAATCAACAAAGCCAAGAAAAGCTGGTTCTTTAAAATGACCAGTAAAATCAAAAACATTCTATTATTGCTACTGAAGAAAAAGAGGAGAGAGAACACAAATTACTAACATCAAAATGAAAGAAGAAACATCACTACAGATACCATAGACATTAAAAGGACAACAATAAAATATATGACAACAAACAAAACCATAAATTTGATAACTAGATGAAATGGATCAATTGTCTGAAAGATGCAGTCTACCAAAACCCACACAAGAAAAAATAGAAAATCTGAATAGGTCTACATGTCTTTAAGAAATTGAATCAATAAATAATAACCTTCTAAAACAGAATGCAACTGGCTTAGATTGGTTCACTGGTCAATTCTGATGAACATTTAAGGAAGATATTATACAATTATCTACAATCTCTTTCAGAAGACAGAAACAGAGGGAATACTTCCTAAATCATTCTAAGGGAACATTATTTAGAGCTGAAATGGAATGAGCTATCGAGTCATGAAAAGACATGCAAGGGAGTTCCTTCACGGTCCAGCGGTTAGCACTTGGCACTTTCACTGCCATGGCCCGGGTTCTGGAACTAAAATCCTGTAAGGCACGTGGCGGGGGGTTAAAAAGAAAAGAGAAACAGAAAACTTAAATGCATGTTACTAAGTGAAGGAAACCAAGATGAAAAGGCTGCATAATGTATGATTCTAACTATATGACACTCTAGAAAAGGGAAAACACATAGAGACAGTAAAAAAAAAAAAAAAATCAATGCTTACCAAGGAGTACAGGGGAAGAAAGGATGAACAGGTGGAGCAAAAAGGACTGAAACACTGAAAACCATTGAAACCACTCTATAATGGGGAATGCGAATCACTAAACATTTATCAAAGCCCATAGAATGTACAATACCAAGAGTCAACCCTAATGTAAACTTCAGATTTTGAGTGATAATAATGTGTCAGTATAGACGCATCAATTTTAATACTTGCTTGGGGGATTCCTGAGTCAATACAATACCTACTAAATTCCCAATGACATATTCAAAAAATAGAAAAACTCTTCCAAAAATTCAGATGGACTCTCAAGGGATTCCATATAGCCAAAGCAATTATGAAAAAGAACAAAGTTGAAGGACTCATACCACCTGATTTCAAACGTTACTACAAAGCTACAGTAAGCAAAATACTATGCTACTGGCATAAAGACAGATATACACAGCAATGGAATAGAACAGGGAGTAGTCTAAAAGTAAACCCTCATATTTATGATCAAATAACTTTTGACCAAAGGACCATTACTATTCAATAAGGGCAGCCTTTTCAATAAATGGTGCTGGGAAAACTGGATACCTGCATACACAAGAATGAAGTTGGGAACTCACCTAATACCACATAGAAAAATTCACTCAAAATATATCAAAAGCCTTGGGACTTCTCTGGTGGTGCAGTGGTTAACACTCTGCACTCCCAATGCAGGGGACCCGGGTTCAATCCCTGGTCGAGGAACTAGATCCCACATGTGTGCCACAACTAAGAGTTTGTGAGCCACAACTAAGGAGCCCTCAAGCCACAAGTAAGGAGCCCAGCTGCCACAAATAAGACCCAGTGCAACCAAATAAATAAATAATAAGTTTTAAATATACATATATCACAAGCCTAAATATAAGAGCTAAAACTATAAAATTCTTAGAAAAAGCAAAGAGGAAAAGCTTCAAAATGTTCGATTCAGTTATGATTTCCTGACTATGACAACAAAGGCACAAGCAACAAAAGAAAAAATACAAAAACTGCACCTAATAAAAATGAACAATTTTTGTTGGATGCCTTTAAGTTACACAACATTATGTGTCAATTATACCTCAATAAAGCTGGGGGCGGGGGGGAAAGCGAAAAAAGAGACAAACTTTTGTACATCAAAGGACACTATGAACACAGTAAAAGAGCAACCACAGAATGAGAGAAAATATTTCCAAATCAGGTATACAACAAGGGATTAATATCTAGAATACATGGATAATGCCTTGAACTCAACAACTGCCAAAGAACCAACTTGATTAAAAAATGGAAAAAAGACCTGAATTTTTCTAAAGATATACCAATAAACACACCAATGAGCACACCATTATGGAAATGCAATCGAAATGCAAAAGATACACAAGTTCACATCCATTAGGACGGCTATTATGAGAAAAACAAAATAACACATGCTGGTGTGAATGGAGAGAAATTGGAAAGTTGGAAAAAGGTTCATGGTTTGTTTCAGTAGTGACCAAGTCAGTGACTGTTGTACAGTCAGGCACAAATAAATATCAGGTTCAGGAATGAAGCAAAACTTCGGTACCATGGATTTTGACATTCGCCTGGTCAGAGAGGGCAAGCAAGGAGAGAGCTACCAGGCTGACTGCAACACTACTGACCCTGAAGCATCACCTGCAAGACTTTGGGGCTACAGGTGTCCAGGCACTAAGGAGTAGGGAGGCACTAACCTAGCTGTAGTAACCGCAGCACATAACCAAGGAATTTAACAAGGTGTGCCCGGGTCCAGATGTGAGAAACAGAGCTGTCGTTGGGTAAGAAAAGAAAAGCAGAGCCTAGGTCAGAGGATGGAGGTGGGTGTGAGAGCCTTGCCCAGCATGCTGACAAGTGCAAAGTTCTCCAGCATGACATCAAGGTACAGGTGTATCTGAACCTCATTAAGAAGACACCATTCCTCCCAGGAGAAGTACACGGCCACATCCTCAAAGGTCACACTGCCCTGGTAAACAGGGACAAATAAAACCATGAACAGTCTCACTCCTGAAAACCCACAATCCATCTTCCCACACATTTCCCCTACTGCCCGACCAGATGGAGACTCTTGAGACCTTGGGAGGAAAACCTCCCTCCTCTAATCTGAAGCTCCCATTGCCTCCAGAATACACAGGCAGACGTTTAAAGCAGAAATCCTGCTTTTCTGTGTTGTTTATTTCCACTAGAAAAAAAAAAAAAAAAGAGAGACCTGCACTTACCTAAACCAGCTCAGCCTCACCTTGATGCACTTCCACAACTGGTATCAAATCAAGAAGTAACCTTACACAACTCCTTCCATTTGAGGTGGGGAATGGGACCCCCTCCATAGAAACCGGCCTACACTCAGGACCCTGAACATGGGGTTCTCCAGGGTTCCCAAACCAAAGGGCTGGGAAAATGACTAGTGAATAACCCCAAGACCCTTCTCAAATACAGAGAATGTGTGCGTGGGGTCACAACATGTGAGGGACTGGGACAACCTCCATTTAACGAAGGTGCTTCTCTGGCCCTTGGAATCTGAGGGAAAAGGCAGGCGACGGAGGAAAAGTGACCAGGGCGGTGCTCCAGGGGCACAGGCCTTCCCTGGCCCCCTGGCAGTACCAGAACGAGGTAACCTCAGGTTGACTAGCAAACCTCTCCTCTGTGCCTCAGTCCACAGTGCTACCGCTTACCAGTTGGGACCTTGGAAAAGCCACAGCTTCCCTCTGCCTCACTGTCCTCATCACCCCCCTACATTATGTTCTTCCATTGAGCAGGCTTTGGAGTATTTTTAAAACCCTAACTCAAATCATGTCCTTCCTATGCTCAAAACTTTCCACAGGGACTTCCCTGGTGGTGCAGTGGTTGAGAATCCGCCTGCCAATGCAGGGGACACACTTCGATCCCTGGTCCGGGAAGATCCCACATGCCACGGAGCAACTAAGCCCGTGCGCCACAACTACTGAGCCTGCGTTCTAGAGCCCGCGAGCCACAACTACTGAAGCCCACGTGCCTAGAGCCCGTGGCTCCTCAACAAGAGAAGCCACCGCAATGAGAAGCCCACGCACCGCAAGGAAGAGTAGCCCCGGCTCGCCGCAACTAGAGAAGGCCTGCGCGCAGCAACGAAGACCCAACTCAGCAATCAATCAATCAATGAATAAATAAATGAATGAATAAACGAATGAATGAATAAATAAATAAATTTATTTATTTTAAAAAAACAACTCTCCACCACTCCCAGGGCCCAAAGAGAAAAGTACAACTCTCATCTACCACTCCAGGTGCAGCCTGGTCTCAAACTTTGTTCCTCCCAGAAACAGGATGGACTCCAGGCTCCGAATGTTCCTCCTTTAGTTGCGTCTACAAGGCTCACCCAGACCACATTACACTGGTGGTCAGAAATAGGGACACGACACCTGAAGGCCTCACTGTCTTGGACCAGACGTAAACAGGCGCCTGTCACGCCGGCCGTTCGTATTTGGGTGGGGAAACGGGCAGGGGAGAACCCGGAGCACGCAGTGTTTACCTTAGCCGGGTCCCTCAGCACGGCCGCCGCCACCGAGTCCCCAAGCGGAGAGGCCACAGCCCAGTGACCAGGTCGGACTCGGCGTGGATACTCCACGCAGACCGCGGTCTCCCCGGCCCCGAGACCCGCCCCTGTGCAGTGCGCACAAGACCTCCTTCTGTGCCTTCTTGCCCCGTCAACTGACCCCCAACACCGCACACCTCGACTTTCTGACGAGCTCCTCAGACTCCACAGCAATCAAAATGTCCGCCACGAAGACGGCCCTCTCCCGGAGGTTCGCCCTCCCGGAAATGCACCCTTTCTGGATTTTCATTGGATCAACGTTGCTGCCTTAACGCAAGTTGTCCTGGGTAATGTAGTGCAAAGGCTTCAAGGAAGCACGGGGCTCCACACCTGAATCACTTTGAAAACAGCCAAGCAGCCCCTAAGGAGCGCTGGGAAACGACTTCTAGGGCGGGGGTGGGGGTGGGGGTAGGAAGCTCCATTCTTCTTATGGGGGCGGGGAAACTTTCCGGTGAGTGTTGAGCATTTAAGGCTCTATAATGCTACTGATTGCTGAAGTGTTTGGATGTTATCTCAGACTCCACGAAGCCAACCCAAGTTGACATCCACTGGTAACAGGAAGCAAATAAACATTATCCTATTGCTCTTGAAACGCATGCGGTCTGAAGCGTTAGTCATCTTGTAAGCTTTGGTAAGGGACAAGAGAAAAGATAGGACCCTGACCAGGAATATGGAAAGGAGATATTGGGCAGCCCTGAAGCAGCTGGACAAGAGTGAGAGAGCTGGTTCTGGTCACGTCAGAAATGGCTCTCCTGTCTGCATAGTCAATGACTTGCACAACTCAGCAAGAGACGGATGATCAGGCCACCCACCATGGCTGTCCTCTTGCTCTTTGTACATCCCCTGGTCCAGCAGTCTGATTCACCTGCACCCTACTCACATGGCTGACCTTCCCTCTTAAACATAAAGCCTAATCAGCAAACACCTGGGTACCTGCCCAGGCCTCAGCTAGTGATTAATCTTTAGATCAGAAACTCTCCACTTTGATAGTGTTACCAGAGGGGATGTGAGGAGCATGCTCCTCTGCTGCTTTCCTTGATAACCAATGAGCCAGCATGATGTCAATTCCCGCTAAAGCTGGTAACCTCCTTCTCCAGAAGCTAAAACTGCTGAAACATCCTGCCTGCTGCCTGCCTACCAAGATGAGGTGTCTCTCCAGGACCTTGCTTTGGATGATTTAGATCCAATATCCATTAAACCATTGATGTCTCTGTCACTCATTTAGCAATACATCTTGCACCTGACAGCTCCTTAGGAAGACCACCTGTCTATTTAAAAACGGCCCCCTTCCTTCAGGGCCTGCATTATTGTCCCTTGTCTGTATACAACAGAGTCTGGCTCTGAGCAACGAAAGGCCCCTCATTCCCTGCAGAGTCACTCCTTCAAGGCACAGAAACTGCATGCAGATGCCCAGGGGTCCATCTCTGCTGGTCAGGCCGCATTTCTACCTCCTCAGCCTCAGGACAAATATCAGTTCCTGTGGCTGACTGAGGGAGGATGGGGAGGTGTCTTGAGGCCAGTGTCAAGGATGCTTCCTGTCCTGGGAGACTGTCTTAAGGCTGTCCAGACGGGAGTGTGGAAGTGATGGCTCCGAGGCTGAAACCTCACATCGGGACCGCAGAGGGCAGGGGGGTCCCAGAGTGGACCAAGACCCTAGAGCGTGGGCCCAGGTGCCACGAAACTTCTTTTATTTCTTCTTCATCAAAGCGCACGTGGCCTCTGGGCCCTGAAGGAGGATTCAGCCAGGAGGAGGGAGATTGGTCACCGCCACTCAGGGGTGCACTTTTGTGAGGGAGCCGGGCCACGGCAGTGAAAAGGAAGGACTCAGCCTTTGGGCAAACATTCTGGATTTCGTGTCTTGAACCAAGCCTGAGGGAGCATAGGGAACACAGCCTGTGGGACCAGGGAGGAGTCCCAGCCCAGGGGTCTTTCATATGGCCCACCTTCGTGTGGCGCCACCATCTCCAGGTTTCCCCCGTGTCCCCAGGCCACCCCGCCCTCCTCTGGGAGTCTGTGGTTCCCCTATCCCCCACCCTGAAGACCACCTAGCTCTCTTCCTTTATCACTGTCTCCTCTGATAGGTTATCTCAGATCACACGTGGCGCCCCTGGACTTGGTGCACATGGGTCCACAGAGGAAAAAGCCTCAACAGGTTCCCTCTAGTACACGGGAGCAGGAAGAGACACGAGCGAACCAGCCCTTGTGGGGCGCCCATAGGACCCTCCACCCTGCACTCCTGGGCCTGAGTCCTTCTGAGAAACCACAACAAGAACTGGCATGAACTCAGTAACCCCGGAACCCCCAGCGTCTTCCCAATTCAGGGTGTCTGGAAAAGCAGCACCCAGAAGTGGTGAAATCCATGAAGGTAAATAGCTGCTGGAGACCAACAATCAACAATTACAGAATGGGACAGATGAAAATCACTTGGACTAGAGTGCAGAAGGTTAGAACCCCTTACAAGGGAACTGGTTGTGTTTCTGCATCTCCTGTAAGAATAAACCCATAGGGGGACTCGCTGTGCTACTAAGGAGGTGGGGCAGGGGAGGGGAGTCATTCCCTATTTCCTTTTGATCTTGATAGGTTCAGAGTGAAGTACCTCAAAATAGCGCATCTTGGCATACAGAATATCTTAAGCTCAAGGAGATTAAGAAAACCACAGAAGCAGAAAGGTCACTATGACCTCCCCCCACTGCTGAAGAGAAAATTGCCAACCGAGATTTCTATATACAGCAAATATGTCCTTCAAGAATGGATGAAACAAAACGATTTGAAATGAGAAAATTAATGCACAATTAACCCAGAATAATGAACATTAAAAGTTCTATTCAAGGACAATGAACAATGGATTGTAATTCCAGTTGAAAGATCAGTGATGACAGAAGGAATGATAACTGAAGAGAGAAATGCATGTGTTGATTGACATACATGTCACTAATTGTGTAAAGCATTGAGTAATATTTCCTTACAGATTTAGAATGATAGAATCCCTATGCATACCTTGAAAAACATATATTCCTATGGGAAAAATTAATGTTTTAAACCCCTTGTAATATGCAGAATGAAGAAAAAAAAATGTATTTATAACTCTGTGCTCTAATGTGTTAAATAAGTGATTTGGGGCTTAAACAATAAATAGAATAAAGGTATATATTTTCAAACCTAGAAGTAAAGAAAATTGAATTACAAATAACTAATAAATAGAGGGTTAAAAAATTTTTTAAAGACCAAGATAAAGAACAAGGGGCAGGGGATGAAATCCACAAAATAAAAGGATATATTTCAACCCAAATATATCAACAATTACATTAAATGGCTTGAAATAAACATTCAAAGTTGCTGTCAGTACTTTTGGATGGCCCTAGACTTCCTTAGCAAGGGATTTAATTTTCATCAAGTGAAGTTCGAGGGCAAGTTTTGAATTTATATTCAAAGAATAACTAATGTTCCCTGGCAGGCTCAAACACATACAGCTACAGATGCTACAGATACACACCACCACCACAAAAGTTTTCCTATCCAGCCTCATCTAACCCTGGCAGGCCCAAGGAAAGCAAGGCCACATAAAACTCATCTACCCAAATAACTGTCAGGGAGCAGTCCTGCCTATTTTTTGTGCCAGGCATTGGAAACTTTGGCTGCAGTTACTCCACATAGCTGACAGCTGATCCAGAAATCTAACAGAACAAGCTAAGCCTCTCAGGCCCACAGATGCAACAGCTCGCTCTTGAGGACTGAAGGGAAAAAAATCATTCTCTGGGACTCACCCCATCATCTCAATTATGCACATGTCCTGCCAACTCTGCCTCCTACTAATGTGTCCCAGGTCATCCTGTCCTCACCATCTCCAATGCCACCATCCTGGGCCGGTCCATCATCATAGGGCTCCCGACTACACAAAGGATTCTGTCCTCTCTCCTACATCAGTTCTTCCCTCCTAAGTTCACTCTCCACACAGAAGCCAGAGAGACTTAGAAACAAATAGATGATCACACCATCTTGCTACACCCCTTCTTCAGCCTCCCAGAGTAGTAGGAACAAAATCCAAAGGATATCACCATAAAGAAGTGATCAAAGGAAACACTGCCAATACTGGGAAAACAGACATCGTGTTTCCTGATATGGTACACTGAAAAGGACAAGGCTGCACTTTCGTATTATCTTGGATGGGAGCAAAACAGCAACAATAAAAACAATAAACCACATAATCTGAATCTATTTATAAGGATATCTTATTGTATATCAAGTGAGGGAAATTTTACAAAATAATTGTCATGTATTGTATAAAAAATACCAAGGGAAAACAACTTGAAGGAAATCAGAGAGATTGTGTCAGAATGGACATTAAAGGGAGATGAGAAATAAATGTAATTTGTGTGACTTTACATGGTTCTGGACTGAAAAGACTAGATATAAAGGACATAAATAGGATGCTTGAGATCAGTAGGATGGCAGTTCTCTGCATTACACTGGTATTCCCTAATATGCCAGAGGTCCTCTCTAATGCAATAAAGAAAATGAACATATAACAATTGGAAAAGAGAAAAGCAAGCTGTCCTTCCTTAACACAAGTCAGTATTTCCACAACTGTCCACCTTCACTAAAGTCCTACTCTGGATACCCTATTTACTCTTTCAACCCATCCCAAACCCCTGTTTTTCCTCAACTGTAACTTGCTCTTTTTCTCCCTTTTCATAGGAGCATCTCATTCTAATATTCCATGAAATCTAATTACCTAGGTGCAGTTTCCATCAACTACAATATTGCTTACATAAGGACTGACTCCTTTTTATGTCTTGGACGTGAATATATCCCATTTACTAGAATATGCCTTACTCACAAGATTGCTGCTATATTTCTTGAGACACTGAACACATATGACAATAGACGTGTGTTCTTCATTTGCATCACTTCGGATAGTTTTTCTAACTCCATTATGTCTTCTTTCCGTTTCATGATTTCTTTGCATAGTATTGTCATTGTAACAATCTTAATTCTTCCAATGCAAGAGCACAGGATATCTTTCCATTTCTTTATCTTCAATCTTCTTCATCAATGTTTTATAGTTTTCTGAATATGTCTTTCAAGCCCTCAGTTAATTTGCTACTAGGTATTTTGTTCTTTCTGATGCGATCTGAAGCAATTTTTTTTTTTTACTTTTTCTTTCTGATAGTTCATTATTAGTGTATAGAAATACAACAGATGTCTGTATATTTGTACTATATCCTATAGCTTTGCTGAATTCGTTAATTAGTTCTAAGAGTTTTGAGTTGGACACTAAGGTTTTCTATATAAAGTATCATGTTATCTGAAAATACTGTTTTACCTCTTACCTTCGAATTTGGATGCTTTTGCTTGTCTGATTGCTGGGGCTAGGACTTCCAATACTATGTGAAATAGAAGTGGTGGAAGTGGGCATCCTTCTCTTCTTCCTGAATTTAGGGGAAAGCCTTTCAGCTTTCCACCAGTATGATGTTTGCTGTGGGTTTGTCATAAATGGCCTTTATTGAGATATGTTCCCTCTATACCCACCTGGATGGGTTTTCATCATGAATGGATGCTGAATTTTGTCAAATGCTTCTTCTCTGTCTACTGAGATGATCATGTTATTTTTCATCCTTCCTTCTGTTAATGTGGTGTCCTACATTGATTAGTTTTCTCTGTCCTCGGACTGGGTCACATCCACATCCCAAGGTTGAGTCTGTTCCTCGATTTTGGCTGCCCCACATCTATTGCACACCTGTGGCATGGAGTTAGCAGGACCAGATCATTATCGGGTACAAAAGTCAGATCCTTCATAGGAAAGCCATCAATATTTGTTCCCAGTGAAATGACAGTCCTGTCCGGTCACATGCGGGGAGGGGGTGTCCTGAGCAGAACTCTTTGTGTCTGTGTGAGGGTGGCAAGAGGGTTTCCGAATGGACAAAGTGTTGAGTCCCCAAAGCAGGGTAGGGAGTGAGAGAGGAGCGCTGTGACCAGACTCCTCATGGCCTGAACCAGTCAACCTAGCACTGTATCCTAAATCCCTGTCCATTGCTAGGAGTTCACAAGCAGATGACACCCTTTCTCTCACCCTGAGTTTCTTCTCTAGAAATGGTCCATCTGTTGCATGATGACTGCACCTGTTCCTCCCATTATGTTACCATGTCAAACTCCTCTGAACCCCAGTGGCGTCCTTATCAGCTGCATTCATAGGGCATTTTCTCCACGGTGAACTCTCTGATGATGAATTAAGCTGCACTTTTGGATAAAAGATTTACCACATTCTTTGCACTCATGAGGCCTTTCTCCAGTATGGATTTTCCTATGGGTACTGAGGATTTGTCTCTGGCTAAAAGATTTTCCACATTCACTGCACTCATAAGGCCTTTCTCCAGTATGAACACTCTGATGATTTCGGAGGCCAGACCTAGAAGTAAAAGATTTCCTACATTCCTTACACTCATAAGGCCTTTCTCCTGTGTGAACTCTCTGATGATTTTGGAGGCCAGATCTCGCAGTAAAAGATTTCCCACATTCCTTACACTCATAAGGCCTTTCTCCTGTGTGAATTCTCTGATGATTTCGGAGCCCAGCTCTCGCAGTAAAAGATTTCCCACATTCATTACACTCATAAGGCCTTTCTCCTGTGTGAACTCTCTGATGTTTAATAAGGCCAGAAATAACAATAAACAATTTCCCACATTCACGGCACTCATAAGGTCTTTCTCCAGTATGAACTCTCTGGTGATTTCGGAGGCCAGACCTAGCAGTAAACGATTTCCCACATTGGCTGCACTCATAAGGCCTTTCTCCTGTGTGAACTCTCTGGTGTATAAGAAGTTGACATCTATGAATAAAAGACTTCCCACATTCACTGCACACATAAGGCCTTTCTCCTGTGTGAATTCTCTGGTGTATAAGAAGTTGACATCTATGAATAAAAGATTTCCCACATTCACTGCACACATAAGGCCTTTCTCCTGTGTGAACTCTCTGGTGTATAAGAAGTTGACATCTATGGAAAAAGGATTTCCCACATTGGCTGCACTCATAAGGCCTTTCTCCAGTATGAATTCTCTGATGATTTTGGAGGCCAGACCTAGCTGTAAAAGATTTCCCACATTGATTACACTCATAAGGCCTTTCTCCTGTGTGAACTCTCTGGTGTATAAGAAGTTGACATCTATGAATAAAGGATTTCCCACATTCACTGCACTCATAAGGCCTTTCTCCTGTGTGAACTCTCTGGTGTATAAGAAGGTGACATCTATGAATAAAGGATTTTCCACATTCATTGCACTCATAAGGCCTTTCTCCTGTGTGAACTCTCTGATGATTTTGGAGGGCAGACCTAGCTGTAAAAGATTTCCCGCATTCATTGCATTCATAAGGCCTTTCTCCTGTGTGAACTCTCTGGTGTATAAGAAGTTGACATCTATGGATAAAGGATTTCCCACATTGGCTGCACTCATAAGGTCTTTCTCCAGTATGAATTCTCTGATGATTTTGGAGGCCAGACCTAGCTGTAAAAGATTTCCCACATTGGCTGCACTCATACGGTCTTTCTCCTGTGTGAACTCTCTGGTGTATAAGAAGTTGACATCTATGGATAAAGGACTTCCCACACTGGCTGCACTCATAAGGCCTCTCTCCAGTATGAATTCTCTGATGATTTTGGAGGGCAGACCTAGCTGTAAAAGATTTCCCACATTCACTGCACTCATAAGGCCTTTCTCCTGTGTGAACTCTCTGGTGTATAAGAAGTTGACATCTATGGATAAAGGATTTCTCACATTGGCTGCACTCATAAGGCCTTTCTCCAGTATGAATTCTCTGATGATTTTGCAGGACAGACCTAACTGTAAAAGATTTCCCACATTCACTGCACTCATAAGGCCTTTCTCCTGTGTGAACTCTCTGGTGTATAAGAAGTTGACATCTATGAATAAAGGATTTCCCACATTCACTGCACTCATAAGGCCTTTCTCCTGTGTGAACTCTCTGGTGTATAAAAAGTTGACATCTATGGATAAAGGATTTCCCACATTCACTGCACTCATAAGGCCTTTCTCCAGTATGAACTCTCTTATGTTGAAGGAAATTGGACTTTTTGCTAAAAGATTTTCCACATTCACTGCATTCATAATGCTTTTCTCCAGTGTGAACTCTCTGATGTTGAATGAAGCTGGATCTCTGGAGAAAAGATTTAGCACATTTCTTGCATGCATAAGGCTTTTCTCCAGTGTGGATCTTCCTATGCACACTGAGGTGGTGGCTTTGGCTAAAGGATTTTCCGCATTCGCTGCACTCATAAGGCTTTCCTCCAGTGTGAACTCTCTGGTGCTGCATAAGATTACAACTTTGGGTGCAGGCTTTCCCACATTTGCTGCACTCACAAAACCCTTCACTAGTGACAACTCTCTCACACATATCTGTGTGGCTGGAGGCTTTCTTGCCTTCTCCCCAGCTCCGATTAATTGTTCCACTGTGAAAAACAGCTTCACACTCGTGACTGTTGTTTCGTTCCTTCCTGATATTACTGGCCTGTTGCTGAAGTCCCATGTTGGCTGCTAATTTCTTCCCAATTTCACTGTACACAGAGAGATTCCCTGAAGCGTAGACTGTGAAGCTCTTCAAAAATGCAAGTCTCCCCACATCACATCGGAAGGGTTTCTCTCTAATGTGCTGCTTCCGGTGCTGTTGAAGGTTTGCAGTGAAATAGAACTGTTTCCCACATGCCCCACATGTGTATGCTTTCTGGCCCCTATTTGTTCCCTGCTCTTCAGCCAAGTGCAAAATGTCTCTCAAGACTGGGACGCACATCTTACAGGGCTGGGCCTTCTCAGGAGATGAACCTGCCCTGGGGGTCCTAATCTGTGATACTCCCTCCACACATATGTTCTCTTCAGAAGGTGTCTCTTCATCGACTCCACGCCAAGAACCTGAAAACAAAGACGTGATGGTGAAATTCATGTTGACGTTGTTGGATGGGGGTGACACCATCACAACTGTATGTCTGACACATGAAAGAACCATTCCACGGGACTGTGTTCAGCAAATGGAGTTGGGGTCAAATTGAGGATGCAGCTGTTCTGCATTATTGGGACTTAAGGTCACAGAATTGAGGAGGCCTCACCAAGCATAGGACACAAGGACTGGATGTGGCCCAAGGGTGAAAGGCATGTTCTACAATTCACTCCTCTGTCAATGGCTTTCACCAGGACCACATCTGCTGCTGATCTGTGATACTGTGCACAAGTATATGCCCATGCACCAGAAAATCCGACTGAAACAGTAGCTGGTATTCATGGAACATTAAAGTATACCTGCCTAATGCCATTCAACGATACCTGCACAATGTCATAAAGTACTATAGAGAAAACAATGTAAAGACTACATGAGAGAAGTGGCTTAGAGAGGTGGTAGGGAATAAATCCCAGGCTGCAGTCAGAATAAAAATGAGTAGTCGTAGAAATGACAAGTTGGCAGAGTACCAAGAATGGAGAAAAGACAAAAGAAGTGATTTGGGGCCACTGGCAATGGGGCTAAAACACCAGTCACACAAAATATGTTCCTGATATGACTTAAAACACAGACCTGATATCAAGCCCTCCCCCAGCTGCCATTCATCTTGGCCAGACTACCTGTGAGCTCTTTTTGCTGAGACCAGAGTCATGTCCATCCTGTGAAGCCCCAAGGACTCTCCATCTCCAGTTGAACAACTACATGGGACACAAATGACACAAGGCCTAATGGAATGTCAGGATGGGTGAGTGGCCAATACGAACCCAGAGGAACTAAGCACACAACAGACAAAAGAACGATATTTAAATACTACAAACAGAAACATCAGTGGAGCCAGAGGGAAGGATGTACAGTGGATGGAGTACAAAATGCTAGGAAACACAATGGAAACAAAATGTTAGGTGTTTTTCTCCCCACCTGAAAAACAGGGGATGGGTTAGGAATCCATCTCCCTACGTGAAAAACACTGGATGGAGTAAAAGGTGTTAGGAATCCACTCCCAACCTGAACAACAGTGGATGGAGTACAAGGTGTTATGAATCCATCTCCCCACCTGATTTTAAGGGCCAGTGTCTCTTTTCCTACTCTTCATTTTTCTGGTTTTTCGCTTTTGAAGAGTGAGATATTTAAAGACTAACATTCAAAATCAGCCATCAAAAGTCATAGTGCACCCCCAAGAAAGGCACAGTGAAAACCCCTTAAGTTTACACCTCATGTTGATATCCAGGAAAGAGTCACCTGAAAACTTCAACAACAAAGAGAAGCCCCCACCAGCAAACCCTTGTTAAAGTGAATACAGGATCTCCAGAGTTACCATATTATAAGATACAAATGCTCAGTTTTCAATGACAAAAACTCACAAGACATACAAAGAAACAGGAATGTATGATGCAAAGGAAAATAACAAATCAACCGCAACTATAACTTATAAACAGGTACACCAAAAATAGATGGCGAACTAAATAGAAAGACTTAAAAACAACTGACTAAAGGATGTTCAAATAGCTAAAAAAAAAAAACAAAACAGGTGTACAGAAAAAAAAATGTTGCCTGAACAAATTGGGAATAACAATAAAGAAAGAGAAAGTATAAGTATTGTAAAAATGGAAATTTGGGAACTGAAAAGTACAATTGCTAAAAAAAAAACAGGTGTACAGAAAAAAGTGTTGCCTGAACAAAGTAGGAATAACAATAAAGAGATAGAAAGTATAAGTATTGTAAAAAAGGAAATTTGGGAACTGAAAAGTACAATTGCTGAAGTGGAAAAAAAAAAAAAACACTAGAAGGATTTGAAACAGAAAAACATAGCACACTTATGGATTGATATGAATAGGAACATCCAAAAATCTAAGTAAACTCCAAGCAGAATAGACTGTGAGAGCCATACTGCAGCACATTATAATAAAACTGTTGAAACGCAGAGACAAAGAATCTTGAAATCAGCAAGAGAAGTGACTCATTCCAGACAAGGGATCCCCAAGAAGGTTATCAGCACATTTCTAATCAGAAATCTGGCCAGAAAGCAGTGGGCTGATATATTTAAATTGTTGAAGGAAAACAATATGTCAACCAATAACCCTGTAGCAGGGAAACATCCTTCAAAAACTAAGGAAAATTAACATATTCCAACGTAAACAAAAGCTAAAGAAGTTCTTTAACACTAGCCTTGCCTTGCAGCAAATGCTAAATGGAGTCTTTCAGGTTGAAATGAAAAAAACACTAAATGGTAATTCAAAGTTATTTGAAAATAATGATCTCTGATAAAGGTAAATCCATAGAAAATTATAAAAGCTACTGCGATTGTAAGTTTATAACAGCACTTTTTCTTTTTCTACCTGATTGCACAGAATAATGCATTTAAAGAAACCGTAGTCTTAGGTTAAACACACTGCATACAAGTATGTAATTTTGTAAAATCAATATTAGAAAATGGTGGGGATAGAGCACTACAGAAGGAGAGATGTTTTTGTAATGTTATTGATGGTAAGCTGGTGTAAATTAAAATTAGTATGTTGGTAGGTTTAGGATATAAAATGTAATCCCCATGGTAACTACAAATAATCATATAATGTACACAAAGGAAATGAAAAGACAATTAAAACATATCACTAAACAAATTTAAATACAAAAGGAGAAAATAACAAAAAAATAAGGAACAACAAGCTCTAAGGCATACAGAAAACAAAGAGCAAAATGACAAAAATACCTCTTATCAGTAATTGCTCTAAATGTGAATGGATTAAACTCTCAAAGCAAAAGACAGACTGACAGATTTTTTTAAATGATCCAACTGTATGCTGTTGACAAAAGTCAATTAAATTGAAAATGAAAGGTTAGAAAAAGATATTTCATGCAAATAGTAACCAAAAGAACACAGGGGTGGCTATTATTCATATCAAACAATAAAGAAATCTAGGGACTTCCCTGGTGGTGCAGTGGTTGGGAATCTGCCTGCCAATGTAGGGGACACAGGTTTGATCCCTTGTCTGGGAAGATTCCACATGCCGTGGAGCAACTAAGCCCATGCGCCACAACTAATAAGTCCACGTGCCACAACTACTGAAGCCCACACGCCTAGAGCCTGTGCTCTGCAATGAGAAGCCACCACAATGAAAAGCCCGCGTGCCGCAACGAAGACCCAATGCAGCCAAAAATAAATACATAAAATAAATAAATTTTTTAAAAAAAGACCCAATGCAGCCAAACATAAATAAATAAAAAAATAAAAATAAGTATACATATTTACACACCTCATAATAGACCATCAAAAGATATAAAGCAAAACCTGACAGAACTGAAAAGAGAAACAGTTCTACTATAGTATGGGGACACTTCAATGCTCTGCTCTCAGCAATAGACAGGAACAATAGTTTAAATTAGATTAAGATCATACAAACTGTCCTCTCCAACTGAAACAGAATGAAGATAGAGATCAATCACATATGGAAAACAAATATCCACAAATTTCTGGAAATTAAACAACAAGTTTTGAAACAACCAATAAGTCCATGAAAAAAAACTCACACAGGAAACTAGAAAATACTTAAGAGATTAAAGAAAACAATAATATAACATACTAAAACTTATAGGATGCCACAAAAGCAGTACTAAGGAGAAAATTTACATCTATAAATGCTTACATATAAACAAAGAAATATCATCAATCAACAACTTACCTTTACAACTTGAGGAACTACAAAACAAACAAACTAAACAAAGCCTTCTGAAAAAGGAAATGATGAAGATTAGAAAAACAAAATAGCCAGAACATTCTGTTCGTAACAAAGCCTGCCCTCAGTAGAAACTACTTAACCAGAGCCTAACCTACTGTCATTTTATCACAGCCTAACTTACCTGGGAAAGAGGAAATACCCAACTACAGCCCCCAATACCCATCCTGTCCCAACTAAGGGAGGGAAAATTAAATTGAGAAGAAGTTGTGAAGTTCAGGATCCAGGCACACAGGCTCATTAAAAGATTGAAAATTAAATATAATATGAATGCTAACAGCAACATGCATGCTTCCACTCTCCACATCTTACCAACACATCAATAAAAGCCTATCTACAATGGTTCCTTTTAGGCAATACATCATGCCAGTTACAAAGAAAAAAATTACAGGGCCAACTAAAAGGCCAAAAAACAAATTTTGAAAAGGCAAAGGAAACTTCAGAACTAGAATCATGTATCACAGGGAGGGACTTCTCTAGGGATCCAGTGGTTAAGTCTCCACAGTTCCACTGTAAGGGCCACTGGTTAGATCCCTGGTAAGGGAACTAAGATCTTGCATGCCAGGAAGGGAAGGGAGGGGAGGGGAGGGGAGGGGAGAGGAAGGGAGGGGAGGAAGAAAGAAAAGAGGGAGGGTGGGTGGGATATCACAGGGATGTTGGAATGATCAAATTGGTAATGTAAAACAATTATGATTAATATGCTAATTAATGCCTGCTAATGGATAAAGCAGACAGCATATAAGACAAGAAAGGCAATGCAAGCAGAGATGAAAATTCTAATAAAGAACCAAAAGGAAATGCTAGAGATCAAAAAGAACAGAAGAGGAATGAAGAATGAATAGGATGGGCTTATTAAGACTGGACACAACTCAGGAAAGAATCTCTCAGCTTGAGGTTCTCGTAGTAGAAACTTCTAAAACTGAAAAACAAAGAGAAAAAGGACTAAAAAAAAAAAGAATATCTAAAAACTGTATAATACCTGCAAATGCTTTAACATACATATATAGAAACATCAAAAGGAAAAAAAGAATAAGGAATAGAAAAAATATTTGAAGCAATAATGATGGAGAATTTCCACCAAG
Organism: Balaenoptera ricei; assembly: GCF_028023285.1. NCBI lineage: Eukaryota > Metazoa > Chordata > Mammalia > Artiodactyla > Balaenopteridae > Balaenoptera > Balaenoptera ricei. The sequence goes on along the minus strand of NC_082657.1, from coordinate 1,164,056 downwards.
TTGTCAGACACCAACCCACAGATTCAGGAAGCTCAGAGAACATCAAGCAGGTTTAATGCCAAAAAACTACACCTAAGCTGGGGCTTCCCTGGTGGCACATTGGTTAAGAACCCACCTTCCAATGCAGGGGACACAGGTTCGAGCCCTGGTCCAGGAAGATCCCACATGCTGTGGAGCAACTAAGCCTGTGTGCCACAACTACTGAGCCTGCATTTTAGAGCCCGCAAGCCACAACTACTGACCCCACGTGCCACAACTACTGAAGCCTGTGAACCTAGAGCCCGTGCTCCGCAACAAGAGAAGCCACGACAATGAGAAGCCCGCACACCGCGATGAAGAGTAGCCCCCACTCACTGCAACTAGAGAAAGCCCGCGCACAGAAACGAAGACCCAACACAGCCATAAATAAATCAATATATTAAAAAAAAAAAAAACTACACCTAAGCATATCACATTCAAATACAGAAAAAAAAAAAATCCAAAAAGAAACCAGAGGAATAAACACTTTAGTCATGGGGAAGCAACAAAAAGAATAACATCTGAATTTTCAGAAATCATGCAAACAAGAAGAGAAAGGAGTGAAACATTTAAAGTTTGGGGTGGGGGTGGGGGTGGGGTGGCCAATGTCAGCCTAGAATTCAGAATGCAATAAAATTACTCTTTAACAGTGATGGTGAAATAAACACTTTCTTAGATGCACAAAAATCGTGCGAATTCATTAAAAAAAGTTCTTTAGAGAGATGGAAAATAATACAGATCAGAAATTTGGGTTTCACAGAGAAAGAAAGAGCATTGTAGAATTTTAAAAGTTTCACTGACATATAATTGATGTGGAACATTTTATTTGTTTAAGCTGTACAACATAATTTGATATGTGTATACATTGTGCAATGATTACAATAAGTTTAGTTAACACCACAATACAATTTTTTTCTTCTGATGAGAACTTTTAGGATTTACTCTCTTAGCAAATTTGAAATACACCATACAGTATAATTAACTATAATCACTAAGCTATGCATTACATCCCCGGGACTTATTCACGTTACAACTAGAAGTCTGTAGCTTCTGACACCATTCACGCATTTCATCTAACCCTGTTCGCCCATCCCCTACTCTGGCAACCGCTAATTTCTGTGCTGTCTCTGAGTTTGGGGGTGTGTGTGTGTGTGGTTTTTTTTTTTCTTTAAAGATTCCAGGGACTTCCCCAGTTGTCCAGTGGTAAAGAATGTGCCTTCCAATGCAGGGGACGCAGGTTCGATTCCCTGGTCGGGAAACTAAAATCTGACATTCTGCGGGAAAACTAAGCACGCACGCCACAACTACTGAGCTCGCGCGCCTCAACTAGAGACTCTGCGTGCCACAACTACAGAGCCCACAAACCCTGGAGCCTGGGCACCACATCTAGAGAAGAGAAAAACCTGCACACCACAACTAGAGAGAAGCTTGTGCTGCAACGAAGAGCCCGAGCGTCCCAACGAAAGATCCTGCATGCCTCGATGAAGATCCCGTGTGCTGCAACTAAGACTCGTCACAGCCAAAAGGAAAAGATTCCACATGTATGTGTAATTATGGAGTACAACTGACTCTTGAACAACATGGGTTAGAACTGCATGGGTCCACTTACACATGGTTATGTTTAATTAAATAAACACAGCACCACATGATCTGTAGTTGAATGAATCCACAAATGCGAAACTTCAGAATCACAGGGCTGACTGTGAAACTTCATCATCTGCAGATTTCAGTATATGCGGGGGCTCCTGGAATCAATCCTCTCTGGAAACTGGCAAACAACTGTATTTGTCTTTCCCTGTCAGACTTATTTCACTTAGCATAATGCTCTCAAGGTCCATCCATGTTATTACAAATGGCAGAATTTCTTTCTTTTTTAATAGTTGAACAATATTGAATAGTGTTCCATATACAGCACATTTGCTACCCATTCATCCATCAGTGGACACTTAGATTCTTTTCATGTCTTGGATAGTGTAAATAATGCTGCAATAAACAGGGGGTACAGATTTTTTTTTTTTTTTAATATATTTATTTATTTATTTATGGCTGCTTTGGGTCTTCGTTGCTGCACACGGGCTTTCTCTAGTTGTGGCGAGCTGGGGCTACTCTTTGTTGTGGTGCATGGGTTTCTCATTGCGGTGGCTTCTCTTGTTGCAGAGCACAGGCTCTAGGCACGGGGGCTTCAGTAGTTGTGGCACACGGGCTTCAGTAGTTGTGGCTCACGGGCTCTAGAGCGCAAGCTCAGTAGTTGTGACACACGGGCTTAGCTGCTCTGCAGCATGTGGGATCTTACCAGACCAGGGCTCGAACCTGTGTCCCCTGCATTGGCAGGTGGATTCTTAACCACTGCACCACCAAGGAAGTCCCCAGATATCTTTTTGATATGATGATCTCACACCCTTTGGATAAACACACAGAGGTGGAATTGCTGGATCATACCGTAGTTCCTTAATTAATATTTTAAGGACTTCCCTGTGGTGCAGTGGTTAAGAACCTGCCTGCCAATGCAGGGGACATGGGTTCGATCCCTGAGCCGGGAAGATCCCACATGCCGCGGAGCAACTAAGCCCATGCACCGCAACTACTGATCCTGCGCTATAGAGCCTGCACGCCACAACTACTGAAGCTCACACGCCTAGAACCCCTGCTCTGCAACAAGAGAAGCCACTACAATGAGAAGCCCATGCACCACAAAGAACAGTAGCTCCCACTTGGCTCAACTAGAGAAAGCCCACTCTCAATGAAGACCCAATGTAGCCATAAATAAATAAATAGATAGATAGACAGATAGATAGATAGATAAATAAATAATGTCGGGTGCAGGAACGGAGCAACCTTTGGGTAGTATGGATCCGTACCCTCACTTGGCCCAAGAGAGGGCAAGCAAGGAGGGATCTCTAAAGCGGACTGCAACACTGCTGAACCTGAATGGTCACCTGCAAGACTTTGGGGCTACAAGTTTCATGGCACTAAGGAGTAGGGATGCACTCTGCCTAGCCATTGTAACCGCAGCACATAACCGCAGCACGTAACTTTAAGAAGAAAGCAGTGCCCATGGTCCAGATGTGAGAAGGACAGAACTACTTTGGGGAAAAGGAGAAAGGCAGAGCCTAGCTCAGAGGATGGGGATGGGTGTGAGGGCCTTACCCAGCATGCAGACAAGGGCAAAGTTCTCCAGCATGACATCAAGGTACAGGTGTATCTGAACCTCATCAAGAAGACACCATTCCTCGCAGGAGAAGTACACGGCCACATCCTCAAAGGTCACACTGCCCTGGTATAACAGGGACAAATATAACCATGAACAGTCTCATTCCTGAAAACCCACAGTCCATCTTCCCACACATTTCCCCTACCACCCAACCAGATGGAGCCTCTCAAGACCTGGGGAAGAGAACCTCCCTCCTTTGATCTGAACCTCCCATTGCCTCCAGAATACACAGGTAGTCATTTCAAGTCTAACTCCAGTTCTTCCCTGTTTATTTCCATCAGAAAAAAGGAGACCTGCACTTACCTAAACAAGCTCAGCCTCACCTCAAAACACTGCCACAGGGACTTCCCTCGTGGTCCAGTGGTTAAGGCTACGAGTTTCCACTTCAGGGGGCACAGGTTCAATCCCTGGTGGGAGAACTAAGGATCCCGCATGACGTGTGGTGTGGCCAAAAAAAAACATTAAAAAAACCACGCCACATACTGGTACCGGTTCCAGGAGTAACCTTCCACACCTCCTTCCATCAGTGGTGGGAAACTAGAACCCCCTCCACAAAAGCTGGCCTGCACTCAGGAAACCAAGTATGGGGTTGTCCAGGGTCCCCAAACCAAAGTGCTGGGAGAATGGCAGGTGAAGAACCCTAAGACACCTCAAATACACAGAATGTGTGCGTGGGGCGTGAGAACAAGTGAGGGACTGGGACAACCTCCACTTGCCCAAAGTGCTTCTCCAGCCCATGGAATCTGTGCGAAAAGGCAGGCAATGGAGGAAAGTGACCTAGGCAGTGCTTCAGGGGCTCACACCTTCCCTGGACCTGTGCCCAGTACCAGAGCCAGGTAAACTCTGGCTGACTTGCTAACCTCTCCTCTGTGCCTCCATCCTCAGTGCTCCCACTTACCAGTTGTGACCCTGAAAAAAGCCACAACTTCCCTCTGCCTCAATGTCCTCATCGCTCCCCTACATTCTGCTTTCCGCTGAACACTTTGGAGAATTTTTAAAAGCCTAGCTCAGATTGTGCCCTTCCTTTGCTCAAAACTCTCCACCGCTCCCAGGGCCCTAAGAAGAGAAACACAACCACTCATCTACCACTCCAGGTGCAGCCTGGCCTCAAACTGCGTTCCTCGCAGAAACAAGATGGACTCCAGGCTCCCGAATATTCCCGCTTCAGTTGTATCTCCAAGCCTCACTCAAACCACATTACAACGGTGGTCAGAAATAGGGACGCCACCCCTGCAGGCCTCACCGTCCTGGACCAGACGCCTCTCACTCAGGGGTTTCGTATTTGGGTGGGGAAACGGGCAGGGGAGAACCCGGAGCCCGCAGCATTTACCTGAGCCGGGTCTCTCAACGCAGCCGCCGCCATCGGAGCTCCTGGGCGGAGAGGAGTGGCGACAGTCGAGGGATCCGGTCGGACTTTGTACCGATGCACCCCGCAGGCGGCGGTGTCCCCAACAGTCAGGCCGTCCCTTTGCAGTGTGTACAAAGCCTCCTCCTGCGTCTTCTTAGCCCGTCACCTCGGTCCCATCACCGCACACTCCGACCTTTCGACTAGCTCCACGATCAAAATGGGCGCCACGAGGACGCCGGAAGTTCTTCTCCCGGAGGTTCGCCCTCCCGGAAATGCCCCTTTCTGGATTTTCATTGGATGAACGTCGCTGCCCTAGCGCAAACTCTTCTGGGAAATGTAGTGCCAAGGTCTCAGGGAAGGTCACCCCGCACCTGAATCGCCGGGAGAAAGACAAGCTGCACCAAGGAAGCACTGGAAAATGACCTCTAGGGAGGGAAAGGGGCTCCTATCTTCTTAAGAGAGCGGGGAAGATTTGTTGTTCTTTTTCTAATTTTCATAGATAGTAGTTTAGGGGCTCCAGTCTTCTTGAGGGGGAAGGGAACCTTTGTCGTTCTTCTTTTTCTAATTCTCATAGGTAGGAGGTTAGGCTATTTATTTGAGATGTCTCTTGTTCCTTGAGACCTGCATTGCTATAGACTTCCCTCCTAGAATTGCTTTTGCTTCATCCCATAAATTTTGGAGTGTTATGCTTCAGTTTACATTTGTCTTAAGATATTTTCTGCTTTCCCATTTGATTTCTTCACTGACCCATTTGTTTTTTAGTAGCATGTTATTTAGACTCCACATATTTGTTCTTTTCCCATTTTTCTTATTGTAGTTGATTTCTGGAGAGATCCCTGCTCGCCTAGTGGTTAGGATTCAGTGCTTTCATTGCCGTGTCAGGGTTCCATCCCTGTTCAGGGAACTGAGATCCCACAAGTCATGTTACAGGGCCCCCACAAAACAATAATAATAATTACTGTAGTTGTGTTTTTGATGTCGTATTTTACATCTTTGTGCTTATCCTGTTGTGTGTAGTTCTACTTCCTTCTACATTTTAAAAAATCTACTTACCAGCTTATTTAAACGATCTTCATTCTTTACTATATATTTGCCTTCCCTAGTGGGATTTTCCCTTTCCTGAAGATTATTACTTATTTTCCATTTAGAGAAGACTCTTCAACATTTCTATTACGGTAGGATTAGTATTGATGAATTCTTTTGGGTTTTGCTGATCTGGGAAGTTCTTTATCTCTCCTTCTTTTCTAAATGATAATCTTGCTGGGTAGAGTATCCTAGGTTGCAGCTTTCTCCCTTTCAGCACTTTGAATATATCCTGCCATTCCCTTCTGGCCTGCAAAGTGTCTGCAGAGAAAACAGCTGATAGCATTATTGGGATTCCCTAGTTTATGACTCTTTCTTTTTCTCTTGATGCATTGAGAACTCTATCTTCAACTTTTGCCATTTTCTTATGATATGTCTTGGTGTGGGTCTGTTTGGGTTCATCTTGTTTGGGATCCTGTGTATCAATACTTCCTGTACCTGAATACCAGTTTCCCTCTTCAGGTAAAGGAAGTTTTCAGCTATAATGTCTTGAAAAATATTTTTGTTCCCATGCTCCCTCTCTTTTCCTTCTGGAACCCCTATAATTTGAATATTGGAACACAAAGTTATCCTAGAGATCTCGTACATTCCTTTCATTTTTAAAAAAAGTGGTTTTTCTGTCTGCTTTCCTGATTCTGTGATTTCCATTATTCTATCTTCCAGACCACTTATGCATTCTCTGTATCTCTTCCTCTGCTGTTCATTCCTGCTAGCGTGCTTTTTATTTGAGCCATTGAACTTTTTTTTTTTTTTTGGCCGCTCCACGCAGCTTGTTGGATCTCAGTTCCCCAACCAGGGATTGATCCCGGGCCACAGCAGTGAAAGCCCAGAATACTAACCACTAGGCCACCAGAGAACTCCCTTGAAGTATTTATTTTTCATTGGGTCTCCTTTTGTTTTCTAGTTCTCTGTTAAAATGTCCAGTGTTTAGGTCAATCATTTTTCCTAGTTCAGTTAATATTTTTATTACCAATGTTTTGAATTATTTACATTGTAACAGTTATTTCTGTTTCATTGTTTATTCTTTCAGGGGTTTTCTCTTTCTCTCAATTGAGAGTATTTCATTGGCAATTTTCATTTTATTTAACTTTCTCTACCTCTATACACTTAGGTGATACAGTTTCCCTTTGGGGTCTTGAAGGGGTGTCCTTCTGAGGGACTATGACTATGCAGAGTGGGTATACCCAATGCTTTTGGTGGGAGGGCTGGACTTGATGTGGGTGCAAGTCACGTCTTTCCTCAGAGCGTGATGGCAGCTATCACCACAGTAACGGCTGAGACTGGAGATTGAGGGACTACAGCCAGCACCGGGTGTGGGACCTGATCCCAAGTTGCAGGAACAGAAGCCATGAGGGTCGGGCTGGGGCTGGCTCTGTTCCTATTAAGTGTGTGTTCTTCCCTCTCCCCACACTGGGACTTTAGCCACAGGAAGGGAGTGCTGAAACAAGTGGAGTTTTCCTGCATACAGGGGTCTGGTATGCTGCCTGTGTAGGCCTCTGTGGCTACGCTCAGATGCAACCTAGGGTCTTTTCCCCAGTTGTGGCTGCCCGAGATCCAGTGCTGCACTGTGGCATGCAGTGGGCTGGAGCATTTTCTTGGCTTGGACAGGGTGCACTGGACTGGGGACCATGGTGAGGTGATCATGGTGAACTCAACAGCTGCTAGAGGCCTCTCTCTGTCCTGCACTGGAAACAAGACCACTTGCTCTCTCACAGCTGATCAGTATCTCCACTCTCCCTCACTCCCGCTGTGTTGTGGCACCACTCCATAGGGAGGAGGCAGGCCCCTGTGGTTTCTGTGCATGTATGGTGGGCTGGATGAGCTGTGGCCAACCAGCTGCCGTCAGAAGACTGGGCTGCTTCTGATATACCTGGGAAGTAAGTGCCAAGAATGGCTACCAAAGCCCCACTCTGACTCTGCACTGGGACCAGGTTGCCTCTGCTTCCAAAAGTCGACTCTTTTCCCAGGTCTTGGTGGCCACACACGCAGTCCCATGTTCTGGCATGGAGTTAGTGAGGCCAGAGCATTTGCTCCACTCTGACTTGGGTGTGCTAAGATCCTGGTCACCAGAAACCTGCAAAAACCTGCTAATGCAGACCTCTCTCTGCCTGGTCGCAGGGACAGGCATTTGCTTGCTCACTCCTCCCAAGCAAAGTCCAGGCTCCTCCAGCCTTTCTATCTGTCCCAGTGGTCCTCCACCCGGTCAAGGAGTCTTGTCTCCACAACATAAACACGAGGACTGGAACACCTAGTCTGTACTTCAAGCCACTCACTCCCCGGGGAGTGAGCTCACTGCCCGAGTGATCGCCCTTCCTCTCTGAGTCCCACATCTCCTGACCACATTGCTTTTCTTCCCTTCCTGCCCAATTACGTGTATATGTTTCTTACAGCCTTGGTTGTACAGGAGTCCTTCTGCCAGTTTTCAGTGAGGATTGTTCCAAAGTAAATGTATTTTTGATGTGTTCGTGGGGGAACGTGAGCTCCATGCCCTCCTACCCTGCCACCTTGATTTCCTCTCAGCTGGTCCATAATGAACAAAAACAACCAAATGAGAAATGAACCTATATTGTTTGGAGGACAAGCCTGCTTAGCCCAGTTTTATTAAGAAACCCGAAAAGGCAGTTTAATAAGAATAACTCCCCCATTGATGTCTGATCAAACACCCATTTCCTACCCTTGATATCTGATCTGAATAGCAAGATTCTTATTAAGTCGGTTTAGCAAGAACACCCGTTACCCTGTTTTCTGTTGGTAATTTTCCATCCACTGACTCCTTTATTCTACTTCTTGGCTATAAATCCTCAGCTGTCTTTACTTAATGTTGAATTCAATCTTTCAGTCTTTGGGGACTCCTTTAAAGAACACCTTGCCCATCCTGATACCCTGTGACCCTCCACCCAAGAGCCCTGCTCATACCCTACACCCCATGCTGAGGGACAAGAGTATATTTTACTGGGAACCAACATTGATGGCTTTCCTGTGAATGACCTCCAGCTCCACTATCCCCAGTGCACACCACCTCTCTGCAAACAGCCTCCCTCTTAGGAAGTTCTTCACAGGGACAGCAGCACCACCCAGCAACACACACAGGTCTTCGGTTTCACCTCAGAAGTGACACAGGCCTCCACCACCACATGCAGTGATTTGTTTCCAAGGTCATGTCCATCTTCATGAACCTGCTTCATGATGTGCCTGTGTCCAAATTCTCCCAGTCACTATTCCGAGTGCTGTGAGGGACCCTGAAGGACTAGGAATGTCCACTGTAGCCCTCTCCCAGTCCCCAAGTCTCTTCCTCCTAACTCTAGGACCCACTGCCTAACTGCTCCTCCTACCCACCAGAAAAATGTCACCAAATAATGATTGCTAATCTTCAAGAACGTGCCCACATCTCCTCGGGACTCATGCTTGACAAACCTAAGTCTAAATGCTATGTGCTGAATGCAGGCTGACACCTCCAATAAAGCCTGTAAAACCCCACCCCAAGTCCTTCTGCTTGCTTGACAAAGCTGCTCACAGGTGTGAATCTCCAGGTTGTAACAAGGTGGTTACCCAGTCCCTGGTCTGAAAACCATCAGTGCATCATCATACCTGCAGTCATGTGGGACAAATTGTTCTTTCCAAACCAGTCTGCACTCACCTCATCACACATTATCCAGGAGGACTGGGAGATTATCTGCAGCCCACACACCAGAATGTTGGGCATCCCTATCACATGCCTGCCACAAAATCTCGCTGGAGTATTTGTGAGTTTTGTAGCCACACCTGCTGTGCTGGGTCAGCACCTCCCACTTTATTTCCCAAACAGGTTCTCACTTCTGTCATAAATCCTTTGTGCTGTGGTACAGGAGTTTGTAGGTCCAGGATGCATTGAAGTGTGTTAGCAATCAAAATCTGTCACATAGTGTCCCCAGTTGTGCTGATATGCACTGATATTTAGAAAACTTTCGTGTGTAATAAAGTTACTGGAGTTATGAAAGGGCTCTTTTATTTTAGAAACACATTTTAAGAAATTATGTATTCAGGGGCTTCCCTGGTGGTGCAGTGGTTGAGAATCTGCCTGCCAATGCAGGGGACATGGGTTCGATCCCTGGTCTGGGAAGATCCCACATGCCAAGTGCTGCAATTACTGAAGCCCATGCACCTAGAGCCCGTGCTCCACAACAAGAGAAGCCACCACAATGAGAAGCCCATGCACCACAAAGAAAAGTAGCCCCCACTCGCTGCAACTAGAGAAAGCCTGTGCGCAGCAATGAAGACCCAACACAGCCAAAAATAAATAAAATAAATTAAAAAAAAAGAAATTTATGTATTCAAAGACATGATACCTGGGATTATAAATTGTAAAAACAGCTAAGTAAATCACGATACACAAACACAAAAAATCTGCAAAAATACAGTAAATGATGTTAAGATACAGGAAGGTTCCTACACATTCCATTTATATATACATTTGAAAAAAGTTATTTCAAAAGTAGAATATGCTCTTGCATCAGTATTTTTAATTTTGAGGATGAATTAAAAATGACAGGAGGAAACTTGTTTCAGGGCTTTACACAAGTATCACAGTGTTAAAATGTACATTTAAGAATACATGTAATTTATTTTCAGTCAACTACACATACATTAAACGATTTTTAAAACAAATATGCAAAACCTGTCACTTTATAATCATTCTACTATGGTTTATTAGCGACATTCTTAAAATTATTTGTGGCTACTGCACCTGTAAGGTAGAAAAAGAATACAATGGTGGGCTCCTGGCAATGCTTCCCAACTCCATATTCAGTGACATTATGTTGGCAATTTGACATTGGATATGCTGGGAGTATTTACACCAGGGAAACTGGCAAAGACTACAAACCAGGATTTCATTTACTGTGTTCCTGAATATCTGGACTTAGGACTGAGGTAGGATATGGGAGTTCCCTGGTGGCCTAGTGGTTAGGATTCTGGGCTTTCAGTACTTGGGCCTGGGTTTGATGTCTGGTCGGGGAACTGAGGTCCCACAAGCTGTGTGGTGTGGGGAAAAAAAGGGGGGGGGAGGTGAGAATAAAAAAAAGGAAAAAAACCTGAGGTAGCATATGTTAATAGTGCAGATTTATCTTTAACATATATAATGTATGTGGCCATTACATTATGCATAAGACCAAAATTAAGAAAAAATTGAGAACATATTCACTATGCCAAATTACAGTTCCATGCAGAAGTCACTCACATTGGGTAAATGTGTGAAATCTCACAGATACCTTTGTTGTTTCCCTGATCTCCTACTTGTCAAGGAAAGAGAAAATAGACAAGAACTCACAAAATAAAAGTAGGTAAAAGGCAGAAATAGAAATTTATCAAAACAAGATGTGCAGGTAAAAAATAGACACATTAAAAAAAAAAAAAAAACTCAAACTCAAGAATCCTGAGAGAGGGAATCCCCTGGCAGTCCACTAGTTATGGCTCTGCACTTCCACTGCAGGGAGCACAGGTTCAATCCCTGGTTGGGGAACTAAAATCCCACATGCCACAAAGTGCACCAAAAAAAAAAAAAAAAAAAAAAAAAAACCATGAGAAAAAAGCAATTAAAATCATACTGATTTTATACCACGATTTTACAGTCTTCATCAGAGGGGTCAGCCTGCATTCAGTCTTAGCTTTTAAGTTAGGTTGGTCAAGTGTAGGTTGCAAAAGGGAGGCAGGAAAGTTCTTGCTGGTTAAAAATCATTATTTGGTGACTTACATTTTGGGGAGGGGGGGCAGGGGAGGAGCATTAAGGGGATGGGAAAAGGGATTAGGAGGAAGAGCCTTGGGGACCAGGCCATGTGAGGGCCACAGTGGACATTCCTAGTCCTTCAGTGTCCTTCACACTGCCCAGAACAGTGAGCGGGTCAACTGCATAATGGGGAAACAGGGACATCCTGAAGTGGGTTTATGAAAAAGGAAAGGACCTTGAAAATGAATCACTGCATATGGCAGTGGAGCCAGTGTCACATCTGGGGTGACTCCAATGATGTTCTCCACAGTGCCTGGCTTGGTGTTGCTGTCACTGTAAGAACGTCCCAAGAGGGAGGGTGCCTGCAGGAAGGAGATGTACACTGGGAAAAATGAAGCTGGAGGCCCAGGTGGAGAAGAACACATCAGGTGTTGGTAGTTAATCATCGGGACAAAGCAAATGGAGTCCCTGCTTGAAGCAGAAGAGAGGACACTGGAAGGGTGCAGTGTAGAGGAAGCACTCTCATCAAAGGCCTGGCAGTAGTGAGGCCTTGTGGAATTCCCTCAACGTCTCTGGGCTGCACATGCCTTCCTTTACAAAAGGGAATAAAAACACTATGAGCACTGGTTTGGTTGGGTAGATGAATGGAGTCATTTCCAAGAAAGCCATCAATGTTGTTTCCCAGAGAAAAGACAGCCTTATCCATCAGCATGGGGCTAATGGTTATCATCAGGGCTCCTGGGGTGGGGGGCAAAAGTGTCCAGATGGACAACATGTCTTTGAGTCCTCAACGGGGGAAACGGGGGAAGAGGACTGAAGTGACCAGACTCCCCATGTCCTGAACCAGGGAACCTGGCATTGAATCCAGATCGCTGTTCACAACAGATGATACATTCTCTCTGGGCCACAGTTTGTCCCAAGAAAGGGTACATTTGCTGCACAGTAACTGCAGGGGTTCTAACCACCCTGTTACAATCTCAAACTCCTTGAACATCAGTCCCATCTATATTCGCTATATTCCTAAGGTCCTTTTACCAGTGTGAACTGATGTTTAATGAAGTGGCACCTTTCAATAAGATTTATCACATTCCTTGCACTCACAAGGCTTTTCTCCAGTGTGGATTTTCCTATGGATATGGAGGAGCTGTCTTCGGCTAAAGGACTTCCCACATTCAGTGCACTCATAAGGCCTTTCTCCAGTGTGAACTCTCTGATGACGACGAAGGCTTGACCTATCAGTAAAACATTTCCCACATTCATTGCACTTATAAGGCCTTTCTCCTGTGTGAATTCTCTGATGAACATAAAGATCAGATATAATACTAAAACATTTCCCACATGCACTGCACTCATAAGGTCTTTCTCCACTGTGAACTCTCTGATGACGATGAAGGCTCGAGCTACCAGTAAAACACTTCCCACATTCACTGCACTCATAAGGCCTTTCTCCACTGTGAACTCTCTGATGATAATAGAGACCAGAACTAGTAGTAAAAGATTTCCCACATTCACTGCACTCATAAGGCCTTTCTCCACTGTGAACTCTCTGATGATAATAGAGACCAGAACTAGTAGTAAAAGATTTCCCACATTCACTGCACTCATAAGGCCTTTCTCCACTGTGAACTCTCTGATGATAATAGAAACCAGAGCTAGTAGTAAAAGATTTCCCACATTGACTACACTCATAAGGCTTTTCTCCACTGTGAATTCTCTGATGGTAATGAAGGCTCGTCTTAGCAGTAAAAGATTTTCCACATTTATTGCATTCATAAGGCTTTTCTCCAGTATGAACTTTCTTATGGGCACTGAGGTGTCCGTTTCGGCTAAAGAATTTCCCACATTCACTGCACTCGAAAGGCTTTTCTCCACTGTGAACTCTCTGATGATTACAAAGGATCGACCTATTACTAAAAGATTTCCCACATTCACTGCACTCATAAGGCCTTTCTCCAGTGTGAACTCTCCTATGATAATAGAGGCCAGACCTAGTAGTAAAACATTTTCCACATTCACTGCACTCATAAGGCCTTTCCCCACTGTGAACTCTCTGATGTGTAAGGAAACTAGATTTGTGGGTAAAAAATTTTCCACATTGGCTGCATTCATAAGGCCTTTCTCCAGTGTGAACTTTCTGGTGCTGACTATGGTTACTTCTTTGGGTGTAGGCTTTCCCACAGTTGCTGCATTCACAAAACCCTTCAGTAGTGAGGACTCTCTCATCCTGAATAAGTATTTCTGTGTGGCTGGAGAATTTGTTGCCTTCTCCCCAGCTGTGATGACTTTTCCCACTGTCAAAAACAGCTTCACACTCCTTACTGTTGTTCAGTTTCTTCCTGGTATTAGTGACCTGTTTCTGAAGTCCAATTTTGGCCACGTAGTTGTTCCCAATCTCCATGTAGGTAGAGAGATTCCCTGTTACATGGATTGTGCAGCTTTTCAAAAATGCAGGTCTCCCCATATCACAGCTGAAGGGTTTCTCTCTAATGTGCTGCTTCTGGTGCTCTTGAAGGTTTGCAGTGAAATAGAACTGTTGCCCACATGCCCCACATGTGTATGCTTTCTGCCCCCTATTTGTTCCTTGCTCTTCAGCCAAGTGCAAAATGTCTCTCAAGACTGGGATGCACATCTTACAGGGCTGGGCCTTCTCAGGAGATGAACCTGCACTGAGAGTACTGATCTGTGACACTCTTTCTGCAGATACCCTCTGTTCAGAAGGTGTCTCTTCATCCTCAACCCGGTGCCAAGAACCTGAAAACAAAGAAGTGATGGTGAAGTTCTTGTTCACGTTATTGGGTGTGAGTGACACCATCACAACAGTATATCTGACACATGAAGGAAGCAGTCCACAGGATTGTGTTCAGGAAATGGAGTTGGGGTCAAATTGGGAAAGGTGCTCTCACCAAGTACAGGACACAGGGACTGGATGTGGCCCAAGGCAAAAGGCGAGTTCTACAATTCACTCCTCTGTCAATGGCTTTTACCAGTACCACATCTACTGGTGACCTATCATAATATGCAGAAGTGTATTTTCAGGCCCCAGAAAATCTGACTGCAACTGGTAGCTGGTGTTCAAGAAATATTAAAGGATATATACATGGTTGAGGACATAAACAATACCAGTAAGTACTAAGGGGAAAACAATGTGAAGACCACATGAGATAAATGGGTTAGAGAGGTGGTAGGGAAATTATCCCAGGCTGGAGTCAGAATAAAAATGGGAAGTAGGGAATTCCCTGGTGGTCCAGTGGTTAAGACTCCATGCTTCCAATGCAGGGAGTGTGGGTTCAACCCCTGGTTGGGAAACTAGGATCCCACAGGCCGTGGGGCATGGTCAAAAAAAAAAAAAAAAAAAAAAAGGACAAGTTAGCAGAATGTCAAGAATGGAGAAAGGACAAGAGAAGTAATTGGGGGCCACTGGCAATGGCCCTAAAACCCTACTCAAATGAGATATGTTCCAGATATTACTTCTCAACACAGACCTTATAACAAGCCCTCTCCCAGCTGCCATTCATCTTACCAGGATACCTGTAAGCTCTTTATACTGAAACTAGAGTCATGTCCATCCCATGAAACCACCAAGGACTCTCCATCCCCAGCTGAAAAACTACACGGGACAGAAATGATACAAGCCCTAACAGAGTCAGGACAAGTAAGTGGCCAACATGAGCCCAGAGGAACTCAGTACACAATAGACCAAGGAACGATATTTAAATACCACAAAAAGAACGTCCAGTGGAGCCAGAGGGGGGAAGGATGCACAGTGGATCAAGTACAGACTGTTAAGAATCCATCTCCCCACCTAAACAGGAACAATCTAACTGATGTAACTCTTTTGCAACTATGGAGTCTACTGAAGATTTGCAGTGTCCCACAAAACGAAGTTTGAACAGACGAAACTTTAAAACCAGAATCAGATATCACAGGAATGTTGGGATGATCATGCTGGGAATATAAAACAATTATGATTAATATGCTAATTAATGTCTGCGAATGGATAAAGCAGACAGCATACGAGAGCAGAAGGGCAATGTAAGCAGAGAGATGGGAAATCTAACAAAGAATCAAGAAATGCTAGAGATCGAGAACACCATAACAGAAATGAAAAATGACTGTGATAGGCTTATTTATAAACTGGACATAAAGGTGAGGAAAGAATCTGAGCTTGATGTTCTCTTAGGAGAAACTTCCAAAACTGAAAAGAAAAAAGGACAAGACAAAAAAAAAAATCCAATATTGGTGGGACAACTACAAAAGGTTTAACATACATGTATGGAAACATCAAAAGGAAAGAGACAAAGGAACAGAAAAAATATTTGAGGCAATAATGATGGAGAATTTCCACCAAATTACTATCAGACACCAAAGCACAGATCCAGGAAGCTCAGAGAACATCAAGTAGGTTTAATGTGAAAAAACTACACCTAGGAATATCACATTCAAATGCACAAAAAAGTCCTGAAAGAAGCCATAGGAATAAACACCTTACCCACAGAGAAGCAACAAAAACAATTAGAGTTGAATTCTCCTCAGAACTCATGCAGACAAGAAGAGAACGAAGTGAAACATTTAAAGTGCTCGGGGGCTTCCCTGGTGGCGCAGTGGTTAAGAATCTGCCTGCCAATTCAGGGGACACGGGTTCGAGCCCTGGTCTGGGAAGATCCCACATGCCGTGGAGCAACTAAGCCCAGGAGCCACGACTACTGAGCCTGCACGTCTGGAGCCTGTGCTCCGCAACGGGAGAGACCACGACAGTGAGAGGGCAGCACACCGCGATGAAGAGTGGCCCCTGCTCGCCGCAACTGGAGAAAGCCCACACACAGAAACGAAGACCCAACACAGCCAAAAATTAATTAATTAATTAATTAATTTTTTAAAAATTTAAAAAAAAAGTGCTTGGGGTGGGTGTGGGAGGTGACCTTCAGCAACGCAGAATTTGGTATCCAGCAAAAATTACCCTTCAACACTGATGGTGAAATAAACACTTTCTTACATACAGAAAAATTGTGGGAATATATTAAAAGAAGTTCTTCAGAGAGATGAAGGGACTTCCCTGGCAGTCCAGTGGTTACCATGTACGCTTCCACTGCAGGGGGCATGGATTTGATCCCTAGTCGAGGAACTAAGATGCTGCATGTGGCACAGCATGGCCAAAAAAAAAAAAAAAAAAGGAGAGAGAGAGATGGTAAATGATATAGATCAGAAACTTGGGTTTCATAGAGAAAGGAAGAGCATCAGAATAAAAAATATTTTACTGACACATAATTGTTAAGGAACATCGTATATCTTTAAGCTGTACATGATTCTATATGTGTACACACTGAAATGACTACCACATAAGTTCAGTTGAATTATGTCTTACAATTTTCTTTCTTCTGACAAGAACTTTTAAGATCTACTTTCTTAAAAACTTCTAAATATACAATATAGTTTTGTTAACTAAAGTCACTATGCTGTGAATTACATCCCCAGGACTTAATCATCTTATAACTAGAAGTCTGTAACTTCTGAAACACTTCACCCATGTCATCTACCCACCTTCCCGCATTCTGGCAATCACTAATCTGTTGTCTGCATCTGAGTTTGGTGGTGTTGTTGTTGCTGTTTTTTCCAAAGATTTCCCATGTAAGTATAATCATGTAGTACAGTTAACCTTGAATAACATGGGTTAGAATTGCTTGGGTCCATTTATACAGGGATATTTTCCAATAAATGCACAGCACTACATGATCTTTAGTTGGATGAATCCAAAAATGGGAAACTTGGGCTTCCCTGGTGGTACAGTGGTTAAGAATCCACCTGCCAATGCAGGGGACATGGGTTCGAGCCCTGGGCTGGGAAGATTCCTACATGCCGTGGAGCAACTAAGCCCGTGTGCCACAACTACTGAGCCTGCACTCTAGAGCCCATGAGCCACAAATGCTGAAGCCTGTGTGCCACAACTACTGAAGCCTGCACGCCTAGAGCCTGTCCTCTGCAACAAGAGAAGCCACTGCAATGAGAAACCCACGCACCACAACAAAGAGTAGCCCCCGCTCGTTGCAACTAGAGGAAGCCCACATGCAGCAACGAAGACCCAACACAGTCAAAATAAATAAAATTAATTAATTAATCAATATTTTTAAAACAATGGGAAACTTCAGAATCACAGGGCTGACTATGGGACTTAAACATCCCCAGATTTCAGTATATGCAGGGGATCCTGGCACCAATCCTCTGTGGAAACATAGGGACAACAAGATTTCTCTCTCTGACTTATTTCACTTAGCATAATGCCCATAAAATCCAATCATGTTGCTGTAAATGGCAAAATTTCCTTCTCTTTTTAATGGTTGAATAAAACTGAATAGTATTCCATATATAAGACGTGTTTGTTATCCACTCATCCATCAATGGACACTTAGGTTGTTTCCATGTCTTGGATATTGTAAATAATGCAGCAATAAACATGGAGTACACATATCTTTTTGAGATGATGATTTCACTCCCCTAGATAAATACATAGAGGTGGAACTGATGGACCATATGGTAATTCCTTTCTTAATTGTGTAAGGATTCTCTACTCTTTTCCATGTGGTAGAAATAATGTACATTCCCACCAACAGTGCACATGGGGTCCCTTTTCTTCACACCTTCTCCTATACTTATTTATTGTCTTTTTCATAACAGACATTATAACAGGTGTGAGGTGGTATCTCATTGTGGTATTAATTTGCATTTCCCTGACAATTAGTGATATTGAGCACCTTTTCATGTAGAAGGTCACCGTTTGCATATCTTCTTCTGAAAACTGTCTATTTAGATATAACAGTTTGTACAAAACAACAATAGCAACAGTGTACTCCATCATGTATTTTTAAACATACCCATATATGTATGTTTACGTAAAATTAAAACAAAAGACAACAATAATACAATGGAGAAGATGGAAAATTAGGATTTTTTAAAATTATGAGCTTTTTAAACTACCCACGAAACCACATATTGTCATTTGAATGTGGGCTTGAATGAGCTGTAAATACATATTGGAAACTGTATCGCAACTACATAAAAAATGAAAAGGAACAAGTATAGATGATATGCTAACAGAGGAGAGAAAAAGGGTCATTCAAAATGCTTCATTAAAATCACAAAAAGAAGGGTGGAAGACTCAACTAGGAACAAAGAACAAGGGCAATGAAAAGAAAATGGTAACAAATATGTTAGATGTTTTCCCAACTGTATCAATATATTAAACATCGATAGTCTCAATGAACCAATTTAAAGACAGATTGTCAGAGTGGATCATAAAACAAGACTGAATTATATGTTGTCTCCGAGAAACCCACTTTAAATACAAAGATGCACATAGAGGAAGCTCCCTGGTGGTGCAGTGGTTAAGAATCCACCATCTAATGCAGGGGATGCGGGTTTGATCCCTGGTCTGGGAACTAGATTCTACTTGCATGCTGTAACTAAGAGTTCACACACCAAAACTAAGGAGACTGTGAGCTGCAACTAAGGAGCCCATCGGCCGCAACTAAGGACCCCACCAGCCACAATTAAGGAGCACACGTGCCACAACTAAGGAGCACATGTGTCACAACTAAAGGAGCAAGTGAGCAACAACTAAGGAGCCCGTGAGCCTCGACTAAGACCCAGCACAACCAAAATAAAAAAATTTTTTTAAAAAGATGCTTAAAAATAAGATGCATATAAATTAAAAGTATGTCAATACAGAAAAAGAGGTCAACACAAATCAAAAGAAAAAAAAGAAAAGTGGTAGTAACTATACTGATATCACAGCAGATTTCACATAAGCAAAGTTATCAGGGATAATGAGAATGACACAGTGGTAAAGGGGTCAATACTCCAGAATACACAACAATCCTTAACATGTCTGCGTCTAACAACACAATGTCAAAATATGAGGCAAAACAGACCTACAAGCAAAAAATAGATGAATCTGCTATAACACTTGGAGACTTCATTCAACACACCTCTATAAGAAATGAACAGATCCAGAAAATAAAAAATCCATAAGGATGCTGGTAAACTGAGGATCACCATCATCAGTCAACTGGATGTAACAGTCAACTATAGATTACTAGGCTACTCCATTCAAAAACAGAATATTCTTCTCAAACTGACATAGAACATTCACAAGATGGACTACATCTTGGGCCAGAAAACATACCTTAACAAATTTAAAAGAACAGAAAACATACAAGGTCAGTTCTCAGAACAAAGTGAATTACACCGGCAACCAGTAACAAAAGGATAGCTGTAAAATTGCACAACACTGATAAATTAAACAATACACTTCCAAATAAAACAGGGTTCAAAGAAGAAATATTAAGATAAATTTTTAAGTATTCTGAAAGAAACAAACACAGCACTTGTCAAAACATGCAGATGGGGACTTCCCTGGTGGCGCAGTTAAGAATCTGCCTGCCAATGCAGGGGACATGGGTTCAAGCCCTGGTCTGGGAACATCCCACATGCCATGGAGCAACTGAGCCCATGTGCCACAACTACTAAGCCTGCGCTCTAGAGTCCACACGCCACAACTACTGAAGTCCGCAAGCCTAGAGCCCGTGCTCCGCAACAAGAGAAGCCACTGCAATAAGAAGCCTGTGCACCGCAGTGAAGAGTAGCCCCCACTCACTGCAACTAGACAAAGCCCACACACAGCAATGAAGACCCAACGCACCCAAAAATAAACTTAAAAAAAAAATGCAGATGCAGTGATAGCAGTGTTTATATGGCAATCGGTAGCACTGAATGCATATATTACATAAGATGAAAGACCTAAAATCAGTCATCTGTGCTTCTATCTTAGGAAACTAGGGGAAAATGAAATACAAAGGAAGAAAAGAAATAATTTAAAAAATCAGTAGAGAAAAATCAACAAAGTAAAAAAAAAAGCTGGTTCTTTAAAATGCCCGATAAAATCAAAAACATGCTAGTCAGCCTCGTCACAAAAACAAGAGAGGACACAAATTACTAATATCAAAATGAAAAAGGAGGGCTTCCCTGGTGGCGCACTGGTTAAGAATCCGCCTGCCAATGCAGGGGACATGGGTTCGAGCCCTGCTCTGGAAAGATCCCACATGCCACGGAGCAACTAAGTCTGCGCACCACAACGACTGAGCCTGCACTCTAGAGACTGTGAGCCACAACTACTGAGCCCGAGTGCCACAACTACTGAAGCCCATGTGCCTAGAGCCTGTGCTCTGCAACAAGAGAAGCCACCCAATGAGAAGCCCACGCACTGCAACAAAGAGTAGCCCCTGCTCGCCACAACTAGAGAAAACCCTGTGTGCAGCAAAAAAGACCCAACACAGCCAAAAAAATAATAATAAAAAAAGTGCAGTTTGTTCAGTTTAAAAAAAAAAAAATTAAAAAGGACACATGACTATAGATACAATGGATGTTCAAAGGATAATAATGAAATATATGAGAATCTCCAAGACCATAAATTTGAAAACCTAAATGAAATGGATCAACGCCCTGAAAGATACAGTCTACCAAACTCACACAAAAAGAAACAATCTAAATAGGTCTACATGTATTTAAGCAGTTAAGACTCCATGCTTCCACTGCAGAGGGCTCAGGTTAGATCCCTGATAGGGGGAGCTTAAGATCCCGCATGCCTTGGTGTGCAGCCCCTCCAAAAAAACCTAAAACTAAAACAACAAAAAAAAGAAATAGACAATCTCAATGGGTCTACATTTACTACAGAAATTGAATCAATGATGAATAGCTTTCCACAGGACTTCCCTGGCAGTCCAGTGGTTAAGACTTTGCCTTCCAATGCAGGGGGTGTAGGTTCAATCCCTGGTCAGGGAGCTAACATCCCACATGCCTCGGGGCCAAAAAACCAAAACATAAAACAGAAGCAATATTGTAACCACTTCAATAAAGACATTAAAAATAGTCCACATCCAGGGACTTAACTGGTGGCACAGTGGTTAAGACTCTGCGCTCCCAATGCAGGGGGCCCAAGTTTGATCCCTGATCAGGGAACTAGATCCCACATGCATGCTGCAACTAAGAGTTTGCATGCCACAACTAAACAGCCTGCAAGCCACAACTAAGGAGCACACCTGTCGCAAGTAAGACCCGAAGCAACAAAGTGAAGATTAAAAAAAAAATTTTTTTAATGGTCCACATCCAAAAAAAAAAAAAAAAAAATCTTAAAAAAAAATTAATAACCTTCTAAATTTTCTGGGAATACAATTGGCAGACTTTGGTTCACTGGTCAAATCTGACAAACAATAAGGAAGATAGTACACAATTCTCTACAACTGCTTTCAGAATACAGAAACAGAGGGAATTCTTCCACACTAATTGCATCAGAACAGCATTACTCTAATATCAAACCAAAGACATTAAAAGAAAAGTATAGACCAGTATCTCTCATGAACATAGATGCAACAATTCTCACAAAATATCAGTAAATTGTTTCAAAAACAGTTGAAAAAGAATTATACGGGACTTCCCTGGTGGCGCAGTGGTTAAGAATCCGCCTGCCAGTGGAGGGGACACGGGCTCGAGCCCTGGTCTGGGAAGATCCCACATGCCACAGAGCAACTAAGCCCGTGAGCCACAATGACTGAGCCTCAAGACCACAACTACTGAGCCCGCGTGCCACAACTATTGAAGCCCACGCGCCTAGAGCCCGTGCTCCACAATAAGAGAAGCCATTGCAATGAGAAGCCCACACGCCACAATGAAGAGTAGCCCCCCGCTCGCCGCAACTAGAGAAAGCCTGTGCACAGCAACGAAGACCCAATGCAGGAAAGGAGGGAAGGAGGGAAGGAGGGAGGGAGGGAGGGAAGGAAGGAAGGAAGGAAGGAAGGAAGGAAGGAAGGTAGGAAGGAAGGAAGGAAGGAGGGAAGAATTATACACCATGACCAACTGAGAATGATCCACGTTATGCAATGCTGCTTTAACATTAAAAAATCAGAGCAACAGTCAGCTTTACCCACCACCAGAGCCTCCCATCAAGCCTCTTAGATAGCCTCAACCACCAGAGGGCAGACAACAGAAGCAAGAAAAACTATAATCCTGCAGCCTGTGGACCAAAAACCACAGTTACAGAAAGATAGAGAAGATGAAAAGGCAGAGGGCTATGTACCAGATGAAGGAACAAGAAAAAACCCCAGAAAAACAACTAAATGAAGTGGAGATAGGCAACCTTCCAGAAAAAGAATTCAGAATAATGATAGTGAAGATGATCCAGGACCTTGGAATAAGAATGGAGGCAAAGATTGAGAAGATGCAAGAAATGATTAACAAAGACCTAGAAGAATTAAAGAACAAACAAACAGAGATGACCAATACAATAACTGAAATGAAAACTACACTAGAAGGAATCAATAGCAGAATAACTGAGGCAGAAGAACGGATAAGTGACCTGGAAGACAGAATGGTGGAATTCACTGCTGCAGAACAGACTAAAGAAAAAAGAATGAAAAGAAATGAAGACAGCCTAAGAGACCTCTGGGACAACATTAAACGCAACAACATTCGCATTATAGGGGTCCCAGAAGGAGAAGAGAGAGAGAAAGGACCAGAGAAAATATTTGAAGAGATTATAGTCGAAAACTTCCCTAACATGGGAAAGGAAATAGCCACCCAAGTCCAGGAAGCGCAGAGAGTCCCATACAGGATAAACCCAAGGAGAAACACGCCGAGACACATAGTAATCAAAGTAGCAAAAATTAAAGACAAAGAAAAATTATTGAAAGCAGCAAGGGAAAAACCACAAATAACATACAAGGGAACTCCCATAAGGTTAACAGCTGATTTCTCAGCAGAAACTCTGCAAGCCAGAAGGGAGTGGCATGATATACTTAAAGTGATGAAAGGGAAGAACCTACAACCAAGATTACTCTACCCGGCAAGGATCTCATTTAGATTTGATGGAGAAATCAAAAGCTTTACAGACAAGCAAAAGCTAAGAGAATTCAGCACCACCAAACCAGCTCTACAACAAATGCTAAAGGAACTTCTCTAAGTGGGAAACACAAGAGAAGAAAAGGACCTACAAAAACAAACCCAAAACAATTAAGAAAATGGTCATAGGAACATACATATCGATAATTACCTTAAACGTGAAAGGATTAAATGCCCCAACCAAAAGACATAGACTGGCTGAATGGATACAAAAACAAGACCCATATATATGCTGTCTACAAGAGACCCACTTTAGACCTAGGGACACATACAGACTGAAAGTGAGGGGATGGAAAAAGATATTCCATGCAAATGGAAATCAAAAGAAAGCTGGAGTAGCTATACTCATATCAGATAAAATAGACTTTAAAATAAAGAATGTTACAAGAGACAAGGAAGGACACTACATAATGATCCAGGGATCAATCCAAGAAGAAGATATAACAATTATAAATATATATGCACCCAACATAGGAGCACCTCAATACATAAGGCAACTGCTAACAGCTATAAAAGAGGAAATCGACAGTAACACAATCATAGTGGGGGACTTTAACACCTCACTTACACCAATGGACAGATCATCCAAAATGAAAATAAATAAGGAAACAGAAGCTTTAAATGACACAATAGACCAGATAGATTTAATTGATATATATCGGACATTCCATCCAAAAACAGCAGATTACACGTTCTTCTCAAGTGCGCACGGAACATTCTCCAAGATAGATCACATTTTGGGTCACAAATCAAGCCTCAGTAAATTTAAGAAAATTGAAATCATATCAAGCATCTTTTCTGACCACAACGCTATGAGATTAGAAATGAATTACAGGGAAAAAAACGTAAAAAGGACAAACACATGGAGGCTAAACAATACGTTACTAAATAACCAAGAGATCACTGAAGAAATCAAAGAGGAAATCAAAAAATACCTAGAGACAAATGACAATGAAAACACGACGACCCAAAACCTATGGGATGCAGCAAAAGCGGTTCTAAGAGGGAAGTTTATAGCTATACAAGCCTACCTAAAGAAACAAGAAAAATCTCAAGTAAACAATCTAACCTTACACCTAAAGAAACTAGAGAAAGAAGAACAAACAAAACCCAAAGTTAGCAGAAGGAAAGAAATCATAAAGATCAGAGCAGAAATAAATGAAATAGAAACAAAGAAAACAATAGCAAAGATCAATAAAACTAAAAGTTGGTTCTTTGAGAAGATAAACAAAATTGATAAGCCATTAGCCAGACTCATCAAGAAAAAGAGGGAGAGGACTCAAATCAATAAAATCAGAAATGAAAAAGGAGAAGTTACAACAGACACCACAGAAATACAAAGCATCCTAAGAGACTACTACAAGCAACTTTATGCCAATAAAATGGACAACCTGGAAGAAATGGACAAATTCTTAGAAAGGTATAACCTTCCAAGCCTGAACCAGGAAGAAACAGAAAATATGAACAGACCAATCACAAGTAATGAAATTGAAACTGTGATTAAAAATCTTCCAACAAACAAAAGTCCAGGACCAGATGGCTTCACAGGTGAATTCTATCAAACATTTAGAGAAGAGCTAACACCCAACCTTCTCAAACTCTTCCAAAAAATTGCAGAGGAAGGAACACTTCCAAACTCATTCTATGAGGCCACCATCACCCTGATACCAAAACCAGACAAAGACACTACAAAAAAAAGAAAATTACAGACCAATATCACTGATGAATATAGATGCAAAAATCCTCAACAAAATACTAGCAAACAGAATCCAACAACACATTAAAAGGATCATACACCACGATCAAGTGGGATTTATCCCAGGGATGCAAGGATTCTTCAATATACGCAAATCAATCAATGTGATACACCATATTAACAAATTGAAGAATAAAAACCATGTGATCATCTCAATAGATGCAGAAAAAGCTTTTGACAAAATTCAACACCCATTTCTGATAAAAACTCTCCAGAAAGTGGGCATAGAGGGAACCTACCTC
The DNA here is from genome assembly GCF_028023285.1 of Balaenoptera ricei. NCBI lineage: Eukaryota > Metazoa > Chordata > Mammalia > Artiodactyla > Balaenopteridae > Balaenoptera > Balaenoptera ricei. Next base: position 1,138,754 of record NC_082657.1, on the reverse strand, counting down.
AACATAATAAAGGCCATATATGACAAACCCACAGCAATCATCATTCTCAATGGTGAAAAACTGAAAGCATTTCCTCTAAGATCAGGAACGAGACAAGGATGTCCACTCTCACCACTATTATTCAACATAGTTTTGGAAGTCCTAGCCACGGCAATCAGAGAAGAAAAAGAAATAAAAGGAATACAAATTGGAAAAGAAGAAGTAAAACTGTCACTGTTTGCGGATGACATGATACTATACATAGAGAATCCTAAAACTGCCACCAGAAAACTGCTAGAGCTAATTAATGAATATGGTAAAGTTGCAGGATACAAAATTAATGCACAGAAATCTCTTGCATTCCTATACACTAATGATGAAAAATCTGAAAGAGAAATTATGGAAACACTCCCATTTACCATTGCAACAAAAAGAATAAAATACCTAGGAATAAACCTACCTAGGGAGACAAAAGACCTGTATGCAGAAAACTATAAGACACTGATGAAAGAAATTAAAGATGATACCAACAGATGGAGAGATATACCATGTTCTTGGATTGGAAGAATCAACATTGTGAAAATGAGTATACTACCCAAAGCAATCTACAGATTCAATGCAATCCCTATCAAATTACCAATGGCATTTTTTACGGAGCTAGAACAAATCATCTTAAAATTTGTATGGAGACACAAAAGACCCCGAATAGCCAAAGCAGTCTTGAGGCAAAAAAATGGAGCTGGAGGAATCAGACTCCCTGACTTCAGACTCTACTACAAAGCTACAGTAATCAAGACAATATGGTACTGGCACAAAAACAGAAACACAGATCAATGGAACAAGATAGAAAGCCCAGAGATTAACCCACGCACCTATGGTCAACTAATCTATGACAAAGGAGGCAAAGATATACAATGGAGAAAAGACAGTCTCTTCAATAAGTGGTGCTGGGAAAACTGGACAGCTACATGTAAAAGAATGAAATTAGAATACTCCCTAACACCATACACAAAAATAAACTCAAAATGGATTAGAGACCTAAATATAAGACTGGACCCTATAAAACTCTTAGAGGAAAACATAGGAAGAACACTCTTTGACATAAATCACAGCAAGATCTTTTTTGATCCACCTCCTAGAGTAATGGAAATAAAAACAAAAATAAACAAGTGGGACCTAATGAAACTTCAAAGCTTTTGCACAGCAAAGGAAACCATAAACAAGACGAAAAGACAACCCTCAGAATGGGAGAAAATATTTGCAAATGAATCAACGGACAAAGGATTAATCTCCAAAATATATAAACAGCTCATTCAGCTCAATATCAAAGAAACAAACACCCCAATCCAAAAATGGGCAGAAGACCTAAATAGACATTTCTCCAAAGAAGACATAGAGACGGCCACGAAGCACATGAAAAGATGCTCAACATCACTAATTATTAGAGAAATGCAAATCAAAACTACAATGAGGTATCACCTCACTCCTGTTAGAATGGGCATCATCAGAAAATCTACAAACAACAAATGCTGGAGAGGGTGTGGTGAAAAGGGAACCCTCTTGCACTGTTGGTGGGAATGTAAATTGATACAGCCACTATGGAGAACAATATGGAGGTTCCTTAAAAAACTAAAAATAGAATTACCATATGACCCAGCAATCCCACTACTGGGCATATACCCAGAGAAAACCGTAATTCAAAAAGACACATGCACCCGAATGTTCATTGCAGCACTATTTACAATAGCCAGGTCATGGAAGCAACCTAAATGCCCATCAACAGACGAATGGATAAAGAAGGTGTGGTACATATATACAATGGAATATTACTCAGCCATAAAAAGGAACGAAATTGAGTCATTTGTTGAGACGTGGATGGATCTAGAGACTGTCATACAGAGTAAAGTAAGTCAGAAAGAGAAAAACAAATATCGTATATTAATGCATGTATGCGGAACCTAGAAAAATGGTACAGATGAGCCAGTTTGCAGGGCAGAAGTTGAGACACAGATGTAGAGAATGGACATATGGACACCAAGGGGGGAAAACTGCGGTGGGGTGGGGATGGTGGTGTGCTGAATTGGGCGATTGGGATTGACATGTATACACTGATGTGTATAAAACTGATGCCTAATAAGAACCTGCAGTATAAAAAAACAAACAAAACAACTAATACTAAACTTTCATTGGGTTATTTGTATGGAAATATGTTAATATAAATGTTTCAGACATTACATGAAATTTCTAAAAATCTTATATTTGTATTTGTATGGAAATATGTATGGAAATATGTTAATATAAATGTTTCAGACATTACATGAAATTTCTAAAAATCTTATATTTGTACTTGTATGGAAATATGTATGGAAATATGTTAATATAAATGTTTCAGACATTACATGAAATTTCTAAAAATCTTATATTTGTACTTGTATGGAAAAACAAAAAACAAAAAAAACAAAACAAAACAAAAAAAAAAACATTAAAAAATCAATTAATATAATCCGTGTCATCAACAGGTTAAAAACCAACTCATGATCTCATCAATAGATGCAGAAAAAGGATCTGACAAAATCCAACAGCCACTCATGTTAAAAATCTCCATATAGGGCTTCCCTGGTGGTGCAGTGGTTGAGAGTCTGCCTGCCAATGCAGGGGACACGGGTTCGAGCCCTGGTCTGGGAAGATCCCACATGCCGCGGAGCAACTGGGCCCGTGAGCCACAATTACTGAGCCTGCGCATCTGGAGCCTGTGCTCCGCAACAAGAGAGGCCCCGATAGTGAGAGGCCCGCACACCGCGATGAAGAGTGGCCCCCGCTTGCCACAACTAGAGAAAGCCCTCGCACAGAAACGAAGACCCAACACAGCCATAAATTTAAAAAATAATTAATTAATTAATTTAAAAAATCTCCATATAATATAACCTAAAAATTGAAAAAAAAACACTTCAACTTGATAAACTAAATAAAACCCTATAGCTACTATCATACTTACTAGAGAAAAACTAGAACTCTCCCACTAAGATGAAGAAGGCAAGGATGTTCCCTTGTACAACTCACTTTCAACTTTACAGTGGAAGTCAAAACAAAGGCAATGAGATGAGGTTATTTAAATGGCATACTGATCAAGAAGGAAGGAATAAAACTGTCTTCATTCTCATATGACATGTCCAGCTATGTAAAACACCCAAAAAATAGAGGAAAAAAAAAATTCCTAGAACTAAGAAGCAATTATAGCAAGCTTTCAGGACATAAGCTTAATATACAAAAGTCAATTACATACTATATACCATCAATGAACAAGTCAATTTGAAATTAAAAACACAATACCATGTAAATTAGCACCCGCTCAAAAAAAAAAAAGAGAGCAAGAGAAAGAAATATTGAGTTACAGATCTATCAAAACATGTACAAGATATACATGAGAGAAACTATAAAACTTAGATAGAGAAATCATGAATTCCATGGTGGTCCACTGGTTAGGACTCCATGCTTTCACTGCCATGGGCCTGAGTAGGGGATCCCTAGTAGGGGAACTAAAATCCCTCAGGCCTCGCAGTGCAGCCAACAAACAAACAAACAAACAAACACTCTAATAAAGAAATCAAAGAACTAAATAAATGGAAAGATATTTCACGTTCATAAACAGGAAAACCCAGTATCGTCAAGATGTCCGTTCTTCCCAACTTCATCTATAGATTCAATGCAACCCATATCAAAATACCAGCAAGTTATTTTGTGGACATAAATACTTTGATCCTAAAATTTATACAAAAAGGCAAAAGTCCCAAAATAGCCAACACAAAACTGAAGAAGAACAAAGCTGGCAGACTGACACTACTTAACTTTAAGACTTAGTATCTAAAGTAATCAAGCCAGTGTGATATTGTTGAAATAACAGAGAAACTGTTCAATGAAAAGTATTGAGAACCCAGAAATAGACCCATAGAAATACACTCAACTGACCTTTGACAGATGAGCAAGCGCAATACAATGGAGAAAAGTTAAGTCTTTTGAATAAATAGTACTGGAACAACCAAACATCACATGCCAAGAAATGAATTCTAGACACAAACCTTCACAAAAAATTAACTCAAAATGGATCACAGACCTAAATGCTAAATACAAAAAACTCTTAAAACTTAGTAAGAAAACAAAAACCCAAAGACCAAATGAGCAAAGCACCTTAACAAACACCTCATTAAAAGAAGATATACAGGACTTCCCTGGTGGTGCAGTGGTTAAGAATCTGCCTGCCAATGCAGGGGACACAGGTTAGAGCCCTGGTCTGTGAAAATCCCACATGCCGCGGATCAACCAAGCCCGTGTCCCACAACTACTGAGCCTGTGCTCTAGAGCCTGCGAGCCACAACTACTGAAGCCCGCGTGCCTAGAGTCTGTGCTCTGCAACAAGAGAAGCCACTGCAATGAGAAGCCCGTGCACCACAATGAAGAGTAGACCCCATTCGCTGCAACTAGAAAAAGCCCACGTGCAGCAACGAAGACCCAACGTAGCCAAAAAAAAGATATACAGATGACAATTTAGCATATACAAAGATGCAAGGAAATGCAAATTAAACTGAAAAGTACACACTATTACATACCTATAAGAAGGGCCAAAGTCCAAACATTCACAACACCAAATGCTGGTAAGGGTGTGGAGCAACAGGAATTTCATTCATTGCTGACCGGAATGCTTAACAGATGCCAGTGTTGATAAACAGAAATTGGAACCTTGGAAAAAGGTCTTACAGAAACAGCTCATGGTCTGTTTTAGTAACGACCATGTCAGTGACAACAGTCTGTTGTGAAGTCAGGCACAAAAAAATGTCATGAACAGGAATGGAGCAAAACTTGGGTACCATGGATTTTGACATTCACCTGGGCAGAGAGGGCGAGCAAGGAGGGATCTATCAGACTAAGTGCAAGACTACTAAACCTAAATCCTCACCTGCAAAACTTTGGAGCTACAGGTGTCCCGGCACTAAGGAATAGGGGTACACTCTGCCTAGCCATAGTAACCACAGCACATAACGAAGCAGTTGAAGAAGAAAGCAGTGCCTGTGTTCCAAATGTGAGAAGGACAGAGCTGCCCTTGGGGAAGAGAAGAAAGGCAGAGCCTAGCTCAGAGGATAGGGGTGGGTGTGAAGGCCTTACCCAGCATGCATACAACTGCAAAGTTCTCCAGCATGACATCAAGGTACAGGTGTATCTGAACCTCATCAAGAAGACACCATTCCTCCCAGGAGAAGTACACGGCAACATCCTCAAAGGTCACACTGCCCTGGTAAACAGGGACAAATAAAACCATGAACAGTCTCACTCCTGAAAACCCACAATACATCTTCCCACACATTTCCCCTACTACCCAATCAGATGGAGCTTCTTGAGACTTGGGGAAGAAAACCATCTTCCTTTGATCTGCACCTCCCTTTTCCTCCAGAATACATAGGCAGTCATTTCAAGTCTAACTCTTGCCCTTCCCTGTTTATTTCCACCATAAAAAAGGAGACCTGCACTTACCTAAACTAGCTCAACCTCACCTCACAGCACTTCCACATACTGGTATTGGATTCATGAGTAACCTTCCACGCCTCCTTCCATTGGTGTTGGGAAATGGGAAGCCCCTCCATAGAACCCAGCCTGCACTCAGGAACCTGAGCATGGGGTTCTCCAGGGTCCCCAAACCAAAGAGCTGGGAGAATGGCAGGTGAAGAGCCCCAATACACCTCAAATACAGAGAATGTGTGCGTGGGCGGTGAGAACAAGCGAGGGACTGGGACAACCTCCACTTGCTCCAAGTGCTTCTGCAGCCTGGGAACATGTAAGAAAAGACAAACTATAGAGGAAAGAGACCATGGCGGTGTTCCAGAGGCTCATGCACTTGTATGCATGCTGGGTAAGGCCCTCACACCCAACCCTATGCTCTGAGCTAGGCTCTGCCTTTCTCTTTTCCCCAAGGGTATCTCTGTCCTTCTCACAACTGGACCTCTGTCGGGTACCAGAGCCAGGTAACCTCGGGCTGACTGGCAAACCTCTCCTCCGTGCCTCGGTTCCCGGTGCTACCTCTTACCAGTTGTGACCTTGGAAAAGTCACAACTTCCCTCTGCCTCAATGATCTCATCACCCCCTACAGCCTGTGCTTCCACTGAACAGGCTCTGGAGTATTTTTAAAGGCCTAATTCAGATGGTGTCCTTCCTGTTCTCAAAACTCTCCACCGCTCCGAGGGCTCTCGGAGCCCTTCTCGGAGGGCTTTCTTCTCGGAGAAGAAAGGTACAACCTCTCATCTACCACTCCAGATGCAGCCTGGCCTCAAACTTTCTTCCTTGCAGAAACAAGATGGACTCCAGGTTCCCGGAATGTTCCTGCTTCAGTTGCATCTCCAAGTCTCACTCAGACAGAAAAAGGGAAAAGACCCCTGGAGGCCTCTCTGTCCTAGACCCGGGGCCTGGGATAAAGCGACGAGAACAGCCGCCTCTCAGGCGGGCCGTTCGTATCTGGGTGGGGAAACAGGCCGCGGAGAACCCGGAACACGCAGCGTTTACCTGAGCCGGATCCCTCAGCGCAGGCGCCGCCATCGGAACTTCTGGACGAAAGGAGTGGCGACAGTCGACCGACCGGGTCCCACTCTGCACGCACACTGCACGGGTCTGTCCCCGACCCTCAAAACCGCCCCGGTGCGCACAGACCCTCCTCTTGCGCCTCTTAGCCTGTTACCTCGCTCCCAACACCGCACACAGAAGCCTCTGACCATCTCCAGAGACTTCACCGTAACTAAAATGGTAGCCACGAAGAAACCGGAAGTCCCTCTCCCGGAGGTTCACCCTCCCGGAAATGCCCCCTTGCTCGATTTTCATTGGATGAAAGTCGCTGCCCCTTAGCACAAATTCTTCTGGGTAATGTAGTGTAAAGGTCTCAAGGAAGGAAGCCCCACACCGGGAAGCACCTGGGAAAAAGCCAAGAAGCACCCGGAGGAGCACTGGGAAATGACCTCTGGGGCTGGGGAGGGGCTCCAGCCTTCTTAAGGAGGCGGGGGACCCATGGGGGCGGGGAGTGTTAAGAGCATTTAAGAGTCCTTAATGCTACTTATCAATGAAGTGTTTGGACATTATCTCAGAATCCTTTAAACCAACCCACGTTTAAACCCACTGGTAACAGGAACAAAAACTAAACATTATCCTATTGCTCCTGAAATGCATGCAGCCTGAAGAGTTAATGATTTTGTGGGCTTTGTTCAGGGACCAGAAAAAAGTCAGACAGAACGCTGACTGGAAATATGGAGAGGAGATTTTGGACAGGCCTGCTCGGCAAGAGGGAGAGCACTGCTTCTCGTCCCCCTAGAAAAGGCTCTTCTGACTGCATAGTCAGTGATTGTGCCCAACTCAGTGACAAAAACTGATGATCAGGCCACCCACGATAGCTGTTCTCTTGCTCTTTGTACATTCCCTGCTTCACCAGTCTGATTCACCTACACCCTATTCACGTGAATGAACTTCCCTTACTATTGTTATTTTATTTATTTATTTATTTTGGCTGCACTGTGTGGTTTCTGGGATCTTAGTTCCCCAACCAGGGATCAAACCCAGGCCCACAGCAGGGAAACGGTGGAGTCCTAACCACTGGACCTCCAGGGAATTCCCTGACCTTCCCTCTTAATCATAAGGCCTAATCAGTCAATGCGTACCTACTTATCCTGGCCCCAGCTAGTGAATGTGCTAATCTTTAGATCATATTTCACTTGGTATTTCCGCATTTTTATCTATTACTGAAAATGGTTTGATCTGATGTACAGAGGCTACCCAGAGGTTTCACTAAAAACAGAGCAGTTTCGCGTGCAACGGACAATTTTCTTAATATAGACTTTACAAAATTATCAATATTGGTGGATTCCTAACCCAAGATAGATTTTTCTGTTTTTTGGAAAAAATATAACTATCAAAAACACAATTGAATAACTGGCTGAGCTTAGAAGCACCTGTATATTAGGCAAGATTTACTTTCTCCAGATTACTCAGTGCCCATTTATCTGATACAGCTGAGCAGAAGATAGAGCTGAATAGAAGTAGGTAATACATTTGTTTATCTTTCTACCATTTCTTTGTCTCAAATTAAAATCAATATCTCCTAGATATGAAAGTGATGTGCATGCCAACTTGGAAATAGAGATTATGTTCCTCACTCACACTGGAGCTGGGGTCCTGGAAAACTCCTCCTGCCTTTGTCTTCATAACTTCACCTTGCTCACCAGTTACAAGTTGAGACCCACTGATCAGACTGTCAACCAACTGATCTTGGCCAACAACTGTTTTGCCAAAAGCCTGCTTTCGGTTTTAAGGTTCGTTGGATTCGCTGGCAAAATAACCACTCGTCTCACACGAATAAACAGCTTCAATCAAATCTTTAATAGAAAGTGATTTAACTTAACTTCAATATACAGTCATTAGAGGGAAAGGAATAAGAATATTAACAGAGTATATAAATTTCAATATACAATCATTAGAGGGAGAGGAATATTAACAGAGTATATAACAGAGCATACATCACAGAATTGGGCTGACACCTACTTCCAGATCCAAGTGGCAGCTAGGAATTCCCTTGAACAGCAATCTGGAGTCCCAGTTGGGAACGTCCCGGGCGGTGAGTCCACCCCACGGGTGGGACTTCAGAGTGCTGCCCAAAGGAGTCCTGCTTTTAACACCAAGCCGCAAGCTGATAGTCATCAGCTTGCGTGCAAGTATGCAGCTCTGGCTATTATCGCAAATGTTTTGATACTTTAGTTGTAAGTCTCAGAATGTTCGCTGAATTGCGGGAACTGGCCAGATTCCCAAGTCCCAGGAAGCTTTGTGACTTACTCCCTTCTTTATCTGTTGTATCCCAAGACTGACTAGCACTGTTTCTGCTGACCTGCATGTAGTCTAGCAGCTCGATGTGTAGCTCTTTCAGAGTCTTTGTTTAGTCAAAAGCCTATTGTCTCTGAAGCCTGAACAAGACTATTTTATTAGCCTCCCCAACAACTTGGCTCTTTGCTCCAGAGGGATCCCACAGACAATGACAGTTTTTGGATTGAAACACTTCCTCTATGATCTTGGGTGTACATCTGTCTTGTATTTACAGAGTGGCCACAAGGGTTTCTCTCGGCACTACCTGCCTTCTGAGTGGCTTCCTGGCCATTAAGTTTTGCCCCAGAACCTCTTGGTGGATAGACTTCAGAATTCAGTCCCCCCAAATGCATTGGCTTCTTTACTTTCCTTTTCTGGTTCCTTCAGCTGTTGGTAAATGTCTATATTCCTATGAACGTGATTGGTCCTGGAAACAGCACATATGTGTGAAAAAAATTTTTACATACTGTTTCTCAGCCACGTCAGACAGAAGTCTCGGCTTATTACATGCATTCTTATTTTATCCCCTGGATGTTATTTGGGCTTCAAGATCTGGACCAGTGGTACATGATATTTGTCCTGCACAGATACAAGCAGCGAACCCAGTACAACCACAGCAACAGACTTTACCCCAGACCTCCCCACGTGGCCACAGCCACATGCACCATCCTTATCCTTGTGAGTTTCTTCATCTCTTTTTACTGTCTCTCTTCCATTTTGAGTCTTTGTGTTACTGTAATTGTAAATTCAGGCCAGTAGCTGATGGAAACATCTGTGCTACTAGCTCCGGATTTCCCAGCTTTCAGCCCCTTTGTGCTCATCAGCAGTGACACCGGTGTCTCTAGGTTCTTCTATGATTTCTGCTCCAAAAAAATTATTTTCCTAATATTGTTAAACATTTATGTCTTATTTCTGCAGTGAATCAATTAATTTTTTTTTAAGGGAAATTTGGGGATCTACTCCTTCCTAGTTCAGCCACTTGAGAGGTCTGGACCTCAATTTGTTTTTAATTTATTTATTATTTATTTTTCTCTGCGTTGGGTCTTTGTTGCTGCGTGCAGGCTTTCTCTAGTTGTGGCGAGTGGTGCCTACTCTTCATTGTGGTGCTCGGGCTTCTCATTGCGGTGGCTTCTCTTGTTGCGGAGAACAGGCTCTAGGAGCACGGGACTCAGTAGTTGTGGTACGCGGGCTCAGTAGTTGTGGCTCGTGGGTTCTAGAGCGCAGGCTCAGTAGTTGTGGCGCATGGGCTTAGTTGCTCCGCAGCATGTGGGATCTTCCTGGACCAGGACTGGAACCCTTATCCCCTGCATTGGCAAGCAGATTCTTAATCACTGCACCACCAGGGAAGTCCCTAATTTTCTTTTTTAACTTAGGTGATTGTCAGGTACAAATAATTATACAATGAAAAGGTGATTGGCTAAGGGTCTTTCAATTTTCATTCATTAATTGGGATATATTGGTGAATAAGAACAGATAAATTCTTGCATTTCTAGAGCTAATAGAATATCCAGAAAATGAAAATTTTATCTAGTTATACAGAATTTACTTAATCTACTTATACTTTACTACCTAGTAGCCACTCTTGGGAAAGTTTTCATTAACTAATTGAGTACAATGGAAAGAAACAGGAAATTTAGACATAGAAGTTTGTGTCTTTATGTACTTGTATCTTATATGGTTACTTTAAAAACAAATTTTTAAAGCATATTCAGATCCAGGAGTTCCAGGTAGATGAAAGAGCACCTCTAGAGCCCCACACATAACTTCACAGAGCTATCAGAGATCTGAAGATATCCACCATGTTTGGAATGCAGAAATAGAGGAGACATATGGTGGGAGGAGAAACAATAAATATATGTAATGGTTGGTGCTGACTTATATTATAAAACCAGTCCAAAATTCTAATTTTGTCCAACAAATATATATATTACATATTAGCCATCCTAATGAGTGTCAGGTGGTCTCATGGTCTCAGTTTGTTTTTCTTTTTTTTCCTTTTTGGCCTTGCCACACAGCATGTAGGATCTTAGTTCCCTGACCAGAGATCAAACCAGTGCACCCTGCATTGGAGTCTTAACCACTGGACCACCAGGGAAGTCCCGGTCTCTGTTATTTAATTTAATTTATTTATTTATTTATTTTTGGCTGTGTTGGGTCTTCGTTACTGCGCACGGGCTTTCTCTAGTTGCGGCAAGTGGGGGCAACTCTTCATTGAGGTGTGCAGGCTTCTCATTGTAGTGGTTTCTCTTCATTGAGGTGCGCAGGCTTCTCATTGTGGTAGCTTCTCTTTTTGCAGAGCATGGGCTCTAGGCACACGGGGTCCAGTAGTGGTGGCTCGTGGGCTCTAGAGCGCAGGCTCAGTAATTGTGGCACACGGGCTTAGTTGCTCCACGGTATGTGGGATGTTCCCAGACCAGGGCTTGAACCCGTGTCCCCTGCATTGGCAGGCAGACTCTTAACCACTACACCACCAGGGAAGTCCTTGGCAGGCGGATTCTTTTTTTTTTTAAATTTATTTATTTATTTATTTTTGGCTGTGTTGGGTCTTCGTTTCTGTGCGAGGGCTTTCTCCAGTTGCAGCAAGCGGGGGTCACTCTTCATCGCGGTGCATGGGCCTCTCACTATCGCGGCCTCTCCTGTTGCGGACAACAGGCTCCAGATGCGCAGGCTCAGTAGTTGTGGCTCACGGGCCTAGTTGCTCCGTGGCATGTGGGATCTTCCCAGACCAGGGCTCGAACCCATGTCCCCTGCATTGGCAGGTGGACTCTCAACCACTGTGCCACCAGGGAAGCCCACAGGTGGATTCTTAACCACTGTTCCACCAGGGTAGTCCCAGGGCTCTCTTATTTTAGAAATGCATTCTAAGAAATTATGTATTCAAAGACATGATACCTAGGATTATAAATGTTAAAAACTACTAAGTAAATCATGATATACAAACACAAAAAAATGTGCATAAACACGATAAATGATGTAAGATACAGGAAGGGTCCAACACAGTCATTCCATTTAAATATACATTTGAAAATATCTATTACAAAAGTAGAATATGCTCTTGCATCAGTCATTTTAATGTTGAGGATGAATTAACAATGGCAGGAGGAAACTGGTTGGAGGGCTGTACACAAGTATGTCAAAATGTATATTTTATTTATATTTTTTAAATTTTTTAAAAAATAAATTTATTTATTTATTTATTTTTGGATGTGTTGGGTCTTAGTTTCTGTGCAAGGGCTTTCTCCAGTGGCGGTGAGCAGGGGCCACTCTTCATCGCAGTGCACAGGCCTCTCACTGTCGCGGCCTCTCCCGTTGTGGAGCACAGGCTACAGACGCGCAGGCTCAGTAGTTGTGGCTCACGGGCCTAGTTGCTCCGCGGCATGTGGGATCTTCCCAGACTGGGGCATGAACCCGTGTCCCCTGCATTGGCAGGCAGATTCCTAACAACTGCGCCACCAGGGAAACCCCAAAATGTACATTTTAAATAGGCAAAATTTAAGTCAACTATTCATCCAGTAAATGATTTTCAAAACAACGATGCAAAACCTGTCACTTTATAATCATTCTACTAAGGTTTATTAGCTACCTTCTTAAAATTGTGGCTACTGTACCTGTAATGGTGGGAAAAGAATACAATAGCAGCCTACTGGCAATGCTTCCCAAATGAATGTTCAGTGAAATTATGTTGGCAATTTGACCTTGGCTATGGTTGGAATATTTACAGCACGGAAACTGGCAAACACTACAAACCAGAGATTAATTTATTGTGTAATTGAATGTCTGGACTTAACACTAAGGTAGCATATGTTAATAATGCAGATTATTCCTAAACCTGTATAATGTATGTGGCCATTACATTATGCATAGTATAAAATTGAGAAAAAGTTGAGAACATATTCTTTCACTATTCCAAATTATAATTACATTCAGAAAAGAAATCACTCACATTATTGGTGAATGTGTGAAATCTAACAGATGTCTTTGTTGTTTACGTGCTCTCTTTTGTCAAAAAAAGAGAAAATAGCCATATCTCACAAAATAAAAGTAGGCAAAAGATAGGAATAGAAATTTAACCAGACAGGACACACAGGTAAAAAATAGACACATGAAAAACAAAATTCAACATCAACAATCCTAAGAAAGGGAATTCCCTGGCAGTCCAGTGGTGAGGACTCCAGGCTTCCACAGCAGGGTGCATGCGTTAGATTCCTGGTCAGAACTAAGATCATGCATGTTGTGTGATAGGGTCAAAAAAAAAAAAAAAATTCCTGAAATAAATGCAATTAAAATCACGACTAAAAAAAATACATTTATTTATTTATGTTTGTTTGTTTATAGCTACATTGGGTCTTCGTTACTGCGCACGGGCTTTCTCTAGTTCCGGCGAGTGGGGGCTACTCTTCGTTGTAGTGCGTGGGATTCTCATTGCAGTGGCTTCTCTTTGTTGCGGAGCATGGGTTCTAGGCACGCAGGCTTCAGTAGTTGTAGCACGCGGGCTTAGTTGCTCCGTGGCATGTGGGAAATTCCCATCCCAGGGCTCTAACCCGTGTCCCCTGCATTGGCAGGGGGATTCTTAACCAATGCACCACCAGGGAAGCCCCTAAAATTATAATTGTTTTATACACAGGTTTTTAAGTCTTCATGGGAGGGGTCAGCCTGCATTCAGTCTTAGCTTTTAAGGTACGTTGATCAAGTGTGGGTCCCAAGGGGGGGAGGGCAAGTTCTTGCTAATTAAAAATCATCATGTTGGTGAGTTAACATTTTTCTGGAGGGATGGAAGGAACAGTGAGGCAATGGATCAAGGGCTTAGGAAGAGGATGCTTGGAGACCAGGCCACGTAGGGTCACACTGGACATTCTTAGTCCTTCCGTGTCCCTCACACTGCCCAGAACAGTTCCATGTTGGCCACGTAGTTGTACCCAATCTCCATGTAGGTAGGTAGATTCCCTATTGTGTGGATTGAGTAGCTTTTCCAAAATGAGGGTCTCCGCATACCATATCATACAGGATTCTCTCTAATGTGCTGCTTCTGGTGCTCTTGAAGGTTTGCAGTGAAATAGAACTGTTTCCCACATGCCCCACATGTGTATGCTTTCTGCTCCCTATTTGTTCCTTGCTCTTCAGCCAAGTGCAAAATGTCTCTCAAGACTGCAATGTACATCTTACAGGGCTGGGTCTTCTCAGGAGACAAACCTGCCCTGGGGGTCCTCATCTGTGACACTCCTTCTGCAGATACGCTCTGTTCAGAAGGCATCTCTTCATTCTCAACTCCAGGAAAAGAACCTGAAAACAAAGAAGTGATGGTGAAGTTCATGTTGACTTTATTGGGGGGAGTAAGGCCATCACATTTCTACATTTGACAAGTCAAAGAACGAGTCCACAGGATAGTATTCACGAAATGAATTTGGGGCCAAATTGAGAAGCAGCTGCTCTCACCAAGTACAGGACACAAGGACTGTATGTGGCCCAAGGCGATAGGCATCTTCCACAATTCACTCCTCTGTCAATGGGTTTTACCAGGACCCCATCTCCTGGTGACCTGTGATAGTGTACAGAAGCGTATGTCCAGACCTCCAAAAATCTGATTGCAAACAAGTCTCTGACATTCAAGAAATATTGAAGGATTCATTATGTTGAGGACACAAACAGTGTCAGTAGGTACTATGGGAAAAGTGGTGTAAAGACCACATAAGATAAGTGGTTTAGAGAGGTGTTAGAGAATGAATCCGAGGCCACAGTCATACTAAAAATGGGAAGTAGTAGAAATGACAAGTTGGCAGAATGTCACGAATGGAGAAAGTCGAGAGAAGTGCTTTGCAGCCACCGACAGTGGCACTAAAACGCTCTTCAAAAGGAATTCATACTTCCTGATATGACTTGAACACAGCCCTGATATCATAGCCTCTCCCAGCTGCCATTCATCATAATCAGGCTACCTCTGAGGCTTTTTGCTGAAACCAGAGTCATGTCCATCCCGTAAAGCCCCAAGGACTCTCCATCGCGATCTGGCCAACTACACGGGCCACAAATGATACAAGTCCTAACATAATCAGGATGGCTGAATAGCCAACACTGGCCCAGAGGAACTCAGTACACAATACACAATATTTAAATATTACATAAAGAATGTCTGGTGGAAGGACTTTCCTGGTGGTACAGTGGTTAAAACTCTTTGTTTCTAATGCAGGAGGCACAGCTTTAATTCTTGGTCGGGCATGCCACGCAGCGTGGCCGAAAAAAAAAAGAACATCCGGTGGAGCCAGAGGGAAGGATGTACAGTGGATGGAGTACAAAATGTTAGGAATGTATCTCCCCACCTAAACAACTATTGTACTGGCAGAATCTCATTGATCTAACTCTTTGCAACCATGGCGTCTTCTGAAGACCTGCAGTGTCCCACAAAACAGTTTGAAAAGACAAAGCTTCAGAATCAAAATCAGATATCACAGGGATGTGTGAATGATTACACTGGGAATATAAAATAATTATGACAAATATGCTAATTAATGTCTACTAATGGATAAAGCAGACAGCATACAACGCCAGAAGGGAAATGTAAGCTGAGACATGAAAATTCTAACAATGGACCAAAAAGAAATGCTAAAGATCAAGTACACTATAACAGGAATTAAGAATGACGTGATGGGCTTATTCATACCCTGCATACAGCTAAGGAAAGAATCTTTAAGCTTCATGTTCTCTTAGGAGAAACTTCCAAAACTGAAAAGTGAACTGAAAAATGACAAAAAATAAAATAAAAAAAATACCAGAATATACAACACGCTTGGGAGAGCTACAGAAGATTTAACACACACGTATGGAAACATCTCAAACAGAATGAAAAAAAGAAATGGAAGAAATAACTGAGGCAATAATGATGGAGAATTTCTAACAAAATGATGTCAGACACCAACCAACAGATCCAGAAAGCTCAGGGAACATGAGGCAGGTTTAATGCCAAAAACACTACATCTTTAGGCTTACCACATTCAAATGCAGAGAAAAAAAGAAAACAACCTAAAAGAGGCTAAAGGAATCAACACCTTTCCCAAGAGGGGCCAAAAAAAAAAAGCAATTACATTTGAATTCTCCTTAGAACTCAGGGAAATAAGAACTGAATGGAGTAAAATATTTAAAGTGGGAAAGGGGAGGGGACATCACCAACCTAGAATTTGGTAACCAGCAACATAAATCTTCAACACTGATGATGAAATAAACACGTTCTTAGACACAGAAAAATTGTGAGACTATATTAGAAGTAGTTCTTCAGAGAGGAAAAATGATATAGATCAAAAAATTTGGGTTTCATAGAGAAAGGAAGAGCATCAGAGAAGATAAAAACTTTCATTGACATAAAACTGACATGAGACACTGTATTCCTTAAAGTTGTACCACATGATTTGATTTATGTATACACTGCTTTGACTACCACAATAAGTTTAGTTAACATACATAGGTACATTTTTTTTTTTCTTGTGATGAGAACTTTTAAGATCTACCCTTCTGGAAACTTCTAAATATACAATACAGTTTTATTAACTAAAGTCACTATGCTGTGCACTACATCCCCAGGACTTACTCATCTTATAACTAGAAGTCTGTAACTTCTGACACCCTTCACTCACTTCATCTAACCACCTTGCCCCACTCTGGCAATCACTAATCCTTTGTCTGTATCTGAGTTTGGTGTTGTTCTTGTTTTAAAGATTCAACATGTGGGGGCTTCCCTGGTGGCTCAGTGGTTGAGAATCTGCCTGCCAATGCAGGGGACACGGGTTCGAGCCCTGGTCTGGGAAGATCCCACATGCTGTGGAGCAACTAGGCCCGTGCACCACAACTACTGAGCCTGCGCGTCTGGAGCCTGTGCTCCGCAACAAGAGAGGCCGTGATAGTGAGAGGCCCGCGCACCGCGATGAAGAGTGGCTCCCACTTGCCACAACTAGAGAAAGCCCTCACACAGAAACGAAGACCCAACACAGCCATAAATAAATAAATAAATAAAATAAATAAACCCAAAGTTTAAAAAAAAAAAAAAAATTAGGTCCGTTATTTAAAAAAAAAAAAAAAAGATTCAACATGTAAGTATACTCATGTTGTACAGTTAAACCTGGAACAACATGGGTTAGAACTGCTTGGGTCCACTTGTACATGGATATTTTTCAACAAATATACACAGGATCACATGATCTGTAGTTGGATGAATCCACAAATGGGAAAACTTCAGAATCAGAGGGCTGACTATGGGACTTCAGCATCCACAGATTTCAGTATATGCAGGGGCTCCTGGAACCAATCCTCCATGGAAACAGTGGGACAAGTGGATTTGTCTTTCTCTCTCTGACTTATTTCACTTAGCATAATGTCCTCCTATCCATGTTGAGGCAAATGGCAAGGTTTCCATCTTTTTTTATGGTTGTATAATATTGAATAATATGCCATATATACCACGTGTTTGTTAGATCCACTCATCCATCAATGGACACTTAGGTTGTTTCCATCTCTTGAATATGGTAAATAATGCTGCAATAAACGTGAGGTACAGATATCTTTTTGACATGATAATTTCACTCCCTGTGGATAACTACACAGAGGTGGAATTGCCGAACCATACGGAAGTTCACTTTTTAACTTTGTAATGATTCTCCATACTGTTTTCCATAGTAGTTGCAACAATGTACATTCCCACCAACAGTGCACAAGGGGTCCCTTTTCTCCACAACTTCACCAGCACTTATTTCTTGTCTTTCTCATAACAGACATTGTAACATGTGTCAGGTGGTATCTCATTGTGGTTTTTTTTTTTAATTTAAGAAAAAAATTTTAATTTACTTATTATTTATTTTTGGCTGCATTGGGTCTTTGTTGCTGTGTGCAGCTTTCTCTAGTTGCGGCGAGCAGGGGCTAATCTTCGTAGTGGTGCGCGGGCTTCTCATTGCAGTGACTTCTCTTGTTGCAGAGCTCAGGCTCTAGGTGCACGGGCTTCAGTAGTTGTAGCACACAGGCTCAGGAGTTGTGGTTCTCGGGCTCTAGAGTGCAGGCTCAGCAGTTGTGGTGCACGGGCTTAGTTGCTCCACAGCATGTGGGATCTTCCTGGAACAGGTCTCGAATCCATGTCCCCTGCATTGGCACGTGGATTCTTAACCACTAACCCACCAGGGAAGCCCTAATTTTTAATTTATTTTTGGCTGCATTGGGTCTTTGTTGCTGCATGTGGGCTTTCTCTAGTTATGGCGAGCGGGGGCTACTCTATTGTTGTGGTACATGGGCTTCTCATTGTGGTGGCTTCTCTTGTGGTTTAGCATGGCCTCTATGCATGCCAGCTTCAGTAGTTGTGGGGCATGGGCTTAATTGCTCCACAGCATGTGGGATCTTCCCGGACCAGGGTTCAAACCTGTATCCCCTGCATTGGCAGGTGGATTCTTAACCCCTATGCACTCCAACGAAGTCCAGAAACCCACTTTATTTTTTTTTATTATTATTTTTTTCAGAAACCCACTTTAAATACAAACCTGCAGGAATTCCCTGGCAGTCCAGTGGTGAGGACTCAGCACTTTCACTGCTTTAGCCTGGGTTCAATCCCTGGTCAGGGAACTAGGACACTGCAAGCTGTGGTGCAGCCAAAAAAAAAAAAAAAAATCCACCAATCATGATCTCATCAACAGATGTGGGGTCGGGGGCATCTGAGAAAATCCAACACCCATTCATGATCAAAATCTCCATTTCCTAGTAATCTAAAAATAGAAAAAAACTTCAACTTGATAATCTAAATAAAACTCTATAGCTATCATCATATTTACTAGAGAAAAACTAGAAACATTCCCAGTAAGATGAAGAAAGCAAGGATGTTCCCTCTTACAACTCACTTTCGACTTCACACTATAAGTCATAACTAATGCAATGAGAAGAGAAAGTTGTATTAAAGTTATACTGATCAGGAAGGAAGGACTCAAACTGCCTTCATTTACAGATGATATAACCAGCTATGTAAAAATCAAAATATAGAACAACAACAACAAAAAAAAATACTGAAACTAGGAAACACTTATAGCAAAGTTTCAGCATACAAGGATAAGATACAAAAGTCAATCACTTTCCTATACATCAGGAATAAACAAGTGAAATGTGAAATTAAAAACACAAGACCATGTACATTAATACCCCTACCCCCGAACAAATGGAGAGAAAAAGGAAGAAATATTTAGTTATAAATCTACCAAGACATGTACAAGATATACATGAGGTAAACTATAAAACTGTGATGAAGAAATCAAAGAACTAAATAAATGGAAAGATATTTCACGTTCATAAATAGGAAGATCCACTACAGTCAAGATGTCAGTTCTTCCCAACTTCACCTATAGTTTCAATGCAATCCAAGTCATAATTCCAGCAAGTTATTTTGTGGATATAAATAAATTGATCCTAAAGTTTATACACAGAGGCAAAAGTACTAGAATAGCCAACAGCATACTGAAGAACAAAGGTTGCAGACTGACACTACTCAACTTCAAGACTTAGTATCTTAAAAAAAAAGAAAGAAAGAAAGAAAGAAAGAAAAAGTAAAATAAGACAGTATCTAAAGTAATCAAGCCTGGGAATTCCCTGGTGGTCCCTTGGTTAGGACTCCACACTTTCACTGCTGAGGGCCAGGGGTTCAATCCCCGGTTGGGGAACTAAGATCCTACAAGAGGCCTAGCAGGCAAAAAAAAAAAAAAAAAGAAGTAATCAAACCAATGTGGTATTGTTGAAAGGATAGAGAAACTAATCAATGAACAGTGTTGACAGAGCAGAAATAGAGCCACAGAAATACGCTAATCAGACCGTTGACACATGAGCAAGTGCAATACAATGGAGAAAAATGAAGTCTTTTGAATAAATAGTACTGGAACAACCAAACATCACATGCCAAGAAATGAATTCTAGACACAAACCTTACACCCTTCACAAAAAATTAACTCAAAATGGATCATGGGGGCTTCCCTGGTGGCGCAGTGGTTGAGAATCTGCCTGCCAATGCAGGGGACACGGGTTCGAGCCCTGGTCTGGGAGGATCCCACATGCCGCGGAGCAATTGGGCCCATGCGCCACAACTACTGAGCCTGTGCGTCTGGAGCCTGTGCTCCGCAACAAGAGAGGCCGCGATACTGAGAGGCCCGCGCACCGCGATGAAGAGTGGCCCCCGCTTGCCACAACTAGAGAAAGCCCTCGCACAGAAACGAAGACCCAACACAGCCAAACATAAAATAACTAAATAAATAAATTTTAAAAAAAAATGGATCATGGGTCTAAAAGTTAAGTACAAAAAACCCTTAAAATTCAATACGAAAACAACAACCTAAATACAAAATGAGCAAAACACCTTAACAGACGCCTCATTAAAAGACATCCACGTGAAAATTTAGCATATACAAAGATGCAAGGAAATACAAATTAAACTCAAAAGCAGATACCAGGGCTTCCATGGTGGTGCAGTGGTTAAGAATCCGTCTGCCAATGCAGGGGACACGGGTTCGAGCCCTGGTCCAGGAAGATCCCACATGCCGTGGAGCAACTAAGCCCATGTGCCACAACTACTAAGCCTGCACTCTAGAGCCTGCGAGCCACAACTACTGAGCTTCCATGCTGCAACTCCTGAAGCCTGTGCGCCTAGAGCCTGTGCTCCACAACAAGAGAAACCACCGTAATGAGAAGCCTGTGCACCACAACAAAGGGTAGCCCCCACTTGCCACAACTAGAGAAAGCCCATGCACAGCAACAAAGACCCAATGCAGCCAAAAATAAATAAAAATAAAATAAATAAATTATTTAAAAAGTGCAGATACCAATACATACCTATAAAAATGGCCAAAATCCAA
The DNA here is from genome assembly GCF_028023285.1 of Balaenoptera ricei. Lineage (NCBI taxonomy): Eukaryota > Metazoa > Chordata > Mammalia > Artiodactyla > Balaenopteridae > Balaenoptera > Balaenoptera ricei. Next base: position 1,118,043 of record NC_082657.1, on the reverse strand, counting down.
ACACTGACAACACCAAATCCTGGTAAGGGTGTGAAGCAACAGGAATTTCATTCATTGCCGATTGGAATGCTTAATGGTAGAGTCCACCATGAAAGGCAGTTTGGTACTTTCTTACTAAACTAAACATAATCTTATATCCTCCAGCAATTGTACTCCATGGTATTTAGACAAAGGAGTTGAAAACGGACATCCACACAAAAACCTTCAAACAGATATTTACAGTAGCTTTATTCATAACTTTCAAAACTTGGAAGTAATCAAGAAGTCCTTCAGTAGATGAATGGATAAACATGATACATCCAGAGAACAGCAACATTATTTACAGCTAAACTGCAATGAGCTATCAAGTCATGAAAAGACATGCAGAAAACTTAAATGCATATTACTGTGTGAAAGAAGCCAAGATGAAAAGGCTACATGCTGTATGAGTCCAAGGATATGACATTCTCAAAAAGGGGAAACTAATGACAGAGTAAAAAAGTAATCAGGGGATACCAAGGAGTACAGGGGAAGAAGGGATGAACAGGTGGGGCACGGAGAATTTTTAGTTGAAAATTGAACACATTCTGTATGATACTATAATGGTGAATACATGTCATTATACATTTATCAAAGCCCACAGAATGTACAACACCACAAGTGAACTCTATCGCCAACTTTAGATTCTGAGTGATAATGATGTGTTCGTGAAGGTTCATCAATTTTAACACTCACATGGGGGATTTTTTGATTCAATGCAATCCCTATCAAAAACAATGACGCCTTCAAGAAACAGAAAAACTCAGATTTAAATTCACATAGATTCTCAAGGGATTCGATACAGCCAAAGCAATTGTGAAAAACAACAAAGTTGAAGGATTCACAACACATGAATTCAAACTTTCTTACAAAGCTACAGTAAGCAAAACAGTATAAAGTGCTACTGGCATAAAGACAGATATATACTCCAGTGGACTAGAACAGAGACTAGAGTAACTAAAAATCAACCCTCAAATATATGATGCAATAATTACTAACAAGAGGATGATTTACATTGAAATAAGGACAGCCTTTTCAACAAATGGTGCTGGGAAAACCAGATACCCACCTGCACAACAATGAAATTAGAACCTTACCAAACACCATACACAAAAATTCAAAGGCCTAAACGTAATATATATATATCAAAGGCCTAAACTATAGAACAAAACAAAGGCCTCAAAATATATCAAAGGCCTAAACGTAAGAGCTAACACTAAAAAATTCTAAGAAAAAACAAACAAGAAAAGCTTCAAAATGTTGGATTCAGCCATGATTTCTTGCCTTTGACAACAAAGGCAAAAGCAACAAAACGAAAAATACACAAACCAACCTCATAAAAATGAACAATTTTGGTCTCATACCTTAATTTACACAATCTTATGTGTCAATTATACATCAAGAAAGCTGGAGGGAAAATGGAAAAAAATGAAAAACTTTTTAACATCAAAGGACACTATAAACACAGTAAGAAAGAAACCACAGATTGGGAGAAAACATTTCCAAAACACGTATACAAAAAGGGATTAAGGGCTTCCCTGGTGGCGCAGTGGTTAAAAATCCACCGGCCAATGCAGGGAACATGGGTTCGAGCCCTGGTCCGGGAAGATCCCACATGCCGCGGAGCAACTAAGCCCGCATGCCACAACTACTGAGCCTGCCCTCTTGAGCCCATGAGCCACAACTACTGAAGCCCATGTGCCACAACTACTGAAGCCAGCGTGCCTAGAGCCTGTGCTCCGCAACAAGAGAAGCCACCACAATGAGAAGCCCTTGCACCGCAACGAAGAGTAGCCCCTGCTCGCTGCAACTAGAGAAAGCCCGCACGCAAAAACGTAAGACCCAACGCAGCCAATAAATAAATAAATAAACAAACAAACAAATAAATAAAATAAAATAAAAAAGAATAGCTCAACCACTAAAACAAAACCAAAAAAAAAAGGGATTAATATCCAGAATCTATGGATAAATCTGTAATTCAACAACAACCAAAAAACCAACTTGATTAATTAAGAAAAAAGGACTTGAACAGATATTTTTCTAAAGATATACAAATGGCCAATAAGCACACCAAAGGGGATGTAATTGAAATGGGAAAGATATACCATTTCACACCCATTAGGATGGCTATGATCAAAAGAACAGAAAATAACAGGGACTTCCCTGGCGGTCCAGTGGTTAAGGCTGCATGCTGTCACTGCAGGGGGTGCAGGTTCGATCCCTGGTCATCACTTCTTGGGGAACCAAGATTCTGCATGCCCCTCAGTGAGGGCAAAACAAAACAAAGCAAAAGAACAGAAAATAACAGATTCTGGGACTTCCCAGGGGACGCAGTGGTTAAGACTCCGTGCTCCCAATGCACGGGGCCGGGGTTTGATCCCTGGTTAGGGAACTAGATCCCACATGCATGCCACAACTAAGAGTTTGCATGTCACAACTAAGTAGCCTGTGTGGTGCAACTAAGGAGCCCGCAAGCCACAACTAGGGAGCCCACCTGCGACAACTAAGACCTGGCACAACCAAAATAAATTAATTAATTAATAAGAAAGGAAAGGAAGAAAGGAAGGAGAGAAAGAAAGAAAGAAAGAAAGAAAGAAAAGAAAGAAAGAGAAAGAAGGAAAAGAAAGAAAGAAAGAAAGAGAAAGAAAGAAAGAAAGAAAGAAAGAAAGAAAGAAAGAAAGAAAGGGAAAGAAAAAGAAAGAAAGAAAATAACAGATGCTGACATGGATACAGAGAAACTGGAACCTTGAAAAAGTGTCTTGCAGCCACACTTCATGGTCTATTGTAGTAGTGACCAGATCAGTGAAAATACTGTCACACAGTCACACAAAAAAATGTCAGGTACCAAAATGGAGCAAAACCTGGGTACCATTAATTTGGACAGTCACTTGGCCATAGAAAGGGCAAACAAGGAGGGATCTACCACCAGGTAGAGGGGAAGACTACTGACCCTAACAAGGCAACAGAAATAATAGCAAAAATAAACAAATGGGACCTAATCAAACTTATAAGCTCTGGCAGAGCAAAGGAAATCATAAGCCAAACAAAAAGATAACCTATTGCCAAATAATATAACTGAAAAGGGCTTAATTTTCCAAAATATCTAAACAGCTATACAACTCAATAACAAAAAACAAACAACCCAGAAGACCTAAATAGATATTTCTCCAAAGCAAAAACACAGATGGGCAATAGGCACATGAAAAGATGCTCATCATCGCTAATTATCAGAAAAATACAAATCAAAACTATTCAATGCAATGAGGTATAACCTCACACCAGTCAGAATGGCCATCATTTAAAAACTACAAATAACAAGTGTTGGAGAGGGTGTGGAGAAAAAGGAAACCTCTTACACTGCTGCTGGGACTGTAAATTGGTACAGCCACTATGGAGAACAGTATGGAGGTTCCTCAAAAAATGAAAAATAGAGTTACCATATATTCCAGCAATCCCATTCCTCGCCATATATCCAGCAAAAACATGGTTTGAAAGGATACATGCACCCCAATGTTCAATGCAGCACTGTTTACAATAGCGAAGACATGGAAGCAACCTAAATGTCCATAGACAGTTGAATGGATAAAGAAAATGTAGTGTTTATATACCACAAAAAATTACTCAGCCATTGAAACGAATGAAATAATGCCATTCACAGCAACATGAATGGACCTAGAGATTGTCATACTAAGTGAAGTAAGTCACAAACACAAAGACAAATAACGTACGTTATCGATTATATGCGGAAACTTAACAAAATTGATACATATAAACTTATTTAGAAAACAGAAACAGACTCACGGACTTAGAGAATGAACTTGAGGGGGAAGGCTGAAGGGGATGGATAGTTAGGGAGTTTGGAACTGACATGTACACACTGCTGTATTATAAATGGATAACCAGGGACCTACTGTACAGCAGAAATTAAAACAAAATCGTAAATCAACAATACTTCAGTAAAATTAAAAACAATCAACAAAAAAAGACTACTGACCCTGAATCCTTACCTGTAACTTTGGGGCTACGGGTGTTCGGGCACTAAGGACTAGGGATGCACTCTGCCTAGCCATAGTAACCACAGCACATAACCAAGGAATTTAAGAAGAAAGCAGTGCCCATGTTCCAGATGTGAGGACAGAGCTGCCCCTGAGGAAGAGAAGAAAGGAAGAACCTAGCTCAGAGGATAGGGGTGGGTGTGAGGGCCTTACCCAGAATGCATACAACTGCAAAGTTCTCCAGCATGACATCAAGGTACAGGTGTATCTGAACCTCATCAGGAAGACACCATTCCTCCCAGGAGAAGTACACGGCCACATCCTCAAAGGTCACACTGCCCTGGTATAACAGGGACAAATAAAACCATGAACGGTCTCACTCCTGAAAACCCACAATCCATCTTCCCACACATTTCCCCTACTGCCCAATGAGATGGAGCCACTTGAGACCTGGGGAAGAAAACCTCCCTCCTCTGATCTGAACCTCCCATTGCCTTCAAAACACACAGGCAGTCATTTGAAGCCGAAATCCTGCTCTTCTGTGCTGTTTATTCCCACCAGAAAATAAAGGAGACCTGCACTTACCTAAACCAACTCAACCTCACCTCAAAGTACTTCCACATACTGGTGTGGGTTCTAGGAGTAACCTTCCATACTCCCTCCATAGAACGTCTGGGTCTGCACTCAGTACCCAGAGCATGAGATTCTCCAAGGTCCCCAAACCAAAAAGCTAGCAGAATGGCAGGTGAAGAGCCCTAAGACACCTCAAATACAGAGAATGTGTGCGTGGGGGTCAAAACAAGTGAGGGATTGGGACAACCTCCATTTACCAAAAGTGCTTCTGCAGCCCTGGGAATCTGTGGGAACAAGCAGGCCATAGAAGAAAGTGACCATGGCGGTACTCCAGGGGCTCAGGCCTTCCCTGGTCCCCTGGCGGTACCAGAGCCAGGTAACCTCGGGCTGACTGGCTAATCTCCCCTGCCTGCCTCCGTCCCCAGTGCTACCGTTTATCAGTTGTGACCTTGGAAAAGCCACAAGTTCCCTCTGCCTCAAAGTCCTCATCACCCACCTACAGTCTTTTCTTCCACTGAACAGGCTTTGGAGAATTTTCAAAAGCCTAACTCAGATCGTGTCCTTCCTTTGCTCAAAACTCTCCACCGCTCCGAGGGCCCTAAGAAGAAAGGTACAACCTCTCAGCTACCACTCCAGATGCAGCCTGGCCTCAAACTTGGTTCCCCGCAGAAACAAGACGGAGTACACGTCCCCGGGATGTTCCTGCTTCAGTTGCATCTCCAAGCCTCACTCACACCGCATACACTGGTGGTCAGAAATAGATAAACCACCCCTGAAGCCCTCACTGTCCTGGAGCAGACGTGACCAGGCGCCGCTCACTCGGGGCGTTCGTATTTCGGTGGGGAAACGGGCAGGCGAGAACCCGGAGACCGCAGCGTTTACCTGAGGTGGGTCCGTCAGCGCAGGCGCCGCCATCGGAGCCTTTACGCGGAGCGGAGCGGAACGGCGACAGACCAGCGACCGGGTCGGAGTTGGCACGGTTACTCCCCGCAAGCGGCGGCGTCGTCCCCGTCCCTAAGACCCGCCCGTGTAGTGCGCATAAACCGTCCACTTCCGCCTCCTAGGCCTCTCACCTCTTTCTCAACACCGCACAGCGGAACTATTGATCAGGTCCACAGTCTCAACAACAATCAAAACGTCCGCCACGAAGACACCGGAAGTCCTCCTCCCTGATGTTCTCCCTCCCGGAAATGTCCATTTTCTAGATTTTCATTGGATGAACTTCGCCTTAGCGCAACTTCTTCTGGGTAATGTAAGGGTAAAGGCTCAAGGAGTGGCGCTCCCCACTAGAAGCACCAGGAAAAAAGCCAAGTAGCATCGCGCGGAGCGCTGGGAAATCAACGGGGGGCAGGCGGGGAGGAGGCTCCATCCTTCTTAAGGTGTGGGGGATCCATGAGGGAATTGGCGAGATTTTTTTTTTTTAATAAATAGTATCTGCTGTTATTCTTTTTTTTTAATTTTTTAAAATTTATTTATTTATTTATGGCTGTGTTAGGTCTTCATTTCTGTGCGAGGGCTTTCTCTAGTTGTGGCAAGTGGGGGCCACTCTTCATCACGGTTTGCGGGCCTCTCACTATCGCGGCCTCTCTTGTTGCGGAGCACAGGCTCCAGATGCGCAGGCTCAGTAGTTGTGGCTCACGGGCCCAGTTGCTCCGCGGCATGTGGGATCCTCCCAGACCAGGGCTCGAACCCGCGTCCCCTGCACTGGCAGGCAGACTCTCAACCACTGCGCCACCAGGGAAGCCCCATTTAAGAGTCTTTAATGCTACTGATTACTGAAGTGTTTGGACATAATCTCAGACTCCTTGGAGCCAATCCAAGTTTACATCCACTGGTAATTAGAAGCAAGTAAACATTATTCTATTGCTCTTGAAATGCATGCAGACTGGAGTGATAAAAGTAATTTTGTAAGCTATGGTCAGAGAAAAAAAAAAAGCTACAGGACCGTAACTGGGAATACGGAGATGAGATACTCAGCAGGCCTGAGGCAGCTAAACAAGAAGGAAAGCACTACTTTTGGTCCCCCAGAAAAGGCTCTCCTGCCTGCATCATCAGTGATTGTGCCCAACTGAGAAAAGCTGAGGTATAATCAGGCACCAAAAATGGCTGTATTTTTGTTGTTTATACATCCCCTGCTCCACCAAGTCTGACTCACTGGCACCCTACTCACATGGCTGAACTTCTCTCTTAATCATAAGACCTAATCAGTCAATGCCCACCTTCTTTCTCTAGCCACAGCTAGTGATCGTGTGTCTTTCTTTTTCTTCTTTCTTTCTTTTTCTTCCTTCCTTCCTTTCTTTCTTTCTTTCTTTCTTTCTTTCTTTCTTTCTTTCTTTCTTTCTTTCTTTCTTGGCTGTGTTGGGTGTTCATTGCTGCCCACAGGCTTTTCTCTAATTGCGGCAAGCAGGGGGTTGCTCTTCTTTGTGGTGCTCAGGGCTTCTCATTCTGGTGTCTTCTCTTGTTGTGGCACATGAGCTCTAGGCGCGGGCTTCAGTAGTTGAGGGATGGGGGTCACAGAGCGCAGGCTCAGTAGTTGTGGCACACGGGCTTAGTTGCTGCACAGCATGTGGGATCTTCCCAGACCAAGGATCGCACCCACATCCGCTGCATTGGCAGACAGATTCTTAACCACTGCGCAACCAAGGAAGTCCTAGAAATTGTTCTAATCTTTAGTTCATAACTTCTTCACATTGATAGTTTATCAAAGGGACTGTGAGTGGCATACTCCTCTGTGGCTTTCCCTAAGAATTGATGAGCCAACCTCACATCAATTCCCTTTAAATCAGGTAAACTCCCTCTGCTCCACAGTAAAAAAGACTGCTGCCACTTCCTACCTAATGTGTCGGGACCATGGTAGAGTGTCTCTCATGGACCTTGCTCTGGATAAGTAAGATCCGTATCCATTAAACCACTGGTGTCTCTGTCCTTGTCTCTGGGCTCTTTCTTTGGTCTTCAGGCTGGGCAATTATTGATATATTATCCTGCCTCTGGGACAAGACCCCTTACGCTCTCCCAGCTGATCAGTGTCTCCAGCCTCCGCCACTCCCGCCCTGCTGTGGCACCGCTCCACAGGGAGAAGGCAGGGCCAGTGTGGTTTCTCTGCATGTATGGTGGAGTGGGTGAGCTGTGGCCAAACAGCTACCGTCAGAGATGTGGGCTGCTTCTCATGTACTGGTGGAGCAAGTTCCCACAATGGCCACCGCAGCCCCATCTGGGCTCTGCCCTGGGACTGGGCTGCCTCTTCATCCATAAATGGTCTTTCCCTGGTCTTGACTGCCCCAGATCCAGCGACATGTTGGGGCATGGAGTTAGTGGAGCCAGAGCGTTTTTTCTGCTCTGGCTGCGGTGTGTGGTGAACCTGCTCACTGGAAACCGGCAGCTGCTGAAGTGGACCTCTCTCTGCCCGGTCCCAGAGCCAGGTGGGAGCATGCACACTTCCTCCAAACAGAGTCCAGGCTCCTCCAACCTTTCTCTCTGTCCCACTGGTCCTCCAACCGGTAAGGAGGCTTGCCTCTACCACATAGAACCTAGGACTGGGTCACTCAGTCTGTGGCTTGATCAGCTCACTGGCCAGGGTGGGTGTCTGCCCATGTGATCTCCCTTCTCCTCTGAGTCACACATCTTTTGACCCCAGTACTTTTCTTCCCTTCCTGTCCAATTACACGTGTATGTTTCTTACAGCCTTGGTTGTACAGGAGTCCTTCTGCCAGTTTCCAGGTACATATTGATTTCCTCTCAGCTATTCCTTAAGGAACAAAAGCAAACAAATGAGAAAAAAAACCTGTGTTCTTCAGAGGAAAAAAGGTCTCTTCCTTCTTGGAACAACAGGAACTGACAGACTCTGTCTAAGCTATATTTTATTTTTAAATATTTATTTATTTATTTAGGCTGTGCCGGACCTTCATTGCGGTATGCGCTATCTTTAGTTGCAGCATGCGGACTTCTCAGTTGTGGAATGTGAACGCTTAGTTGTGGCATGCATGGGGGATATAATTCCCTGACAAGGGATTGAACCTGGGACCCCTGTCTCTTTGCCTAAGCTTTAGTCAGATTCCTTTGAGCTCTCTTCCCCACTGGTCCTTGGCCCTTCCCACATCCTTGCAGGGATGGCTTAGCTCAGTTTCAGAAAGAAAACTGCAAAGGTAGTTAGGTAAGAATAATCCAACCATTCATACCTGATCTTCTGATCAAATCCTCAATTCCTGTCTTTGATATCTGATGTCTCTGGTCTTTCTTCAGCAAGATTCTTATTAAGTCAATGTAGCAAGAACCCTCCTCACACTTGATGTTTCCCATTAGTAATTTTCCATCCACTGAACCCTTCAATTTGCTCCTTGTCTATAAATCCTCAGTTGTCTTTACTGTATCTAAAGTTGAACTAAAATTTTCTCCCATATTGTAATAATCTTGACACCTATCCCAGTGGTACTGAATAAAGAATGTCTACCATTTTAATAAATATCAGAATAATTTTTTCCTTACCACTGTTAAATTCATTTCAGTTAAACCTGAACCTACTTCTATAGACACAGAGGACGGGAGGATCCTTACCCACCTCCCAAAAGAGGCACCTAGGGGACCACCTGGGCACTCAGGGGCTTGCATGACACATGTACCCTCCCCTGTCCTCTAATCAATGGAAGGAATTGCTAATACTGCCATTCCAGGACTAAGGAAATGGAGAACAAGGGCTGACAGGAAACTTCCTCAACGTCACAACCCCAGAGGGGGTCAGAGAGAATCCATGCAGAAGTCTCTGGACTCTGCAGCCCCCGGTCCTTCTTATGGCTTGGTCCAAGGACAACAGATGGTGTCAGGGGGTTTTGAGGAGTCCCATTCCCTTAGCTTGGAAATGAGGGAGGGGACCAAGGGTGTGTGTTTTGTTTATGGGGGTGTGTTGGCCATGCCACGTGGCATGTGGGTCCATAGTTTCCCAACCATGGATCAAACCTGTGCCTCCTGTAATGGAAGCCCAGAGTCTTAACCACTGGACAACCGGAAGTCCCTGAGGGTGTTTAGATGTAGTAGGAAACCGAAAGGTAATGGAGGGCACTGGGGGTGGAGGAGTGTGAGGTGATAAGAGGGTAGAAGGATGCAGGTGCGTTAATCTTGCAGCAAATGGACCATGTCTAGGGAGGAAACAGGCAGAGGGTGGCTGTCCTCTACTCATGATCTCCCAGCAAGAGACAGGGATCTGGGATTCAATGCCAGGTTGCCTGGTTCAGGGCATGGGTAGTCTGGTCACTGCACTCTTTTCCCCTCCCTATCCAGCTTTGAGGACTCAAAGAACACCTTGTCCATCTTGTAACTTGGAATAGTGAAAGAATATGTTCTCAACTTTTTCTCAATTTTATACTATGTCTCCCTCCCCCCAAGAACCCTGCTCATACCCCAGACCCATGCTGATGAACACAACTATCTTTTGATTGGGAACCCACATCAATGGCTTTCCTGTGAATGACCCCATTTATCTACCCAAACTGCCCAGTGATCAGTCTATTATTAGTCTTCCAGTTTGTGAAAGGAGAGGTCTGCACCTCAGAGAGGTTGAGGAGCTTCCACAAAGGCACACAGCTGCCAGGCCTCTGATGACAGTGCTTCCTCTACACTGCACAGGTGCACTGGCTTCTCTTCTACACCTCCCTGAATGGACTCCATCTGCTGTCTCACAACCATGAACTACCTACACCTGACATCTGCATCTCCACCAGGGCCTCCAGCTCCACCTCCCCCAGTGTACATCTCCCTGCAAACATCTTCCCTTTTGTGAAGTTGTTCACAGGGACAGCAGCACCAACCCAGGAAACCACACAGGGTCTTCAGTGTCACCCCAGATATGATACTGGCCTCCATCATATGCCATATGCAGTGATTTGTTTCCAAGGGTCTGTCCATCTTCTGCACAACCTCGCTTCAGGATGTGACTGTGTCCAAATTGTCCTGGTCACTATTCCGAGCACTGTGAGGGACCCAAAATGACTAAGAATGTCCACTGTGGCACTCTCCCTGTCTCCAAGGCTCTTCCTCCTAACCCTCTCACCCATTGCCTCACTGTCTCTCCTACCCCAACAGAAAAATATGAATCACCAAATGATTGCTAATAAGCAAGAAGGTGCCCACATCTCCTCGGGACTCCCCATTGACAAACTTTAGTCCAAATGCTAAACGATCAGTGCAGGCTGACACCTCCCATAAAGCCTGTAAAACCCCACCCCAAGTCCTTCGCTTGACAAAGCTGCTCACAGGTGTGAATCTCCAGCTTCTAACAAGGTGTGACCCAGTCCCTGAACTGAACACCATCAGTGCATCATCAAACTTGTGGTGATGTGGGAGAGGTTGTTCTTTCCAAGCCAGTCTGCACTCACCTCACCACATGGATCCACGAAAACTGTGTGACTGTGTGTGGTTCACACACGAGAATTTTGAGCATCCCGATCACATACCTGTGCCACAATCTCCCTGGAGTGTTTGTGTGGCCACACCTGCTGTGCTGAGTCAGCACCTCCCATTTTATTTCCCCAACAGGGTCTCACTTCTGTCATACATCCTTTGTGCAATGGTACATAAGTTTGTAGATCCAGGCTGAATCAACAGGTGTTAGCATTCAAAATCTGTCACACAGTGTCCCCAGTTGTGCTGATATGGACTGATATTTAGAATACTTCCATGTGTAATAAAGTTACTGGAGTTATGAAAGGGCTCTTTTGTTTTATTTATATATATATATATATATATATATATATATATATATATATATATATATACACATATACATATTTGGCTGTGTTGGGTCTTAATTGCTGCGTGCAGGCTTTCTCTAGTTGCAATGAGCAGGGGCTACTCTTCGAAGTGGTGCGTGGACTGTCATTGTGGTGGCTTCTCTTGTTGCAGAGAACGGGCTTCGGTAGTTGCCACACGTGTGCCCTAAGGCGTGCGGGTTTCAGTAGTTGGGGTGCACAGGCTCATTTGCTCAGCAGCATGTGGGATCTTCCCGGACCAGGGATCAAACCCATGTCCCCTGCATTGGCAGGTGGACTCTTAGCCACTGAGCCACCAGGAAAGTCCCTGGCAGGTGGATTCTTAAACATTGTGCCACGAGGGTAGTCCCAGGGCTCTCTTATTTTAGAAATGCATTCTAAGAAATTATGTATTCAAAGACATGATATCTAGGATTATAAATTTTAAAAACTACTAAGTAAATCTTGATACACAAACACAAAAAAATGTGCATAAAAACGATAAATGATGTAAGATACAGGAAGGGTCCAACACAGTCATTCCATTTATATATACATTTGAAAATAGCTATTACAAAAGTAGAATATGCTCTTGCATCAGTCATTTTAATGTTGAGGATGAATTAACAATGGCAGGAGGAAACTGGTTGGAGGGTTATACACAAGTATGTCAAAATGTACGTTTTAACTAGGTAAAACTTAAGTCAACTATTCATCCAGTAAATGATTTTCAAAACAAAGATGCAAAACCTATCACTTTATAATAATTCTACTATGGTTTATTAGCTACATTCTTAAAATTGTGGCTACTGTACCTGTAATGGTGGAAAAAGAATACAATAGCGGGCTACTGGCAATGCTTCCCGAATGAATGTTCAGTGAAATTATGTTGGCAATTTGACCTTGGCTATGGTTGGAATATTTACAGCACGGAAACTGGCAAACACTACAAACCAGAGATTAATTTATTGTGTAATTGAATGTCTGGACTTAACACTAAGGTAGCATATATTAATAATGAAGATTATTCCTAAACCTGTATAATGTATGTAACTATTACATTATGCATAGTATAAAATTGAGAAAAAGTTGAGAACATATTCTTTCACTATTCCAAATTACAATTACATTCAGAAAAAAAATCACTCACATTATTGGTGAATGAGTGAAATCTAACAGATGTCTTTGTTGTTTACCTGCTCTCTTTTGTCAAAAAAAGAGAAAATAGCCATATCTCACAAAATAAAAGTAGGCAAAAGATAGGAACAGAAATTTAACCAGACAGGACAAACAGGTAAAAAACACACACATGAAAAACAAAAATTCAACATCAACAATCCTAAGAAAGGGAATTCCCTGGTGGTCCAGTGATGAGGACTCCAGGCTCCCACAGCAGGGGGCATGAGTTAGATTCCTGATCAGAAGAACTAAGATCACACATGCTGTGTGACACGGTCAAAAAAAAAAAAAATCCTGAAGAAATGCAATTAAAATCATAATTTTTTATAAATGAATTTTAAAGTCTTCATAGGAGGGGTCAGCCTACATTCAATCTTAGCTTTTAAGGTAGGTTGATCAAGTGTGGGTCCCAAGGGGGGGAGGGCAAGTTCTTGCTAATTAACAGTCATCATGTTGGTAAGTTAACATTTTTTCTGGAGGGATGAGAGGAACAGTGAGGCAATGGATCAAGGGTTTAGGAAGAGGATGCTTGGAGACCAGGCCAAGTAGGGCCACACTGGACATTCTTAGTCCCTCCGTGTCCCTCACACTGCCCAGAACAGTGAGCGGGTCAACCACATAACAGGGCAACAGGGACATCCTGAGGTGGGTATGTAAAGATGGACAGGACCTTGGAAACGAATCATTGCATATGGTGGTAGAGCCCATGTCAAATCTGGGGTGACACCAATGACCCAGTCCGGACTGCCTGGCTTAGTGCTGCTGTCCCTGTGGAGAACCTCCCAAGCAGGAGGGTGTTTCTGGGAGATGTGCACTGGTGAAAATGAAGCTGGAGACCCTGGTAGTGATGCAGATGTCAGATGTGGGTAGTTCATAGTCAGGACACAGCAAGTGGAGGCCCTGATTGGAGGGGCAGGAGAGAAGACAGTGGATGGGTGCAGTGTAGAGGAACCACTCTCATCAAAGGCCTGGCATTAGTGAGCCCTTGTGGAAGTCCCTCAACCTCTCTGAGCTGGACACCCCTTCTTTCACAAATGGCAATAATAATAACTGAATCACAGCACTGGATCGGTTGGGTAGATAAATGGAGTCAGTCACAGGAAAGTCATCAATATTGGTTCCCAGAGAAAAGATAATCCTGTCCATCAGCATGGGGCTGGGGTATGAGCAGGGCTCCTGGTGTGGGGGTCGGGGCACAGAAGTGTCAGGATGGACAAGGTGTTCTTTCAGTCCCCAAACCTGGAGGTGGCGGGCAGGGGAGGAGTGAAGTGACCAGACTCCCAATATCCTGAACCAGGCAATCTGGCATTGAAGCCCAGATCCCTGTCCATTTCTGGGAGATCACAAACAGATGACACATCATCTCTGTGTCTCAGTTTCCTCTCTAGAAAGGGTCCATTAGCTGCACGGGTTCTTCTCACTCTCTTACCACCTGGAACTCCTTCAATGTCACTGCCGGCCATGTTCGTGATATTCATAAGGCCCTTTCTTCAGTGTGAACTCTATGATGTTTAATCAAGTGGCACCTTTGGGTGAAAGATTTACCACATTCCTTGCACTCAAAAGGCTTTTCTCCAGCGTGGATTTTCCTATGGATGCGGAGGAGCTGTCTTTGCTTAAAGGCTTTCCCACATTCAGTGCACCCATAAGGCCTTTCTCCAGTGTGAACTCTGTGATGATCATAGAGAGAGGATCGACTAGTAAAAGACTGCCCACACTCACTGCATTCATAAGGCCTTTCTCCACTGTGAACTCTATGATGACGAAGAAGGCTAGAGCTACCAGTAAAACATTTCCCACATTCACTGCACTTATAAGGCCTTTCTCCAGTGTGAATTCTCTGATGATCACGAAGGCTCGACCTAGCAGTAAAAGATTTCCCACATTCACTGCAGTCATAAGGCCTTTCTCCATTGTGAACTCTCTGATGATACCGGAGGCCACTCCTAGCAACAAAAGATTTCCCACATTCACTGCACTCATAAGGCCTTTCTCTAGTATGAACTCTCTGACGACACTTGAGGTTCAGCCTAGGAGTTAAAGATTTCTCACATTTATTGCACTCATAAACCTGTTCTCCAGTGTGAAATTTCTTATGGGCATTGAGGTGTGCCTTTTGGCTAAAGAATTTCCCACATTCACTGCACTCGAAAGGCCTCACTCCACTGTGAACTCTCCAATGATTGCAAAGGTTTGACCTACTCGTAAAAGATTTCCCACATTTATTGCACTCATAAGGCTTTTCTCCAGTGTGAACATTCATATGGGCACTGAGTTGTTCATTTCGGCTAAAGAATTTCCCACATTCACTGCACTCAAAAGGTCTTTCTCCACTGTGAATTCTCTGATGATTACAAAGGATCGACCAAGTAGTGAAAGATTTCCCACATTCACTGCACTCATAAGGCCTCTCTCCAGTGTGAACTCTCAGATGATAATAGAGGCCAGAGCTAGTAGTTAGAGATTTCCCACATTCATTGCACTCGTAAGGCTTTTCTCCAGTGTGAACTCTCTGATGTGCAAGGAAATTGGATTTGCGGGCAAAATATTTTCCACATTGGGTGCATCGATAAGGTTTTTCTCCAGTGTGAACTCTCTGATGTTCAATTAAGTTCCACTTTTGGATGAAAGATTTAGCACATTCCTTGCATTCATAAGGCTTTTCTCCACTGTGGATTTTCCTATGTGCTCTGAGGTACTTCCTTAGGCTAAAGGATTTCCCACATTCACTGCAGTCATAGAGCGTTCCTCCACAGTTAACTCTCTGATGTGTAAGGAAATGGGATTTGTGGCTAAAAAATTTTCCACAATGGCTGCATTCATAAGGCCTTTCTCCAGTGTGAACTTGCTCATGCTGAATAAGGTTAGTTCTTTGGGTGAAGGCTTTCCCACATTCTCTGAACTCACAAAACCCTTCAGTAGTGAGGACTCCCTCATCCTGAATAAGTATTTCTGTGTGGCTGGAAGCTTTCTTGCCTTCTCCCCAGCTGTGATGACCTTTTCCACTGTGAAAAACAGCTTCACACTCCTTACTCCTGTTCAGTTTCTTCCTGGTATTAGTGGCCTGTGGCTGAAGTTCCATGTTGGCCACGTAGTTGTTCCCAATCTCCATGTAGGTAGAGAGATTCCCTGTTACATGGATTGTGCAGCTTTTCAAAAATGCGGGTCTCCCCATATCACAGCTGAAGGGTTTTTCTCTAATGTGCTGCTTCTGGTGCTCTTGAAGGTTTGCAGTGAAATAGAACTGTTTCCCACATGCCCCACATGTGTATGCTTTCTGCCCCCTATTTGTTCCTTGCTCTTCAGCCAAGTGCAAAATGTCTCTCAAAACTGGGATGCACATCTTACATGGCTGGGCCTTCTCAGGAGACGAACCTGCCCTGGGGGTCCTCATCTGTGACACTCCTTCTGCAGATACGCTGTCTTCAGAAGGTGTCTCTTCATCCTCAACTGCAGGAAAAGAACCTGAAAACAAAGAAGTGATGATGAAGTTCATGTTGAGTTTATTGGAGGGAGTGAGGCCATCACAAGTCTACATTTGACAAGTGAAAGAACCAGTCCACAGGACTGTGTTCAGGAAATGAATTTGGGGTCAAATTGAGAAGCAACTGCTCTCACCGAGTACAGGACACAAGGACTGGATGGGGCCCAAAGCGAAAGGCGTCTTGTACAATTCACTCTTTTGTCAATGGCCTTTACCAGGACCACATCTCCTGGTGACCTGTGATACTGTACAGAAGTGTATGTCCATATATACACTACGAAATGTAAAACAGATAGCTAGTAGGAAGCAGCCGCATAGCACAGGGAGATCAGCTCAGTGCTTTGTGACCACCTAGAGGAGTGGGATAGGGAAGGTGGGAGGGAGATGCAAGAGGGAAGGGATATGGGGATATATGTATACATATAGCTGATTCACTTTGTTATACAGCAGCAACTAACACACAATGTAAAGGAATTATACTCCAATAAAGATGTTAAAAAACAAAAAAAACAGAAGTGTATGTCCAGGTCTCAGAAAATCTGACTGCAACAGGTCGCTGGCGTTCCAGAAATATTAAAGGATCCCTTATGTTGAGGATACAAATAGTGTCAGTAGGTACTATGGGAAAAACAGTGTGAAGACCACATGAGATAAGTGGTTTAGAGAGGTGGTAGGGAATGAATCCGAGGGTGCAGTCAGAATAAAAATGGGAAGTAGGAGAAATGACAAGTTGGCAGAATGTCACGAATGGAGAAACACGAGAGAAGTGATTTGTAGCCACTGACAATGGCACTAAAACACTAGTCAAGAGGAAGTCATACTGCCTGATATGACTTAAACACAGACCTAATATCAAGGCCTCTCCCAGTTGTCATTCATGTTAATCAGGCTACCTCTGAGGCTTTTTGCTGAGACCAGAGTCATGTCCATCCCATGAAGCCCAAAGGACTCTCCATCCTGATTTGACCAACTACACGGGACACAAATGATACAAGTCCTAACATAGTCAGGATGGCTGAATAGCCAACACTGGCCCAGAGGAACTCAGTACACAATACACAGTATATAAATATTACATTTTATGTCTGGTGCAGGGACTATCCTGGTGGTCCAGTGGTTAAGACTCTTTGTTTCTAATGCAAGGGGCACAGGTTTAATTCTTGGTCGGGCATGCCACGCACTGGGGCCAAAAAAAAGAACATCCGGTGGAGCCAGAGGAAAGGATGTACAGTGCATGGAGTACAAAATGTTAGGAATGTATCTCCCCATCTAAACAACTATTGTACTGGGAGAATCTAATAGATCTAACTCTTTTGCAACCACGGCATCTTCTGAAGATCTGCAGTGTCCCACAAAACAGTTTGAAAAGACAAAGCTTCAGAATCAAAATCAGATATCACAGGGATGTTTGAACAATCACATTGGGAATATAAAATAATTATGACTAATATGCTAATTAAAGTCTACTAATGGATAAAGCAGACAGCATACAATGCCAGAAGGGAAATGTAAGCTGACAGATGAAAATTTTAACAAAGGACCATAAAGAAATGCTAAAGATCAAGTACACCATAACAGAAATGAAGAATGACTGTGATGGGCTTATTCGTACCCTGGACACAGCTGAGGAGAGAATGTTTGAGCTTCTTTTTCTGTTAGGAGAAACTTCCAAAACTGAAAAATGAACTGAAAATATACAAAAAATAAAATTAAAAAAAAAAACACCCGAATATACAACATCCGTGGGACAACCACAAAAGGTTTAACAAACACATATGGAAAAATCTCAAACAGAAAGAAAAAAAGAAATGGAAGAAATACTTGAAGCAATAATGATGGAGAATTTCTAACAAAATGATGTCAGACACCAACCAACAGATCCAGAAAGCTCAGTGAACATGAGGCAGGTTTAATGCCAAAAACACTACATCTTAGGCTTATCACATTCAAATGCAGAAAAAAAAAAATACTAAAAGAGGCTGAAGGAATCAACACCTTTCCCAAGAGAAGCCAAAAAAAAAAAAAAAATTACATTTGAATTCTCCTCAGAACTCAGGGAAATAAGAACTGAATGGAGTAAAATATTTAAAGTGGGAAGGGGGAGGGGACATCACCAACCTAGAATTTGGTAACCAGCAACATAAATCTTCAACACTGATGATGAAATAAACACGTTCTTAGACACAGAAAAATTGTGGGACTATATTAAAGGGAGTTCTTCAGAGAGGAAAAATGACATAGATCACAAATTTGGGTTTCATAGAGAAAGGAAGACCATAAGAGAATAAAAAACTTTCATTGACATAAAACTGACATGGGACATTGTATTTCTTTAAGTTGTACAACATGATTTATGTATACACTGCTATGAGTACCACAATAAGTTAACATATATAATTGCATATTTTTTCTTCTGATGAGAACTTCTAAGATCTACCCTTTGGAAACTTCTAAATGTACAATACAGTTTCGTTAACTAGAGTCACTATGCTGTGCACTACATCCCCAGGACTTACTCATCTTATAACTAGAAGTCTGTAACTTCTGACACCCTTCACTCACTTCATCTAACCACCTTGCCCCACTCTGGCAATCACTAATCCTTTGTCTGTATCTGAGTTTGGTGTTGTTGTTGTTGTTTTAAAGATTCAACATGTAAGTATACTCATGTAGTACAGGTAAACCTGGAACAACATGGGTTCACACTACTTGGGTCCACTCGTACAGAGATATTTTTCAACAAATACACACAGGATCACATGATCTGTAGCTGGATGAATCCACAAATGGGAAAACTTCAGAATCAGAGGGCTGCCTATGGGACTTCAGCATCCACAGATTTCAGTATATGCAGGGGCTCCTGGAACCAATCCTCCATGGAAACAGTGGGACAAGTGGATTTGTCTTTCTCTCTCTGACTTACTTCACTTAGCATAATGTCCTCAAGGTCTATCCATGTTGAGGCAAATGGCAAGATTTCCATCTTTCTTTATGGTTGTATAATATTGAATAATATGCCATATATACCACATGTTTGTTAGATCCACTCATCCATCAATGGACACTTAGGTTGTTTCCGTATCTTGAATATCGTAAATAATGCTGCAATAAACCTGAGGTACAGATATCTTTTTGAGATGATGATTTCATTCCCTGTGGATAAATACACAGAGGTGGAATTGCTGGACCATATGGAAGTTCCTTTTTGAACTTTGTAAGGACTCTCCATAGTTTTCCATAATAGTTGTAACAATGTACACTCCCACCGACAGTGCACAAGGGGTCCCTTTTCTCCACAACTTCACCAACACTTATTTCTTGTCTTTTTCACAACAGACATTGTAACATGTGTGAGGTGGTATCTCACAGTGGGTTTTTTTTTTCCTAACTTTGAATTTATTTTTGGCTGCATTGTGTCTTAGTTGCTGCATGTGGACTTTCTCTAGTTGCGGCGAGCGGGAGCTAGTCTTTTGTTGTCGTGCGCGGGCTTCTCATTGTGGTGGATTCTCTTGTGGCATAGCATGGGCTCTACGTGCGCAGGCTTCAGTAGTTGCAGCACGCAGGCTCGATAATTGCAGCACACAGGCCCTAGAGTGCATAGGCTTCAGCAGTTCTGTCACATGGGCTCAGTAGTTGTGGTGCAGGATCTAGGGCGCACTGGCTTCAGTAGCTGTGGCACTCGGACTCAGAAGTTGTGGCTCATGGGCTCTAGAGCGCAGGCTCAGTAGTGTGGCACAGGGCCTTAGTTGCTCTGCAGCACGTGGGACCTTCCCGGATCAGGGATCTAACCCTCATACCGTGCAGTGGCAGGTGGATTATTTTTTTTTTAAATAAATTTATTTATTTATTTATTTTTGGCTGCGTTGGGTGTTCATTGCTGCATGTGGGCTTTCTTTAGTTGCCGCAAGCGGGGGCTCTTTTCGTTGTGGTGCGCGGGGTTCTCATTGCGGTGGCTTCTCTTGTTGTGGAGCATGGGCTCTACGGGCATGGGCTTCAGAAGTTGTGGCACACAGGCTCAGTAGTTGTGGCTCGCAGGCTCTAGGGTGCAGGCTCAGTAGTTGTAGCTCACAGGCTTAGCGGCTCCTTGGCAGGTGGGATCTTCCCAGACCAGGGCTCGAACCCGTGTCCCTGCATTGGCAGGTGGATTCTCAACCACTGCGCCAGCAGGGAAATCCTCATTGTGGTTTTGATTTGCATTTCCTGACCATTAGTGATATTGAGCATCTTTTCATGTAGCTGTTGCCCATATGCATGTCTTCTAAGGAACAATAGTAACTGTATACTCCATTATGCATTTTTTAATTAATGAATTTATTTATTTTTGGCTGCATTGTGTCTTCATTGCTGCATGTGGGCTTTCTCCAGTTGTGGCAAGTGGGAGCTACTCTTTGTTGCGGTGTACAAGCTTCTCATTGCAGTGGCCTCTCCCGTTGCAGAGCACAGGCTCTAGGTGCACAGGCTTCAGTAGTTGTGGCATGCAGGCTCAGTAGTTGTGGCTCACGGGCTCCAGAGCACAGGCCCAGCAGCTGTAGCACATGGGCTAGCTGCTCCACGGCATGTGGGATCCTCCCAGACCAGGGCTTGAACCTGTGTCCCCTGCATTGGCAGGTGGACTCCCAACCACTGCACAACCAGGGAAGCGCAATTATGCATTTTTAAACACACCCATTTATGTATGCTTATGTAAAATTAAAACAAATGAGCACAATAATACAATGCAGGAGAGATAGCAATTAGGATTTTTTAAAATTATAAGGTATTCAAACTACCAAGGAAGCCATACAGTGTTATATGAAAGTGGACTTCAATCAGATGTAAATACAGAGTGCAAACTCTAGTACAACTACATAAAAAAAAATGAAAAGAAACGAGTGTATCTGATATGCTAACAAGGAGAGAAAATGCAATCATACAAGATGCTCAATCTAAACAATAAAAACAAGAGTGGAAGACTAACATAGGAACAAAGAATAAGGGCAATGGTAGAAAATGGTAACAAATACATTAGATATTTATCCAACTATATCAATATATTAAACATTGATAGTCTCAGTGCACCAATGAAAAGAGATTATCAGAGTGAATCCATAAGCAGGAGTCAGCTATATGTTCTCTCAAAAAAACCCACTTTATTTATTTATTTATTTTACATCTTCATTGGAGTATAATTGCTTTACAATGTTGTGTTAGTTTCTGCTGTATAACAAAGTGAATCAGCTATCTGTATACGTATATCCCCATATTCCCTCCCTCTTGAGCTTCCCTCCCACCCTACCTACCCCACCCCTCCAGGTCGTCACAAAGCATCAAGCTGATCTCCCTGTGCTATGCAGCTGCTTCCAACTAGCTATTTATTTTACATTTGGTAGTGTATATATATCAATGCTACTCTCTCACTTCGTCCCAGCTTACCCTTCCCCCTCCCCGTGCCCTCAAGTCCATTCTCTACATCTGTGTCTTTATTCCTGTCATGCCCCTAGGTTCATGAGTACCATTTTTTTAAGATTCCATGTATATGCATTAGCATATGGTATTTGATTTTCACTTTCTGACTTACTTCACTCTGTATAACAGACTCTAGGTCCCTCTGCCTCATTACAAATAACTCAATTTTGTTCCTTTTTATGGCTGAGTAATATTCCATTGTATATATGTACCACATCTTCTTTATCCATTCAACTGTCAATGGGCATTTAGGTTGCTTCCATGTCCTGGCTATTGTAAATAGTGCTGCAATGAACAATGTGGTACATGTATTTTTTTGAATTCTGGTTTTCTCAGGGTATATGTCCAGTAGTGGGATTGCTGGGTCATCTGGTAGTTATATTTTTAGTTTTTCAAGGAACCTCCATACTGTTCTCCATAGTGGCTGTATCAACTTACTGCATGCGTGTTTTCTCTAGTTCCAGCAAACAGGGGCTACTCTTCATTGCAGCATGCAGGCTTCTCATTGTGGTGGCTTCTCTTGTAGAATACGGGATCTGGGCACGCGGACTTCCATAGTAGCAGCACACAGGCTCAGTAGTTGTGGCTCACAGGCTTAATTGCTCTGTGGCATGTGGGATCTTCCTGGACCAGGGATCAAACTCGTGTCCCCTGCATTGGCAGGTGGATTCTTAACCAATGTGCCACCAGTGAAGTCCAGAAACCCACTTTAAATACAAATATGTGAGAATTCCCTGGCAGTCCTGTGGTTAGGACTTGGTGCTTTCACTACTTTAGCCCGGGTTCAATCCCTGGCCAGGGAAATAAGACACTGCAAGCTGTGGCACAGCCAAAAAAAAAAAGAAAAAAAAATCCGCCAATACATGATCTCATCGACAGATTTGGAAAACCAGATCTGGCAAAATCCAGCACCCATTCATGATCAAAATCTCCATCTCCTAGTAAACTAAAAATAGAAAAAAAACTTCAACTTGACAATCTAAATAGAACCTTATAACTATCATCTTTACCAGATGAAAAACTAGAAACTTTCCCAATAAGATGAAGAAGGCAAGGATGTTCCCTCTGGCAACTCCCTTTCAACTTTATACTATAAGTCATAATTAATGGACTGAGAAGAGAAAGTTATATAAAAGTTATACTGATCAGGAAGGAAGGAATCAAGCTGCCTTCATTCTCAGATGATATAACCAGCTATGTAAAAACCAAAATATACACCAAAAAAAACCCCAAAACAAATCCTGGAACTTGGTAGCAATTATAGCAAGGTTTCAGGATACAAGGAAAATATACAAAAGTCAATCACTTTCCAATACATCAAGAATAAACAAGTGAAATGTTAAATTAAAAACACAAGACCATGTACATTAACACCCTCCTAAACAAGTGGAGAGACAAAGGAAGAAACACTTAATTATAAATCTACCAAGACATATATAAGATTTACATGAAGGGGGACTTCCCTGGTGGCGCAGTGGTTAAGAATCTGTCTGCCAATGCAGGGGACATGGGTTTGATCGCTGGTCCATTAAGATCCCACATGCTGTGGAGCAACTAAGCCCATGAGCCACAGCTACTGAGCCTGTGTTCCAGAGCCTGCAAGGCGCAACTACTGAGCCCACGTGCCACAACTACTGAAGCCCGTGTGCCTAGAGCCCATGCTCTGCAACAAGAGAAGCCACCACAATGAGAAGCCTGTGCACCGCAATGAAGAGGAGCCCCTGCTCGCCGCAACTAGAGAAAGCCCGCGCACAGCAAGAAAGACCCAATGCAGCCAAAAATAAATAAATAAATAAATATAAAAAGAAAAAAATCTACATAAGGGAAACTCTAAAACTCTGATGAAGAAATCAAAGAACTAAATAAACGGAACTAAATAAATGGAAAGATATTTCACATTCATAAATATGAAGACCCACTACCGTCAAGAAGTCAGTTCTTCCCAATTTCACCTAGACTGTACCTAGATTCAATGCAATCCAAATCAAAATCCCAGCAAATTATTTTGTGGACCTAAGTAAATTGATCCTAAAGTTTACACAGAGAGGCAAAAGTCCCAGAATAGCCAACACCATACTGAAGAACAAAGGTTGCAGACTGACACTACTCAACTTCAAGACTTAGTATCTTAAAAAGAAAAAGAAAGAAAAAAAGAAAAAGGAAAAGAAAAACAAAACTTAGTATCTAAGGTAATCAAGCCTGGGAATTCCCTGGCACCCCTTGGTTAGGACTCCGCACATTCACTGCTGAGGGCCCAGGGTTCAATCCCTGGTTGGGGAACTAAGAACTTATAAGCTGCATGGCATGGCAAAAAAAAACCCAAAAAACAAAATGTAATCAAGCCAGTGCGGTATTGTTGAAAGGATAGAGAAACTGATCAATGAACAGTATTGAGAGCGCAAAAACAGATCCACAGAAATAAACTCATCTGACTTTTGACAGATGACAAGTGCAATACAATGGAGAAAAATGAAGTCTTTTGAATGAATAGTACTGGAACAACCGAAGATCACATGCCAAGACATGACTTCTAGACACAAACCTTACACCCTTCACAAAAAATTAACTCAAAATGGATCATGGACCTAAAAGTTAAGTACAAAAAAACCTTAAAATTCAGTACAAAAACAACAACCCAAATACAAAATGAGCAAAACACCTTAACAGACACCTTATTAAAAGAAGATATACACATGACAATTTAGCATATACAGAGATGAACAGAAATGCAAATTAAACTCAAAAGCAGATACCAATACATACCTATAAAAATGGCCAAAATCCAAACACTGACAACACCAAATGCTGGTAAGGGTGTGGAGCAACAGGAATTTCATTCATTGCCGATTGGAATGCTTAATGGTAGAGTCCACTTTGAAAGGCAGTTTGGTAGATTCTTACTAAACTAAACATAATCTTATATCCTCCAGCAATTGTACTCTGTGGTATTTATACAAAGGAGTTGAAAACGGACATCCACACAAAAACCTTCAAACAGATATTTACAGTAGCTTTATTCATAACTTTCAAAACTTGGAAGTAATCAAGAAGTCCTTCAGTAGATGAATGGATAAACATGATACATCCAGAGAACAGCAACACTATTTACAACTAAACTGCAAAGAGCTATCAAGTCATGAAAAGACATGCAGAAAACTTAAAATGCATGTTACTATGTGAAAGAAGCCAAGATGAAAAGGCTACATACTGTATGAGTCCAAGGATATGACATTCTCAAAAAGGGGAAACTAATGAGACAGTAAAAAAGTAATCAGGGGATACCAAGGAGTACAGGGGAAGAAGGGATGAACAGGTGGGGCACGGAGAATTTTTAGTTGAAAATTGAACACATTCTGTATGATACTATAATGGTGAATACATGTCATTATACATTTATCAAAGCCCACAGAATGTACACCACAAGTGAACCCTATCGCAAACTTTAGATTTTGAGTGATAATGATGTGTTCATGTAGGTTCATCAATTTTAACACTCAGATGGGGGATTTTTGATTCAATGCAATCCCTATCAAAAACAATGACGTCTTCAGGAAATAGAAAAATTCAGACTCAAATTCACATAGACTCAAGGGATTCGATACAGTCAAAGCAATTGTGAAAAACAACAAAGTTGAAGGATTCACAACACATGAATTCAAACTTTCTTACAAAGCTACAGTAAGCAAAACAGCATAAAGTGCTACTGGCATAAAGACAGATATATACTCCAATGGAATAGAATAGAGACTAGAGTGTCTGAAAATCAGCCCTCAAATATATGATGCAATAATTACTAACAAGAGGAGGATTTCCATTGAATAAGGACAGCCTTTTCAACAAATGGTGCTGGGAAAACCGGATACCCACATGCACAACAATGAAATTAGAACCTTACCTAACACCATACACAAAAATTCACTCAAAATATATCAAAGGCCTAAACTTAAGAGCTAACGCTAAAAAGTTCTTACAAAAAGCAAACAAGAAAAGCTTCAAAACGTTGGATTCAGCCATGATTTCTTGCCTTTGACAACAAAGGCAAAAGCAACAAAACAAAAAATAAACAAATTGGACCTCATAAAAATGAACAATTTTGGTTGCATACCTTTAATTTACACAAACTTATGTGTCATTATAGCCCAAGAAAGCTAGGGGAAGAAAGGAAAAAACTGAAAAACTTTTTAACATCAAAGGACACTATAAACACAGTAAGAAAGAAACCACAGATTGGGAGAAAACATTTCCAAAACATGTATATAAAAAGGGATTCATATCTAGAATCTATGGATAAATCTGTAATTCAACAACAACCAAAAAACCAACTTGATTAATAAATAAAAAAGGACTTGAACAGACATTTTTCTAAAGCTGTACAAATGGCCAATAAGCACACCAAAAGGGATATAATTGAAATGGGAAAAATATACCATTTCACACCCATTAGGATGGCTATGATCAAAAGAACAGAAAATAACAGGGACCTCCCTGGCAGTCCAGTGGTTAAGACTGCACGCTGTCACTGCAGGGGGTGCAGGTTCGATCCCTGGTCATCACTTCTTGGGGAACTAAGATCCTGCATGCCCCCCAGCAAGGCCGAAACAAAACAAAACAAGAGAACAGAAAATAACAGATGCTGTAACATCCTGGGTGGAGCAGTGGTTAAGACTCCGTGCTTCTAATGCAGGGGGTTGGGGTTCGATTCCTGGTCAGGGAACTATATCCCACATGCATGCCACAACTAACAGTTCGCAGGCCACAACTAAGCAGTCTGCAAGCCACATCTAAGGAATGAGCGAGCCACACCTAAGGAACCCGCTAGCCACAACTTAGACTTGGTGAAACCGAAATAAATAAATAAATGTTAAAAAAATAAAAAGAAACAAAAAACCGGATGCTGGCGTGGATATAGAGAAATTGGAATCTTGAAAAAAGGTCTTGCAAAAACATCTTATGGTCTGTTTTAGTAGTAACCATGTCAGTGACAACACTGTCACACAGTCAAGCACAAAAATATGTCAGGTACAAGAATGGAGCAAAACTTGGGTACCATTCATTTGGATAGTCACCTGGCCAAAGAGAGGGCAAACAAGGAGGGATCGATCAGGTGGATGGCAAGACTACTGACCATGACAGTCTCCCAAGGCAACAGAAATAAAAGCAAAAATAAACAAATGGGACCTAATCAAACTTATAAGCTTCAGCACAGCAAAGGAAACCATAAAGAAAACAAAAAGATATCCTATTTACAAATAATGTGACTGACAAGGGCTTAATTTCCAAAATATATAAACAGCTATACAACTCAATAACAAAAAACAAACAACCTAGAAGACGTAAATAAACATCTCTCTAAAGCAAAAACACAAATGGGTAATAGGCACATGAAAAGATGCTCATCATCACTAATTATCAGAAAAATACAAATCAAAACTATTCAATACAATGAGGTATAACCTCACACCAGTCAGAATGGCTATCATTAAAAAGCCTACAAATAACAAGTGTTGGAGAGGGTGTGGAGAAAAAGGAACCCTCTTACACTGCTGCTGGGACTGTAAATTGGTACAGCCACTATGGAGAACAGTATGGAGGTTCCTCAAAAAACGAAAAATATAGTTACCATATATTCCAGCAATCCCATTCCTCGCCATATATCCAGCAAAAACATGGTTTGAAAGGATACATGCACCCCAATGTTCAATGCAGCACTGTTTACAATAGCCAAGACATGGAAGCAAACTAAATGTCCATCGACAGTTGAATGGATAAAGATGTGGTGCTTATATACCATAGAATATTACTCAGCCATTAAAACGAATGAAATAATGCCATTCATAGCAGCATGGATGGACCTACAGATTGTCATACTGAGTGACGTTAAGTCACAAAGAGAAAGATATGCAGAATCTAAAAAAAAAGTTGATACATATAAACTTATTTAGAAAACAGAAACAGACTCACAGACATAGAGAATGAACTTGTGGTTGCCAGGGGGGAAGGGTGATGGGGATGGATAGTTAGGGAGTTTGGAACTGACATGTACACACTGCTGTATTTTAAATGGATAACCAGGGACCTACTGTACAGCAGAAATTAAAACAAAATCGTAAATCAACAATACTTCAGTAAAATTAAAAACAATCAACAAAAAAAGACTACTGACCCTGAATCCTTACCTGTAACTTTGGGGCTACGGGTGTTCGGGCACTAAGGACTAGGGATGCACTCTGCCTAGCCATAGTAACCACAGCACATAACCAAGGAATTTAAGAAGAAAGCAGTGCCCATGTTCCAGATGTGAGGACAGAGCTGCCCCTGAGGAAGAGAAGAAAGGAAGAACCTAGCTCAGAGGATAGGGGTGGGTGTGAGGGCCTTACCCAGCATGCATACAACTGCAAAGTTCTCCAGCATGACATCAAGGTACAGGTGTATCTGAACCTCATCAAGAAGACACCATTCCTCCCAGGAGAAGTACACGGCCACATCCTCAAAGGTCACACTGCCCTGGTATAACAGGGACAAATAAAACCATGAACGGTCTCACTCCTGAAAACCCACAATCCATCTTCCCACACATTTCCCCTACTGCCCAATGAGATGGAGCCACTTGAGACCTGGGGAAGAAAACCTCCCTCCTCTGATCTGAACCTCCCATTGCCTTCAAAACACACAGGCAGTCATTTGAAGCCGAAATCCTGCTCTTCTGTGCTGTTTATTCCCACCAGAAAATAAAGGAGACCTGCACTTACCTAAACCAACTCAACCTCACCTCAAAGTACTTCCACATACTGGTGTGGGTTCTAGGAGTAACCTTCCATACTCCCTCCATAGAACGTCTGGGTCTGCACTCAGTACCCAGAGCATGAGATTCTCCAAGGTCCCCAAACCAAAAAGCTAGCAGAATGGCAGGTGAAGAGCCCTAAGACACCTCAAATACAGAGAATGTGTGCGTGGGGGTCAAAACAAGTGAGGGATTGGGACAACCTCCATTTACCAAAAGTGCTTCTGCAGCCCTGGGAATCTGTGGGAACAAGCAGGCCATAGAAGAAAGTGACCATGGCGGTACTCCAGGGGCTCAGGCCTTCCCTGGTCCCCTGGCGGTACCAGAGCCAGGTAACCTCGGGCTGACTGGCTAATCTCCCCTGCCTGCCTCCGTCCCCAGTGCTACCGTTTATCAGTTGTGACCTTGGAAAAGCCACAAGTTCCCTCTGCCTCAAAGTCCTCATCACCCACCTACAGTCTTTTCTTCCACTGAACAGGCTTTGGAGAATTTTCAAAAGCCTAACTCAGATCGTGTCCTTCCTTTGCTCAAAACTCTCCACCGCTCCGAGGGCCCTAAGAAGAAAGGTACAACCTCTCAGCTACCACTCCAGATGCAGCCTGGCCTCAAACTTGGTTCCCCGCAGAAACAAGACGGAGTACACGTCCCCGGGATGTTCCTGCTTCAGTTGCATCTCCAAGCCTCACTCACACCGCATACACTGGTGGTCAGAAATAGATAAACCACCCCTGAAGCCCTCACTGTCCTGGAGCAGACGTGACCAGGCGCCGCTCACTCGGGGCGTTCGTATTTCGGTGGGGAAACGGGCAGGCGAGAACCCGGAGACCGCAGCGTTTACCTGAGGTGGGTCCGTCAGCGCAGGCGCCGCCATCGGAGCCTTTACGCGGAGCGGAGCGGAACGGCGACAGACCAGCGACCGGGTCGGAGTTGGCACGGTTACTCCCCGCAAGCGGCGGCGTCGTCCCCGACCCTAAGACCCGCCCCTGTGTAGTGCGCACAAACTCTCCACTTCCACCTCCTGGGCCCCTCACCTCGTTCCCAACACCGCACAGCTGAGCTATTGATCAGGTCCACAGTCTCAACAACAATAAAAATGTCCGCCACGAAGACACCGGAAGTCCCCCTCCCTGATGTTCCCCTCCCGGAAATGCCCCTTTCCTAGATTTTCATTGGATGAACGTTCCCTTAGCGCAATTTCTTCTGGGTAATGTAGTTCCAAGGCCTGAAGCAGTGGCGCCCCACACTGGAAGCACCACGAAAAAGCCAAACAGCACCGAGAGAAGCGCTGGGAAATCAGCTGGGGGTCGGGGGGAGAGGGGGGGCGAGGAAGCGGCTCCATCCCTCTTAAGGTCGGGGTGGGGATACTTGAGGGAAAGGGGGGGATACTTCAGAGCATTTATTTAATCTCAGACTCCTTGAAGCCAAACCACGTCGACATCCAGTGGTAACTAGAAGTAAATAAACATCCTATTGCTCTTGAAATGCGTGCACCCTGAAGTGCTAGAGTCATTTTGTAAGCTATGTTCAGGGACAAGGAAAAAGACAGGACCCTGACTGAAAATCTGGAAAGGAGATATTGGGCAGGCCTGATGCAGCTAAACAAGAGGGAAAGCACTGCTTTTGGTACCCCCAGCAAAGGCTTTCCTGGCTGCATAGTCAGTGATTGTGCCCAAGTCAGTGAGAAACACTGACGGATGATCAGGCCACCCAAAATGGCTGTATTCTTGCTCTATGTACATCTCTGCCCCACCAGTCTGATTCACCTGCACCCTACTCACATGGCTGACCTTCCCTGTTAATCATAAGGCTTAATCAGTCAATGCCTACCTTCTTGCCCTAGCCACAGGTAGTGACTGTTCTAATCTTTAGATCATAACTTCTTCACATTGATAGTTTATCAAAGGGACTGTGAGTGGCATACTCCTCTGCGGCTTTCCCTAAGAATTGATGAGCCAGCCTCACATCAATTCCCTTTAAATCAGGTAAACTCCCTCTGCTCCACAGTAAAAAAGACTGCTGCCACTTCCTACCTAATGTGTCGGGACCATGGTAGAGTGTCTCTCATGGACCTTGCTCTGGATAAGTAAGATCCGTATCCATTAAACCACTGGTGTCTCTGTCCTTGTCTCTGGGCTCTTTCTTTGGTCTTCAGGCTGGGCAATTATTGATATATTATCCTGCCTCTGGGACAAGACCCCTTACGCTCTCCCAGCTGATCAGTGTCTCCAGCCTCCGCCACTCCCGCCCTGCTGTGGCACCGCTCCACAGGGAGAAGGCAGGGCCAGTGTGGTTTCTCTGCATGTATGGTGGAGTGGGTGAGCTGTGGCCAAACAGCTACCGTCAGAGATGTGGGCTGCTTCCATGTACCGGTGGGGCAAGTTCCCACAATGGCCACCGCAGCCCCATCTGGGCTCTGCCCTGGGACTGGGCTGCCTCTTCATCCATAAATGGAGTCCTTCCCTGGTCTTGACTGCCCCAGATCCAGCGACATGTTGGGGCATGGAGTTAGTGGAGCCAGAGCATTTCTTCTGCTCTGGCTGCGGTGTGTGGTGAACCTGCTCACTGGAAACCGGTAGCTGCTGAAGCGGACCTCTCTCTGCCCGGTCCCAGGGCCAGGTGGGAGCATGCACACTCCTTCCAAACAGAGTCCAGGCTCCTCCAACCTTTCTCTCTGTCTCACTGGTCCTCCAACCAGTAAGGAGGCTTGCCTCTACCACATAGAACCTAGGACTGGGCCACCCAGTCTGTGGCTCGATCAGCTCACTGGCCAGGGTGGGTGTCTGCCCATGTGATCTCCCTTCTCCTCTGAGTCCCATATCTCTAGACCCCAGTGCTTTTCTTCCCTTCCTGCTGGATTACGTGTGCATGATGCTTACAGCCTTGGTTGTACAGGAGTCCTTCTGCCAGTTTCCTGTTAGTTTTCAGTGAAGATTGCTCAACCGTAGCTGTATTTCTGATGTGTTCACGTGGAGAAGTGAGCTCATGTCCTCTTACACTGCCACCTTGATTTTCTCTCAGCTGGTCCGTAATGAACAAAAACAACCAAATGAGAAATGAACCTATATTGTTTGGAGGACAAAAGGTCACTTCCTTCAACACCAGAGAATGACAAAGGCTCTCTCTTTGCCTAAGCTTTAGTCAGACTCCTCTGAGCGTTCTTTCCCACATATCTTGGTCTTTGACCCATCCTTGCAGGGCCTGCTTAGCCAAGTTTTATCAAGAAATCTGCAAAGCCCGCTTAGTAAGAATAACTCCCTCAGTGATATCTGATCAAACACTCATTTCCTATCCTTGGTATCTGACCTCTATGGCAAGATTGTTAAGTTGGTTTACCAAGAACACCTCTTACCCTGTTTTCTGTTGGTAATTTTCCATCCACTGACCCGTTCACTCTACTCCTTGGCTCTAAATCCTCAGCTGTCTTAAAGTTGAACTCAATATTTCACCTATATTGTCAGAAGCTTGACACCTATCCAAAATATTGATAGTTCTGAAAAAAGAATTCCTTACCATTTTAACAAGTGTCAGAATAAATTTTTCCCTTAACACTGTTAAATCCATTTCAGTCAAACATAAATCTACTTTCTGTAGACACGGACAGAGTATTGGGAGGATCCTTACGCACCACCAAAAACGGCACCTAGGGAGCCACCTGGGCACTGAGGGACTTGGATCACACATGTACCCTCCACAGTCCTCTAAATCCATGGGAGGTATTTATAATATCCCCATTTCAGACCTGAAGAAATGGAAGGGCTGAGAGGGGACTTCCTCAAGGTCACAACCCTAGAGGGGACTCAGACAGAATCCACAAAGAGGTCTCTAGACTCTGCAGCCTCTGCTCCTTGCTGTGGCTGCTCAAAGGGAACAAATGCTGTGAAGGGGATTTGAAAAGTCCCAATTCCTACCCAAGGAACTGTGGGAGGGGACCCAGGGTGTTCAGATGGAGCAGGAATCAGAAAGGTCACGGAGGGCACTGGAGTTGTAGTTTAGGTGGAAACAGGGTGGGAGGATGTAGGGGCATTTATCCTGCAGCAAATGGACCATTTCTTCAGAGGAAACTGTGGCCCACATACAGGGTATCTTCTGCTCTGCTTGTGAACCCCCAGCAATTGACTAGGAATTGGGATTCAATGTTAGGTCACCTGGCTCAGGTCACAAGCAGTCTGGTCACTGTAGTCCTCTTTCACTCCCCAAGCAGGTTTGGGGACTCAAAGAACACCTTGTCCATCCTGACACCCTCTGTCCCCTTCTCCCCAAGAGCCCCGCTCATTCCCTCTACCCCATGCTGATGGACAGGACTATCTTTTCACTGGGAACAAACATTGATGGCTTTCCTGTGAATGACCCCACTTATCTACCCAACCTGCCCAGTGCTCAGAATCTATTATTATTTTTCCCATTTGTGAAAGGAGGGGTCTGCAGTTCAGCAAGTTTGAGGGACTTCCAGAATGGCATTCAGCTGCCATCCCTTTGATGAGAGTGCATCCTCTACACTGCACAGGTGCACTGGCTTCTCCTCTGCACCTCCCTGCACAGACTCCATCAGCTGTGTCCCGACCATGAACTACCCACACCTGACGTCTGCATCCACACCAGGGCCTCCAGCTCCACCTCTCCCAGTGTACATCTCCCTGCAAACACCTTCCCTTTTGTGAAGCTGTTCACAGGGACAGCAGCACGAACCCAACAAACCACACAGGGTCTTCAGCATCGCCCCAAATATGACACGTACCTCCACCATATGCCATATGCAGTGATTTGTTTCCAAGGTCGTGTCCATGTTCTTCATGAACCCACTTCAGAATGTGCCTGGGCACAAATTGTCCTGGTAAGTATTTCAAACCCTGTGAGGGTCCCTGAACGACAAAGAATGTTCACTGCAGCACTCTCCCTGTAACCAAGGCTCTTCCTCCTAACCCCCTTACCCATCTCCTTACTGCTCCTCCTACCCACCAGAAAAACATAAATCACCGAATGATTGCTAATCAGCAAGAACGTGCCCACAACTCCTCAGGACTCACCCTTGACAAACCTTTGTCCAAATGCTAAGGGCTGAATGCAGGCTGACACCTCACATAAACCCTGTAAAACCCCACCCCAAGTCCTTTGCTTGATAAAGCTGCTCACAGGTGTGAATCTCCAGCTTGTAACAAGGTGGTGACCCAGTCCCTGAACTGAACACCATCAGTGCATCATCAAACTTGCGGTGATGTGGGAGAGGCTATTCTTTCTAAGCCAGTCTGCACCCACCTCGTCACACGGATCCACCAGAACTGTGTGATTGTGTGTGGCCCACACGCCAGAATGTTGAGCATCCCTATCACACGCCTGTCCCACAATCTACCTGGAGTGTTTGTGTGGCCACACCTGCCATGCTGGGTCAGCACCTCCCATTTTATTTTCCCAAGAAGGTTTCATTTCTGTCACACATCTTTTGTGCTGTGGTACATGAGCTTGTACGTCCAGGCTGCACTGAAGGGTGTTAGCATTCAAAATCTAACACACTGTGTCCCCAGTTGTGCTGATATGCAGTAATATTTAGAATACTTTAGAATACTTTCATGTGCAATAAAGTTACCAGAGTTATGTGAGGGCTCTTTTATTTTAGAAATACATGCTAAGAAATTATGTATTCAATGACATGATACCTGGAATTATAAATTTAAAAACCACTACATACATGATGTTACACAAGCACAAAAATGTGCATGATATGATAAATAATCTAACATAGGGGTAAGATCCAACAGTCATTCCGTTTATATAAACATTTGAAAATAGTCATCACAAAAGTAGAATATGTTCTTGCATCAGTTATTTTTTAAAAAATTTATTTATTTGGCTGCATAGGGTGTTAGTTGTGGCATGTAGGATCTTTCGTTTCTGCGCCCGGGCTCCGTTCTAATTGTGGCACATGGGCTTTGTTGCCCTGTGGCATATGGGGTCTTTGTTCCCTGACCAGTGATCCAACCCGGGTCCCCTGCATTGGAAGGCAGATTCTTAAACATTGGACCACTAGGGAAGTCCCTTGCAACAGCAATTTTAATGTTGAGGATGAATCAAAAATGGCAGGAGGAAACTGGTTTCAGGGGTGTGCACAAGTATCAGAATGTCAAAATGTACATTTCAAATACTTGCAATTTATTCTAAGTCAACTATACATTCATGAAACGATTCTTAAAACAAATATGCAAAACCTGTCACTTTATAATCATTCTACTATGGTAACTACATTCTTAAAATTATTTGCTGCTGCTGAACCTGTAAGGTGGAAAAAGTATACAATGGTGGCCTACTGGCAATGCTTCCTAACTCCGTGTTCGGTGACATTATGTTGGCAATTTGACATTGACTATGGTGGGAAATTGGCAAACACTACAAAACAGGGCTTAATTTACTGTGTAATTGAATGTCTGGACTTAGGACTGAGGTAGCATATGTTAATAATGCAGATTTATCTTAAACATGTATAATGTATGTGGTCATTAAGTCATGCATAGTAAAAAAAATTGAGGAAAACATGAGAACCTATGCTTTCACTATTGCAAATTACAATTACATTCAGAAAAAAGTCATTCACATTATTGGTGAGTGAGTGAAATCTCACAGATGTCTTTGTTGTTTCCCTGCACTCCTATTTGTCAAAAAAAAAAGAGAAAATAGGCAAATCTCACAAAATAAAAGTAGGCAAAAGATAGGAATAGAAATTTAACCAGACAGGACACACACTAAGTCCTGGTTAGGACTTAGTTTGCATGATATGAAGACAAAATGCTAAGATGCCTAGATGTTTCAACCAACAACTGTAATATAATAGAGTTACACTTTGAATGAGTTAATGTGAAAAATTATATGTAAATATAATTTCTATACATTTTGAAGTATGGATTTTTCGTTATACTTCAAGTTTGTTGCTAAAGATATTTTTAATAACAATAAACATATGTGAAAATGAGGGCTGAACACTCCATTGTCTTCAAGAAAGAAGGGTGAAGTTGGAGAGCTGAAAGCAGAGGTGGTTTTTGATCTTCTGTTCACTCGCTGTTAATTGGGAAAAAGGACTTTATTATGGATCTCAAACTCTTCATCTGTGAAGGAATTATCTTTCTGCTTCCTCTGTTCATGGGTATGAAGTGAGCATTAAATGCAATAATATATGTGAATGAATAAAGAGCATTTTTTGAGAAAAAAAAAAAACAACCTCAACATCAAGAATCCTGAGAGATGGGGTTTCCCTGGTGGTGCAGTGGTTAAGAATCCGCCTGCCAATGCAGGGACACGGGTTCGAGCCCTGGTCCGGGAAGATCCCACATGCAGCGGAGCAACTAAGCCCGTGTGCCACAACTACTGAGCCTGCACTCTACAGCCTGCGTGCCACAACTACTGAAGCCCGCATGCCTAGAGCCCGTGCTCCACAACAAGAGAAGCCACCGCAATAAGAAGCCCACACACCGCAACGAAGAATAGCCCCCGCTCGCCACAACTAGAGAAAGCCCGGGCACAGCAACGGAAGACCCAACGCAGCCGAAAAATTAATTAATTAATTTAAAAAAAAAAAAGAATCCTGACAGAAATCAATTAAAATCATGATTCCATAATGCCATTTTACAGTCTTCATTGGAGATGTCTGCCTGCATTAAGACTTAGCTTTTAAGTTAGGTTGGTCAAGTGTGGGTCCCAAAGAAGGGTGGGCAAGTTCTTGCTGATTAACAATCATTGTTTGGTGACTTACATTTTTCGATGGTGGTGGGGGAGGATCACTGAGATGATGGGTAGAGGGGTTAGGAGGAAGAGCCTTGGGGACCAGGCCACATGAGGGCCACAGTGGACATTCTTATTCCTCAGTGTCCCTCACACTGCCCAGAACATGAGTGGGTCAACTGCATAATGGGGCAACAGGGACATCCTGATGTGGGTTTATGAGGAAGATGGACAGGACCTTGGAAACGAATCACTGCATATGGCGGTGGAGCCCGTGTCAAACCTGGGATAACAACAATGACCCAGTCTGGAGTGCCTGGCTTAGTGCTACTGTCCCTGTGAAGAACTTCCCAAGTGGAAGGGTGTTTCCGGGAGATGTGCACTGGTGGAAATGAAGCTGGAGACCCTAGTTGAGGTGCAGATGCCAGGTGTGGGTGGTTCACAGTCAGGACACAGCAAATGGAGGCCCTGCTCGGAGGGGCAGGAGAGAAGCCAGTGGATGGGTGCAGTGTGTAGAGAAACCACTCTCATCAAAGGCCTGGCAGTAGTGAGTTCTTGTGGAAGTCCCTCAACCTCTCTGGGCTGCACACGCCTTCTTTCACAAATGAGAATCATAATAATCGAATCTGAGCACTGGTTAGGATAGGTAGATAAATGGGGTCACTTACAGAAAAGTCATCAATGTTGGTTCCCAGAGAAAAGATACTCCTGTCCATCAGCATGGGTCTGGGGTATGAGTAGGGCTCAATAGGGTGGGGGAGGGGCGGTTATGGGGTGGGGCAGAAGTGTCAGGATAGAGAAGGTGTTCCTTCAGTCCCCAAAACTGGTGTGGGGGGGTGGAGAAGTGAAGTGACCAGACCCCCCCATATCCTGAACCAGGCAACCTGGCATTGAATCCCAGATCCGTGTCCATTGCTGGGAGATCACAAACAGATGATACATTCTCTCTGTGCCTCAGTTTCCTCCCTAGAAAGGGTCTATTTGCTACATAATAACTGCACAGGTTCTTCCCACCCTGTTACCACCTCAATTTCTCCAACATCAGTGCCATCCACATTCTCTGCATTCACAAGGCCTTTTCTGCACTGTGAACTCCCTGATGTTGAATCAAGTGGTACCTTTGGGTGAAAGATTTATCACATTCCTTGCACTCATAAGGCTTTTATCCAGTGTGGATTTCCCTATAGATACGCAGAAGCTGTCCTTAGCTAAAGGATTTAGCGCATTCGATGCACTAATAAGGGCTTTCTCCACTGTGAACTCTCTGATGTTCAATTAAGTTCCACTTTTGGGTGAACGATTTATCACATTCGTTGCATTCATAAGGCTTTTCTCTGGTGTGAATTTTCCAGTGGGCAGTGAGGTACTTCCTTTGGCTAAAAGATCTCCCACATTGGCTGCACTCATAAAGCCTTTCTCCACAGTTAATTCTCTGATGTGCAAGGAATCTGGACTTGTGGGTAAAAACTTTTCCACATTGGCTGCATTCATAGGGCCTCTCTGCGTGTGAACTTTCTGGTGGTGAATAAGGTTAGTTCTTTGGGTGAAGGCTTTCCCACATTCTCTGAACTCACAAAACCCTTCACTAGTGAGGAATCTCTCACCCTGAACAAGTATTCCTGTGTGGCTGGAGGCTTTCTCGCCTTCTCCCCAGGTGTGATGACCTTTTCCACTGTGAAAAACAGCTTCACACTCCTTACTGTTGTTCAGTTTCTTCCTGGTATTAGTGACCTGTTTCTGAAGTCCAATTTTGGCCACTAATTCCTTCCCAATCTCACTGCACATAGAGAGATTCCCTGATGCGTAGACTGTGCAGCTCTTCAAAAATGAGGGTCTCCCCACATCACATCAGAAGGATTTCTCCCTAATGTGCTGCCTCTGGTGCTGTTGAAGGTTTGCAGTGAAATAGAACTGTTTCCCACATTCCCCACATGTGTATGCTTTCTGCCCCCTATTTGTTCCTTGGTGTTCAGGCAAGTGCAAAATATCTCTGAAGACTGGGACACACATCTTACAGGGCTGGGGCTTCTCAGGAGACAAACCTGTGCTGGTGGTCCTAATCTGTGACACTCCTTCTCCAGATACAGTCTGTTAAGATGGTGTCTCTTCATCCTCGTCTCCATGCCAAGAACCTGAAAACAATTGTGAAGTCCATGTTGAGTTTGTTACGGGGGAGTGACACCATTACAATTGTACATCTGATACATGAAAGAACGAGTCCATGGGATTGTGTTCAGGAAATGGAGTTGGGGTCAAATTGAGGAAGCAACTGCTCTGCAGTATTGGGCCTTAAGGTCACAGAATTGAGGAGGCCTCACCAAGCACAGGAAACAAGGACTGGATGTGGCCCAAGGGTGAAAGGCATGTTCTACAATTCACTCCTCTCAATAGCTTCCACCAGGAACAAGTCTACTGGTGACCTGTGATTCTGTGCACAAGTGTATGTCCAGGCCCCAGAAAATCTGACTGCAACAGGTATCTGGTGTTCAAGGAATATTACAGGATACCTATGTGTTTCAGGACATAAACAATGTCAGTAGGTACTATGGGGAAAACAGTGAGAGGACCACATAAGTGGCTTAGAGAGGTGATAGGGAATTAATTCCAGGCTGGAATCAGAATAAAAATGAGAAGTAGTAGAAATGAAAAGTTGGCAGAATATCAAGAATGGAGAAGGCGGGACGTCCCTGGTGGTGCAGTGGTTAAGAATAAGCCTGTCAATGCAGGGGACACGGATTTGATCCCTGGTCCGGGAAGATCCCACATGGCACGAAGAAACTAAGCCCGTGTGCCACAACTACTGAACCTGTGCTCTAGAGCCCGCGAGCCACAACTTCTGAGCCCGCAGGCCACAGCTACTGAAGCCCGCTCACCTAGAGCCCGTGCTCTGCAACAAGAGAAGCTACCACAATGAGAAGCCCGTGCACCACATGGAAGAGTAGCCCACGCTCGCCACAACTAGAGAAAAGCCTGCGCGCAGCAACGAAAACCCAACGCAACCAAAAATAAATAAATTTAAAAATAAAAAAAGAATGGAGAAGGGACAAGAGAAATGATTTGTGGCCACTGGCAATGACACTCAACCAGGATAGGTTTCTGGAATGACTTGAACACAGACCTGATATGAAGCTCTTCCAGCTGCCAGTCATCTTGGCCATGCTACCTACGAGCTCTTTTTGCTGAGACCAGAGTCATGTCCATCCCGTGAAGCACCAAGGACTCTCCACCCCCAGTTCAACAACTACATGGGAGGCAAATGATACAAGTCCTAACAGAACAGTAGGACATGTGAGTGGCCAACACTGGCGCAGAGGAGGAACTCAGCACACAAAAAGGGACACTATTTAAATACTACAAAAAGAAGCTCCAATGGGGGCAGAGGGAAGGATGTACAACAGACGGATTCCATCTCCTCACCTAAACAATACCTGTACTTACAGAATCTAACTAATGTAACTCTTGGAACTCTGGAGTCTATTAAGGTCTATCTATTGAAGATTGAGAAGACCTTAAGTTTACATCTCATGTTGATATCACAGGTCATCACAGCTGGGGAGAAAGCAAGAAAGCCTCCAGCCACACAGAAATACTTGTTCAGGATTAGAGAGTCCTCACTAGTGAAGGGTTTTTTAATGCAGTGAATGGGGGAAATCCTTTAGCCGAAGCCAGTATCTCACTGTCCATAGGAAAATCCACACCGGAGAAAAGCCTTATGAATGCAGCCAATGAGGAAAATTTTTTACTCATAAAGCCACTTTCCTTATACATTGAAAAATTCACACTGGAGGAAGGTCTTATGAGTGCAGTGAATGTGGGAAATCTTTTAGCATAGGACAAAACCTCAATACCCATAGGAAAATCCACCCTGGAGAAAAGCCTTATGAGTGCAAGGAATGTGATAAATCTTTTATCCAAAGGTGCCACTTGGTTCAACATCAGAGAGTTCACAGTGGAGAAAGGCTTTATGAATGCAGCGAATGAGGACGGCACTGGGGTTGGAGGAGTTTGGGGTGGTAACAGGTGGGAAGACGCAAGTGTAGTCACCGAGCAGCAAATGGGCCATTTCGAGGGAGGAATCTGAGGCACAGAGAGGGTGTGTCTTCTCATTGTGATCTCCCAGCAATGGACAGGTATTTGGGATTCAATGTCAGGTTGCCTGTTTCAGAACAAAGGGAGTCTGGTCACTGTAATCCTCTTTCCCTTCCAACCCAGCTTGGGGACTCAAAGAACACCTAGTTCACCCTCCGTCCCCCCTCCTGCTCATACATTGCACACCATGCTCAATGGCCAGGATTATCCTTCTACTGGGAAACAACATTGATGGCTTTGCTGTGAATGATCCATTTACCTACCTGATAATGTCTGGGCCTGCTACCTCCATGTCAGAGCATTGCACCAGGTTTAGGGCAGCCAAGACTAGAGAAAAGACTTGACCTTCAGATGCAGAGGCCCTTGGATCCCAGGGCAGAGCCCGGGTGGGGCTGCATCCGCCATTGTTGGCACTTACTTCACCGGGACATCAGAAGCAGCCCAGATTTCTGAGGCTAGCTGCTTGGCCACAGATCACCTACCCACCATACATGTAGAGGAACCGCACAGTCCCTGCCTTCTCCCTGTGGAGCAATGCCAAAACAGAGCAGGAGTGCTAGAGAGGGGACATACTGATCAGCTGTGAGAGACCAAGGGTCCTGTCCCCAAGGCAGGGCAGAGAGAGGTCTGACTGTGACTGCCTCACCATGTGCCCCAGCCCAGGGCACCCCTGCCCAAGTCAAGCAAATGCTCCACGGAGCACTCTGTGACATAACTCAGAGAAATATTTTTTTAGATCTGTCTCTTAAGGCAAAGGAAATA
The DNA here is from genome assembly GCF_028023285.1 of Balaenoptera ricei. NCBI lineage: Eukaryota > Metazoa > Chordata > Mammalia > Artiodactyla > Balaenopteridae > Balaenoptera > Balaenoptera ricei. The sequence goes on along the minus strand of NC_082657.1, from coordinate 1,077,276 downwards.
AAAGCAGGGAATTCCCTGGCGGTCCAGTGGTTAGGGTTCCGCGCTCTCACTGCCGAGGGCCCAGGTTCAATTCCTGGTCCGGGAACTACAATCCCACAAGCCACACGGTGTGGCCAATAAATAAATAAATAAATAAATAAATAAATAAATAAATAAAAGCAAAAATAAACAAATGGGACCTAATTAAATTTAAAAGCTTCCCCACAGCAAAGGGAACCATTGACAAACCAAAAAGACAATCTATGGAATGGGATTAAATATTTGCAAATGATGACCAACAAGGTGTTAATATCCAAAATATATAAACAGCTCATGCTACTCAATATCAAAAAACAAATAATCTCATCAAAAATGTGCAGAAGACCTGAGTAGACACTATCCCAAAGAAGACATACAGATGGCTAACAGGCAAATGAAATGATGTTCAACATTGCTAATTATTAGAGAAATGCAATCAAAACAACTATGATATATCACCTCACACCTGTCAGAATGGCTGTTAGCAAAGAGTCTAAAAATATGTTGGAGAGGATGTGGAAAAATAGGGGACCCTCCTACACTGTTGGTGGAAATGTAAATTGGTGTAGCCAATGTTAAACAATTTGGACGTTTCTCAGAAAACTATAATTAGCACTACCATATGATGCAGCAATTCCACTCCTAGGTATATCTCCAGGAAAATATGAAAACACTAATCTGAAAAGATACGTGCACCCCAAAGTTCACCACAGCACTATTTACAATAGCCATGATATGGAAGCAACCCAAATGCCCATCAACAGACGAATGGATAAAGAAGATGTGTGTGTGTGTGTGAAATGGAATATTATTCAGCCATAAAAAGAATAAAATTCTGCCATTTTCAGCAACTTGGATAGACCTAGAGAATACTGTGCCTGGTGAAATAAGTCAGAGAAAGACAAATACTGTATGATATCATTTACGTGCAATTTAAAAACAATACAAATGAATGACACAAAATAGAAACAAACTCACAGATATAGAAAACAAACCAGTGGTTACCAAAGTAGAGAGGGAAGGGTGGTGGGGCAAATTAGGCATATGGGATTAAGAGATACAAACTACTATGTATAAAATATATAAGCAACAGGGTTATATTGTATAGGACAAGGAATTTTAGCCATTATTGTGTAATAGCTTTTAATGGAGTATAATCTGTAAAAATACTGAATCACTATGCTGTACACCTGAAAATAGTATAATATTATTTTAAAAATAAAAAATTTCAAAATTAAAAATAAATAAAAAATGAACAGGTGAATTTTCCGTGGAGAATTGATAAAAGATGATATTTTCTGGATGGTACAAACCACCAGACATTTAATAAAGGGAATTTCTATGAAAAGAGTTTTGTACGATTTATGAGATGGTCACTCAGGTGTGGCCACAAGAAAAGACAGAGGGCGGCTTCCCTGGTGGCAAAGTGGCTAAGAATCTGCCTGCCAATGCAGGGAACACGGGTTCGAGCCCTGGTCCAGGAGGATCCCACATGCCGTGGAGCAATTAAGCCAGTGTGCCACAACTACTGAGCCCACGTGCCACAGTTACTGAACCCCATGTGCCTAAAGCCCATGTTCTGCAACAAGAGAAGCCACCACAATGAGAAGCCCGTGCACCGCAACGAAGAGTAGCTCCCGCTCACTGCAACTAGAGAAAGCCTGCGCAGCAACGAAGACCCAGCGCAGCCAAAATACATAAATAAGGCCGCTGCCCGCCACCTCTGGGAGCCTGGGAAAGGAAAACCGTGAGTGAGCGAACGACTCAGGCCCCGGTTGGCGGCAGCGGCGGCCGGGGCGGGGGAGCTGCCGTTGAGGGGGGCAGGCGGCTGGAGCGGCGGCGGTGGTCTGCACCAGCCATGTCGAATAAAAACAAGAAGGAGAAAGAATCACCAAAAACAGGGAAAAGTGGAAAAAGTTCAAAAGAAGGACAAGACATAATAGAATCAGAGTGCTACTGTCTAAGAGCTGGAGCTACAGAGCTTGAAATTACCACTGAAAAATACTGAAATGTTGGGCCCTTCAATACTTCCTCCTAAGGATCCCAGAGGCAACATGGCATATTAACATGACAGTTGGCAGATCACTGTGTATATTTTGCAGGCGCACAAATTGAGACACTTCCGTTCCTCTGAACTTGGAGTTGACCATTGCTTTTCCATTGTTGTCTCTCTCACCTCAATGTTCCTCTCCGTTCTTCACTTCTAGTCCCACCTCCTTACTAAGTGTAATTGACTCACGCGGGTCAATTGGACCATTACACACACTCTCTTCCTCTCTTGTCTGCTGATACTACTCTGAACTCGAATATTTTAACCTGAACCGTTCACACAGGTTTGCAGTTCTTACACTGCTTTTCAAACCTTTCTGAAGTCACATCACCTTCACAGTCAGCGTTGGCTCAGGTTACCCTGTGGATGCCCCTCTGTTAGGACAGTTAGCACACCCAGGGCTGCCCAGCCAGAGAGGTGCAGAGCAGGTGCTGGTCCAGGGCAGAGAAGTAATCCCAACAGAGAAAACGTTAAAGAACTTGGCCTGCGGTTGACTTAATACACCACTTCAAGTGTGGGGAAGGTCCTTATACAAAAGTCCTGGCCGGTGATAATCTGGCTTCAAGGAAAACAAAGGAGTAGGTGGCTAACTTTGCAGACCACTTTGTGGTTAGAACAGGGGGACATTTGATGGCGTGGGTTTTTAGCAAGAAGTCCTGCAGTAAAGGATACAGTGCTTCAGCAAGGGGCTTAGTGAATAAAATGCTGACTCCTGATGGCCATAAACGATGGCACCTAACTTCTGTGGCCCTATTTCCTCATCCCTAAAACGACTTGGTGAGTTTCAGATTTGGCCATTTTTAAGTATATGGGATAGATTAGGCGTAACCTCTCTTGAAAGTTTTCCCTGCAAGATATCTGGCAGGATATGTCTTCCCATGTAACAAAATACCATTAAAAGTCATAACTGCTGCTGCGCAACTTTTGTATTTTAGTAGAAACTCCTATTCCTTGAACGATGTGTATTGGAACATCTTTCTTTGCTTTTTTCCTCTTTCAAATAGAATGTTTAATGTTTGACTTGCTTATCCATACGTGTCCTGGGAATCAGTTTCCGCCCAATACATCCTGCTGGTTTATTTCATAGCACACTTTTAAGGAGTGAGGATGCAAATGCGCTCACAGGTAACTTGACCTTGAAAAACTGTGGAGATTGACAGAGGGAACTCATCTTTGAGCAGGTGTTCTCAGTGCAACATTCAAATCTGTAGAAATGTAGCTAGGCTCATTGGATGAACATTTAGAATCCTAGTAAATTGCTCAGAGATTCCTAAAGTCCATTTTAGAGGATCAGACCATGCAACCATGGTTTTTGATATCGTTATTTTAATTTGTGTACTGTGTCAAAAGTTACGTTTTAGAAAGTGTTCGTGCGTTTTGTAAAGTGATTCGTTGTAAGCACATTAAAGGTCGTTCGAGTGTTTAAATAATTAATTAATTAATTAAATTTATTTTTAAAAAATAATAAATAAATAATAAAAAGAAAAGAAAATGAACAATTGATCCAAATGCTGAAATAAGAGAAACCTTATAGATCTTTAACAAGAGTAGAAAAAACATTTTTTTCTTTTTTGGTGCAGAAATCAAAGAACTTAGAGACACAGGTATCACTGTTGATGAGCACAAATGGGCTGAAAGCTGGGAAACATGAAGCTAGTAGCACAGAGATGTCCATCAGCCACTGGCCTGGATTTACAATTACAGCAACACAAAGATTCAAAATGGAAGAGAGACAGTAAAAACAGACGATGAAGCTCACCAGGATCAGGATGGCGCATGTGGCTCTGGCCTCATGGGAAGGTGTGGGGAAATTCTGTTGCTGTGAATGTGTTGGACTCGCTGCTCGTGCCTGTGAAGGACAAAGATCATGTACCCACTAGTCCAGATCATGAAGCCCAAACAATAATATCCAGGGAAGAAAATATCAATGCCTATAATCAGCCAAGATAACTGTCTGACATGACTGAGGAACAGTATCCAAAATTTTTTGAATGCAGCCCTCCAGAGAGCTCCATCACATGTACTGGTGACATTACTGTAAATAAAGTATGTGATCTCCCATTATTTACTTAGTTGACCCCAAGTGAATGCCCAGGTAGCCAAGGGTCCAGGAGAAGGGTGCTTTCCTTCTGCACTGTGGCATCTGGCAAGAGACTGAGGACAGGGAAGGCTACCTCTTCCTGCAAGTGGGATACACCAGAGCTCCAGGAATGGCTCCATCATGTATCAAGGCCGTGATGGTCACTCTGAGTTTATGGGGTGTTGCTTTCATGACCCAGGAAATAATAGGTAACTGGGTGCAGGGTATCACAGGTTCAGGTCCTGTGAAAGCCTTCCTTTCCAAAAGAGTTCAGTAAGCAGCCCGCAGTTGTTGCTCTCATGGCATGTCATGTGAAGTTGAAACAGGCAGCAGTTTGCACAAGAAGCACCTGGGCAACTTACTGCCATCCTGGGCCCCGAGACTCTACAAAGCACAGGAGGTGGGTGCCAGAGCTTCCACCTTGGAGTCTCCAGGAGGCACCAAAAGAAGAGCCCATTGTATGGTCAGCCATCGGAACTGACTCTAGGACTTTCTGTTGTAAAGGCCCCAAAGTAGGCTGATTTTTGGGTGACTGCGTAAATAAGCCTTAGTAGTCAATGGAGAATATGTTGCCTCTAGAAGCCAGAAAGATCCAATAGGTTTGGCCCGTCTTACATTGATGGAAGCTGACAAAATCAGAAGTTGCTTTTAACTACATCAGCAGTAGAGTAGCCCTTAGGCACACTGGATGAAGCTAAGAAATCCTCTGGGGTGGCTTCCCTGGGGGCACAGTGGTTAAGAATCCGCCTGCCAATGCAGGGGACACGGGTTCGAGCCCTGGTGCGGGAAGATCTCACATGCCGCGGAGCAACTAAGCCCGTGTGCCACAACTACTGAAGCCTGCGTGCCTAGAGCCCATGAGCCACAACTACTGAGCCCGTGTGCCACAACTACTGAAGCCTGTGTGCCTAGAGCCCATGAGCCACAACTAGTGAGCCCACGTGCCACAACTACTGAAGCCTGGGCGCCTAGAGCCTGTGCTCTGCAACGAGAAGCCACCGCAATGAGAAGCCTGCGCAGCACCGCAACGAAGAGTAGCCCCCGCTCGCCCCAACGAGAGAAAGCCGGCCCATAGCAACGAAGACCCAACACAGCCAAAAATAAATATATTAAAAAAAAAAAAAAAAGAAATCCACTGGGGTGGCATGACGCTGAAATCTGTGTCAGGCAGTGGCCCGTCTGCTCTCTGCAAGTGCAGTGATGAATATGTGTCCCGCATGAGTGTCTAGCAAATCCCCTCACGAGGGGATGTCATCAATGTAGCGCCATACTTGGTTGGGTGCCTGAGGACAGCTGGATCCAATTAACTTCTTGTCAGTTGAGGAGGTATGTGATGGCTGAACCATTGAGGTACCTCATGGGCCACTAAGTATAGAGGTGTATAGTATTGAGTTCCTATGTAGGTGAAGGAGAGGCTGTTGAAAGAGGCACTGGCTAGAATACATGTAAGAGCAAAGTATTGGCCTGTGAAGATTGAATGGCACGTTCATTTGAATTATGTGAGGCATAGGGGCCTCAATGGATGCGACCAGGGTATCAGTAATCCACCATGAGATGTCATTCTTCGTAGGACACTTAGTATCTATGGTGGTGTCTCATATGTAAACAAAATTAGTTACTTCTCACTTCAAGTTAATGAACCTGATTTGTATGTTAAAGATATTTTTTGATATGTCTTCAAAATGATTTCTGACCTTTTCTCATTTAATTGATTAAATTATGTTATTTTGCCTACTACTTCCTTTTGTTATTTCGTGTTTTAATTTACTTGGAAAAGTTCATATAAATACATATGAGGGTAAATATAAAACAAACGCTTCCCTCCCCACCTGTATGAGTCTGAAAGGAAACACATTTATGGCTGTAGATCCTTCTGGAGACATTCGGATTCACTTACATATAGTAACATCTTTTCTCATTCCATTGATCTGACCTTCTGGCTGTTTGACTCATGCCCATAGTGCTCTTTTAGCCTCTTCCAGATGCCTGCAAACATCTGCGTGATTGTAGCTCCAGAGATGTGCTATTCAAGGTCCAACTCTGGACTTCCCTGGCGGTCCAGTGGTTAAGACTCCACGCTCCCAGCGCAGGGGGCACGGGTTCAATCCCCGGTTGGGGAAAAAAGATCCTGCGTGCTGCACGACGCAGGCAAAAAAAAACCCAAAAAAACAAAAAGAAGTCCAGTCCTGGATCTGTGAATGATAGGCAGCTATTTTCTTCCCAAAACATTAGTACTAATTGGACTTGTTATTATAGATTGTATGAAATATGGACGACTGAAATGTGACAGAGAAAAACAGACTTCAATAAATCCTAGTTTAGATGCACTGGATAACTTCAGGAATTAGGGGCTAAAATTTGCTCCTCTAAAATATGGATGATAATACTGAGAATGCTAAAGCATAATAACACTTTATAAGTATGCTCCCTGAGTTTTCAAATTTACTGAAGTTCCCACTCACTTACGGAACCTTAATCACTATAAATTATGTTGGCTTACTTGTGAATTTTCTGTCAACAAGAACAAAGACACAAACTTCCAGAGGATTCATACTGAAAAGACTATGGTTTTGACTCCAGAATAAACTGCTGGAAAACTGCAATTTTTAATTTAATATGCATTCTTTCTGATCCTTTGTGAGGAAAATATCCTCAAAGTTAGGTTGCTTTTTTTCCTCAAAAATTGCCTGTATTCAAACATCTTGCCTGCTCTTTTTCTTGAACTGAAGTATTTAACTGAATAAGTGCCATTATTATAGACTGTCATTTGTTTCCAATGAAAATTTTGGTTTCGGGGTGTAAACATGTATTAAAACATGAAAATGTACATGCAAAATATGTGCAGTCTATATGTTCAGTCAATTATACCTTCATGAAACAAATATTCAAAACTTGTCACTTCCTAATAATTTTACTATGTTTTATTATCATCTGTGTTCTACAGGTTATTTGTAGCTACTGGAATTAGAATGATGTACCTCTATGAACTCTTCCCAGCTCCATGTTCAGTGACACCTTGCTGGTAGTTTGAAACTGTCCATGGTGGCAGTATTTGTATCAGGCAAACTGGAAAATACTACAAACCAGGACTTCATTATATTATTCAAAGTCTAGATTTAAGAATATGTGAATAATGCAGATTAAATTTAAAGTATATAAATGGTTTTTGTGGTAATTACATTGTATGTAGCACGCAAAAAAATTGAGGATAAAAATAAGCTATTTATTTGTTAATGAAAAGAAAAATAGTCAAAAGATATGAACAGACATTTTACCAAGAAGATATACAAATGGAAAATAAACCATGAAAAAAATGCTCAACATCACGAATCTTTAGGGAGATGCAATTAAAACTACTGGTTGCTTAAATTCAAAATTTAAGGAAATTCAAAAGAATGTGGAAGCATTTTACATGCTCCTGGTGGGTATGCAAAAGCAAACAACAATTTCAGGTCACAGTCTGGAAGCTTCATAAGTTAAACATTCACCTATTCTATGACTCAGGCATTATACTCTGAGTTAGTAACACAAGGCAAGTGAAAATACATACATACATATAGAATTACACACAAATGTTCTAGCACCTTTATTTACAATAGCCAAAACTGGAAATAACCCAAGTGACCATAACCAGACAAATGGATAAACAAATAGCATAAGTATAGGAAACATATTACTCAGCAATAAAAAAAATGAACTGCTTATATATGGATCACTGAAGAATCTCAAAATATTTACGAATCATGAATGAAACCAGGAAAAAAAAGTAAACATTTCATGAATAAAATCATATAAAATTCTAGAAAATACAATCTACTATAAATAAAAGTAAATGAATGGTGATCTGTGGGTGGGGGAGAGGAAGGACATTATGAAATGGCATGAGGTAAATTGGAGATGATAGACATGTTCATTATCGTGATTATGATGAGGCTTTGTGGTTTTATACGTAAAAATTTATACACTTCAAATAGATACAGTATATCACATGTCAACTATACCTGAATAAAAATTTACAAAATGGTTCAAAAGAAAAATCTAGATCTCTCACTTTTTTCAGAAAATCAGGTCTGGGGAATTTCCCTGGCAGGTCCAGTGGTTCACTGCCGTGGCCTGGGTTCAATCCCCGGTCAGGGAACTAAGATCCCACAAGCCGCATGGCACAGCCAAAAAACAAAATTTAACAAACAAAAATCAGGCCTGGCAATCCTATATTGCCTCTCTTTTCTGATGACCTTGGAGGAGCAGCCTTGCCTTAGTGGTAGCTAATACTGATGAGTAGTAGATTCCTTCCCACCTGAATTAACAGGAATGTTGGCTGGTCACAGAGCCACACCGTGGACTAAGGCAGCAGTCCCCAACCTTTTTGGCACCAGGGACCGGTTTCGTGGAAGACAATTTTTCAACAGACGGGGGTTGGGGGGTGGGGTGGGGTGTGTGATGGTTCAGGCGGTAACGTGAGCAATGGGGAGCAGCAAATGAAGCTTCACTCACTCGCCCGCCACTCAGCTCCTGCTGTGCAGTCCGCTTCCTAACAGGCCGCAGATCGGTGCCGGTCCAAGGCCCGTGGGTTAGGGAACCCTGGACTAAGGGATTCCCTTTCTCTCTCTGTTTGTTTCTCTGCCTCTGTAGCAATGGCCTTTATGTGAACATCCCAGAGAGGCTATAGGAATCCAGAAAACCAATAGCTTATTTTCTTTCACAATGACCTCAGCTCCAAAAGATACACTTGCCTGGAGGTTCTGAGAATTTCTGGGCATCTGTGCCCACTGATACTGCACAGTCACAGTCAATGGAGCATTTGTTGATGCAATTTTAGAAGGGGCATACTCCATCTACTCCACTGCACTCTCCTCCACTCCAGGGTTCCTTTACCAAGATGGTTCCCTCTGGCCCTAGCCTTACAGTGGCATTATCTAGTGAACTCTGGGGATCAGGGCATGTGGTTTTTTGCAGGATAACTGCTGAGCATTATGTGATATTTACTGTGAATAAGAAAAACAATTTGTGTTGTTATCAGAAGCACTGGGGGCTGTCATAACTTCCTGGCTCCTCAGGGTGTTTTCTGAGCCCACAAAAAATCCTGATACCCAGTCCACAAATTAGGACCCTAAAACCCTGCAGTCTTTCCTAGGAGACCCTGGGCAACAATGTATTTACCTTAGGCCAAAACCAGAAACAGTTATATTCTTAATCATACTGACATGTGAGACACACAAAGCATGGGACCCCCCATGAGAGCTGTGCAGTCCTTAATGTTGGTAGAGCCCAGTTGTTTTCAGATCACCTCACACAGTGAATAGAACCCCAAGACCAAAGGTGGCTTAAACATTAATGCCTTTATTATTGCAAAATGCAGAGCAATAGGAGGCATGCAGTTCCCAGCTTGGTGACTCAGAGGCTGGGAAAATCCAAGACAAGTGTCACCATAAACTAACATGTCCCTGAAAATGCAGTTCTTCCTGGCAAGTCACCAATAGAACTCAGACTGGGTCCACTGGGCCCAAACTGGGTCGGGTCCAGGCCCTACTTTGGAAATGGGAAGGGAATGAAGATCCCACAAGAGCTAAGACTACTCATTACATCCCCCACAAACAGGGATGGGACAGAAGTCAGCTTCCCTGAACATGTTGGGAGGTAACTTTTGCACATTGTGTGAACCTGCCGGGTAACACAGGTGAAATGAATTCTGCCACACTGGCAGTGACATAAAGCTAGAAAGAGCCTGGCAGGAAATAAAGTATAACAGAGCTCCTTAAAGATTCCTACATAACTGGAATTTTAGGGCAGTCTCCCCACTGCAGATTTTTGGATGTATGGGCTTTAATTCAGGTAAATGGCTCCCTCACAACTTCTCTCCTCCAGTGTAATTATACTAGAAGGAAACTGCACATCCCAGCTATCTATGGCCCTTCACTAGTGTGAAGTCTCTCGTGTTGAATGAGGTTATTTTTGCAGCTGAAAATTTTTTCCAACATTCACTGCACTCAGGACCTTTTTCCAGTGTGAACTCTCTGGTGCTGAATGAGGCTGGAACTTTGGCTAAAGGATTTTCCACAGTCCCCACACTCATACGGCCTTTCTCCTGTGTGGACTCTCAGGTGTTTAACGAGGTTAGATTTGCAGCTAAACGATTTCCCACATTCACTGCACTCAATAGGCCTTTCTCCAGTGTGAACTCTCCAGTGGTTCTTGAGGTTGGAACTATGGCTAAATGATTTTCCACAGTCCCCACACTCATAGGGCCTTTCTCCTGTGTGGACTTTCCGATGTGAACTAAAGCTGGAGCTTTGCTTAAAGGATTTCCCACATTTACTGCACTCATAAGGCCTTTCTCCAGTATGAAGTCTCCTGTGGTGAATGAGGCTGGAGCTTCGGCTAAAGGATTTCCCACATTCACCGCACTGATGAGGCCGTTCTCCAGTGTGAACTCTCTGGTGGTAAATGAGGCTAAAGTTTTGGCTAAAGGATTTCCCACATTCACTGCACTCATAAGGCCTTTCTCCAGTGTGAATTCTCTGATGCTGAATGAGGTTAGATCTTTGACTAAAAGACTTCCCACATTCCCTGCACTCATAAGGTTTTTCTCCTGTGTGAACCTTCCTATGGCTATTGAGGCTATAGCTCTGGCTAAAAGATTTCCCACATTCACTGCACTTATAAGGCCTTTCTCCAGTGTGAACTCTCTGATGTATAATGAAGCTGGAAAGGTAGGTAAAGAATTTTCCACATTCATGGCATTCATAAGGCCTTTCTCCAGTGTGGACTTTCTGGTGCTGAATGAGGTTACATCTTCGGGTACAGGCTTTTCCACATTTGCTGCACTCGTAAAGCCCTTCTCTAGTGAGGACTCCTTGGGCCTCAACAAGTGTGTCTGTGCAGTTGAGGCCTTTTTTGCCTTCTCCCCAGTTCTCATGCTTTTTTCCACTGTGAAAGACAGCCTCACACTCATTACTGTTGTTTGGCTTCTCCTCAGTGTGAATGACCTGTTGATGGAAAAATCCCATGTTGGCTAAGAAGTCCTTCGCAATCTCCACACATATAATGGATTTCCCTGACAAGTGGGTTGTGCAACTCTTTATATACAAGTCTCGGTCCGCAGAACTTCTGATGGGTATCTTTCCAATGTGCTGCCCCTGGTACTGCTGAAGGTTGGGAGTGAAATAAAACCGTTTCCCACACGTGTATGGTTTCTGCCCAAGATGCATTCCCTGGTGCTCAGACAAGTGCAAAATATCTCTCAAGATTGGGCCCCACATCTCAAAGGGCTGGGCCTTCTGGGGAGATGAAATTGCTTTAGGAGTCCTGATCTGTGACACTCCTTCTACAGAAATGCTCTGTTCAGGAGATGCTTCCTTATCTTCCACTTCATGCCAACAGCCTGAAAAAGTGATGGTGAAGTACATGTTAACCATATTGAGAGGGGGCAAAACAATCACAAATGTAAATAGATGCATCAAAGAATCAGGCCATGAAACTGTTCTCAGGAAAAGAAAGTTGGGGTCAGCTTGAGGAAGCAGCTGCTGTGCACCACTGGGTCCCTAAGGTCACAGGATGGTGCGGGCCTCCCCAAGCACAGGACATGAATAAAGGGTGTGGCCCAGGGGGAAAGGCATGTTCTACAGCTCATTCTTCTGTCAATGGCTTTTAGCAGGATTACATATGCTGACGACATGGGATGCTGTGCAGAAGTCCAGTCCAGTCCCAGAAAAATCTGACTGGAACAAAGGTAATGGGTGTTTAAGGATAATAAGACACGTGCACACTTTAGGACACTACAAAGTGGGAATGCACTAAGGAGGGAACAGTGTGAGGAATAAGTGAGGTAAGCAGTCCAGAGAGGTGGGGAGTAGCTCTCAGCTGGAGTAAGAATAAAAATGACTAGTAGAAATGACAAGTCAGCAAAGTGTTAAGAATGGAGAAGGAAAAGTAGAAGTGAGGTGTGGCCACTAGCAATGGCACCAAAACACAATTAAACAGGACAGGTTCTTGGTATGATTTCGACAAAGCCCTGAAGTGATGTCCTCTCTCAACTGCCATTCATCTGTGTCAGGCCTGCTCTGAGCCCATCTTGTTGAGAATGGAGTCATGTCCATCCTGTGAAGCAGAGGACATTTTCTGTAGCCCCACCTGAGGATCTGCATGAGACCAAGAGGATCCAATTCCTAAGGGAATGACGGGACAAGTCAGTAGCCAATACTGTCCCAGACAACTCAGCACACAATAGACTACCAGAAAGCTGTTTAAATACTACAAAAAAGTTCCTAAGGACAGACAGAGGTAAGAGAGCAGAAAAGTAAGAACCAGCAATGTGTCTTCCCTTCTGGACAACTATACTGGTAGAACCAATCTGATGTAACCCCTCTGCAATGCTAAACTGCTTTAATTTTGATCACTTTCAGCTCTTAGCATGGTAATGGTATTCATCCTCCAACTCCCCTAACTCTGAGCCCTGGGGCAGGCACCATGTATGTGTTCCTGGAGAAGCTTCTAGGAGCCAGGGTGGGCAATAAGGCGTCTGTCCTCCAAATATCAGAAATCTGTGCTCTTTTTGCTGCTTCTAATGATGGTAGTGCTACGGAGTTGGGCAGCCATTGTTGTAAACCACACTACCAATGTTGCAAAGGCCCTCCCCTCACTAGGTGAAGCAATTTCACAGGGGATTTAAAGGGCAGGCGTCTATTCCGTCCACCCCCCTCACACCATTTTTCTCTTAGTCCCGTTTTGATAGACAGAAATTCAAGGACTAAGGCACTCAAAATCAATCATATATACAGGGGAATTTACAAAGTCACCATGCATATCTGGGTAAGAAAAAAACCTGAGCAGACCTTAAATTTATACCTCAGACTGATCTCCAGGATGGAGACACCCTACCAATAAACAAACAAACAGAAAGACAAACAAACAGATCCCAGCAAACCCTAGGAAGAGGGAGAACTGAATCTCAAGTTACCACAATGTAAGACACAAACACCCATTTTTCAATAACAACAAAAAAAATCACAGGACATACAAACCAACAGGAAAGCATGGCCCTTTCTAAGGAAAAAAAAAACCCCACAAATCAATAGAAACCATCCTTCAGAAAGACCAAATGGTATACTTATTAGAGAAAAACTTGAAAACAACTAAACAACTATTTTAAAAGATGCAGAAAGAGCTAAAAGAAAATATGGGCAGGGACTTCCCTGGCGGTCCAGTGGTTAAGACCCCATGCTTCCACTACAGGGGGCATGGGTTTGATCCCTGGTTGGGGAACTAAGATCCCACGTGCCATGTGGCCAAAAAAAAAAAATTAAAAAAAATATGTGGGCAAAGTTAAGAAAATGTTGCATGAGCAAAACAGAAATACCAATAAAGACATAAGAAACATAAACAAACGAAAAAGAAATATCAGAGCTGAAAAATGCAATATAACTGATTGAAAAAAAATCACTAGAGGGATTCAAAAGCAGATCTGAGCAGTGAGAAGAAACAATCAGTGAATTTGAAGACACTGCATCTGAAGACAGAAAGAAAAAATACTGAACAGAAGCAAAGAGCATAAGGGCCTGTGGGATACCATCAGGTAGACCAACAAGCACAATGTACACATCCAGAAGTAAAACAGAGAGACAAAAAGGCAGAGACCTTATTTGAAGAAATTACAGCTGAAAACATCCCAACCTGATGAAATAAAAATATAAACATCTAAGAAGCTCAACAAACTCCAAGCAGGATAAATTCAGAGACCCATCATGCAGCACATTATAATCAAACTGTCAAAAGCCAGAGGCAAAGAGAGAGTCTTGAAAGCAGCAAATCAGAAGCACACATCACATATAAGCAATCCCCAACAAGATTATGAAGAGATTTCTCATCAGAAACCACACAGGTCATAAGGCAGTGGGTTGATATATTCCAAGTATTGAAGGGGAAAAAAAATCTGTCAACCAAGAATTCTATATCAAGAAAAACTGTCCTTCAAAACTGAGGGGAAAATTAAAACATCACAGATAAACCAAAGCTATGGGAGTTATTAGATGTGTCCTGCAAAAAATGAAATATTCTTTACAATATTATAATATATATAAAATTTTAATATTAACAAATAATATTAAATGTTAAAGGGACTCCTGGTTGAAATGAAAGAACACTAGTTAGTAAACAAAGAACAAAGGTCTCAGATAAAAGTAAATACATAGACAATTATAAAAGCACTTTTATAATAACTTGAGTTTATAACTCCACTTTTTGTTTTCTATAATATTTAAGAGATTAATGCATAAAAAACAATTACTGGTCTAAGTTTCTGAATACACAACATATAAAGATGTAATTTTGCAACATCAATAACTGAAAGGGGAGGGGACCAAGCTATATAGAAGCAGAGCATTTTGTTAAAATATTGGTTTTTTTTAAAATTAATTTTTATTGGCATATACTTGATTTACAATGTTGTATTAGTTTCTGCTGTACAGCAAAGTGAATCAGTTATACATATACATAAATCCACTCTTTTTTAGATTTTTTCCCGTTTAAGTATATATAGTACTGAGTAGAGTTCCCTGTGCTATACAGTGAGTTATTATTAGTTATCTATTGCATATATTGTAGTGTGTATACATCAATCCCAATTTCCCAATTTATCCCTCCACCCCCTTTCACCCTTGTTAAAATATCGTTGAAGCTAAAAGGGTATAAATTCAAATAATGTGTTATAATTTTAGCATGGTAAATGTAATTTCCATGGTAACCAAAAAGAAAAAAATAGCTATAGAAAGTACACAAAGGAAACGACAAAAAATTTAAACATTTTACTATCAAAAAATCAGTGGAACACAAAAACAGTAATGAGGAAACGAGGGACAAAAGAGACCAAAAGACGTGTAGAAAACAAATAGCAAAATGACAGAAGTAATTCCCCCCTCATTAGTAATTATTCTAAATGTCAATGGAATAAAATTTCTGAGCAAAAGAGAAATTGGCAGAATGGATAAAAGAACATAATCCAACTATTTGCTTTCTACAAGATACAACTTGCCAGGATGGTTCAACATAAAAAATTCAGGGATTTCCCTGGTGTTCCAGTGGTTAAGAATCCACCTTCCAATGCAGGGGACGCAGGTTCGATCCCTGGTCAGGGAACTAAGATCCTACATGCCGCGGGGCAACTAAAGCCCTCGAGCCACAACTACTGAGCCTGCACGCCACAATGAAGCACGCACCACAATGAAAGATCACATATGCTGCAAGGAAGATCCTGCGTGCTGCAACCAAATATTTTAAAAAGATACAAAATTCAGTGTAATATATCACATTAACAGAATGAGGAAAAAATCATACCACCTCAATCAATGCACAAAAACCACATGACAAAATTTAATACCCTTTCATGATGAAAATACTCAACAAACTATCAATAGAAGGAAACTAGTTTAACATAATAAAAGCAAAGGATTTAAAATCCATGACAAATATTATACTCAACAGTGAAAGACTAAAAAGTATTCTTACAATATCAGAAACAAGAAAAGGACACCAGCTTCTGCCACTACTATTCAACATAGTACTGGAAATTCTAGACAGAGCATTAGGCAGCAAAGACAAAAGGCATCCATAGCTCATGAAATTTTAAAGATTCCACCACAAAACTGTTAGAATAAATGAATTCAGCAAAGGAAGAGGATACAAATTAAACAGCTGTGGGAATTCCCTGGAGGTCCAGTGGTTAGGACTCAGCGCTTTCACTGCCAAGGCCTGGGTTCACTCCTTGGTCCGGAATCAAGATCCTCCAAGCCAGGCAGTGTGGAAAAAAAAGAATTAAGCAGTTGTGTTTTTTTTTTTTTTTTCCTCCCAGCAACAGAGACATCAACGGTTTAATGGATGGGGGAGCTTACAAATCTGAAGCAAGGTCCTGAAGTGACACCCCACCCTGTACGGCGGACAATGGGCAGGACATGACAGCAGTCTTCGCTCCCAGGGGGAACGGAAGATTACCAGCTATAGGGGAACTGGCATCAGGTGGGCTCATTAGTTACCAGGGAAACCAGTAGAGGGGCAAACCCCTCACCACCCCTTTGATAAGAATGATCACCAGCTGGGGCCTGGGGCAAGTGAGTAGGAAGGTCAGTCATGTGCATAGGGTATAGATGAAGCAGGCACTGGTCGGGCAGGGGATGTACACAGAGCAAGAGAACAGCCATCTTGAGTGGCCTGACCATACACTCTACCCCTACACACACTGCACGACCCTTACAATCTTGGTCTACCCTCTTATGCGATATCCCTGGGGTCAAGTATGTAGGGGGCACTGCAACCAGATACCACAAATACAATACAGACAGCAGCAGCCTCAGAGTATCAAGATACCTACTATGCTCAGAAGAGTCATTTGCCAGGATGTGGGCAAATTTTGGAGCCAAGAGCTTACCAGGTCGATGGAAAGAGAGTCAATAGTAGGAGTGCCCTGTCCAGTTATCAGGAAGGTAAGGCCACCCCGGGTTTTCACAAACCCAGAGCTACCCCCATAGGGAGGTCCGGATTTTAAAGAAACATTCTGGTGGCCTAGCCAAGGGTCAGCAGTCACACTACAGATCTGTCTTTCCATGCTAGGTTGAGTGCCATTAAGAGTGGACCCATTAGGTCCTTCCAAAGAAAAAACAGTTAATCCCACTAGTTGGACTTGTGTGTCCAGAAGCCAGCCTATTCCATTCCACACAGCATAGCCAAGGGAGGCTCATGGGCAGTCAGTTGTATAGTAACGTTTACCAACAGGGGTCCTTCTTCTTCTTCTTCTTCTTTTTTTTTTTTTTAATTTTTGGCTGTGCCACAAAGCATGCGAGATCTTAGTTCAACAGGGCTCCTTCTGATGTACTGGCATGCGGGACAGGAATATGGTGAGAGTCTTTCTTCCCCATTGTCAGTAGTCCCCACGTAGTCATAGTAGCCAGGTCAATTTTTCATGGAAGTCCAGAGAAGGTTGACAATGGCATCTCGCTGGAGACCCAGCAATTAGACTCACTTCGCAGTGAGGCCAGTGTTGCTGCTCAGTCGTGGAATAGATTTCCTCTTTCAGGCTAGAGATGAAATTTAAGACATCTAACAGGCACAGCACAGGGGAGATTATGACAATTAAGCAAAACACAAGCAGTAACCACATTCTGAGATAACACACCTGCCTGTGGTTTTTCTCCTAGTCTGTGTAACACTTCAAAAACTCAACTTTCAATAACACAAGAACGTGACTAAAATCATGTATACAATGGCCCCTTAGTTTCACCTTGGATGTCTGAACAAGTTACTCCATTTTGACTTTCAAATCCATTCCCTTCCTCAACGGCCAAAGCAGATGTACAATGCACGTCTGAAAGACCACAAATAGGCTGCTCTGGTCAGTAAAATTTAAGTTAAGCCAGAATGACTTCCCTATACCTCAACACATGGAGATTTTTCCATCATTTCCCCTTCTGACTGCAAATCTCTCAGTAGAAAGCACTGATGACTAAAATATCCGTCCCTCTTTGCTGGGGTGCTGGCTCCTACCCCAGGTTCAGATCATGTCCCTCGGTGCTGGGCCTCCTTTATATTTGCCTAGTCATACAAGGTGGGGGAAAACCAATCAGATCTCATGAACAGGCTCAGAGGAATGTTAATGGGCAAACACTTTATAGGCCATATATTTCTTTCCTTCTTTTTTTTAATAAATTTATTTATTTATTTATTTATTTTTGGCTGCATTGGGTATTTGTTGCTGCACACGGGCTTTCTCTAGTTGCAGCGAGCGGGGGCTACTCTTCACTGTGGTGCGTGGGCTTCTCATTGTGGTGGCTTCTCTTGTTGCAGAGCACGGGCTCTAGGCACGTGGGCTTCAGTAGTTGTGGCTCGCGGGCTCTAGAGCACAGGCTCAGTAGTTGTGGTGCATGGGTTTAATTGTTCCGTGGTATGTGGGATCTTCCTGGTCCAAGGCTCGAACCCGTGTCCCCTGCACTGGCAGGCGGATTCTTAACCACTGTGCCACCAGGGAAGCCCTAGACCATATATCTCTTATACCCAATTGTCACACAAGCATTGTACATGTGCTTTTAGTAGCAGACTTAAAGCAAGCAGTGTCACACTTCATGTGACACACTGTCACACTGTCACACACTCTGTGACAATTTCACTAGATAATTTTCTTTCCATCCAGAACATCAGGGCAAAAGTACGGCTAACGCAATAACTTTCATAAATACAAACCTCAATTAACAGAACTAGAATTTAATATCCACTAAAACATAGCCTTTTTTCTCCTTGAAATTACCCTCATCTCCACCAAACACAGCCAAATCGAAACTAATTTGTTTGCAAAACAAGTGTGGTCAATTGACCACCTAGGCTCCTCCAAACTGGTTGTGGTGGAATTCCTCAGAAGGAGTGTCAGACCGAATTCCCAAAAGGCCTCTCAAGGCCAGGAAAGCCATGCCAAAGGCCTACCACCAGATTATGCCTTGGTGGATTTTTCTCTTCTAGAAGTCCCCAAAATATTGAGATTCCTGCACATGCCAGGAGCCAGCCTTTTCCATTCCCCTGATAAGGCTGCTCGGAACCCAAGAGTCCCCAGTTTCTGGAGGCACCAGGCAAAGAGAAAAGAAAAATGTTTCAATTCTACGCACAGGTGTAGTTTACCCAATTGCTGTAAGTCATAACTAACTTCAGGGGAAGGGCTTCCCTCCACACGTATGAAGCAAGGTCCTGGATCGACACCCCACCATGTGCGGCAGACAGCGGGCAGGACGTGGCAGCAGTTTTCCACAGCTGTATTTCTACACACTAACAATGAACAATCTGAACAGGAAACTAAGAAAAAACTCCACTTATAAAGTATCTATCAAAAGAATAAAATGCTTAGAAATAAACTTAACTAAGGAAGTAAGACTTGTACACTAAAAAGTATAAAACACTGCCAAAAAAAAAAATTAGACAGTGAATGGAAAGACTTCTATGCTCATAAATTGGAAAACTTAATATTCTGAAGATGTCAATATGACCCCCAAGCCATCTACAGACTCAATGCAATCCCTATCAAAATTCCAATGACGTTTTCTGCAGTAATAGAAAAATTCATCCTAAAATTCATATGCAATCTCAAGTGACAGCAAATAGCCAAAACAATCTTGAAAAAGAAGAACAAAGTTGGAGGAGTCATAATTCTAAATTTCAAGTATCAGTGTGAAGCTACAGTAATCAAAACCGTGTGATACTGGAATCAAGGCAGACATACAGACCAATGGCACAGAATAAAGAGCTCAGAAATAAATTCTCACATATATGGTTAAATGGTTTTCAAAAAGGAGGCCAAGACCATTCGACAGGGAAGGACAGGTTTTTCAATACATGATGCTGGGAGAACTGAATACCACATGCTTAAGAATGAAATTAGATGGATACCAGGTACATAAATTAACTCAAAATGGATCAAAGATCTACACTTAAGAGCTACAAATATAAAACTCTTCAAAGAAAACAGAGGAAAAGCTTCATGACATTGCATTTGGCAATGATTCCTTGGAAACAAAATCAAAGGCACAAGGAACAAAAGGAAAACAAACTGGACTTCATCAAAATGAAAAACTTTGGTACATCAAACGATGCTAAGAACATAGTAAAAAGGCAACTTACAGAATCGGAGATAATATTTGCAAGTCACATATCTGATAAAAAATTAATATCCAGAATATATAGAGAATTCCTAAAATTCAAAAACAAAAACATCAAGCAACTTGATTCAAAAATCGGGAAAAGACTTCAACAGACAGTACTCCAACGAAGATATACAAAAGGGTAATAAGCACACAAAAAGATGCTCAACATCACCAGCTGTTAGGGAAATGCAAATCAAAACACTATGATACCGGGACTTCCCTGGTGGTGCAGTGGTTAAGAATCTGCCTGCCAATGCAGGGGACACGGATGCAATCCCTGATCCGGCAAGATCCCACATGCTGCAAAGCAACTAAGCCTGTACTCCACAACTATTGAGCTTGGGCTCTAGAGCCCGCGAGCCACAACTACTGAGCCCACATGCCACAACTACTGAAGCCCGTGCACCTAGAGCCCATGCTCTGCAACAAGAGAAGCCACCGCAATGAGAAGCCCGCGTACCACAACAAAGAGTAGTCCCCACTCGCCACAACTAGAGAAAGCCCGCGCCCAGCAACGAAGACAAAACGCAGCCAAAAATAAATAAATAAATAAATGAACATATCTGCTTTAAAAAAACAAAAACAAAACAAACAAAACACCCCACTATGCTACCACTTCACACCAATTAGGATGGTTATCACCCACAAAAAACAGAAGTGTCGGCAAGGATGGGAGAAACTGGAACCTTTGTGCAGCTGTAATTTTAATTCTATTAAAAATAGATTTATCGGGCTTCCCTGGTGGTGCAGTGGTTGAGAATCTGCCTGCCAATGCAGGGGACACGGGTTCGAGCCCTGGTCTGGGAAGATCCCACATGCCGCGGAGCAACTGGGCCCATGAGCCACAACTACTGAGCCTGAGCGTCTGGAGCCTCTGCTCCGCAACAAGAGAGGCCGCGATAGTGACAGGCCCGCGCACCGCGATGAAGAGTGGCCCCCACTCGCCACAACTGGAGAAAGCCCTCACGCAGAAACGAAGACCCAACACAGCCAAAAATAAACATAATAAATAAATAATAAATAAAATTTTTTTAAAAAAATAGATTTATCATAAGATGAAGCAATTCCAATTTTCTGTATATACCCAAAAGAATTGAAGCAGGGACACTAAATATCTGCCCACCCATGTTCATAACAGCATTATACACAAGAGCCAAAAGGTAGAAGCACTCAAGTGTCCACCGATGGAATAATAGTAAACAAAATGTGGTACATTCATAAAATAGAATATTATTCAGCCTTAAAAAGAAAGGAAATTCTGACACATACTACAACACAGATAAACCTTTAAGATATTATACTAAGTCAAAAAAGCCAGACCAAAAAAAAACAACTGCTGATGATTCCACCAATATGAGACACTCAGAATAGTCAAATTCAGATACAAAAAGTAGAATGGTGGTTGTGAGTGGATGGGGGAAGTTACCATTTAATGGGTACAGAGTTGAAGTTTACAAGATGAAAAACTTCTGTGGATGCATGATTGTGATGGTTGCGCAATGAGAATTACTAAATGCCACTTAGAAGTGGTAAATATTTTGTTTTGCAAAATTGCCACAACTAAAATAAAGTAAAAAGAATCTTAGCAAAGGAACTTTCAAGAACATTTGTGTAACTAGTGACTATATAAGTGACTACACTTCCAGCCACAGTCAGGAACAAATAAATGTGAGGTACAGGAAGGGAGCAATACTAGGGTGCCATGGAACCAGACAGTCACCCAGCGAGAGAGAGGGCATGACAGGTGGGATCCATTACGCTGACCTAAAGAACAGCGATACCAAATCCTTCCCTGTAAGGCCTTTGGCGCAGTAGGCGCTGGAGTGATAAGGATGAGAAGTAGGCATGCACTCAGCTCACCCCTTGAACCACAGCACATACCCCAGGCAACTGGGGAAGGAAGCAGTGCCCATGGTTTAGATGGAGACATACCTGACCCTGGAGAAAAGAGAAAGGCCAAGCCTTGCCCAGGGCATAGGGGCAGGTGTAACAGCTTACCCAAGGAAGATGTAAGTGCAAAATTCTCCAGCATCACATCGTGGTACAGGCATCTCTGAGCCTCATCAAGGAGAGCCCATTCCTCCCAGGAGAAATACAGGGCCACATCCTCAAAGGTCACACTTCCCTGCCAGGATAGAGACAGATGAAATCATCAACAGCCTCACTCCGGAAGACCCACAATCTATCTCCTCACACATCTACCCCATGTCCATCCTCCTTCTAAGATCTCAGAGGAGATTCCAGACTCTGGTGCCACTGGTGTCTGCTGTCTTCTCATGCTCCCATTAACCACTGTGTTCACTCTGCTGTCCACTCTGCAACCAGACGGAGCCTGTTAAGACCTAGATGCGAACACCTCCCTCACCTGATCCAGACCTCCCACTGCCTGCAGAACAGATGCCTAACCTCACAGGCAATCATTCCAAGTCTGACTCTTACTCCCCACACCCAGTTTGTTCTCACCAGAAAGGAAGGAGACCTGCAATTCCCTGAACCAGCTTAGCCTCACCTCCAAGCACTTCCCGTTTTTGTGATAAGCTTCCACATCTCTTTCCATTGGTGGCCTGAAATGGGAACCCCTCCATCAAACCCCTGGACTCAACTCAGGACCCTGAGCTAGGATTCTCTAAGGTCCCCACACCCAAGGGCTGGGAAAATGGCAGGTGACAAGTCTCATGACACCACAAATTTGGAGAAAATAGGGGTTGGGACCAGTGAGGGAGGACGAAACCGCCACTTACCTGACTAGGTTCCAAAAGCACTTCTGCAGCCATGAAAACCTGTGGGAAGAGGCAGGTCTTAGAGGGATGTGAGCATGGCATCCTTCCAGGGGCTCAGGCCTTCCCTGAACCCCTGGGGGTCACCAGAGTCAGGTAATCTCGGGCCGACCATCTAACCTCTGTATTGACTCTCAGCAGTTTTGTGTCCTTGGGGGAAAAAACCCTTAACACCCTCTGCCTCAATGTCCTCAGCAGCCCTACAATTTGTGCTTCCACTGAACAGACTCTGGGGATCTGTTCAAACTTAACTTAGATCATGTCTCTTTTCCGCAAAAATTTCCATGGCTCCAAGAGCCCCAAGAAGGAAGGTACAGCTCCTCAGCCTGTCACTGCAGGTGCGACTCTACCCACACTTTGTTCCCTGCAGAAGCAACACGGACCCCAGGTTTCCCCAATCCTCCCGGCTCAATCCGACCTCCCAGCCTTTGCACCTGCCGGTCCGTCCGCCTGTGACCCTCTGCCACGCGCCATCACACCGTCTGTCAGAAACAGGACCCCACCCACGGCCGCCTCACCGTCCTGGACACCGGGGCCTGGGCTGCGGGCACGAGAGCAGGCGCCCCGCACTCGGGGCTTTAGTGTCTGGTGGGGTGAGGGCGGTGAGGGCGGTGAGGGCCAGGAGGACGAGCGTTTACCTGAGGCGGGTCCCTCGGTGCCGCCGCCGCCGCCGCCGCCGCCGCCGCCACCTGAGCCACAAGCCGGGGCAGAGAGGGGACAGCCGAGCGTCCCGAACGGACCGGGCACCAACGTCTCCAGACCGGCCCCGCAAGCGGCGATGTGCCCGACTATAGAACCGCCTCTAGTCACTGGGGACAAAGCCTCTTCCCGCGCTTTCTCTGTCTGTCACCTCAACGCCGACTCTGCGCTCTCTGCCTCCTGACCCCGAGGACCGCCAAAATGACCGCCACAAAATACCGGAAGTCCCGCCTTCGCCCAGTGCGCCCCTCACGGAAATGCCGAAAGTCTGGATGTTCATTGGGTGTTCGTCGCTGCCGCTCAGCTCATAGCTTTCTGGGTAATGGAGTTCCCGCCGCCACACAGGCCCGCAGGAGCGGCGCCTTAGCTGGAATCTCCCAGGGAAAGGGTCAAGCAATGCCCCGGGGCTGCTCCGAACTGAAGGCCTTGTTCTTCTAGGTCGGAGAGAAGCTTCGCTTCCTCTTAAAGGGGCGAAGGCCAATTTCTGGGGGGTCCGAAGTGCATTTAGAAATCCTTCAATGCTATTGATCTCTGAAGTGTTTAGATATTCGGATTCCATGCGAACTTTGTCTGGTAGATGCGAACATTGTCTGGTAGATGCAAGTGATTATACATTATCTTATTGTCCTGTAAATGCACGCAGACTGAGGCATTAAAGTCTTTTTTGTGAGCTTTAGTACGTTTTGTCCGGGAATTTAAAGAAAAAAAAAAAATCACCTAGGTCACAGTAGACAAGATAGAGGAGGCATATTGGACGGCTCTAACGAAGCCGGATGTGGTGGGATCTGGGCCTCTCCTTCCTGTTAGTCAATGATTAATGATTATGCCCGACTCAGTGAGAAACACCGTCTTATCCATAAAACATTAAATTGTTTTATCTAAAAAACATAAATCTGTTTTACACATGCACATTCCTTTTTGTACTGCACAGTTGACAGTTTCTCTTGTATGAAATATAACATTGGCTATTGTTTATTAAGGAGTACTACTCTCTGTACATTTATAAAATAGAAGGTTGTTGATAAACAAAATTCAACTGACTACATGTTAAAGATCTAAACGGGGGCTTCCCTGTTGGCGCAGTGGTTAAGAATCCGCCTGCCAATGCAGGGACACGGGTTTGAGCCCTGGTCCGGGAGGATTCCACATGCCGCGGAGCAACTAAGTCCCTGCGCCACAACTACTGAGCCTGTGCTCTAGAGCCCATGAGCCACAACTACTGAAGCCCGCACACCTAGAGCCCGTGCTCCGCAACAAGAGAAGCTACAGCAATGTGAAACCCGCATACCGCAACAAAGAGTAGCCTCCACTCGCGGCAACTAGAGAAGACCGGCGCGCGGCAACCGGGACCCAACGCAGCCAAAAATAAATAAACTAATTAATTTTTTAAAAAGAAAGAAAATATTTTTTTAAAAAATTAAAAGTAAATAATCATGAATGTATCTCTAAAACATGGAATTCATTCATGAGCAGAACATTTATGTGCTTTTCACACCTACAAAAATAACAGTGACATCAAATACATGGTCACAGTTTACACATAACAAATTTCCTCCCCGCAGAAAATTTCCGTTTTAGATCATTTGAATCAGGATCCAGTCATTTTGTCTTTTAGACCACTTGTAATTAATATTTCTCCCTCCTTCAAAACCTTTTTTTTTTCGTGGAGAAGAAAATGGATCATTTGTACAAGATCATTTCCATCATTCTACTATCTAATTGCAGCTTTTTGATATTGTCTAATACATTCTTCCAAATGGCCAATAAATGCATAATTTGCTCCAAAGGGTGGTCTAATGCAGGTTCAGCTTTTTGTCAAGGATACTTCTCAGGCGGTACAATGTCCTTCTTATTGCCTACAATGGAGGGCCATTATGACAGGCTGTATGTAGCCCTTTCTGTGACATGAGGATTGATCAGCACGACCATGTGATCCAGTATCAATTTCCCACAGCCTGTTATCGGTTGGTTGCAGCTGTCACTGATGATCATTCTGTAGATACTACTATACTAGAGGAAGCAGAATGTTAATATTCTATTATCATTTTTGTATTTTCACTTAGAATCCTTCTACAAAAAACTTTTCTGCATCCTCTATTTGATTACCCTGAAATAGTCTGTACTGGAAAGACAGTAGAAATCATTCATATTTCCCTTTATTTTTCTGTTTCCAGAATAACTAGTCAATTCCTTAACTTTCTGAAAGGCTTCTGACTCTGGCTTTGTAGCATTACGAGCATGTGGTTACTTAAAGTACTTGATGCGTTTAAAACTTGTCCAGGTAATTTTCTTTGAGATTTAATTTGTATCATGACTGTGGAGGGGGATGCTTTTCAAGTTGAATCCTGTGGCATCCTCATTCTCACGTGACCCCAGATGTGTGGTAGGCTGTCCTTGTGTCCTGGATTGAATAGATGTTCCATCTTGAACATTTCCTGCACTAGATCTGGATTGGCAATTTTTTTAAAGATGCTATTTTCTTTCATGAGAAAGTGCATTTGGAGAACACAGCCTGAGTAATTTGGATGGTAATTACTCAGGACAGGGCTATCATCTGTAGATCCCTTTAATGAGAGGAGATAGAATATACATATATGATTTAAACAAATATAGATCAAGTTTAAGTTCATTCTTCCAATCAAGTTTGAAATGATATAATTTTTACTTAAATTGTTTCCTTTCATTTTTTCTAACTTTTGATCAAACTGTGACAAATCTCTTGTATAATGTACTTATTCATTTTAAATATGAATATTTTCTTGAAATATAAACATGAGTAAATTTTTTAAATCTCCATAGGGATTTTGCATAGATATATTTCAGTACAAATGTATAGTCCAAACTGTTTTTAAAAATGTACTTGGGGAATTCCCTGGAGGTCCTGTGGTCAGGACTCTGTGCTTCCACTGCCGGGGGCCCAGGTTGGATCGCTGGTCGGGGAACTAAGATCCTTAAAGCTGTGCAGTGAGGCCAAAAATAAAAAAGTACTTTAAGTATTACTATTTTGTATGGATAGACTACGACTTTATTACACAATGAGATTTATATATTTGTTTCACTTTTGTCAGTAAATTTGATTGATTGTTTTAATTTCATTTTGATATAATATAGTTTAATAAATAAGTGAAATATTTATATTTACCCCAAAGTCAAAATTATAATTGAGGTAAATTAATTCAGATATATCTAGTTTCTATTCCTGTCCCTCCACATTGTTTAATCTCTGCCCCTCTATATCATTATTTATTGAAGGTTATAGTTCATTCTTTAATTGTTTTTAATGTAATTGTATAGATAGGTAGAGAGAAAATGTGTATTTATCTACATTATTTATATTCTTATTCCTTCACAATCATAAGAATAATTGTAGAATACTAAACATCTCCTAACCCACTTGCCTTTTCTCACTTAAGAATAAATCCTGAAGGTAATTTCATACATGAAGGAAAATGATCTTCATTCAGTTCATAGCTGTAGGAAAATATGTTGTGTGAATCGTGCATCCTTTATTCAAATACCCCCTCATATGAACATTTGGATGAATTCCATCATAAGACCTTAATTAATAATCATTGCACCCATAAGTATGTACTGCTATAATCCAGTTAAAGTAAGCAAATGTGTTACCAAAAGAGAGGAAATCATGTGCTATGTTCAGCAGTAGATACAGCTGAGCAGAAGAAGGTGACACATTTATGTTCATTTATCTTTCTAGCATTTATTCATTTATTTCTATCTCAAATTAAAATCAATATCTCCTAGATACGAAAGTGAAGGGTTGGACTTCCCTGGTGGCGCAGTAGTTAAGAATCCACCTGCCAATGCAGGGGACACAGGTTCGAGCCCTGGTCCAGGAATATCCCACATGCCGTGGAGCAACTAAGCCCATGTGCCACACTACTGAGCCCGCGTGCCACAACTACTGAAGCCCGCACGCCTAGAGCCCATGTTCTGCAACAAGAGAAGCCACCGCAATGAGAAGCCCGCACACCACAGCAAAGAATAGCCCCCGCTCATTAGAACTAGAGAAAGCCTGCCGAAGACCCAACGCAGCCAAACATAAATTAAAAAAAAAAAAGAAGAAGAAGAAAGTTAAGGGAATGCCAACCTAGAAATGGAAATCATCTTCCTCACTCAGACTGGAGATGGGATCCTGGGAAACTCCTCCTTCCTTTGTCATTTAAACTTCACTTTGTTGACTGGATAGGAGTTGAGATCCACAGATCAGATTGTCAACCACTGGCCTTAGCCAACAGCTTGTTTCTCTTCTCCAGAGGGATCCCACAGACAATGGCAGCTTTTGGATTGAAATATTTCCTGGATGATGCTGGATGTAAACTTGTCTTCTATTTACACAAAGTGGCCAGAGGGGTTTCTCTCAGCACTACCAGCCTTCTGAGTGGTTTCTAGGCCATTAAGTTTTGCCCCAGAACCTCTTTGTGGGTGTACTTCAGAATTCGATCCACAAAGTGTATTGGCTTCTGTAGTTTTCTGTTCTGGATCCTACAACTCTTGCTAAATGTCTGCATTCCTATTAGAGTAATTGGTCCAAGAAGTAGCAAAAATATAAGTGTAAAATCAAATTATGGATACCATTCCTCACTCATGCCTGATAAATTTATCAGCTTATTACATGCAGTTATATTATCTTACATGGATGTTATATGTTTGGGCTTCATGATCTGGACTAGTGGGTACATGGTCCTTTTCCTTCACAGGCACAAGCAACAAGTCCAACACATTCACAGCAACAGACTCTCCCCCAGACCTTCCCATGAGGCTAGAGCCACATGCACCACCCTGATTATAGTGAGCTCCTTTGTCTACGTTTACTGTCTCTCTTCCATTTTGAGTCTTTGCATTACTCTTATTGTGAATCCAAAGCAGTGGCTAATGGACACCTCTGTGCTAATAGCATCATTTTCCCTGCTTTCCTTTGTGTTCATCAGCAGTGACACCCATGTCTCTAAGTTCTTCCGTGATTTCTGAACCAGGAAAAAAGTTTCCTAATCTAGCTCAAACAGCTATAAGTCTTCTGATTTCTCCAGTTGGATCAATATTAATTTGTATTTTTAATTTTTTAAATTACATGATTGTCAGTCCAAATTATTCTGCTAGAATTGGCGATATAATAGTAAATAAGAATAACTCTTGTTAAGTGAGCAAACAACATATCTATACACAAATTATGAATCCCTTTTACTAAACAAACAAAAAAAAATAGGAATATATATATATATGAATACACAGGCAAACACAGAGCGATGCATTCATGTGCAGACAGAATTCAAAAAAGTTACCATGGCATAAACATTGCTTTTCTCCACAAGATAGAATTATCAGACTTTTCACTTTGCTAAACCAGAAACAACAGCCTCTAAGTGGAGTCACTCGTGCTAACACCAAGACTTAATACCTAACATAGCTGCAGTTACAACCTTCCCCAGAAATGTAATCAGAAGCAGTAAGTGTGGAATTGTGTGGTCGGTACCAATGGGATCATTTGTCACATGGGCCTTCTCCAGTTCTCAAAGGAAGATGAGGTAATCCACCTCAAAAGAACTTTTTTCCAATTCTACAATTATAGAACTGTAATTCTACAATTATTCTTATGATTGTGAAGGAATAAGAATATAAATAATGTAGATAAATACACATTTTCTCTCTACCTGTCTATCTATACAATTACATTAAAAACAATTAAAGAATGAACTATAACCTTCAATAAGTAATGATATAGAGGGGCAGAGATTAAACAATGTGGAGGGACAGGAATAGAAACTAGATATATCTGAATTAATTTACCTCAATTATAATTTTGACTTTAGGGTATATATAAAATGACTTTAATGCCTCAGTCTGCGTGCATTTACAGGATAATAAGATAATGTATAATCACTTGCATCTACCAATGTTCGCATCTACCAGACAATGTTCGCATGGAATCCGAATATCTAAACACTTCAGAGATCAATAGCATTGAAGGATTTCTTTTTTTTCTTTTTTTAAAAAACATCTTTATTGGAGTATAATTGCTTTTCAATGGTGTGTTAGTTTCTGCTTTATAACAAAGTGAATCAGTTATACATATACATATGTTCCCATATCTCTTCCCTCTTGCATCTCCGTCCCTCCCACCCTCCCTATCCCACCCCTCTAGATGGTCACAAAGCACTGAGCTAATCTCCATGTGCTATGCGGCTGCTTCCCACTAGCTATCTATTTTACATTTGGTGGTGTATATATGTCTAATAGCATTGAAGGATTTCTAAATGCACTTCGGACCCCCCAGAAATTGGCCTTCGCCCCTTTAAGAGGAAGCGAAGCTTCTCTCCGACCTAGAAGAACAAGGCCTTCAGTTCGGAGCAGCCCCGGGGCATTGCTTGACCCTTTCCCTGGGAGATTCCAGCTAAGGCGCCGCTCCTGCGGGCCTGTGTGGCGGCGGGAACTCCATTACCCAGAAAGCTATGAGCTGAGCGGCAGCGACGAACACCCAATGAACATCCAGACTTTCGGCATTTCCGTGAGGGGCGCACTGGGCGAAGGCGGGACTTCCGGTATTTTGTGGCGGTCATTTTGGCGGTCCTCGGGGTCAGGAGGCAGAGAGCGCAGAGTCGGCATTGAGGTGACAGACAGAGAAAGCGCGGGAAGAGGCTTTGTCCCCAGTGACTAGAGGCGGTTCTATAGTCGGGCACATCGCCGCTTGCGGGGCCGGTCTGGAGACGTTGGTGCCCGGTCCGTTCGGGACGCTCGGCTGTCCCCTCTCTGCCCCGGCTTGTGGCTCAGGTGGCGGCGGCGGCGGCGGCGGCGGCGGCGGCACCGAGGGACCCGCCTCAGGTAAACGCTCGTCCTCCTGGCCCTCACCGCCCTCACCGCCCTCACCCCACCAGACACTAAAGCCCCGAGTGCGGGGCGCCTGCTCTCGTGCCCGCAGCCCAGGCCCCGGTGTCCAGGACGGTGAGGCGGCCGTGGGTGGGGTCCTGTTTCTGACAGACGGTGTGATGGCGCGTGGCAGAGGGTCACAGGCGGACGGACCGGCAGGTGCAAAGGCTGGGAGGTCGGATTGAGCCGGGAGGATTGGGGAAACCTGGGGTCCGTGTTGCTTCTGCAGGGAACAAAGTGTGGGTAGAGTCGCACCTGCAGTGACAGGCTGAGGAGCTGTACCTTCCTTCTTGGGGCTCTTGGAGCCATGGAAATTTTTGCGGAAAAGAGACATGATCTAAGTTAAGTTTGAACAGATCCCCAGAGTCTGTTCAGTGGAAGCACAAATTGTAGGGCTGCTGAGGACATTGAGGCAGAGGGTGTTAAGGGTTTTTTCCCCCAAGGACACAAAACTGCTGAGAGTCAATACAGAGGTTAGATGGTCGGCCCGAGATTACCTGACTCTGGTGACCCCCAGGGGTTCAGGGAAGGCCTGAGCCCCTGGAAGGATGCCATGCTCACATCCCTCTAAGACCTGCCTCTTCCCACAGGTTTTCATGGCTGCAGAAGTGCTTTTGGAACCTAGTCAGGTAAGTGGCGGTTTCGTCCTCCCTCACTGGTCCCAACCCCTATTTTCTCCAAATTTGTGGTGTCATGAGACTTGTCACCTGCCATTTTCCCAGCCCTTGGGTGTGGGGACCTTAGAGAATCCTAGCTCAGGGTCCTGAGTTGAG
Source organism: Balaenoptera ricei (assembly GCF_028023285.1). Classification (NCBI taxonomy): domain Eukaryota; kingdom Metazoa; phylum Chordata; class Mammalia; order Artiodactyla; family Balaenopteridae; genus Balaenoptera; species Balaenoptera ricei. The sequence goes on along the minus strand of NC_082657.1, from coordinate 1,046,332 downwards.
TCCAGGGGTTTGATGGAGGGGTTCCCATTTCAGGCCACCAATGGAAAGAGATGTGGAAGCTTATCACAAAAACGGGAAGTGCTTGGAGGTGAGGCTAAGCTGGTTCAGGGAATTGCAGGTCTCCTTCCTTTCTGGTGAGAACAAACTGGGTGTGGGGAGTAAGAGTCAGACTTGGAATGATTGCCTGTGAGGTTAGGCATCTGTTCTGCAGGCAGTGGGAGGTCTGGATCAGGTGAGGGAGGTGTTCGCATCTAGGTCTTAACAGGCTCCGTCTGGTTGCAGAGTGGACAGCAGAGTGAACACAGTGGTTAATGGGAGCATGAGAAGACAGCAGACACCAGTGGCACCAGAGTCTGGAATCTCCTCTGAGATCTTAGAAGGAGGATGGACATGGGGTAGATGTGTGAGGAGATAGATTGTGGGTCTTCCGGAGTGAGGCTGTTGATGATTTCATCTGTCTCTATCCTGGCAGGGAAGTGTGACCTTTGAGGATGTGGCCCTGTATTTCTCCTGGGAGGAATGGGCTCTCCTTGATGAGGCTCAGAGATGCCTGTACCACGATGTGATGCTGGAGAATTTTGCACTTACATCTTCCTTGGGTAAGCTGTTACACCTGCCCCTATGCCCTGGGCAAGGCTTGGCCTTTCTCTTTTCTCCAGGGTCAGGTATGTCTCCATCTAAACCATGGGCACTGCTTCCTTCCCCAGTTGCCTGGGTATGTGCTGTGGTTCAAGGGGTGAGCTGAGTGCATGCCTACTTCTCATCCTTATCACTCCAGCGCCTACTGCGCCAAAGGCCTTATAGGGAAGGATTTGGTATCGCTGTTCTTTAGGTCAGCGTAATGGATCCCACCTGTCTTGCGCTTTCCCTCTCTGGGTGACTGTCTAGCACCATGGCACCCTGGTATGTCTCCCTTCCTATAGCTTACATTTATTTTTGTCTGACTGTGTCAGGAATTGTAGTCACTTATATAGTCACTGCTTACACAAGTGTTCTTGAGAGGTCCTTTGCTTAGGTTCTTTTTACTTTATTTTTTAAAGGTTTATGTTTCTTTCTCTTTTTTAAAATATATTATTTATTTGTTTATTTATTTATGGTGTATTTTCTTTTGGCTACATCTTGTCTTTGTTGTGGCATGCGGGATCTTCGTTGCAGTGCATGGGCTCTTCGTTGTGGCACGTGGGCTTCTCTCTAGTTGTGGCGTGCGGGTTTTCTCTCTCTAGTTGTGGCAAACGGGCTCCAGAGCGCGTGGGCTCTGCAGTTGTGGCGCGTGGACTCCAGAGTGTGTGGGCTCTGTAGTTGAGGTGCACGAGCTCAGTTGCCCCGCAGCATGTGGTATCTTAGTTCCCCAACCAGGGATCCAACCCATGTCCCCTGCATTGTAAGGCGGATTCTTTACCAGTGGACCACCAGGGAAGTCTCTTTACTTTATTTTAGTTGTGGCAAAATATACAAAACAAAATATTTACATTTCTAAGTGGCATTTAGTACACTCTCATTGTGCAACCATCACAGTCCTGCATCCACAGAACTTTTTCATCTTCAGACTGAAACTCTGTTCCCCTTAATCAGTAACTTCTCCCATCTACTGACAACCACCATTCTACTTTCTGTAAATACGAATTTGCCTATTATGAGTATTCCATGTGGGTGGAATCAGACAGTAGTTATCCTTTGATGTCTGGCTTGCTTTACTTAGCATAGTATCTTAAAGGTTCATCTATGTTGTAGTATGTGTCAGAATTTGCTTCCTTTTTATGACTGAATAACATTGTATATACCACGTTTTGTTTACCCATTATTCTATCAGTAGACAGTTGGGTGCTTTTGCCTTTGGCTCTTGTGAATTATGGTGTTATGAACATGGGTGTGCAGATATCTTTTAGTGTCCCTGCTTCAGTTCTTTTTGAGTATATACCCAGAATCAGAATTGCTGCATCTTATGATAGTTCTTTTTTAAATTTTTTGAAGAATCACCATAGTGTTTTCCATAGCAGCTTCACGAAGGTTCCAATTTCTCCCATGCTTGCCTACACTTCTTTTCTGTTTTTTTTTTTGAGTAATAACCATCCTAACTAATGTGAAGTGGTATCTCATTGTGTTTTGATTTGCATTTCCTTGACAGCCTAGTGATGTTGAGCATCTTTTCATGCACTTATTGCCCATTTGTATATCTTTGGAGAAATATCTGTTCAATTTTTTTGCCAATTTTTGAATCAAGTTGCTTGGTGTTTTTGTTGTTGAGATTTAGGAATTCTCTATATATTCTGAATGTTAACCCTTCATCAGATAGGTGATTTGCAGATATTTTCTCCCATTCTATGGGTTGCCATTTATTATGTTCATAGCATCCTTTGATGTACTAAAGGTTTTCATTTTGATGAAATCCAGTTTGTATTTCTTTCGTTCCTTGTGCGTTTGTCGTATCCAAGGAATCATTGCCAAATGCAGTGTCATGAAGCTTTCCCACTATGTTTTCTTAAGAGTTTTATAGTTGTAGCTCTTAAGATCTTTGATGCATTTTTAGTTAATTTATGTACCTGGTATCCATCCAACCTCCTTCTTTTTTTTTTTTTTAAGGTTTCCTGATAGGAGAGATATTACTGCATGGTCTAGGTTGGTTTCTTTTTCTTTCTTTTTTTTTTTTGGAGTTCAGGAAAGATTTGTGAGGGTGTGACATTTAATTAGTTTATTTATTTATTTATTTTTGGCTGTGTTGGGTCTTTGTTTCTGTGCGAGGGCTTTTCTCTAGTTGCGGCAAGCGGGGGCCACTCTTCATCGCGGTGCGCGGGCCTCTCACTATCGCGGCCTCTCTTGTTGTGGAGCACAGGCTCCAGACGCGCCGGCTCAGTAGTTGTGGCTCACCAGCCTAGTTGCTCCGCGGCATGTGGGATCTTCCCAAACCAGGGCTCAAACCCATGTCCCCTGCATTGGCAGGCAGATTCTTAACCACTGCACCACCAGGGAAGCCCCCAACCTCCTTCTTATGCATGTGGATATTCAGTTTTCCCAGCATCATGTGTTAAAAAGTCTGTCCTTCCCCGCTGAATGTTCTTGGCCTCCTTGTTGCAAATCATTTGACTGCATATGCGAGAGTTTATTTCTGAGCTCTTTATTCTATCCCATTGGTCTATATGTCTGCCTTGATTCCAGTATCACACTGGGTTTTTTTTGTTTTTTTTTTTAAAGATAGTAGTCATCTTTTCTTTTTTAAATTTATTTATTTATTTTTGGCTGTGTTGGGTATTCGTTTCTGTGTGAGGGCTTTCTCTAGTTGCAGCAAGCAGGGGCCTCTCACTATCACAGCCTCTCTTGTTGCGGAGCACAGGCTCCAGACACGCAGACTCAGTAGTTGTGGCTCACGGGCCCAGTTCCTCCGCGGCATGTGGGATCTTCCCAGACCAGGGCTCAAACCTGTGTGCCCTGCATTGGCAGGCAGATTCTCAACCACTGCGCCACCAGGGAAGCCCCACACTGTTTTGATTACTGTAGCTTTTCAGTAATATTTGAAATTTAGAATTGTGACTCCTCCACCTTTGTTCTTCTTTTTCAATATTGTTTTGGCAATTTGGTGTCTCTTGAAATTCCATATGAATTTTAGGATGAAGTTTTCTATTACTGCAGAAAACATCATTGGAATTTTGATAGGAATTGCATTGAATATGTAGATGGCTTGGATAGTATTGACATCTTCACAGTGTTAAGTCTTCCAGTCCATGAGTATAGAAATCTTTCCATTTATTGTCTGTAATATTTTTTAGCTGTGTTTTGTAGTTTTTAGTGTACAAATCTTACTTCCTTGGTTAAGTTTATTTCTAAGTATTTTATTCTTTTGACACGTACTTTTCTTTTTTTTTTTTTCACACACACACACTGTATTTTATTTTTACAAGAGATAAATAGACTGACACCAAGCATTGTACATGGATGACCACAACAAAAGCAACAATGATTGCAATTACCAAACATGAAACACACTCATACTATGTCATAATATTGACATTCAGTCCAGTAATCCTCCACTGTAACAGCTCCTTTACTTTGCAGTGAAAATTGATTTGTATATTCTTTGCCTCTGAGTCCTTGTGGGATTTTTTTTTTTTTTAATTCAGACAGAAAGTCACAAAAATTATACTCATCCTCCTCAGTTCACTCAGTCCCATGTAATTAATTTTTTTTTCATCTTGATCTTTTGTTAGCACTTTTATGAGTTCATCAGTTTTTCATTAGAGTTCTGAAAATGCTTATTCATTCAGTTCAGCAGTACAGTCAGTTACCAGAAACCTGTACTTGTCAGAGTCTTTTCCATGAATTTCTTGAAGATGAAACCCTTTTATAGGAACATATTTGCAAAATCATCAGAGTACACCCAGAACTGTCTGTAAATGACAAAAGACTTAAAAATGACCACGGTTAAAGATTTGATGAAAGTTCATAATAATGCAGTTGACAAGAAAATTAGTTATTTCTGAGATATACATTTTAAAGTAATAACTAGGATTATTACTTATAACATTATACCAGAACATATAAGATTTTTAGAAATTTCATGTAATGTCTGAAACATTTATATTAACATATTTCCATACATAATTCCATACAAATACAAATATAAGATTTTTAGAAATTTCATGTAATGTCTGAAACATTTATATTAACATATTTCCATACATATTTCCATACAAATACAAATATAAGATTTTTAGAAATTTCATGTAATGTCTGAAACATTTATATTAACATATTTCCATACAAATAACCCAATGAAAGTTTAGTATTAGTTGTTTTGTTTGTTTTTTTATACTGCAGGTTCTTATTAGGCATCAATTTTATACACATCAGTGTATACATGTCAATCCCAATCGCCCAATTCAGCACACCACCATCCCCACCCCACCGCAGTTTTCCCCCCTTGGTGTCCATATGTCCATTCTCTACATCTGTGTCTCAACTTCTGCCCTGCCAACTGGCTCATCTGTACCATTTTTCTAGGTTCCACATACATGCATTAATATACGATATTTGTTTTTCTCTTTCTGACTTACTTCACTCTGTATGACAGTCTCTAGATCCATCCACGTCTCAACAAATGACTCAATTTCGTTCCTTTTTATGGCTGAGTAATATTCCATTGTATATATGTACCACATCTTCTTTATCTATTCGTCTGTTGATGGGCATTTAGGTTGCTTCCATGACCTGGCTATTGTAAATAGTGCTGCAATGAACATTCGGGTGCATGTGTCTTTTTGAATTACGGTTTTCTCTGGGTATATGCCCAGTAGTGGGATTGCTGGGTCATATGGTAATTCTATTTTTAGTTTTTTAAGGAACCTCCATATTGTTCTCCATAGTGGCTGTATCAATTTACATTCCCACCAACAGTGCAAGAGGGTTCCCTTTTCTCCACACCCTCTCCAGCATTTGTTGTTTGTTGATTTTCTGATGACGCCCATTCTAACAGGAGTGAGGTGATACCTCATTGTAGTTTTGATTTGCATTTCTCTAATAATTAGTGATGTTGAGCATCTTTTCATGTGCTTCGTGGCCGTCTGTATGTCTTCTTTGGAGAAATGTCTATTTAGGTCTTCTGCCCATTTTTGGATTGGGGTGTTTGTTTCTTTGATATTGAGCTGAATGAGCTGTTTATATATTTTGGAGATTAATCCTTTGTCCGTTGATTCATTTGCAAATATTTTCTCCCATTCTGAGGGTTGTCTTTTCGTCTTGTTTATGGTTTCCTTTGCTGTGCAAAAGCTTTGAAGTTTCATTAGGTCCCACTTGTTTATTTTTGTTTTTATTTCCATTACTCTAGGAGGTGGATCAAAAAAGATCTTGCTGTGATTTATGTCAAAGAGTGTTCTTCCTATGTTTTCCTCTAAGAGTTTTATAGGGTCCAGTCTTATATTTAGGTCTCTAATCCATTTTGAGTTTATTTTTGTGTATGGTGTTAGGGAGTATTCTAATTTCATTCTTTTACATGTAGCTGTCCAGTTTTCCCAGTACCACTTATTGAAGAGACTGTCTTTTCTCCATTGTATATCTTTGCCTCCTTTGTCATAGATTAGTTCACCATAGGTGCGTGGGTTAATGTCTGGGCTTTCTATCTTGTTCCATTGATCTGTGTTTCTGTTTTTGTGCCAGTACCATATTGTCTTGATTACTGTAGCTTTGTAGTAGAGTCTGAAGTCAGGGAGTCTGATTCCTCCAGCTCCATTTTTTTCCCTCAAGACTGCTTTGACTATTCAGGGTCTTTTGTGTCTCCATACAAATTTTAAGATGATTTGTTCTAGCTCCGTAAAAAATGCCATTGGTAATTTGATAGGGATTGCATTGAATCTGTAGATTGCTTTGGGTAGTATACTCATTTTCACAATGTTGATTCTTCCAATCCAAGAACATGGTATATCTCTCCGTCTGTTGGTATCATCTTTAATTTCTTTCATCAGTGTCTTATAGTTTTCTGCATACAGGTCTTTTGTCTCCCTAGGTAGGTTTATTCCTAGGTATTTTATTCTTTTTGTTGCAATGGTAAATGGGAGTGTTTCCATAATTTCTCTTTCAGATTTTTCATCATTAGTGTATAGGAATGCAAGAGATTTCTGTGCATTAATTTTGTATCCTGCAACTTTACCATATTCATTAATTAGCTCTAGCAGTTTTCTGGTGGCAGTTGTAGGATTCTCTATGTATAGTATCATGTCATCCACAAACAGTGACAGTTTTACTTCTTCTTTTCCAATTTGTATTCCTTTTATTTCTTTTTCTTCTCTGATTGCCGTGGCTAGGACTTCCAGAACTATGTTGAATAATAGTGGTGAGAGTGGACATCCTTGTCTCGTTCCTGATCTTAGAGGAAATGCTTTCAGTTTTTCACCATTGAGAATGATGTTTGCTGTGGGTTTGTCATATATGGCCTTTATTATGTTGAGGTAGGTTCCCTCTATGCCCACTTTCTGGAGAGTTTTTATCAGAAATGGGTGTTGAATTTTGTCAAAAGCTTTTTCTGCATCTATTGAGATGATCATATGGTTTTTATTCTTCAATTTGTTAATATGGTGTATCACATTGATTGATTTGCGTATATTGAAGAATCCTTGCATCCCTGGGATAAATCCCACTTGATCGTGGTGTATGATCCTTTTAATGTGTTGTTGGATTCTGTTTGCTAGTATTTTGTTGAGGATTTTTGCATCTATATTCATCAGTGATATTGGTCTGTAATTTTATTTTTTTGTAGTGTCTTTGTCTGGTTTTGGTATCAGGGTGATGGTGGCCTCATAGAATGAGTTTGGGAGTGTTCTTTCCTCTGCAATTTTTTGGAAGAGTTTGAGAAGGATGGGTGTTAGCTCTTCTCTAAATGTTTGATAGAATTCACCTGTGAAGCCATCTGGTCCTGGACTTTTGTTTGTTGGAAGATTTTTAATCACAGTTTCAATTTCATTACTTGTGATTGGTCTGTTCATATTTTCTGTTTCCTCCTGGTTCAGTCTTGGAAGGTTATACCTTTCTAAGAATTTGTCCATTTCTTCCAGGTTGTCCATTTTATTGGCATAAAGTTGCTTGTAGTAGTCTCTTAGGATGCTTTGTATTTCTGCGGTGTCTGTTGTAACTTCTCCTTTTTCATTTCTGATTTTATTGATTTGAGTCCTCTCCCTCTTTTTCTTGATGAGTCTGGCTAATGGCTTATCAATTTTGTTTATCTTCTCAAAGAACCAACTTTTAGTTTTATAGATCTTTGCTATTGTTTTCTTTGTTTCTATTTCATTTATTTCTGCTCTGATCTTTATGATTTCTTTCCTTCTGCTAACTTTGGGTTTTGTTTGTTCTTCTTTCTCTAGTTTCTTTAGGTGTAAGTTTAGATTGTTTACTTGAGATTTTTATTGTTTCTTTAGGTAGGCTTGTATAGCTATAAACTTCCCTCTTAGAACCGCTTTTGCTGCATCCCATAGGTTTTGGGTCGTCATGTTTTCATTGTCATTTGTCTCTAGGTATTTTTTTATTTCCTCTTTGATTTCTTCAGTGATCTCTTGGTTATTTAGTAACGTATTGTTTAGCCTCCATGTGTTTGTGTTTTTTACGTTTTTTCCCCTGTAATTCATTTCTAATCTCATAGCGTTGTGGTCAGAAAAGATGCTTGATATGATTTCAATTTTCTTAAATTTACTGAGGCTTGATTTGTGACCCAAGATGTGATCTATCCTGGAGAATGTTCCGTGCGCACTTGAGAAGAACGTGTAATCTGCTGTTTTTGGATGGAATGTCCTATATATATCAATTAAATCTATCTGGTCTATTGTGTCACTTAAAGCTTCTGTTTCCTTATTTATTTTCATTTTGGATGATCTGTCCATTGGTGTAAGTGAGGTGTTAAAGTCCCCCACTATGATTGTGTTACTGTCGATTTCCTCTTTTATAGCTGTTAGCAGTTGCCTTATGTATTGAGGTGCTCCTATGTTTCGTGCATATATATTTATAATTGTTGTATCTTCTTCTTGGATTGATCCCTGGATCATTATGTGGTGTCCTTCCTTGTCTCTTGTAACATTCTTTATTTTAAAGTCTATTTTATCTGATATGAGTATAGCTACTCCAGCTTTCTTTTGATTTCCCTTTGCATGGAATATCTTTTTCCATCCCCTCACTTTCAGTCTGTGTGTGTCCCTAGGTCTAAAGTGGGTCTCTTGTAGACAGCCTATATATGGGTCTTGTTTTTGTATCCATTCAGCCAGTCTATGTCTTTTGGTTGGGGCATTTAATCCATTCACGTTTAAGGTAATTATCGATATGTATGTTCCTATGACCATTTTCTTAATTGTTTTGGGTTTGTTTTTGTAGGTCCTTTTCTCCTCTTGTGTTTCCCACTTAGAGAAGTTCCTTTAGCATTTGTTGTAGAGCTGGTTTGGTGGTGCTGAATTCTCTTAGCTTTTGCTTGTCTGTAAAGTTTTTTTTTTTGTTTGTTTGTTTTTTTTTTTTTTTTTGTCTGTAAAGTTTTTGATTTCTCCATCAAATGTAAATGAGATCCTTGCCGGGTAGAGTAATCTTGGTTGTAGGTTCTTCCCTTTCATCACTTTAAGTATATCATGCCATTCCCTTCTGGCTTGCAGAGTTTCTGCTGAGAAATCAGCTGTTAACCTTATGGGAGTTCCCTTGTATGTTATTTGTGGTTTTTCCCTTGCTGCTTTCAATAATTTTTCTTTGTCTTTAATTTTTGCCACTTTGATTACTATGTGTCTCGGCGTGTTTCTCCTTGGGTTTATCCTGTATGGGACTCTCTGCGCTTCCTGGACTTGGGTGGCTATTTCCTTTCCCATGTTAGGGAAGTTTTCGACTATAATCTCTTCAAATATTTTCTCTGATCCCTTCTCTCTCTCTTCTCCTTCTGGGACCCCTATAATGCGAATGTTGTTGCGTTTAATGTTGTCCCAGAGGTCTCTTAGGCTGTCTTCATTTCTTTTCATTCTTTTTTCTTTAGTCTGTTCCGCAGCAGTGAATTCCACCATTCTGTCTTCCAGGTCACTTATCCGTTCTTCTGCGTTCTTCTGCAGTTATTCTGCTATTGATTCCTTCTAGTGTAGTTTTCATTTCAGTTATTGTATTGGTCATCTGTTTGTTTGTTCTTTAATTCTTCTAGGTCTTTGTTAATCATTTCTTGCATCTTCTCAATCTTTGCCTCCATTCTTATTCCGAGGTCCTGGATCATCTTCACTATCATTATTCTGAATTCTTTTTCTGGAAGGCTGCCTATCTCCACTTCGTTTAGTTGTTTTTCTGGGGTTTTTTCTTGTTCCTTCATCTGGTACATAGCCCTCTGCCTTTTCATCTTCTCTATCTTTCTGTAACTGTGGTTTTTGGTCCACAGGCTGCAGGATTGTAGTTTTTCTTGCTTCTGTTGTCTGCCCTCTGGTGGTTGAGGCTATCTAAGAGGCTTGATGGGAACGACAGGTACTTTTATATGTGGAATTGTTTTCTTAGTTCCCTGTTCAGATTGTTCATTGTTAGTGTGTTGAAATATAACTGATTTTTTTCATTTTCTATTTATATTTTCTTCCTTTGCAAACTTCAATTATTCTAAGAGTTTTATGGTGGAATCTTTAAGATTTCATGAGCTGTGGTGAGTTTTACTTCTTCCTTTCTCTTTTGGATGCCTATTTGTCTTTCTTGCCTAATTGCTCTGTCTAGAATTTCTAATACTGTGTTGAATAGTAGTGGTGAAAGCTGGCATTCTTTTCTTGGTAGTTATATTGGAGGAATAGTTTTCAGTCTTTTACCATTGAGTTTAATATTTGCTGTGGGTTTTAGATTTTTTGCTTCCATTATGTTAAGCTAATTTCCTTCTATTCATAGTTTGTTGAGTATTTTCATCATAAAAGGGTGATAAATTTTGTCAGATGGTTTTTGTACATTGATTGAGGTGATATAATTTTTTTTCTTACTGTTAAAGTGACATATTACACTGATCAATTTTGTATGTTGAACCATCCTGGCATTCTAGAAATAAATCCCAGGTGTTTATGGTGTATAATCTTTTTACTATGCTGCTGAATACAGTTTGCTAGTATTTTGTTGATTAATTTTGCGCCGATAATCATCAAATGTATTGCCCCGTAGGTTTCTTGTAGTGTCTTTGCCTGTTTTTTTATATCAGGGTAATAGTAACAGCTGCAGGTGACCTAAATTAAAGCAATTTTGCATTGCAAAGTAGTTACATCAGATTGATTCTACCATTGTAGTTGTTTTCCAGGTGGGAAAAATACCTGGTTTTACTACTCTGCCACCTTCCCTTTAGCTGTGCCCATGGGTACTTTTTGTAATATTTGAAATATCTTTCCTGTGATCTGTTGTGTCTGAGTTGTCTGGGACAGTATTGGCTACTGACTTCTCCTGTCCTTCCCTTAGGATTTGTATCATCCACCTCTCATGCAGTAGCTCAGTTGGGGCTAGAGGAAGAGTCCTCTGTGCTTCCCAGGATGGATATGATCCCATTTTCCACAAGATGAGCCCAGATAGGGCCTGACCCAGATAAATGGCTGTTGGGGGAGGACATGACTTCAGGGCTTGGTTCATATCAATCATATCAAGAACCTGTCCTGTTTTAATTGTGTTTTGGTGATGCCATCACCAGTGGCCACACCTCATCTCCATCTTTCCTTCTCCATTCTTAACACTTTGCTGACTTGTCATGTTTAATACTAGTCATTTTTATTCTGACTCCAGCTGAGACTATTCCCCACCTCTCTGGACTGTTTACCTCACTGATTCCTCACACTGTTCCCTCCTCAGTGCTTTCCCACTTTGTAGTGTCCTAAAGAGTGCACATGTCTAATAATCCTTAAACACCTGTTACCTTTTTTTCAGTCAGATTTTTCTGGGCCTGAACAAGACTTCTGCACAGCATCACGTCATCAGCAGATATAATTCTGCTAAAAACCATTGAGAGGACTTCCCTGGCAGTGCAGTGGCTAAGACTCCACACTTCCACTGCAGTGGTCACGGGTTCGATCCCTGCTTGGGGAACTAACATCCTGCATGCCGCATGGCACGGCCAAAAAAAGAAAAGCTGTTGACAGAAGAATAAGCTGTAGAACATGCCTTTCCCCTGGGCCACACCCTTTCCTCACGTCCTGTGCCTAGTGAGGCCTGCACCATCCTGTGACCTTAGGGACCCAGTATTGCACAGCAGTTGCTTCCTCAAGCTGACCCCAACTTGCTTTTCCTGAAAACAGTTTCATGGACTGATTCTTTGATGTGTCGAGTGACATTTGTGATGATTTTGCTCCCTCTCAATAAGGTTAACATGTACTTCATCATCACTTCTTTACTTTCAGGCTGTTGGCATGGAGTAGAAGATAAGGAAGCACCTTCTCAACAGAGCATTTCTGTAGATGGAGTGTCACAGATCTGGTTTCTCAAGGCAGGTTCATCTCCCCAGAAGGCCCAGCCCTTTGAGATGTGTGGCCCAGTCTTGGGAGATACTTTGCACTTGCCTGAGCACCAGGGAACACATCTTGGGCAGAAACCATACACGTGTGGGAATCGATTCTATTTCTCTGCCAACCTTCAACAGTATCAGGGGCAGCACATTGGAGAGATACCCATCAGAAGTTCTGTGGACAGAGCCTTGTTTATAAAGAGCCACACAACCCATGTGTCAGGGAAATCCTTTTCCTGTAGGGAGATAGGGAAAGACTTCTTAGCCAGCACGAGATTTTTCCATCAACCAGTCACTCACACTGAAGAGAACCCAAACAACAATAATGAGTGTGAGGCTGTCTTTCACAGTGGAAAAATGCACCACAACTGGGGAGAAGGCAGGAAAGCCTTTAGCTGCACAGACACACTTGTTGAGAACCAAGGAGTCCACACTAGAGAAGGGCTTTATAATTGCAGCAAATGTGGAAAAGCCTGTACCCGAAGATGGAACCTCATTCAGCACCAGAAAGTCCACACTGGAGAAAGGCCTTATAAATGTCATGAATGTGGGAAATCCTTTACCCAAAGCTACAGCCTCAATAGCCATAGGAAAGCTCACACTGGAGAAAAACTTTATGAATACAGGGAATGTGGAAAATCTTTTAGTCAAAGATCCAAACTCATTCAGCATCAGAGAGGTCACCCTGGAGAACGGCTTCATCAGTGTGATGAATGTGGAAAATCCTTTAGCCGAAGCTCCACTCTCATTCACCACAGGAGACTTCATACTGGAGAAAGACCTTATGAGTGCAGTAAATGTGGGAAATCCTTTAAGCAAAGCTCCAGCCTCAGTTCACATCGGAAAGTCCACACAGGAGAAAGGCCTTATGAGTGTCAGGAGTGTGGAAAATCATTTAGCTGCAAATCTAACCTCATTATCCACCTGAGAGTTCACACTGGAGAAAAGCCTTATGAGTGTCAGGAATGTGGAAAATCCTTTAGCTGCAAATCTAACCTCATTAACCACCTGAGAGTTCACACTGGAGAAAGGCCTTATGATTGTGGAGAGTGTGGAAAATCCTTTAGTCAAAGATCCATCCTCATTCAACATCAGAGAATTCATACTGGAGAAAGGCCTTATGAATGCCATGAATGTGGGAAATCTTTTAGCCGAAAGTTTAGTCTCGTTTACCACCAGAGAGTTCACACTGGAGAACGACCTCATAAGTGAAGAGAATGTAGGAAATGTTTTAGCTGCAAATCTAACCTCGTTGAACACCTGAGAATTCACACTGGAGAAAGGCCTTGTGAGTGTGGGGACTGTGGAAAATCCTTTAGCCAAAGTTCCAGCCTCATTCAACATTAGAGAGTTCACAGTGGAAGATGTCTTACAAGTGCAGTTAATGCAGGTAATCTGTTAGCTGCTAATCTGATCTCATTCAATATCAGAGCCTTCAGACTAGTGAAGTGCCATAGATATGCTGGGATGTACAGTTTACTTCTAGTATAATTACGCTGGAGGAGAGAAGTTGTGAGGGAGACATCTGCCTGAATTAAAGCCCATATATCCGAAAGTCTGCAGTGGGGAGATTTCCCTAAAGTTCCAGGTATGTGAGAATCTTTAAGGAACTGTGTTATAATTTCTTACCTGCCCAGGACCCTTGCCAGCTTTATGTTAGTGCCATCTATGGCAGAATTCATTTCACCTCTATCACCTGGGAAGTCCACAGTGTGCAAAAGTTACCTCCCAACATACTCAGGGAAGCTGACCTCTGTCCCATCCCCATTTGCGGGGGAAGTGATGAGTAGTCTTAGCTCTTATGGGGTCCTCATTCCCTTCTCATTTCCAAAGTAGGGCGTGGACCCGACCTAGTCTGGGCCCAGTGGACCCTCTCTGAGTTCCATTGGTGACTTGTCGGGAAGCACTGCATTTTCAGGGACACGTTAGTTTCTGGTGACACTTCTCTTGGATTTTCCCAGCCTCTGAGTTACCAAGCTGGGAACTGCATGTCTCCTATTGCTTTGCATTTTGTAATAATAAAGATATTAGTGTTTAAGCCACCTTTGGTCTTGGGGTTCTATTCACTGTGTGAGGTGATCTGAAAACAACTGGGCTCTACCAGCATTAAGGACTGCACAGCTCTCATGGAGGTCCCATGCTTTGTGTGCCTCACATGTCACTATGATTAAGAATATAGCTGTCTTTCTGGTTTTGGCCTAATGTACATTGTTGCCCAGGATCTCCTAGGAAAGACTGCAGGAGACTGCAGGGTTTCAGGGTCCTAATTTGTGGACTGGGTATCAGGGTTTTTTGTGGGCTCAGAAAACACCCTGAGGAGCCAGGAAGTTATGACAGCCTCCAGTGCTTCTGATAACAACACAAATTGTTTTTCTTATTCACAGTAAATATCACATAATGCTCAGCAGTTATCCTGCAAAAAACCACATGCCCTGATCCCCAGAGTTCACTAGATAATGCCACTGTAAGACTAGGGCCAGAGGGAACCATCTTGGTAAAGGAACCCTGGAGCGGAGGAGAATGCAGTGAAGTAGATGGAGTATGCCCCTTCTAAAATTGCATCAACAAATGCTCCATTGACTGTGACTGTGCAGTATCAGTGGGCACAGATGCCCAGAAATTCTCAGAACCTCCAGGCAAGTGTATCTTTTGGAGCTGAGGTCATTGTGAAAGAAAATAAGCTATTGGTTTTCTGGATTCCTATAGCCTCTCTGGGATGTTCACCTAAAGGCCATTGCTACACAGAGAAACAAGCATAGAGAGAAAGGAGATCCCTTAGTCCAGGGTCCCCAACCCACTGGCCTCGGACCGGCCCGCTCCTAGGCCTGTTAGGAAGCGGGCTGCACAGCAGGAGCTGAGCAGCGGGCGAGAGAGTGAAGCTTCATCTGCCACTCCCCATTGCTCACGTTACTGCCTGAACCATCACACACACCACCCCACCCCCCAACCCCCTCCCCCTGTCCGTGGAAAAATTGTCTTCCACAAAACCAGTCCCTGGTGCCAAAAAGGTTGGGGACTGCTGCCTTAGTCCACAGTGTGGCATTGTGACCAGCCAGCATTCCTGTTAACTCAGGTGGGAAGGAATCTATTACTCATCAGTATTTGCTACCACTAAGGCAAGGCTGCTCCTCCAAGGTCATCAGAAAAGAGAGGCAATATAGGATTGCCAGGCCTGATTTTCTGAAAAGAGTGGGATATCTATATTTTTCTTTTGAACCATTTTGTAAATTTTTATTCAGGTATAGTCAACATGCAGTATACTGTATCTATTTGAAGTATACAATTTAAATTTTACATATAAACCCATGAAACCTCATCATAATCACAATAATGAACATGTCTCTCACCCTCAGTTTACCTCAGGCCCTTATCCTCCCCAGGCCTCCAGGCCATCATTGATTTACCTTTATTTATAATAGATTATTTTGTGTTTTCTAGAATTTTATATGATTTTATTCATAAAATGTTTACTTTTTTTTTTCTGGTTTCGTTCATGGTTCATAATTATTTTCAGATTCTTCAATGATCCATAGTAGTTCATTCCTTTTATTGCTGAGTAGTATCTTTTCTATACTTATAGCATTTGTTTATTCATTTGTCTGGTTAAGAGAATTTGGGTTACTTCCAGTTTTGGCTATTGTGAGAAAAGGTGCTAGAACATTTGTGTGTAATTCTATGTGTATGTATATATTTTCACTTGTCTTGTGTTAGTAACTCAAAGTATAATTCCTGAGTCATAGAATAGGTGAATGTTTAACTTACAAAACTGCCAAATGATGACCTAAAATTATGGTTTGCTTTTGTATACCCACCAGGTTTATGTAAAATGCTTCCACATTCTTGCCAATACTTGGTATTGTCAGTCTTTTGAATTTACACTTTTAGTAAGGAAGCAGTAGTTTTAGTTACATCTCCCTAAGGATTCATGGTGTTGAGCATTTTTTTCATGTGTTTATTTGCCATCTGTTTATCTTCTTGGTGAAATATCTGTTTATATCTTATTCTTATTTTACTTTTTTATGTTGTGACTATTTCCCTTTTCATTAACAAGTAATCAGCTCATTTTTGTTCCTCAATTTTTGTGCATTCTGTACAATGTAATTACCGCATACACCATATACTTACAATTTTAATCTGCATTGTTCCTATATTCTTAAGTCTAGGCTTTCAATAATACAGTTAAGTCCTGGTTTGTAGTGTTTTCCAATTTCCCTGATATAAATACTCCCACCATGGCCAATTTCAAACTGCCAACATGATGTCACCGAACATGGAGTTGGGAAAAGTTGCCAGAGGTCCATCATTCTAACTCCGCCATACTGTTCCAGTAGCTACAATAACCTGTAGGACACAGATGATAATAAAACATAATAAAATTATTTGGAAGTGACAGGTTTTGAATATTTGTTTCATGAAGGTATAATTGACTGAACATATAAACTGCATGTATTTAAGGTGTACATTTTGATGTTTTGATACATGCTTACACCCTGAAACCAAAATTTTCATTGGAAACAAAAGACAATCTATTGATATAGTAATGGCACTTATTCAGTTAAATTATTGAGTTCACTACTTCAATTATGCAAGAAACAAAAGTAGAGCAGGGAAGATATTTCAAGTACAGGCAGGTCTTGAGGAAAAAAAACCCCAAACTTTGAAAATGTTTTTCTCACAAAGGATCAGAAGGAATGCATATTAGGGAATTCCCTGGCGGTCCAGTGGTTAGGGCTCTGCACTTCCGCTTCAGGGGGTCTGGGTTCGATCCCTGATGGTGGTCTGGGAACTAAGATCCCACATGCTACTCAGTATGGCCAAAAAAAAAAAGCGTATTAAATTAAAAGTTGAGATGCAGTTTTCCAGCATTTTATTTTGGAGTCAAAACCATACTGTTTTCAGTATGAATCCTCTAGTATTTTGTGTCTTTGTTCTTGTTGACAGAAAAGCCATAAGTAATCCAACATAATTCATAATAATTGGGATTCTGTAAAGTGATTGGGGAATTTCAGTACATTTTAGAACAATCAGAGGGAGCACAGTTATAATTTAAAGTGTTATTAGCTCTAGACATTCTCAATATTATCACCCATATTTAACAGGGGAGCAGATTTTAGGCCCTAATTTCTAAGGTTATCCAGTGCATATAAACTAGGATTTATTGAAGACTCTTTCTCTCTATCTTTTTGTGTTTGTCACATATCAATTGTCCATATTGGGTGCATACTGTAATAACAAATATAATTAGCACTAATGTTTTGGGAAGAAAATAGTTGCCTATTGTCCACAGGTATGGGGCAGGATCTTGAAGGGCATATCTCACGAGCTACAAACGTACAGCTGTATACAGGCATCTGGCAGGGGCTAAAAGAGCACTATGGGAATGAATCAAACAGCCAGGACGTCATATCGAGAGAGTGAGAACAGATGCTACTGTATGTAAGCAAATCCAAATGTTACTGAAAGGATCCTCAACCATAATTGATTCGTTTCATACATATACAGGTGGGGAGGAAAGTGTGTGTGTTAAATTTATCCTCATGTGTATTTACACGAACTTTTCCAGGTAAATTTAAACACGAAATAAAAAAAGGAATTAGTAGACAAAAATAACACATTAAATGAGAAAATAAAATGACCAGAAATCATGTTGAAGACATATCAAAAAAATATCTTTGACATACAGATCAGGTTCATTAACTTAAAGTGAGAAGTAACCAATTTTGTTTAGATCTGAGACACCACCATAGAAGTTAAGTGTCCTAGGAGGAATGGCATCTCATGGTGGATTACGGCTACATTGATCCCAACCATTGAGGCCCCTATACCTCACATAATTCAAGTGAATGTGCCATTCAATCTTCACAGGCCAATACTTTGCTCTTACATGTATTCTAGCCAGTGCCTATTTTAACAGCCTCTCCTTCACCTACATAGGAACTCAGTACTATACACCTTTACTTAGTTGTCCATGGGATACCGCAACGGTTCAGCCATCACATACAACCTCAACTGACAAGAACTTAATTGGATCCAGCTGTCCCCACGCACCCAAGTATGGCGCTACGTTGATGACATCCCCTCATGAGGGGATTTGCTAGACACTTGTGCAAGGCATACATTCATCGTTGTGCTTACAGACAGCAGATGGGCTACTGCCCCACATGTTTCAGCTTCATGCCACCCCAGTGGATTTCTTAGCTTCATCCAGTGTGCCTAAGGGCTACTCTATTGCTTATGTAGTTAAAGGGCAACTTTCCCTGGCCTTCCCTTTAAAATACCAACTCTAGAGACTTCCCTGGCGGTCCAGTGGTTTTTTAATTAAAAAAATAATAAATACTAACTCCAGCCATTCAGGATGGTCACTATAAGGTCCTGACCAAAATTCCTGTTGGCAATATATTAATTCTTGGTTGCTCATGTCAAATGCTGTTTTCAAGATTTTAGCCCCCAAGGTCTATTGGTTTTATTTCCCTAAATACTTCTCACTTCTGCAGGCATATCCTCCTCCATATCAGACTTCCCTCTCTTTATATGACTTGTAGTATCTGCATTTGGGGACCACATATAACCTTTTGGCCTCCTGCCAAAAAAATTCTGTATCTTGATTGTGGTTGTGCCTACATGATTCTACACGTGATAAAACTGCATAGAACTACACACATGCACACATGTAAAAACGGTGAACTGTGAAAAAGATAGGAGGATTTAACCAATGTCAAATTCCTTGTTTTGATATTAAGGTTACATAAGTTGCTACCACAGAGGAAACTAAGTGAAAGATACTCTGTACTATATCTGCAACTTCCTGTGACTATACAGTTATTTCGGAATAAGACATTGAAAAAAACAAAACAACAGATCATGTGTCTTGTCTTGCTAAATCCCCACAACTTCCCAGAGCAGTAAGAATACAATCCAAATTTCTCATCATAGACTCCAAAATACATGCAGCAGCCCCTGCCCCGCTCATCTCACTACCTACCAGTCTCCCGCTCCAGCCCTGCAGTCTTTCACTCTATACCAACAAGCCAAGCTCTCACTAACCTTGGGGTGTTGATACATGCTTTTCTCTTTGCAGGGAATTTTTTTTTAATTAATTTATTTATTTATGGCTGTGTTGGGTCTTCGTTTCTGTGTGAGGGCTTTCTCTAGTTGCGGCAAGCGGGGGCCACTCTTCATCGCGGTGCGTGGACCTCTCACTATCGCAGCCTCTTTTGTTGCGGAGCATAGGCTCCAGACGCGCAGGCTCAGTAATTGTGGCTCACGGGCCCAGTTGCTCTGCGGCATGTGGGATCTTCCCAGACCAGGGCTCGAACCCATGTCCCCTGCATTGCCAGGCAGATTCTCAACCACTGCGCCACCAGGGAAGCCAGTTTGCAGGGAATTTTTCTTCACTTTCGCACCTGGATGGAGTCTTCATTGCACTGCGTAGCTGTACAGTTCAATGTCCCATTTCCCCACATTTACAGATGTGAATGCTGAGTACTGAGGAGAATGGACATGACCAAGGTCAGCCAGTTGGTAAATGGCACAGCTCAGGCGAATTAGAAAAACAGTCTGTCTCTAGAGTCCAAGCACTTAGCTACTAGCCCACACTGCCTTGCTTCACATGTGAATTGAGAAAAGAAGATACAAGGCCAAGCAATCCAGTTCCAAGCTTCACCTTTTGTTTTATTATGAAGACAATAATATGTTCTCTTTAAAAAAAAAACAAAATATATATGGAAATGCAAAAGGCCTATAATAGTCCAAGCATTTTCTATTTTCTAAAAGAGAACAAATTTGAACTTTAAAGACCTGATTTCAAAACTTACTATGAAGCTATAGTAATGAGACTGTGTGGTATTGGTGAAAGGATAGACAATGGAGCAATGGAAGAGTCCAGAAATAGAGCCACATGCATATCATTAATTTATTTTCAACAAAATTGCCAACTTAATTTTAAAATGATAATATTTTCAACAAATTATTCTGAAAAACTGTGATATCCTCATGCATAAAAGTAAAGAACCTCAACCCTTCCCTCAAAATATTCACAATTGAACTCAAAATGGACCACAAACCTTAATATAAGAGATAGAAATATATACCATCTTAAATATAACAGGAAGAATGCTCTTTGTTCTTGCTTTAGGCCAAGATTTCTTACATAGGAAAAAAAAAAACATAAAAATATGATAAACTAGACTTTAATAAAATTAAAATTTCTGGGGACTTCCCTGGTGGCGCAGTGGTTGAGAATCTGCCTGCTGATGCAGGGGACATGGGTTCGAGCCCTGGTCTGGGAAGATCCCACATGCCGCGGAGCAACTAGGCCCGTGAGCCACAACTACTGAGCCTGCGCCTCTGGAGCTTGTGCTCCGCAACAAGAGAGGCCTCGATAGTGAGAGGCCCATGCACCGAGATGAAGAGTGGCCCCTGCTTGCCACAACTAGAGAAAGCCCTCGCACAGAAACGAAGACCCAACACTGCCAAAAATAAATAAATAAATAATAAATTTTTTCAAATAAAAAAATTTTTAAATGCATATTCTTTAAAAAAAATTAAAATTTCTTGCAGTTCAAAAGGTACTGATAAGGAAATGAGAAAAAAAATCGATCTACGGCCTAAGAAAAAATATTTACAAAACCTATATCTGACAAAAGGCAGGTATACAGAACATGTAATAAGGTAAACACTACTAAAAAACTAGGCAAAACATCTGAACACATATTTCACTAAATATGATATATGAATCATAAGTAAGCACATGAAAATATTCAGTATTATTATTTAAAGAAATATGAATGAAAACCACAGTGAGGTCCCACTGCACACTCATTTTAATGGTAACATTAAAAGACTGACAATATCTAGGTGTTGAAGATGTGAAGAAAAGTGGAACTCTCATACATTGCTGGTAGGAATGCAAAATAGTACAAATAAATTTGGAAACACTGGCAGTTAATGAAGTTAATCATCCACTTATTCCTAAGTATAACTATAAGAGAAATGGAAACCTGTGTCCACAGGAATACTTGTACGTATTGGCACGTTTCCAGGAACTTTATTCTTCAAAGCCAACAACTAGATAACAAAAACAAACATCCATCCACAGATGAATGGTTAAGAAATTGTTATATTTATAAATGGAATACTCCCCATCAATATTAAGGAATAAACTACTGATACAGGGGGAAAAAAACCCATCAATTTCAAAGCGTTATAGTAAGTATGGATGTGTGCATCATCTATATCAACAACAGCCTTAGAGAGACCAAAAGCCTTTCTACTGAGATTGGACGTTAACATCCAACAGGAAAACAAAAGAAAGCCTGGGATCTGGCCCTCAGCTGCTCAGTTCTGATAGGCCACCCCAGGTGACATAATGAAAGATTGGCTCCTCACCTTGAGACAGGCTGGGACCTGGGACCTGAGACCCTTCACTGCAGTGCTTGCACCTGGACAAACGTCTTCTTGAACAACAGAATACAAAGAAACTCTAAGGGACTAAAAATAAATATATGCATGAGAAGTTGGGGCAAATTATAAACAATAAGATATGAAAAGGCCAAAACCCAACTGCCACCTTTGAGGTGACTGCCTGCCAGGGGCAAAAGCAGTGTAGTACGCATGATGCCTGCACAGAACACCACCAAGGGGGCAGGCAGACCCACTAATCCGCTCCTGCTCTCCCCCCATTTAAGAGACCAGCTCGCCTCTTCGTGAGGAGAGAGCAAGTGCATCTATTACTTGTTTTTGATCCCTCCTGCTGCAGCACAAGTCCCAATTAAGCCTTGCCTAAATTTCTCATCTGTCCTCTTATCAATTTCTTTTTATTTTTTAAATTATTTAAAAAAATATTTATTTATTTATTTGGTTGCCCCGGGTCTTATTGCAGCATGTGAACTCTTAGTTGCAGCATGCATGTGGGATCTAGTTCCCCGACAAGGGATCGAACCCGGGCCCCCTGCATTGGGAGCTCAGAGTCTTAACCACTGGACCATCAGGGAAGTCCCTGGCCTCTTAACCAATTTCTATTGATTAAAGAAATCCAAGAGGGATTTCCCTGATGGCGCAGTGGCTAAGAATCCGCCTGCCAATGCAGGGGACATTGGTTCCAACCCTGGTCCGGGAAGATCCCACATGCGGTGGAGCAACTAAGCCCGTCACAACTACTGAGCCTGTGCTCTAGAGCCCGCGAGCCACAACTACTGAGCCCACGTGCCATAACTACTGAAGCCTACGCGCCTAAAGCCCATGCTCCACAGCAAGAGAAGCCACCACAATAAGCCTGCGCACCGCAACTAGAGAAAGTCCACACGCAGCAATGAATACCCAATGCAGCCAAAAAAAAAAAAGGCAAAAATCCAAGAACCCAAGTCGGTAACCATCTCTGAGCTATACTAAATGGCTCAAGATTAAGGGCCACTGAGAGATGGGAGAGACCCTGCCGCACCCCCTCAAGTTAAATGAGCTGTGTCATTTCCTGATTAGGAATCTTGCCATTTTTTTTGGATTTTTGTGTGCGTGCGTGTGTGTGTGTGTGTGATTTTAGTTCCCCGACCAGGGATCGAACCCACGCCCTCAGCAGTGAGCGCGGAGTCCTAACCACTGGACCTCCAGGGAATTCCCAGGACCCTTGCCTTCTTGCATTCTGGCCTCTTTACCACTCTTGCCAGCCTCTATACATATGCCCTCAGGTAACATCCTCATGGTGCCCCCGACAGCGGTCACCTGTGCCTCTGTCTTCTCGTCCCCTGACTCACCCACATGGGTTGTCCTGCCTCATTCCTAAACTTTGGCCACTTCCAGCCATGCCCTTCAGAGTCCAGCAACTCAAGGATCTCGTGTCTGGGAATAAAGACGCAGACGTAGAGAATGGACTTGAGGACACGGGGAGGGGGAAGGGTAAGCTGGGACGAAGTGAGAGAGTAGTACTGACATATATACACTACCAAATGTAAAATAGACAGCTAGTGGGAAGCAGCTGCATAGCACAGGGAGATCAGCTCGGTGCTTTGTGACGACCTAGAGGGGTGGGATAGGAAGGGTGGGAGGGAGATGCAAGAGGGAGGGGATATGGGGATATTTGTATACATATAGCTGATTCACTTTGTTATATAGCAGAAACTAACACAACATTGTAAAGCAATTATACTCCAATAAAGATGTTTTTAAAAAAGTAAAAAAGGATAATTTAGGGGGAAAAAAAGGGATCTCATGTCTGCACCTGACTTAGACTGCTGAACCCCACCCTCTCCCCCACCGCCCCATGTCTCCTGCCCGGGCATCACATATTTTCCCCCTCTTTTGGAGACTACTTGGATCCAGATCTTGGTGTTTCTAGTTCCATTTTCTTTATGTATCCCACAACTAGTATTTAGTAGCAATAGGTGTCAGCCACTGTTTCAGAGGCATAAAGCAGAGAAAATCCCTTCCCACAGGTGGATCACAACTTTTGTTCTTTTATGCTTTCTGTTTCATTCTCCTACCCTTGGCCATTTAGATGTCATCTTCAATCTGATCATCGGACTCACTGATTCATTCTTTAAATATCCCCATCCTCCTATGTATTCTACTCAGTCCTTTCTTTATCAATGTTTTCCATAACCAACATTTTCCCAATTTTTTTGAAGCATATCTTCTTGCTCCTGTGGCTTTTTTCTTTCCTCATGTCCTGGATTATTTTATCCTCTTATTTTAATTTCTTTGTACTTCCAATTCTTTAAACTATATAACATATGTTGCTTACTATGATTTCTGTGAGGTTGCGATTCTTCTTCTGTATCTAGTTACTTTTCCCTGGATGTATGAGTTGCTCTGTGTGTGTATGGAGGAATGGCCAAGGTCAGGCCAGATGCCCTGGCAGATGCAAGAGTATGAAATGAGGAGATGGGCCAGGGAAGGGAGCCCAGTTTTCACCACACTAGGCGACCAGGCTCATCTATTTTCATCTTAACTTAGCCAGGATGGAGGCGTCTCCTGAGCTGTCATCCCAAAAGTCTGCGGGATGAGAGGGGATGGCCTGACAGCCCAGGGGCAGCTGATCTGCCTGACCTCTCCTCAGACCCTCTTGCCAGATATTACGGTCTGTTCCAGCACCACAGTCTGAAGCTGGTACAGCTGGTAATTACTGAACTGAGGCCATGTAGGTGGTAACTGAAACCGCTTTTCTGTGTGTGTGTGTGTGTGTTTGTGAATTGGCAAAGGGTTTTAGGACGGTGGGGAAGGGCACAAAATATGGAACACTTCCCTAATTTGTGTGTCATCCTTGTGCAGGGGCCATGCTAATCTTCTTTGTATCGTTCCGATTTTATTACATGTGCTGCCAAAGCGAGTATGAAACCACTTTTCTTTTGCTTTTCTTTATATATATATATATATATATATATATATATATATATATATATATATATATATATATATATATATATATATATATATATATATTTGGCTGCGTTGGGTCTTCGTTACTGCATGCGGGCTTTCTTTAGTTGCATTGATCGGGGGCTGCTCTTCGTTGCAGTGTGCAGTCTTCTCATGGCAGTGGCTTCTCTTGTTGCAAAGCATGGACTCTAGGCATGCGGGCTTCAGTAGTTGTGGTGCGTGAGCTCTGTAGTTGTGGCTCATGGGCTCTAGAGTGCAAGCTCGGTAGTTGTGGCACACAGGCTTAGTTGCTGCACGGCATGTGGGATCTTCCTGGACCAGGCCTCGAACCTGTGTCGCCTGCATTGGCAGGCGAATTCTTAACCACTGCACCACTAAGGAAGTCCCTGATAATTTGGTTTTACTGAATTTTGTGAAACTGTGAAGCCACGGGGAGCGGCGAAGTTTTTTTTTACCAGAGGCAGTCTGAGCCCTGCTCTGAGTAACTCGAAGCCACTGGGGAGCTTCCGCAGAGGAGGCACGTGTCCAGACTCGGTTATAACAGGGTCCCTATGATGGCTGCTTTGGGAATAGAAAGACTTGTGTGGGAATTCCCTGGCAGTCCAGTGGTTAGGACTCCGTGCTTTCACTGCCGTGGCTCTGGCTTCAATCCCTGGTCAGGAACTAAGATCCTGCAAGCTTTGTGGCTCAGCCAGAAAAAAAGAAAAGAAAGGAAAGAAGACTACTGGGAGGAGGGGAAGCCAGTTAGGAGCTGACCTCATTAATCCAAGGGAAGGATGATGGGGCCTGGGCAGTGCAGGTTAAAACGTGGTTTGATTCTGGATATAACTTGAAAGCAGATAATGTTAGGACTGCTGCAAAAGTCCCTTCTCTCCAAAAAACATTCCATCTGCTTCCCTATCTCTTCTCTTATCTTCCAGGTGGTTACTCACTCCACAAGAAGTCAGGAAACAGAAGTGTTGAGTTTTCCTAAAATCTCTTCCTCCTGCTTTCCCCCTAGTGAGTGTAAGACCCCACCCCTCCCACCACATTTTCAAACCAGGAGCCTCTCCCCATTTTAACCCCTTCCTCTTCCTCAGTCCCCACAAGTCCATCAAACATCATGTGCTTTCTTTACATAAAATAAGCACTGCTATTTCCCTTCCCACTAAATGATCTTGGTTTCAGCCCCTACGATTTATTTGTTGGATTAGAAACCTCTCCTTTGGGGTCCTGGGGCACCCTCTGACTCATCAGCCCCGATGCACAGGAGGAGAGAATCCCCCCCACCCCCACCCCCGCATTGTGCCACATGGCTTGAGGGATCTTAGTTCCCTGGGTCCTCAGCAGTGAAAGTGCAGAGTCCTAACCACTGGACCGCCAGGAAATTCCCAGAAGGAGAGAATCTTAGCCTTGTTTTCTGCTTCACTTGCAATCCACTGGTCTTGGAAAATTGGAAAGTGTTAACTTTGTATAAGACTCACATAGGACAAAACCTGATGTGAGATTAAACATTATATCCCCACTTAAGTGCGAATGTTGTTATATTTCACTGCAGAAATATGTGTGTTTGATTGTGGCCTATTGCCCCAGGCCCAGGGCTGTTATATAACACCATACTGGAAAGCTGGAGCTGCAGCTGATGAGGATTCCAACAGAGATTCCATCAACAGTCACACTTTATCCAATCACGTCTTTAAATGCATTATTGTCCCTGATCCTATAAAAGGGAGGAGCCTTGGGAAGGCACATCAGATGAACCCAGTTCAGAAAGTGAGTCACACAGCGAGTCCTCAGCCTTCAGCTCAAGATTACCCAGTCTGAAGTTCAGTCTTCTGGAGGAGGTGAGTTTCCCATTTCGTGTGTGTGTGTGAGTGTGCATGCGTGTATATTTATGCATAGCTGTGGGGAGAAAATTCCTAGGTACAAAGATATGGAAGTCTCTCAGGCATGGGGGGTGGTCGATTATGACAGCTGCTCTGGCTGTGCAAAATCTGGCCTGACTGAAGTAGACTTCTCCTAGGAAAGTCTGTTAGTTTGGCATTGCTTTTTGTTAATTTTATGTTCTAGTAATTCATTTTTATTGCATCTTGTGGCAGTGGAGGTCCATGGCCGATTGAGATGATGGTGGGGCTGAAAATGAAAGAGTGTGTGTCAGTTACCAGTGAATGCTCCACATGCTTCATATGTATCAATTCTTTTAGCTCTCATGGCAATTCTGAGCTGGGTGTCATTAGAGATCAGAGCCCCCATGACAAGGATGGAGGCCTGATGGGTAACGTGTCTGGGGTCACACAGCTTGTAAATGCCAGGCTCCAGGTTGAGAACATTGGCAGTCTGGGGGGGTTTTGTTGTGTTTTGTTTTTTATTGAGATATAATTGACATATAACATTGTATTAATTTCAGATGTACTGCATATGATACAATATTTGCATGTATTGAGAAATGATCACAGTAAGTCTAGTTAACATCCGTCAGCATGCATCATTACATCCCTTTTTCTTGTGATGAAAATTCTAAATATGGCAATTTCGAATTCCAAGGTCCTAGCCATAATAGTGCTCCGAGGCCTTGTTTGTGTGAAATTGAGTGCATGTCTGCAAATGTGACCAAGTGGTCTGTGTGTGCCTGGGGTAGTCCAGAAAGAGAACCCATGGGACTTCCCTGGCTGTCCAGTGGTTAAAACTCCACACTTCCAATGCAGGGGGCGCAGATTGGGTCCCTTGTTGGGGAGCTAAACTCCCACATGTCATGTGGTGTGGCCAAAAAAAAAAAAAAGAGAGAGAGAGAACTCCTGGGGAGTCCCAGATGAAGGAGGAGGTATGGATTATACAGAAAAATGAAAAACAATAGAGACCAGTATACCCGGGTGTAGATAACCAGCCACAGCACCTAAGGTGGGGTGGGAAGGGTGAGGACAGGCCCAGGCAAAGCCTGGTGGAACCACGAAGGACTTAGTGCTTTTCCCTGAGAGCAAGAGGGAGCCATGGAGGGAATTAAGTGGAGCAGTGGAGCATGACCTGAGCAGATTAGCATTTTAAAAAGGTTGACTAAATAGGTGTGATAAGTGGATTAGGGGAAGGCAAGGATGTGTTCAACTTTCTCCTATAGGGTTTTGCCTAGAATCATCTTTGCCTCATTCATTGATGAGATCAGGGTGGCTAGTTTTATCAGATCAGCAGGTGAGGTTGACACAAAACATGACATCAGTTAACAGAAATTAATTAGGTATTTGGGAGCCCACATATCCCAACAAACACCCACATTTTCAGATTTTGTGGCACGACGTTTGCTTTAAAAGAAAACAACAACAAATACAGGGACTTTCCTGGCAGTCCAGTGGTTAAGACTCTAGCTTCCAATGCAGGGGGCGCGGGTTCCATCCCTGGTCGGGGAACTAAGATCCCACATGCTGCGTGGCGCAGCCAAAAGAAAAAAGAAAAAAAATCTGGGAATTCCCTGGTGGTCCAGACTCCGTGCTTTCACTTCCAAGGCTGCGGGTTCGATCCCTGGTTGGGGGAACTAGGATCCTGCAAGCTGCGTGGTGCGGACAAAAATAATAATAATAATAATAATAATACAAGTCTTTGAAATGTTGACTATATATAAAAAAACACACACACAAAAAAATAGAGCAATGATGTAGAAAGAGGATTAAATCTTTTATCTGTTTGACATCCCAAGGGGTATGCCTGTGGTTGCCAAGATCATTGATTTGCAGTCACAAATCAATATTGAATAATACAAACTCAGTTTCTCCTCTGAATCCTACACTCCAGTAGAAAAGGATAGGCAATACAAACAGCTCAATACGGACTTCCCTGGTGGTGCAGTGGTTAACAATCCTCCTGCCACTGCAGGGAACATGGGTTAGAGCCCTGGTCCGGGAAGATTCCACATGCCGTGGAGCGACTAAACCCGTGCACCACAACTACTGAGCCTGTGCTCTAGAGCCCACGAGCCACAACTACTGAAGCCCGCGTGCCCAGAGCCCGTGCTCCGCAACAAGAGAAGACACCGCAATGAGAAACCTGCGCACCGCAACGAAGAGTAGCCCCCGCTCGCCGCAAGTAGAGAAAGCCCATGCGCAGCAACAAAGACACAACGCAGCCAAAAATAAATAAATAAATTTATTTTTAAAAAGAAAGAAACAGATCAATATAAAATTATAACTTTGATAAGATCAGTGAAGCAAAGACAAATGTTTTTCATAAGGAAGGAAAAAAGAAAGAGGTGAAAGTAAAATGAAAATTTCCTGAGGAATGTATCATTGGGCTGACACGGGTTGTAGCTGAGGTGGTTTTGCAGGTGTTTGTGTCTGATGTAGGAGTTTCTAGCACAAGATGAAATCATGTATATGGATTCCAGCCTGTCCTATTTCATTCACTTTCTTGTCAATTGTTTGTAATATTTTGTTTTCTTATAATGACTGAAAGAACATCTTTGTACTAGATCGCCTTCTTTCAGTTAAATCATGTCCAATTACAACTTAAGACGCTATTTACTGTTTAAAATTGAACTATTTAAATTGAAATGTAACGCACATACAGAAAAAAGGAAAAGTGAAAGTATATAGATTGGTGGATTTTTACAGAGAAACACTCGTGTGTAACTGCCTCCAAGATCAAGAGGTAGACTATCGCCAGCTAAAATTGGAAGTCCAGCATCACAGGAACTCTCTCTTTAGTCCCAGGCAAACTGGGATGGGGTCGTCCTATGGAGCCCTCCATATGTACCTATCCCAGGATCTACTATTGTTTCCAAAATTTTAACCAACCTCCTAAATAATATTGATAGTATTTATATGGTTTTCAATGAACATAAACGAGAAGAAACAAAATGTATTGTTTGGTGCCTGGATTATTTCCATGTTGTTGCATGAAGAATTTCTTCTCATTGCTATCAAAAATGCCTCTACATCAATTAATTGTGATCTGTCCCATTGAATGTTGGACATTTAGATTATTTACAGCATAGGAATATTATGAATTATGTCGATAGAAACATTATTGTATATGCCTTTGTTGCACATGAGTATATTCTTCCGTTGAGTACATGCCGAGGAGTAAAATTGATGAGTCACAGGGAATGCATAAATACAGATTTAGCACATATTAGTCAAAGCATTTCCAACGTGAGTACTCACCAGCAGTGACTGAGAGTGCCAGGTGCTCCAACCCATGTCAATGCTGACTCTATTTTATTTTAGTGATTCTGGTAGGTATATTGTAGCACGTTGTTGTAGTTTTATTTTGCATTTCTGGGATGACTGATGAGGTTGCGCTTTTCTCCATTTGTTTATTCACCAGATGTCTAGTAGAATTCATCCATGAACTCAACTGAACCTGAATTTTGTTTGTTTCTTTTCAATCATACCAGTGTTGTAATTTATTACATATCTCTTCTAGTTTGCAGTTCTTAAACATCCACCAGTTGTTGAAAGAGATCCCCCAAGAAACAAGTCAGCACAGATTGAATCCCTGAAGTTGCGGCTCTCTGAGAATTCTTGTTAAGAATGGCTTTAGACCTCAGAATCTCCTTTCAAGATGAACCATCCAGGAAGGATCCTGGGTCAGATAATCTAGAGCTTAAACCCAGCCAAGGATCTGCCATCCAGGAGGGAGAGGGGATCTCTGAGTTCCGGAGCACTCAGCTCAGCTTATTTCAAAACAGCAATAACTCATGTGCAAGGCAGGAGCTGCAAAGACTCTATAAATTATTTCACTCATGGCTGCAGCCAGAAAAACACAGCAAGGATGAAATAATTTCTCGTTTGGTCCTGGAACAGTTTATGATCAATGGCCGCTGCGGTGACAGGTCCACTTTACAAGAGAAATGGAATGCAAGCGGCAGAAACCTGGAGAAATTCATGGAAGATCTGACCGATGATGGCATGAAGCCACCTGGCTTAGTAAGTAGAGGGTTCTGACCCCCAGGGTGAGGGGCATGGGAGTGTAAGGAATAAGTAGTCTGTTGGAGTTGCCTGGAAGTAGAGAAAGAAGTTATTATAGATAGTAATCAGGCTTTGTTCACAGGTCCACGTCCACATGCAGGGACAGGAAGCCCTCTTTTGTGAGAATATGCCCTTAAGAGAAGTCATTGTTCACTTCACAAAACAGTTGTCGACAGGAACTCCAGCAAGAGAGAACATGGGGACACCTTTCTGGACTCCTCAAGATACTTCCCTGGAAACAAGACAAAGTGAGTGGGGAAAGGCCAGGTACCAGAGGGATGATCTGTGTGGACTCTTTCTTGGGTATAACTTCACTGAGTCACTTTTTCCCCCGCTACAGAAAGTGAAGGTAAAGAAAATGGTGGCAACATTTCTTTGAAAACATGTCAAGTAAATGACCGTATTGCTAGTCCAAACAATCAAATACCTTTCCTACTCATTATCCAAGAAGAGAACAGTCCGAGGCCTGAAGAAGGAGGTGTTTGTTTGGAGAATCCACTCAGCTCCAGAAGAGCAGGTCCAGGCCCCTCCAGGTCCCAGGAAGGGTCCCTGAAAGGACCCTCCTATCAAGATGTCATTGTGGAGGTGGAACCAGAGTTTCTTTTCAAGCCAGACCAGGTCACCCTTGAGCCTGTTTCTACCCACCAGAGCACTGAGGGGAACTCTGCACGTGGGGAACACCAAGAAAGATTCCACGGAGCCCCAAAAGTATACAAATGTGAGACGTGTCCCAAGATCTTTAGGTATTCCTCTCGGTTAAAAGTTCACCAGAAAAGACACAATAATGAGAGGACATATATTTGTGCCGAGTGTGGCAAAGGCTTCTTCCAGGCATCAGACCTACATGTGCATCAGAGGATTCATGCAGGAGAGAAGCCTTTCATGTGCAGCATGTGTGAAATGGCCTTCAGCCACAAAACCAACCTTCGGGCCCACGAGAGAATCCACACGGGAGAGAAGCCCTATGTATGTTCCCTTTGCCAGAGACGCTTCCGCCAGTCCTCCACCTACCACCGCCACCTTAGGTTTCACCAGAAAATTGCCCTCAAAAGTGTTCCCTCCACGCTAAATGCTTCCTTGGCTATGGCCCCAATGTGATGTATAGAAATTATGTATGTGCGTATGTTTATTTCCATAGTACTGCTCTATAGAATATACTTTATAAAAATAATTAAAGGGCTTCCCTGGTGGTGCAGTGGTTGAGAATCTGCCTGCCAATGCAGGAGACATGGGTTCGAGCCCTGGTCTGGGAAGATCCCACATGCTGCGGAGCAGCTAGGCCCGTGAGCCACAATTACTGAGCCTGCGCGTCTGGAGCCTGTGCTCCGCAACAAGAGAGGCCACGATAGTGAGAGGCCCACGCACCGCGATGAAGAGTGGCCCCCGCTTGCCGCAACTAGAGAAAGCCCTCGCACAGAAACGAAGACCCAACACAAGCCATAAATAAATAAATAAATACAAATTAAAAAAAATTTTGTTAAAAAAATAATAATAATAATTAAAAAAAAAAAGTGGCAACTTCCCTGGCGGTCCAGTGGTTAAGACTCCTCGCTTCCACTGCAGAGGGCACAGGTTCCATCCCTGGTCGGTGAACTAAGATCCCACATGCCTGGCAGCACGGCCAAAAATAATAATAAATAAGATGAAAAATTAAAAAAGGAAAGAAAATAAATTTTAAAAGACAATTTAAAAAAAAGAATGTAATTTCCTGATTGTATTTTCCATTTATTGTTTCACCCCCCACCCCAAAAGAAAAAGTAAGTTTATGAAGAGCAGGGAATTTCTCAGTTTTGTTCACTAAAGTATCTCATGTGCGTAGAAAAGCATCTGGCACATTTCAAATAACCAATAAATATCTGTTGAATAAATGAATGGATGTGTTATTTTGGTGTTTATTCTTTAAAATTTTGGCGTGTGCCCCAAGTGAGAATGAAACGGAGCAGGACCCTATGCTCCTTGCCCCCCCCATGTCCTCAGCCTGCTTTTGTCTGTGGAAAAACTTCAGCAAAAGAATAAGTTTAATCAGAGAAGTGAGAAAATGCAGAGACAAAGGAAAACAGTCAAAGGAGACCAAATAATAATTGTTTAGTCATTAAGCAAAAATCAAGGATCTTTAGTTCCTCCTTAAAGACTGTAGATAATACTCTGAGCCATTTCCTGAGCTGTCTTGTAGATACTGAAACCCCCACCAGGTGGAAGAAGTTAACAGCATGATGACCAGGCTGTAGCCATGACATAAGCTGCCACAATTCTGAGAATTGGCCTCAGAGAAATAGGGAAAGAACGGACCCTGAACCTGAAGACTAACTGTGCTTAAAACAATCAAGAGAACGCTGATCAGAGCACAGATGACCAATTTCAAGATGACTGTTAGAGCTGACTGTGCTGTTTCTGCATGTGGTCCCCTCCCTCTGTCTATAAAAGCTGTTGCCCACTGATTGTCGCGGGGGGTGGGTGTGGGTGTGGGGGTGGAGTCAGCCTTAGGACAGGCGTCCACCCTCCCCATCCCCCGGTTGCCGGCATCCAAAATAAAGCAGTTTACTTTCCACCAACCTGGCCTCTTTATTGGCTTTTGAGTGGCGAGCAGCTGGACCCCACTTTCGGTTACAATAAGACAGTGAGTTCCAAGCTCAGTGGTCCAACGAGACTTTCCCTGCCTGCTGCCCTGTCCTCTGTCCACACCCTTTATCTCTGGTGCAGCCACAGGCACCTAAAAAGGTGGGGAGCGGAAACTTGGAAAGAGGCCTTAACTGAAGAAAGGGACCCTTTGTATTTAAATAATATATAATCATTTAATTTACTGGCAATTTAATAGCTAAACTGGACCTAAAGAAGACTGGGGACTGAAAGTTGCAGAGTGCAATTTTATTAACAAATACCAGAAAAGTCCAATGTTTTCCATGCACTTCTTCCAGTAGATGGAGCGTGTGGGGGTAGGGAAGGCTTATATGCAAAACCAGTTTGAAAGAGCAGTTTGGAGAAAACGGATTCTGTGTACAGTCGAGGCAAAAGCTCACATGCTAGTTATTGCGAACACATTTGTGATCTGGCTTCCAATAGGAAATTAGGGTTCAGTCTCATTGAGAAACTAGAAGGTGCCCTGTAGAAATAGCCTGAATCCTGGAACAGGGGCATTCTGCGGGGTAAATTGTGACAGTTCTCTGATTCCCTTGCTATCGGGCTGGGATAATGCTCCACTATGTGGAGAAGCCCATTCATCCATCCTCTTTCCTGGGCTGTCTCCAGGTATTTTACTATGGTGAATATTCTTGCAAATCTTGGTATGAAAGAAGGCTTTTCTTTGGAAAGACCTCTGTGAGATGGGTTGTGAAATAACAGCAAATAAATATATATATTGGACTCTGCCCGGTTCCCCAGCACAGCGCCCCCAAAACCCTTGTATTTTCCTAAGAGATAAGAGCACTAGGAGCTTTTTGTTTGTTTTTGTTTTTGGCTGCGACACGGAGCTTGTCGGATGGTAGTTTCCTGACCAAGGCTCGAACCCGCACCCACAGCAGTGAAAGAGTGGACGCTTACCACTGGACCTCCAGGGAATTCCTCTGGGAGCATCTTTTGTTCTAAAATTTGATCTTGGACCCTGGCTTCTGACACAAAGCACCTAAATCCTTTTAAATTTCCTGGATGAAAGGAGTGTCTTTGGCTTTAAATGAGGTGATGCTTGGTGGGCTCCTGGATGGCTTCAGGATGGGGACTGATCACCAGAAAGACCGAACTATGATTAGAAGCTTGGAACTTTCAGCCCCACCGCACCCCTGCATCCCTGGAAGTGGAGAAGAACTGGAGATTGAGTTAATAATGAATCATGCATTCTTAAGTTCAGGACTTGGAGATCTTCCAGGTTGCAGAACACATCCATGTGCCAGGAGGGTGGCATGCCCCTACTCTACAGGGACAGAAGCTCCTGTGCTCGGGACCCTTCCTGATCTCTCCCTCTGTAACTCTGTCTGGCTGTTCATCTGTACCCTTTATCATACCCTTTAAAATATAATAAACTGTTTAAGTAAGTGAGTATTTCCCTAAATTCTGTGAACCGTTCTAGTGAATAATCCAATTCGAAGAGGGCAGTTAGGGGAACCTCTGATTTGCAGCCAAATCAGACAGAAGTTGTAGGTAACATGGGTACCCACTATCTGCAATTGGCCTCTGAAGTGGGGGGCAATCATATGGGACTGAGTCCTTAACCTGAGGGATTTTCACTAACCCGAATTAGTGTCAGAATTCACTGAATTGTAGAACACCCAGTTGGTGCCACAGACAATTGGTTGGTGTGAGAAAACAGCCACACTTCTGATGTCAGAAGTGTTGAGTGTGGTTACTTCAAAAAGACACACGCACCCCAATGTTAATAGCAGCACTATTTAAAATAGCCAAGTTATGGAAGCAACCTACGTGCCATCAACAGATGAATGGATAAAGACGATGTGGTATATATATACAATGGAATATTAGTCATAAAAAAGACGGAAATTCTGACATTCGCAACAATATGGATGGAACTAGAGTATTATGCTTAGTGAAATAAATCAGACAAAGATACATACTCTATGTTATCACTTATATGTGGAATCTAAAAAAAAGAAATAAGTGAATGTATATGATAAAATAGAAACAGACTCACAGATATAGAGAACAAACTAGTGGTTACCGGTGGGGAGAAGGAAGGGGAGAGGGACACAATATGGGAAGGAGACTAATAGATACAAACTACTATGTATAAAAGAAATAAGCAACAAGGATCTATTGTACAGAACAGGGAAATATAGCCATTATTTTCTAATAACTTTAAATAGAGTATAATCTATAAAAATCTTGAATTACTATTGTATTGAATCATACCTGAAACTAATATAATATGGTAAATCAACTACACTTCAATGAAAAAAAAATAGTGTTGAGTATGGCAGTAGAGTGAGAGTAAAGGAGAAACACAAGTATTTTTCCAATACCCAGCGGCAAACTTTTTCAAAGTGGTTTTTACCCATTGTAGCACCATTAGCAATACAAAACATCTTGAATGTCCATGTCTTCTGAAATGCTTGGTTTTGTGACTGCTCTGACTTTAATACCTGGACCCCCGGGGTAGAGTTTATTGGAATCAGCAAGTAAGATAAATAAGTTAAAAAAAAAACAAACCAGCTCTTTCTCTCACACCCTCTGCTTAGCCAATATGCTTGGATTTTGCAGGTTAAATGCACAGTTGACACGTCTCCCTGACACACCAGCTGCCTGTCTGACTCTACTTGGCATCACACACATCACACAGGTACTGAAATCATAAATAGAATGAGTGCCTGGCCTCCACCCAGCTCCAAGCTCAGTGATTATATGCAGAGTTCAACAATACAAAGGTGGATTCCCACTGGTAACCTCCTGTGCATTCGACTGAGGTGGAGAGTCAGCTACAAGTCCAGACTAACACGTTTGGGGAGTTTCTGCTTCTAAATGAAACGGGAGAGAAGGGGGCAGGGCACAACCTTTAAAAGAATGACATAGCTCAAGGCCATGACCCAAACTGGTTAGAACCAAATAAATCCAAGATGGCGGATGAGTTGACTTCCACCAGACCTTGAGCATCAGTATATACTCACTGTAACACATCAGCACACTAAGTGACACACCCACAGTCACCATGACAGATCCCAGACCAACCATAAAAGGCCAAAAAGTGGGTGGTGGCCCAATTCCTAGAAATTCCTACCCCTTCCCCAAAATAGCTGGAATACTCCTCCCACTCATTAGCCTATGAAATTACCCACTCCTATAAAAACTGACAACCCCATACCCTGGTGCCGCTCTTGCCTTCTGAGATGGTCCACACTCTGTCTGTGGAATGTGTTTCTCTCTAAATAAATCCACTTCTTTTTAAAAAATATATATATTTTTAAAATTAATTTATTAATTTATTTATTTTTGGCTGTGTTTGGTCTTTGTTGCTACGCACGGGCTTCCTCTAGTTGCGGCGAGTAAGAGCCACTCTTCATTGCGGTGCATGGGCCTCTCATTGCAGTGGCTTCTTTTGTTGTGGAGCACGGGCTCTAGGTGCACGGGCTTCAGTAGTTGTGACATGCGGGCTCAGTAGTTGTGGCTCACGGACTTAGTTGCTCCGCGGCATGCGGGATCCTCCTGGACCAGGGCTCAAACCCGTGTCCCCTGCATTGGCAGGCGGATTCTTTTTTTCTATTTTTTTTAAAATTAATTAATTTATTTATTTTTGGCTCTGTTGGGTCTTCATTTCTGTGCGAGGGCTTTCTCTAGTTGTGGCAAGCGGGAGCCACTCTTCATCGCGGTGCGTGGACCTCTCACTATCGCAGCCTCTTTTGTTGCGGAGCATAGGCTCCAGACGCGCAGGCTCAGTAGTTGTGGTTCACGGGCCCAGTTGCTCCGCAGCATGTGGGATCTTCCCAGACCAGGGCTCGAACCCGTGTCCCCTGCATTGGCAGGTGGATTCTCAACCACTGCACCACCAGGGAAGCCCAGCAGGTGGATTCTTAACCACTGTACCACCAAGGAAGCCCCCCCAGTAAACCCACTTCTTACCCATCACTTTGTCTCTCACTGAATTCTTTCTGTGACAAGACATCAAGAACCTGAGCTTCGTTAAGTCCTGAGACCAGGTGTGTTATCTCAGTTAAAAGAACGTGGGTTCAGGTCCCAATCTGAGGCCCACAGTTTCATAAACAGAGGGTTCCTGTGCAGAAAGGAACCAAGAAGGTCACTGGATTTTTCTCTGCAGGTGGGTTGCCCTCTGTTTATTCCAAGTGGAGCTGGCTTACCCCTTACAGTTGTGAATCCAGTTTCCTCTTTAAGATATTTATTTATAATTGAAAAATGAATTCATTAAAATATTTAATAGTGATTATGTGTAGGAGCATTGTATCCCTTCCTATGGAAACCCAAATAAGGCTTGGGGCTACTCTCTAGCTGTGACCCTGTTTACCCTCACCACAGCCCTGATCACTGTAAGATTTTTTTGTTTGTTTTTGGGTTTTTTTGGCCGCACCGCATGGTGTGCAGGATATTAGTTCCCAGACCAGGGATTTAACCCAGGCCCAAGGCAGTAAAAGCGCCAAGTCCTAACCACTGGACTGCCAGGGAACTCCCAGAATTTTCTTTTTATTCATTTGTAATCCACGTGGCTCCCTCACTTCATCCCAGACTGACCTGTGTCCTTTCCTGACAGTCCTCTGATTGCCCCCTGGGAAGTCACCCCAGACTCTAAGATCTTCTCAGTCTACTTTGTTGTCCTGAGGACACTGGTCATCTGACTTTGTCTTGGGCATTTACTTAGCACAGGCAAGAGAAACCCCCTCTCTGAGCCTCGGTTTCTTCCTGTGCAAAATGGAGAGGATGGGGGGGGCCTGATCCCAGGGCTCCGAGAGCAGGTAAGGAGAGGATGCACTGGCCACACCCACATCCCCACCCTGCCCCGACAACGCAATTACTGTGGGGCATGGTCGCCCTAGTGCTAGCTTGCCGGCGGTGTCCTGGGGGGACAGGGAATGACTAGGGGGAGCACCCTGGGCATCTACAGCTCAGGTCTGTCCCGGGAAATACTCTTCAGGCCCCCCACTCCAAGAGCGCTTTCCATCACTCTGCTCTAATCGCTGCCAGACCTCCTCAACTTGGGGGATATCAGGAGTGAGGGGCACTGTGCCTCCTCCCAGAGTCTCTGTGCCTTCTCTGGGCTGCACCTATACGGAGGCCTGGCTGGGCTTGGGGACGTGGAGCCTCCACCTGCTGTTATCCAATGGAGGTCTCGCTGCTCGCAGCTTACAAACTCAATTACATACTCACAAATGGCCATAGAAAAGAAAGGTGCCTTTAATCAGAATGCTGACAATCTGGGGAGATGGTGGACTCAGCGTCCCCCAAAAAACACCTCTAGAGATTCTGCTCGGCCATGAAAGTTTTAAAGGAAAGGAGGGACGTCATCTCAGTTAATCATTGAGATTGCAACAGGAGGGAAGGGGGCAGGGCACAACGTTTGAAAGGATGACATAGCCCGAGGACATGACATAAATGGGTTAGAACCAAATGGGTCCAAGATGGTGGACAAGTTGACTTCCCCTAGACCATGAGCTTCATTATATGTTCATTGTAACACATGAGTGAGCTAAATGACACACCCATAGGTGCCATGACAGTTCTAAGGCGACAATAAGGATCAAAAATTGGGCGGTGGCCCAATTCCTGGAAATTCCTGCCCCTTCCCAAAATAGATGGAATACTTCTCCCACTCATTATCCTATGAGAAATTACCCACCACTATAAAAACTGACAACCCCACACCCTCGTGCCCTTCTCACCTTCTGAGATGGCCCACGCTCTGTCTGTGAAGTGTGTTTCTCTCTAAATAAATCCACCTCTTCCCTATCACTTTGTCTATCACTGAATTCTTTCTGCGATTAGACATCAAGAACCTGAGCTTCATTAAGTCCTGAAGCCAGGTGTGCGATCTCAGTTGGAAGACTGTGGGTTTTGGCCAGGTTCAAGTCCCAGCACTTGGGTTCAAGTCCCAATCAGGGTCTTGGCCAGGTTCGAGTCCCGGCACGTGGGTTCAAGTCCCAATCTGAGGTGCACGGTTTCAAGATGGCGGATCAGAGTCCTTGCCATCCTCCACTGCATGCAGGCTCGTGGACTTCTTGTGATCTTCCCCTAGATGTTATCTTGTTCACACAGTTTGTTTGTGAGATCATTGAAGGGGAAGCTAGGGAAGAGATCTGGTCATCTGTTAATTACTTATTTTTCATTTCTGCTTCTTTGATCTACAGAAAGAAATGACAAGTTAGGCAAGGTATTCTGTGATTAAAAGACTTGAAAGGTGTGCTTGGGCCGGAGATTAGTAGAGCATGCGGGTGCCTGGTTTAAAAGTTTGTTACAGTATAACTTTGCTAAAATGACAAGAAAAGGGGCTTCCTGCTGAGGGCCTTGTCGCTGGCCACTGGTCTAGTGGCTAAGATTCAGCGCTCTCGCTGCTGCAGCCTAACTGAATTCATTCTCTGGCCGGGGAAGGGAAATCCTGCTTCAAGCCGCTGCAGGCCGAGGCCACCCGAGATCAGAAGGATCAATAAAGTTTGCAGAAACACTTACTTAAAAAGCCCAAATTCCGCAATGGTTTTCTGGGAAGAGTTTTTATAGGCAAAATTCGGGGTGGGCTGCAGGGTGTGTAACCCTCCTCTGATTGGTTGGTGATAAGGTAACAGGGTGGTCTTTCAGGAATCTCAGTCATCAGCCTTCTGGTTCCAGCCAGTCTGGGGTCCATGTGCTTGTGTTCAGCCAGAAGCTACCATCCTCCACATGGGTAGGGGCCTCAGATCCTGCAGAAGAACTCAAAAATATATTGTTATGTATATCCCTTGAGGTGGAACCAGGACCCTGCTTTATTCCTGCGCTATTGTTTTCTTGACCGTTCCTCCTTTGTTTCTGCATTCCCTCCCTTCCCTAATTAGTGACTGTATGGATATGCCCTTTGGAACTCAGAAAAAGTCTAGGAGGCTGAAGCTTTTTTTCAGCCACAAGGCATGTAGGATTCTAGTTGCCCCGACCAGGGTTCGAACCCGTGCCCCCTGCAGTGGAAACATGGAGTCTTAACCACTGGACCACCAGGGAATCCAACGAACGTAAGGAGGGGTTTTGTACCTCAGAGGGCCCTGCAGGGTCCTGCTCGGTTTCATTATGAACATTTCTCACAGCAACCTACCTGGAGAAGCAGATTTCTGGGGGAAATGCACGGTCAGAGAAGTGAAGTGTTTTCCTATATGATCAGGCCCAGCCGTATGGCTGCTCTCTTGCTCTCTGTACATCCCCTGCCCGATCAGTCCTTGTCTCACTTACACCCCACTCACCTGACTGACCTCCCTCTTAATCATAAAGCCTAATCAGTAAATGCCTACATACTCCCCCCACCCCACACCCCATCACCTCAGCTCGCAGGATCTTAGTTCCCCGACCAGGACCACGAGAGTGAAAGTGTGGAGTCTTAACCACTGGACCACAGGGAAGTCCTTGTTCTA
Organism: Balaenoptera ricei; assembly: GCF_028023285.1. Lineage (NCBI taxonomy): Eukaryota > Metazoa > Chordata > Mammalia > Artiodactyla > Balaenopteridae > Balaenoptera > Balaenoptera ricei. The sequence continues at coordinate 1,006,064 of NC_082657.1, read as the reverse complement.
ATCTTTAGATTAGGACTATCTCCACTGTGACAGTTTATTAAAGGGACTGTGAGGGGAGTGCTCCTCTGCCAGTTTTCCTGGCAACAGGTGAGCCAACCTGATGTCAGTTCTTCCTGGAACAGGCAACCTCCCTCTTCCCTGTGAGAAATGGAATATTTCCTGTCATGTCAGTAAACAAAGGATGTCACAGTCATCAGTGATTGCAGCCACAGCCTATGGTGAGCTGGTGAGCCCCGAGGGAACTCAGGAAGGAAACAGAGAATACCTGCCATCTAGCAGCCATCAGACTGCAGCCACTGCCCACGGTGAGCCCTGAGGGAACTCAGGGTGAGAAAACACAGGACACTGGCCTTGGGTAACTAAGGTGCATATCAAAGGAATGATTGCAGTGAGCCCAGACTCTTGCATCTTCCCATACACAGAAAAGCACTAAATTCCTTAACTTGAGATTTCTAATTTTCTTTTCATTTTAAAGTATATTTATTTATTTATGGCTGCGTTGGGTCTTCGTTGCTGCGCGCGGGCTTTCTCTAGTTGCGGCGAGCGGGGGCTACTTTTCCTTGCAATGCGTGGGCTTCTCATTGCGGTGGCTTCTCTTGTTGCAGAGCACGGGCTCTAGGCGCGAGGGCTTCAGTAGTTGCGGCATGTGGGCTCAGTAGTTGTGGCGCACAGGCTTAGTTGCTCTTCAGCATGTGGGATCTTCCCGGACCAGGGCTCGAACCTGTGTCCCCTGCATTGGCAGGCGGATTCTTAACCACTGTACCACCAGGGAAGTCCCTAGTTTTCTTTTATTAACAGTAATCTTTTGTTCCTACCACCTGCCCTTTGTTGCAAAACTCCTGTATATCCTGGCTCCCCCCTCACCTCCTCGGAGCAGTTCTCTCAAGGTTACTTGAGATGCTGCCACCCGGGCTTCAAGTTCGAAAAATTTCCACTGAATAAAACATAACTCTCAACTTTTAGGTTGTATGTATTTTTTTAGTCGACACCTGGTAGCGAAGACAGCTGCCCTGTCCTGCCCGTCATCTGCTGCACACAGTGGGGTGTGGCTCCAAGAACTTTTTGCTTCAGGTGGGTGAGATCCCCCCACCTATTAGACCATCGATGTCTCTGCCGCTGACCTCAGGCATTCCTCAGTCTTGAGGCTGGGCAAGTACAGGGCTTGCAGGACTGCTGGATGCAGCCCAACACTTTCCCAAGGTCACACAGCAGGAAAGTTTTGGGGTCTAGAGGTTGAATACAAACTCCCAAGACTGACCCCAGAGCTGGGTTTAAACATTTTATCAGGGCACGTGAAGCGCTTCATGCCCCACCAGGGCTGGTGGCAGACAGCAAGGACCAGGGAGGCTCAGCTGCTGCTGCTGCTGCTGCTTTTTGAGTTGTTTGAATTCTAACCATGACGGTTTTCCCTCATTCCTCTGAATCCCAGAGCACTCACCGTCTGCCTGCACAGTCCTCAAGGGGGCGTCATCGTCTGTCAGCTCCAAGGGCCTCTCCCATGGGAGGCGTTTCTCTCAGACACAATTTCATTATGTCCAAAGGCTGGCTGCGTCCGCCTCCACCTTGAGCCCAGCACACAGTCGGCTGACCAAGAAACTGGTCTTAAAGAGAACTAAATGAAAAGCAGAGGGCTCTTCACACGCATGTTGTCTGAAAAAAAATGCACGACCTAAAAGTTGAGAATTCTGTTTTATTTGGCGGGTTTTCTGAGGACTTCAAGCCCGGGAGGCAGCCTCTCAGATAGTTGAAGGGGTCAGGGAGGAGCCAGGATCTAGAGGAGTTTTTGCAACAAAGACCATGTAGTCGGAACATCAAAAGATTACTGTTAATTAAAGAAAAGCAGGACTTCCCTGGTGGCGCAGTGGTTAAGAATCCACCTGCCAATGCAGGGGACTCGGGTTCGAGCCCTGGTCCGGGAAGATTCCACTTGCCGCGGAGCAACTAAGCCCGTGCGCCCCAACTACTGAGCCTGCGCTCTAGAGCCCGCGTGCCACAACTACTGAAGCCTGTGCACCTAGAACCCGTACTCCACAACAAGAGAAGCCACCGCAATGAGAAACCCGTGAGTCCGCAACGATAGAGCAGCCCCCGCTCAGCGCAACTAGAGAAAGTCCTCGTGCAGCAGTGAAGACCCAACACAATCAAAAATAAATTTAAAAAATAAAGAAAAGCAGATATCTCAAGTTAAGGAATTTAGCTCTTTTCTATATATGGGAATATGCAAGAGTTGGGGCCCATTGAAATCATTCCCTTAATCTGCACCTTAACTACCCAGGGCCAGTATCCTGAGTGCCTGAGTGGGGGGCGGGGCCGGGTCTGCTTCCTGCAAAAACAACTTAGGAATGTGTGTCAGGCCTTTATATCTTACATGGCGGATTTACAGCCCCGCTTTTGTCCTTTGAAAACTATGTATATACATCAGTGGCACAGAGATAGAGCTAATCTTTTAGTCCTATGGGTCTCTGGTTATTGACTCAAAGACCAGAGCCTTGGGGAATTCCCTGGCAGTCCAGTGGTTAAGACTCCGCACTTCCACTTCAGGGGGCCCGGGTTCCGAAGGCGGCGTGGTGAAGCCTCCCCCCCAAAAACCCCCCAAAAACCTGAAGTCTTCAGGTGTTGGGCCTGTTTGCTCAAGGCCATTCCCCCGTCCTTTTCCAAGATGGCCACACTCTTGTCTTCCTGTCTCGGTTATACATATATGTCTGTTTCTTATTAAGATATTTAACATGTCAAAGTACTGCACTTGGGGGTAGCATGTTTAGGGAGTGTGAGTTATGCATGTCTCACCTGGATGGACTCTGACCTTTTGACCTGATGAAGTCATAGAGAACACCTGTCAGAAACTCAAGCTATTTATCTGACCCTTACCATAAAATAACTCGTGATTCCTTAAGGACAAATATTTTCTGAGCGAGAGTCAATTACAATTCTCAACCAGGCAATTTTAACAACCTCAGGGCTTTTTGCTTTATAAGCCCCTGACTCTTTTTCTTCCCTGAACACTCTTTAGGGGTTACCTGTATCTGTGTCTCCTGAATTGCAAGTCTTAAGACTCCAAATAAACTCTTTTTAAAATTTGAAGCCTCTTGCATTGTATGTATATATATATATATTTTTTAAATTAATTAATTTATTTATTTTTGGTTGCGTCGGGTCTTTGTTGCTGCATGTGGGCTTTCTCTAGCTGCCGCGAGCAGGGGTTACTCGTTGTTGCAGTGCACAGGCTTCTCATTGTGGTGGCTTCTCGTTGTGATGCACAGGCTCTAGGCGCGGGGCCTTCAGCAGTTGTGACGCATGGGCTTCAGTAGTTGTGACTCGCAGGCTCTAGAGCGCAGGCTCAGTAGTTGTGGCACAAGGGCTTAGTTGCTCTGCTGCGTGTGGGATCTTCCTGGACCAGGGCTCAAACCCGTGTCCCCTGCATTGGCAGGCAGATTCTTAACCATTGTGCCACCAGGGAAGTCTTTGCATTATATTTTTTGCTACAGGCATGTAACAGGCATTCTACTGGCATGTAAAAAGCAATTAGATAATGTCGATGAAAAACTGATAGTCAGTCTAAGAAAGAAATAGAGGGACTTCCCTGGTGGTTCAGTGGTTAAGACTCCGAGCTCCCAGTGTAGGGAGCCCAGGATCCCTGGTCAGGGAACTAGATCCCGCATGCATGACACAACTAAGAGTTTGCACGATGCAACTAAAGATCCCACACGCTGCAACGAAGATCCTGCGTGCCACAACTAAGACCCTATGCAGCCAAATAAATAAATAAATAAATAAAATTTTTTTAAAGAAAAAAGAAATAGAATATTTGGGGCAGTCTGGTGGGCGTGGCTGGCCCATAGACTAGTTGGTTGTCAGGCCCTGACTTGTTCGGAGGCTGCTGTCTGCTGGTGGGTGGGACACCTAACCTCTACACAGCTAAGGGCCTGGGCAGAGGAAGAGTTGAGCTTGTGGGCAAAGATGGGCAAGAGAAGAATTTTGAGAATGACCACTCCTCTGCTAGATCAGAGAAGGTTGCAGGACAGGCCGGGAACTGAGAACATCACTAGATTTATCTTTGTAGTTGCCATGTGTTTAACAGCAAGAGGAACTGGATTCTAATAATCTATTTTCCTGTTTAAGACAATTATATTTGGAAAGTGGATCAATTAAATTGTTCAGTCATGATAGTATGTAGAAATGTCCCTTTGGATGTAAATGCCCAGGAAGCCCTGTGTTTCTCTCACTGTAGCCGTATCACTGTCAGGACTTGAATATTTTATTCATTTGTCATCCACATGGCTTCCTTCCTCACTTCACTCTAGACTCATTCTTGTATTCCCTCCTCTTCCCAGACTTCCCAGGCTGCCCCTTCTAAAGTTACCCCAGGGAATTCCCTGGTGGTCCAGTGGTTAGGACTCCATACTCTCACTGCCAAGGGCCCAGGTTCAATCCCTAGTCGGGGAACTAAGATCCCACAAGTCGCGAGGTGTGGGGGCAGGGGAGGGGGAATTGCCCCAAACTCTCTAGTCTCCTCTGTTTTATTTTTGCTTTACTTCAGAATCCTTAGGACCGTTTTACATTTTCTTGATTGATTGATTGATTGATTGATGCGGGATCTTAGTTCTCTGACCAGGGATCGAACCCCTTGCCTTCTGCATTGAGAGCACGGAGTCTTAACCACTGCACCACCAGGAAAGTCCATTTATTTATTTATTTTAAATTGAAGTATAGTTGATTTACAGTGTTGTGTTAATTTCTGCTGTTCAGGACAGTGATTCAGTTATACATATATATACATTCTTTTTCATATTCTTTTCCATTATGGTTTATTACAGGATATTGGATATAGTTCCCTGTGCTATACAGTAGGACCTTGTTATTTATCCACTCTATATATAATTGTTTGCATCTGATAATCCCGAACTCACACTCCTTCCTTCCCCCATCCCCCCTCTCCCTTGGCAGCAACAAGTCTGTTCTCTATGTCTGGTAGTCTTTTTCTCTTTCATAGATAGGTTCAGTTGTGTCATATTTTAGATTCCACATATAAGTGACAGCATATGGTATTTGCCTTTCTCTTTCTGATTTACTTAGTATGATAATCTCTAGGTCCATCCATGTTGCTGCAAATGGCATTATTTCATTCATTTTTATGGCTGAGTAGTATTCCATTGTATATACGTACCACATCTTCTTTATCCATTCATCTGTTGATGGACATTTAGGTTGTTTCCATGTCTTGACTATTGTGAATAATGCTGCTGTGAACATAGGGGTGCATGTATCTTTTTGAACTATAGTTTTGTCTGGATATATGCCCCAGGAGTGCGATTGCAGGATCATATAGTAGTTTTATTTTTAGTTTTTTCAGGAACTGCCATACTGTTTTCCATTGTGGCTGCACCAACTTACATTCCCACCAACAGTGTAGGAGGATTCCCTTTTCTCTACACCCTCTCCAGCATTTATTATTTGTAGACATTTTAATGATGGTCATTCTGACTGGTGTGAGGTGGTACCTCATTGTAGTTTTGATTTGTATTTCTCTCATAACTAAGGTTGTTGAGCATCTTTTCATTTGTCTATTGGCCATGTGTATTGGATTGGCCAAGAATTCCTTTGGGTTTTAAATAAAAATAAAGGACATTTTTCATTTTCAAGAACTTTATTTCAGGAACTTTATTGAACAGTGTATTCACCCTTTTGTTCCACTACCTTCTGCCATTTTTCAGGCAACTTCATAATTCCACCTTCCCAAAACTTTTTATCTTTTTGAGCAAAGAACTGTTCCAGGTGCTTTTTACAGTCTTCCAGGGAACTGAATTTTTTTCCATTAAGAGAATTTTGTAAAGACTGAAATAAATGGAAATCCAAAGGTTCAATGTCTGGTAAATATGGCAGATGAATCAGAACTTCCCAGCCAGGCTATAACAGTTTCTGCCTGGTCATCAAAGAAACATGTGGTCTTGTGTTATCCTGATGGAAGATTATGTGTTTTCTGTTGACTAATTCTGTACGCTTTCTTCGAGTGCTGCTTTCAGTTGGTCTAATTGTGAGCAGTACTTGTTGGAAGTAATCATTTGGTTTTCTGGAAGGTGCTCATAATAGAGGACTCCCTTCCAATCCCACCATATACACGTCACATTCTTTGGACAAAGACCGGCCTTTGGTGTGGTTGGTGGTGGTTCATTTTGCTTGCCCCATGATCTCTTCCATTCCACATTATTATACAGTATCCACTTTTCATTGCCCATCACAATTTGTTTTTAAAACAGAATGTTTTCATTACATTTCAGTAGAGAATCACGTGAGGAAATATGGTCAAGAAGGTTTTTTTCATTTAACTTATGTGGAACCCAAACATCAAAGCGATTAACATAACCAAGCTGGTGCAAATGACTTTCAACACTTGATTTGGATATTTCGAGTATGTCAGCTATCTCCTGCATGGTATAATGTTGATTGTTCTCAATAGCTCAGTTTGATCGCTATCACGTTTGAGTGGTCTACCTGATCATGGAACATCATCCAGCGAGAAATCTCCAGCACGAAACTTTGCAAATCACTTTTGACACATTTGATCAGTCACAGCACTTTCTCCATACACTGCACACATCTTTCCTTTCTGTGCTTCATTTGCGTTTTTACCTTTCTTGAAATAATAAAGCATAATATGCCAAAAATGTTGTTTTTTTTCCTTCCATCTTCAATATTAAAATGGCTGCAAAAAAATTCACCAATTTTGATTTTTTTTAAAATGCACTCTGATACGACAGCTCTCATGATACAATCTAACAAAATTGTTTCAAATCAAGTTAAACACAACTAAGCACTATTAGAGCCATCTTACGGAAAATACCGAACGAATTTTTTGGCCAGCCCAATTTTTTTTTTCCTTTGGAGAAATGTCTATTTAGGTCTTTTGCCCATTCCTATTGATCATTTATTTAGTTTCTTTGTGAGAATCTGACTCCATCCCTGAAACATGACCTCCTTTTCATTTCACCCAAAAATATGCCTTTTTGACATATTTATTTTGAACTAAAGGAAATTAAGAAGCAGTTAATGCAAGAAAGGCACTGTGTTCTCCCCTTATTTGCCTAAAAGCAGGACGTAAATTTACAAAGGACAAAAATTAATCACCAGAGAAAACTTTAGACCCTTATTAGCCTGGAGACAGCACAAGAGGAATTTGCATAACAAACTTTGCTAACTAGTGGCAAAAAACAAAATTCAGCTGATTAAATTTGAAGATCTAATTGGCTCTATTGAATGATTCATGTATCAGAGACCATCCCATCTAGCGATTAGAAAGGAGTTCCAAAGGGCTACAGAAAATGAAAGGTTTTTAAAGGCAGAGAGGGGGGTGAGACAAGGAGGTCATAAAGAACGAATTTGTGAACATTGATAAAGGGAAACCTCACTAATATGTGGTCAAGAGGCCAGAAGGGGAGCTCTCAGGAAATACCACTGGACATCAACTACAGGAAGAATTGTCAATTATAAACCCCAACAGAAGAATCATCAACAGGAAAGAATCATCAGTTACAGGCCCCAACAGGAAAAGATGTACATCGCATCTCCTACAAGAAACCTAGTACCCCAGCAACTCCACCAATGAGAAACCCTCATTACCCTAAACTCTCACTTTTCTCCAATAGACTTTCTTTCAAAATAATGCCTCCTGACTTCCTCCCTTTTCTCTATAAAATAACATCTCTCTCCTTTGTTGGACTTGCCTATGGTTTTTGCCATTGCTTGCTTGTTCTGATTTATAATTCTCTGCTATTTCTGAATAAACCCATTTCTGCTGGTAAAATAACTGTTTTATATTATTATTTTTTTTTAAATTAATTTATTTTTGGCTGCGTTGGGTCTTTGTTGCTGTGCACTGGCTTTCTCTAGTTGCGGTGAGCAGGGGCTATTTTTTTTTTTTTTTAAATGATGCTCTCTCTTTTTTTAAAAATATATTTATTTATTTTTGGCTGTGTTGGGTCATTTCTGTGCGAGGACTTTCTCCAGTTGCGGCAAGCAGGGGCCACTATTCATCGCGGTGCGCGGGCCTCTCACTATCGCGGTCTCTCTTGTTGCGGAGCACAGGCTCCAGACGCGCAGGCTCAGTAGCTGTGGCTCACGGGCCTAGTTGCTCCGCGGCATGTGGGATCTTCCCAGACCAGGGCTCGAACCCGTGTCCCCTGCATTAGCAGGCAGATTCTCAACCACTGCGCCACCAGGGAAGCCCCAGGGGCTACTCTTCACTGTGGTGCATGGGCTTTTCATTGTGGTGGCTTCTCTTGTTGCAGAGCACGGGCTCTAGGCACCCTGGCTTCAGTAGCTGTGGCACGTGGGCTCAGCAGTTGTGGCTCGCAGGCTCTAGAAAGCAGGCTCAGTACTTGTGGTGCACGGGCTTAGTTGCTCCGTGGCATGTGGGATCTTCCCAGAGCAAGGCTCGAACCCGTGTCCCCTGCACTGGCAGGCAGATTCTTAACCAGTGCACCACTAGGGAAGCCCCTAACTATTTTATTTTTAAGATCAACAGATTATTTCACAAAGGGCACTCTCCTTTGGGGGATAAAAAGCGTCTAGCCGGCATATTACCTCACTAGTGCTGGACAGGAAATTCCAGACTGACTGGTTAAGATTACATTCTTAGGAGAAGCTAAAACTGCAGTTAGGTTCAGATATTAAGTCTTGCTATGCTGACATGCGTTTAGCACAAGTGACTCCATTTTGGGCCTGTTGTCTCTTTTTTTTTTAACACTAGCTCTTATCCAACATTACTTTCCCACATTATTTGGCATCCCTAGAGACTCAAGTACTTTTTCCTTTCTTTGTTACACCTCAAATGTATTGTTCTTTGTCGAAGGTATTATATAAGATTGAATTCTAAGCCACTTCTTTTCCTTTTTTTAATGTCCTAAATTATTTATTAGGTAAGAATTTTACAAGCATTACTTATATTAGCGGTAACAGTGGAGCCGGAGAGCAACTGCGCCTTCTCCAAACTTGCGGCCCTTTCTAAGGCCGCGGTTCTTTCTGCCTTTAGATGTCAGCCCTCACATCACCCTGTGTCTAACCCAATTCTTTGAGTTACTCAACCCTGTCTCTCTCATGTATGTATAAACATGTCAATAAACTCCTGTTTGTTTTTCTCTTGTTATTGCCTTTTGTTACAGAGCTTGAGCTGAAAAGGTAAAAACTGGGTGGAGGAAAGTTTCCCCACCTACATCTCTAAATACTTTACAGTGCTGATGAACTGCAGACAACATTCCCCTGCAGTCCGCTTTCGGCCCCTTTAAGAGGAAAGGAAGCCCCCTCCCTTCGCTCTTGAAGCCTGGACGCCTTTTCGCAGCGTCCCTCGAGGTGCCCAAGGCTTCTTCTCCGCGGCGGCGGATGAAGAGCGCCCCTTCCCGCGGGCCTGTGGAGTTATGGGAACTACATTGCCCAGAACACACTGCACCAGAAGAAGAGCGGTGTTGCTCCAATGAAAGACCAGGACAGGGGCATTTCCGGTCTTAGGAAGCGTGTCAGGGCTGGACTTCCGGCGACTTCCTGGTTGAGGCAGCTTTTGTTTCCCTCGGACTTGTTTACCGTGTCAGAGGCAGTAGAGCTCTGAGTAGCGGTAGGGACTGCTGCTCCCGGCCCCGCTCCGCCCACAGAGTCCGATGGCGGCGGCGGCGCTGAGGGACCCGCCTCAGGTAAACGCTCGTCCTGCGGGCCCTCACCGCCCTCACCCCACCAGACACGGAAGACCCGAGTGCGGAGCGCCTGCCCACGTGCCCGCAGCCAGGCCGCGGTGTCCAGGAAGATGGGGTCCCTGTTTCTCACAGACAGTGTGATGGCGCGTGGGAGAGGGTTACAGGCGGAGGTACCGGCATGTGTAAAGGCTTGGAGGTAGGACTGAGCCCGGAGGCTTCTGGAAACTTGGGGTCCAGCCTTTGTTTTTAGGGGACAATGAGTGTGAGGGGGAGTCACGCCTGGACTGGCAAACAGAGGTACCTGGGAGCCATGGAGAGTTGTGAATGGAAGAGGAACACAGTCTGTGTTAGGGTTTTATTTATTTATTTATTTTTTGGCCGCACCACTCGGCATGTGGGATCTTAGTTCCCCAACCAGGGATAGAAACCAAGTCCCTTGCAGTGGAAGCGCAGAATCTTAACCACGGGACTGCCAGGGAAGCCCCTATATTAGGGTTTTAAAAGTTTACTAAAAAGCTGCTCAGAGAGGGAACAGTCGGGAATGTGCGTGATGAGAACAGTGAGGCACAGATAAGTAGAGTCCTTATCTAGGGTCAGAGATCTGGTTATAGGCAGCTCTGAAGACTGAAACACAGAGGTTAGTAAATTAATCCGAAGTCACCTGGTTCCAGGGCTGGGTGGGGATACGGGGGAGTCCTGTGCACATGGAACCCAGCCATGGTTCCTTCCTCTTCCCACAGATTCTGGAGGTTAAAAAAGAACTTAGGGAATCTATACAAGGAAAGAGAGCATGTCCCAGGCCCTCACTAGTCCTGACATCAGCGGTATAGTGTCTGGAATTGTGGTGTCTTGAGGCACTTCCTGTGCTGATTTCCTGTCTCTTGCCTGTGGGGACCCTGGGAGTACCCCAATGCAGGCCAATCGGTAACATAGTGGTGTTCCTATTTCTGGCAACCAGTGTAAACATATGGTGTGGGAGTTATCTCAGGAACATATAGCAGCCTGAGCAAATGCTCAGTGTGACTGAGTTGGGAACAGGGTACAGTAGGTCTCCATTCTTTCTGTTAAGAACAAAGAGCAGGGAATCAAGAATCAGGCCTGTAATGTGGCTGCCTGAGAATCTGGGCATCTATTATGGAGATAATGGGAGATTTGTATAAGAGAAAGGAGTTGGTCTTGTTTAGGTTTAAAAGGCTCCACCTGGCTACACAGTGGAGAAGAGATTATGGGGTTAAGGCAGGTGGCAGGGAATTCAGGAGGAGGTTACTGCTATAATCCAGATGAGTTTGATGGACCAGGGTTATGACCATGGAGGTGGGAGAAAAGGTTGGATTCCAGGTCCTTTTTTTTTTTAAATCAATTAATTAATTAATTTATTTATTTTGGCTGCGTTGGGTCTTTGTTGCTGCGCTCAGGCTTTTGTAGTTGCAGCGAGCGGGGGCTACTCTTCTTCGCATTGCACAGGCTTCTCATTGTGGTGGCTTCTCTTGTTGAGGAGCACAGGCTCTAGATGTGCGGGCTTCAGTAGTTGTGGCTCGCGGGCTTCGTTGCTCCGCGGCATGTGGGATCTTCCCGGACCAGGGCTCGAACCCGTGTCCCCTGCATTGGCAGGCGGATTCTTAACCACTGTGCCACCAGGGAAGTCCCTCCAGGTCCATTTTTAATGAAAGAGCTGAGTAGACTTTGGATGGTGTAGGTGAGGGAGAAAAAGGAGGAGCCAGAGATGACCCTAGAGTTTTTCATCCTATCAGCTGAAAGGATGGAAGCTCCAACAAACTGGCATGGGAAAGTTGGTGGTAGGTGAATTTTCCTTGGGAACATCAGAAGTTTTGTTTTGGTCCTGTTAAGACTTTGAAAAGTTTCAGAGAACAGTTAGTGGAGTGGGCAGTTGGACACACAGGTCTGGAAATCTGGAGAAGGCTTTCAGGAGGGAGACTTTCAAAAGTGATGGCTGTTATGTAGACCAGGGTAGAGCTGTGGATGTTGTTTAGGAAGGGAATGCAGATTTTAGTGACAACGCTATTGGAAAGTCAGAAGGACTAGGGTGCATACTAAGGAGTAGTTTTCTTCCTTGATACTATTGGGGTTGCTGGACCTCACAAAAAGAGATTAGGGAGAGGGGTGATAGTGGAAATGGTGTGGGTTGATCTAGCAAGTAGCCAAGGCTTCCATGGGATGAATGAACTGGAGATAGCTGCTCCTATGTCCAGGAGGCATAGGAGTAATTGAGACAAGATGACACTGAGGCAGGGCTCCTGCTAATTCACTACTGTATGAATTCACCAGGATTTGGTGGTGAGCTTTGATGGGTTGTAGGATGTTTCATTCTTGCTAGTGAGTAAGGTCTGGGGCGAATATGGTCACTTGGGAGAGTCACTGTGCTGGGCATGTGGGACTGGGCTTTTAATGAAGTTTGGGTGGAGAGCAGAAGGTTGTGGTGGCTGAATGGACAGCAAGTGCAGCATGGAAGTGGAAGAGGGTTATGGATATCTGAAATTCACATGTGGCTCTGGGTGGTTAATATTGAAACAAAGATCACAGGCAACATCAATCATCAAAGCAGCATTGAGAATTTACCTGGCTGTGGATCCATCAGAGGATTGGGGTTGTACTAAATCATGTTAGTAATTTTCAAGCACTCTTCTGGATGCCGTTTGCCAAGTACATGGGTGAGTCCAGGGAGATGTCTGTGGTGTGGGGCAGGAAGGTGGCAGAGCTGGGGAAGTGCAACTGTGGGGTCTGAAGATGTGAGAGATGTGTCTACACAATGATGTGCACAAGGAGAGAATTAAGAGCTGATGGTCCACAGGCCCTGGAGTTGGGGCCTTAAGGGTGAAGCATGAGCCCAAATTTGTGTCTTGGAGGCACAATCTGGGACGCCCCAAGGGAATTGCTTGGCAGGCCCAGAGCTGAGATGGCATTTATGTGCTGCGGCCCCCCGCCCCCCATCTTTTGTTGCTGAGCACAGTAATTAATGGAACCCTGAGGAGAGCGTGGGCATCAGTGGCACCAGGGCCTGGTATCTCCTTTGAGGTGGGGAGCTTTGAAAGAGGATGATCGTGGAGATGTGTGAGGAGTTGGACTGTGGGTTCTCAGAGAATATTCGTACTTTCATTTGTACTAATCATGACAAGGTGGTGTGACCTTTGAGGACATTGCCGTGTACTTCTCCTGGGAGGAATGGGGCCTCCTTGATGAGACTCAGAGATGCCTGTACCTCGAAGTGATGCTGGAGAACTCTGCACTTGTATCCTCGCTGAAGAGTAAGTCCCTTACTCTTTTTTTTTTTTTTTCCCCCTTACTCTTCCCAGTGACCTGGACTAGGCTCTATCTTTCCTCCCTTCCTTTTCTTCAGAGGATGTTGTCTTCTTCTCACATATGGACCATGGGAACTGCTTCCTTGCCTAGCTTTCTGAGTAGTTGCTGTCATAGCCAGGGCTGGGTTGTTTACCCTGCTCTCTCCTTTCTTTTGTAGCTTAGTATCTGCTGTACTGATCTCTAATAGGTAAGGATTTGAGGTATATAATCTTGTAGTGAGCCTAATGAAGTCTACCTTATTAGGGAAGAGCATTTTTCATATAACTGTGGGCTGTTTGTATGTATTCTCTCCATGTCCGTTGCCCATTTTTTAACTCTATTTTTTTGTTATTAAGTCTTTTGAATACCTTGTATATTTTGGATGGTAACATCTTATCAGATACATGGCTTGCAAATATTTCCTCCCATTCTGTAGATTGCCTTTTTTTGTTGTTGATTATTGCGTTGCTGTGCAGAAGTATTTTCATTTGGTGTAGTCCTAGTTGTTTATTTTTGCTTTCATTGCCTGTGCTTTGGTGATATCCAGAAAAATCATCGCTAGGACTAATTTCAGAGAACTTTTTCCTTAGGTTGTCTTTAAGGAATTTTACGTTTTTAGGTCTTACATTTAAGTCTTTAATCTATTTCAAGTTACTTTTTATAAGTGGTATAAGACAGGAGTCCAGTTTCATTTTTTTTTTTTACCTGTGGATATCCAGTTTTCCTGACACCATTCAGAACTTACTCTCCCTGCCACCACCACATTTTATGTTTTTGATGTCACAGTTCAGATATTCTTATATTGTGTATCCATTAACAAGTTATTGTGGCTATAATTATTCTAATCCTTTTGTTTTTAACTTTTATACTTGAGTGATTTAAACACCACCAATACAGTATTATAGTAATCTGAATTTTACTACATACTCAGTTTCACCAGTGAGTTTTATATTTTCCTATGTTTTCATGTTTCTATTTATTATCCTTTCATTTCTGCTTGAAGAACTCCCTTTGGCTTTTTTTTTTTTTTTTTTTTAAGTTTCAGGTATTTATTAATCAGTGTAAACCCCAACACAAAACACCAACGTGATTTCATGCATTTAGAGGGGAAATATTTCCTGGTTAAGTGGAAAATTGTACAGATGGCTTCTGGAAGACCTTCATTCTAAGAAGCATTATAGTGAAACATTTCATTTAGAAGTCTGGAACTTCTTTCTTCAGTTTGCTGTAATCGACATTCACTGAGTAGAACTTGTATTGATCATTGGGACCCAGTTTTTTCCAGGGTTCTAGGTTATTCTTTCTTTTTTTTCTCTTTGGCCACGCTGGGCAGCTTGCGGGATCTTAGTTCCTAGACCAGGGATTGAACCCTGGCCACAGCAGTGAAAATGCCAAGTCCTAACCACTGGAGTGCCAAGGAACTCCCTGGGTTATTCTTTCTGTCCCAGCTGACATCTGGATTGAACAATTCCAGGTGCAAGACATACAATGCTGCTCCAGTACCTCCCACTCTAATAAATACAAAGAGGGGATCAAGCTAGGATGCTTCTTGGCCTGACCAGTGATCTGGTAGAGCATGGTTGCGACAGAGGCCTTCAGTTCAGATGGAGAGAAAGACAAATGTGCAAGGCCCAGGACTAAGTAGTCTCTTCTCCCTTTGGCATTTCTTAGAAGTCAGGCTGAGTGTCATTGAACTCCCTCAGCTTTTGTTTGTCTAAAGTCTTTCCTTAATTGTGCAGGACAGCTTTGCTAGGTAAAGTATACTTGTTTGGCAGTTTTTTTCTTCAGTGTTTTGAATACAGTATCTACAGGAGATTTGTTCCAGGAGCCCGTGTGGATACCAAAATCTGTGGATGCTCAAGTCCCTTATATAAAATGGCATAGTACAGTGAACAGAATGAACCCTCCATATCTGCAGGTTTAGAATTCACAGATTCAGAGGACCAAGTGTATATCATCCCACTGTCTCCTAGGCTGCAAGACTTCTGCTGAAAAATCTACTGATAGCTTTATGAGGGTTCCTTGTGTGAAGGAGTTTCTTTTCTCTTCGTGCTTTCAAAATTCTGTTTGGCTTTTTTGCTTGTTTACTGACAGTTTTGTTTATAATGTGTCTTGGTAATATCCTCTTTGGAATGAATCTGTACAGGGACCTATGAGCATCATGAATTGGGTGTCCACATCTCTTCCCAGACTTGGGAAGTCAGACATTATTTCTTTAAACTTTCTGACACTTTTTCTTTCTCTCTCTTCTTCTCCTGGGACTCCAATAATGCAAATATTGTTTTGCTTGGTGGTATTCCATAGTTTACCTATGCTGACTTCACTTTCTTGCCCCCTCTGGCTGGATGATAAATGACCTGTGTTTGAGTTCACATATTCTTTCCACTGCTTGACCAAGTGTGTTGTTGATACTCTGTTGCATTTTTCTTTTCATTTGTTGTATTCTTCAACTTCAGAATTTCTGTTTCTTTTTTATGATTCCTGTCTCTCTGAACTTCTTGTTTTGTTCCTGTATCATTTTCCTTATCATGTTGAGTTATCTATCTGTGTTCTCTTGTAGCTCACTGAGCTTCCTTTTTTTAAAAGTTATTTTATTTATTTTTGGCTGCATTGGGTCTTTGTTGCTGCGCATGGGCTTTCTCTAGTTGCGGCAAGTGGGGGCTACTCTTCGTTGCAGTGCGCGGGCTTCTCATTGCAGTGGCTTTTGTTGCGGAGCACAAGCTCTAGGTGTGTAGGCTTCAGTAGTTGTGGCTCGCGGGCTTCGTTGCTCTGCGGCATGTAGGATCTTCCTGGGCCAGGGCTCGAACCCGTGTCCCGTGCATTGGCAAGTGGATTCTCAACCAGTGCACCACCAGGGAAGCCCCCTCACTGAGCTTCCTCAAAACATTTATTTTGAATCCTTTGGTGGTTCATAGATCTCCATTTCTTTGAGGTTGGTTACTGGAAAATTATTATGTACCTTTGATGGTATTATGTTTCCTTGTTTTTCATGTTTCTTTTATCTTTGTGTCAATGTGTGTACGTGTGGTGAATCAGTCATTTCTTTCAACCTTTTGGGGTGAATTTTGGTTAGAGAAATAGCTTCACCTTTATGTGAATGCAAGGGTGGTGGCTGGGTGGGGTATTGTGGTTTTGACTCCAGTGAAGACCCCGGGAGTATAGTCTCTGTGCAGATCTGTCAGCTGAGATCAGAATGGTGAAGATTGTAGGGGTCCTCAGTGACCATGGCAGCAGTAGTATGCAGTGGTGGCAATGGCTTTTGGAGTCTTTGGTGCCAAAGACTGCTGGGAATCCACTGATCTCTTTTTCTCCCATTGAGGATGTTATGGCTAAGGGGATTTCCTTTGGAATCCATGCTGATGAACTCTATAGGATCCTCTAATGTGAAAACTGGGGAGTCTGCCGCTATCGGACAGGTTCTTTGTTGTCAGTGACAAAGCCTGCTGGGGTCCTCCACAGAGCAGGCCACTAGGGACCATGATGGCACAAGCCCAGTGGCTGACACAAGTAGCTCTCACTTACGTACTTTGATCCTAACCATCCAGGCATCTCTGCTAAGCCAGTTTTCCCAGCAATCCTTTCTGTGCAGTTATTCTCCTTCTTTTGCTCCACTGTGTTGCTGTTTGTCTTAATTGGACACTTATGCTGTACCCCGCACCCACCCCAGGGCTATTTTTATTCATTGATAGCTGTCTAATTGTTTTTGGAAAGGGAATGAATGCTAGTATCTCTTATTCTGTCGTCTCACTGGCATCACTCACATAGATCTCTTTTCTCTAGTCTTTTTTTGTGCTGAGTTGCTCTGGGACAGTGCTGGCCATTCTTTTGTGCTGTTTTTCTCTTAGGACTTGCATCATGTGTCCCACGTACTTGCTCAACTAGGAGTTGGGGGGAGAATCCTTTGTGCATCACAGGATAGACATGACTCCAGTCATGGAAGAGTGGGCTCAGAGGGAGCCTGGCCTTGGTGAATGGCAGTTGGCGATGGTGTGAGACCAGGGCTGTGTGTAAGACCATACCAGAGACCTGTCCCATTCAACCAGTGTTTTGTTTCCATTGCCTGGGTCCACATCCCATTGCCATTTGTTCTTCCACATTGTTGATACTTTGCCAACTTGTCAGTTCTAGTAGTTATCATTTACACTCTGGTTTCCTTCCAGCGGTAATCTCGATCTCTCTAAACCCCACATCTCAACCATTTCTTTGACAGGTCTCCCTGTAGTGCTCTCCAACATCAGGCCATGCATGCTGTGCTTGGAGGTGTGCATATATCCTTATATTGACTTTCAACAGTATCTACTCTGTTGCAGTTGATTTTCATGGGATGGGTACATTCACATTCTTCTACACAACCTCATGTCAACCAACAGGAATGGTTCTGTAGGAAGCCAATGACAGAGGAGTAAGTTGTAAACCCTACCTCTGTTCCTCGTGTTATACACTGTCTTTGTGTCCTTCCCTTGGTGGGGTTTCCACTGTTCGGTGACTTTAGGAGCCCAGCAGTGCACAGCAGCCATTTCCTCAGAGTTCAACCTGCTTGTCTTCAAAAGTATCCCTGGACCCATGCCTAGATGTGACAGATGCACATTTGTGATGGGCTTGCCCCATTCCTATAGTGTCAACATATACTTCACCAGTATTTCTTTGGGTTCAGGTTGTTGCTGTGGAGCACAGGATGCAGAGGTACCCTTTGAACAAAGCATTTCTATAGGAATCTCACAGGCCAGAACTCCCAGTCCAGCTGCATCTTCCCAGAAGACCCACCCCTGCGAGATGTGTGGTCCAGTCTTTTTTTTTTTAATATTTTAAAAAATATTTATTTATTTATTTAATTATTTTTGGCTGCGTTGTGTCTTCGTTGCTGTGCACGGGCTTTCTCTAGCTGCGGTGCGCAGGCTTCTCACCGTGGTGGCCTCTCCCGTTGTGGAGCACGGGCTCTAGGCATACGGGCTTCAGTAGTTGTGGCTCGTGGGCTCTAGAGTGCAGGCTCAGTAGTTGTGGCACACAGGCCTAGTTGCTCTGTGGCATGTGGGATCCTCCCGGACCAGGGCACGAACCCATGTCCCCTGCATTAGCAGGTGGATTCTTAACCACTGCGCCACCAGGGAAGCCCTGTGGTCCAGTCTTGAGAGACATTTTCCAGTTGGCTGAGCAGCAGGGAACACAACACGGCCAGAATCTCTTGAGGTGTGGGGCATGTGCAAAATGTTTTTATTTCAGGGTAAGCAAACAACACCAGAAGCAGCACATGAGAGAAAAACCCTTTTTAGGCAGTGTAGACAAGGCTTCACTTGTGAAGAACTGCAATTTCCAGGAGTCAGGGAAGCCTTTTACCTGCAGGGAGCTTGGGAAGGACTTCCTAATCTTGTCAGGACACCTCCAGCAACAGGCCACTCACTCCCAGGAGAAGCCAAACAACATCTCTGAGTGTGGGGTGACTTATCAAAGAAGAAAAAATCATTATACCTGGGGAGAATGCAAGAAAGCCTTTAACCCCCAAAACACACCTGATCAGGACCAGGGTGTCCACACTGGAAGACAGTGTTTTTGTGTGCCAGGACCCTGGGAAAGCATTCAGGTTCAAATCCTTGTATGTTGTGCATCAGAAAGTCCACACTATAGAAGGGCTTTACATGTGTGGTGAATGTGGCAAATCTTTTAAGCGGAGCTCGACCCTCAGTCAACATGAAAGAGTTCATACTAGGGCAAGGCAGTACAAGTGCAGCAAATGTGGGAAATCCTTTAGCTACAAATCTTTGCTCGTTTATCTCCAAAAAAGTCACATTGGAGAAAAATGATACATGTGCAGTGAATGTGCACAATCTTTTAGCTATAGCTCCATCCTTACTCAACAACAGAGTGTTCACCCTGGAGAAAGGTCTTATGAGTGCACTGAATGTGGGAAGTCTTTTACTGATAGGTCTGGCCTCCATTATCATCAGAGAGTTCACACTGGAGGAACGCCTTATGAGTGCAATGAATGCAGGAAGTCTTTTACCTATAGCAAAGACCTCCATTATCATCAGAGAGTTTACGAAGGAGATAGGCCTTATGAGTGCAGTGCATGTCGGAAATCTTTTACTGCTAGGTCTGGCCTCCATGATCATAAGAGAGTTCATACTGGAGAAAGGCCTTATGAGTGCAGTGAATGTGGAAAGTCTTTTACCTGTAGCACTGGCCTCCATTATCATCAGAAGATTCACAATGGAGAACGGCCTTATGGGTGTAATGAATGTGGGAAATCTTTACTGCTAGGTCTGGCCTCCGTTGTCATCAGAGAGTTCACACTGGAGAAAGGCCTTATGAATGCAGTGAATGTGGAAAGTCTTTTACCTGTAGCACTGGCCTCCATTATCATCAGAAGATTCACAATGGAGAACGGCCTTATGGGTGTAATGAATGTGGGAAATCTTTACTGCTAGGTCTGGCCTCCGTTGTCATCAGAGAGTTCACACTGGAGAATGGCCTTATGAGTGCAATGAATGTGGGAAATCTATCACCTTCAGCTCCGGACTTTGCTGTCATCAGAAAGTTCACACTGGTGAAACACCTTGTAAGAGTAATGAATGTGGGAAATCCTTCAGCAAAAAATCTACTTTCTTTTAACATCAAAGAGTTCACACTGTGTAAAGGCCTTAGCTTTTAAGGAAATGTGCGATTGTCCTGTTGATTATAATGGCACTAAAGGAGCCATCTCTCTGAGTTCAGTTTTGTACAAATGTTCACAGTTAGGAGATCCCCTGTAAGTCTGAGTTATATGAAAGCATGTGTGGCTTGTTATATACTCTCTGATCTGCTCAGGGCTCTTGCCAAATTTATGTCACTGCCAATTTCTATGGCCAAAGACGTTTTACCTTTACCACCTGGCAGGTCCACACAGTTTGCATCAGTCACCATCCCAGTGTGCTCAGGGAAGCTGACCACTGGTCTCCCATGTAAAGGTTTGTGGATTCCTGTAGTCTCTCACTGATATTCTCCTTAAGGCCGTTACTGCAGAGGCGGGAACACAAAGGTAGTGAAAATGGAGATCTGTAGTCCTGGGATGTGGCTTTGCGGCCCAGTCTGTATTCCTGTTGATGTGGTTGGAAACATCCTTCATTGCTCACCAATGTTGGCTTCCACTGAGGCAAGACTGATTCTCAGAGGGCATGAGGAGAGACATGGTGGTCAATATAGCATTCCCAAATTTATTTTCTTAAAAGGGATGCACAGATTTGTGAAATGTAAAGCCATTTTTTATAGCTTTATTTAAAAGTATAATTTACATTGAATTAAACTTTATACATTTTCTTATATACATAATTTAAAGTATACTATTTGATAAGTTTTGATGTAGGTATGAACCTGTGAAACTACCATCATAGTTATAATAATGGCCATATCCATTGCTGTATATTTACCTCACATCCTTTTATAATCTCTCCCTGCCCTTCCCTCCCTCCAAATAATCATTGATTTACTTTCACTTAAAATTGATACCTTTGCATTTTGTAGAATTTATATGGTGGGAATCATTAAATATTTACCCCTTTTTTTCCAGGTTTACTTTATGTTGTATAACTACTTTGAGATTCATCAATGATATTATGTGAATACTTCACCTTTTAATTTTGCTGAGTATTCTTATCTTTGGATAAATCGGTATTTGTTTATTCATTCATCTGTTTATGGACATTTGGGTTATTTCCAGATTTTTGACAATTTAAAAATAAACGTGATACAAACATTTGTGTACATTTCTTAAAATGAATATATTTTATCTTTTGTCAATAACTTTGAGTGCAGTGTCTGAGTCATAGGGTAGGTGAATGTTTAACTTTTGAAGAAACGAACAAATTTTGATCTAAAATGACTACCTTTTTGCATTCCTACCAGCAGTGTATGAGGGTTCCATTTCCTCACATCCTAGTGAATACTGATTTGTTTAATTATTTTAATTTTAGCCCTCCTTTTTTTTTTTTTAATTATTAGCACCTTTAATTATTATTTATTTATTTATTTGGCTCTGTTGGGTCTTCGTTTCTGCACGAGGGCTTCCTCTAGTTGTGGCAAGCGGGGGCCACTCTTCATCATGGTGCGCGGGCCTCTCACTATCGCGGCCTCTCTTGTTGCAGAGCACAGACTCCAGACGCGCAGGCTCAGTAGTTGTGGCTCACGGGCCTAGTTGCTCCGCGGCATGTGGGATCTTCCCAGACCAGGGCTCGAACCCGTGTCCCCTGCATTAGCAGACAGACTCTCAACCACTGCGCCACCAGGGAAGCCCTAGCCCTCCTTTTTTAAAAAAATATTTATTTATGTATTTGGTTGTGCCAGGTCTTAGTTGTGCCAGGCAGGCTCCTTAGTTGTGGCATGTGAACTCTTAGTTGCGGCACGCATGTGGGATCTAGTTCCCTGACTAGGGATCGAACCCGGTTCCCCTGCATTGGGAGCGCAGAGTCTTATCCACTGTGCCACCAGGGAATTCCCCAATTTTAGCCCTCTTAATAAGCTTGTCATGCTATTTCAGTGTTGCTTTAATTGGATTTCCTTAAGGATTCATGATGAGCATTTTTTCGGATGTGTATATGCTATCTGTATGTCTTTGGTAAAATGTGTGCTCATATCATTTGGGCTATTTTCCTTTATGAGTTAGGGCTATTTCCTTTTAACAAATAGGACAGTAAAATAACAAAGATATATTGGAATTTTACCCATTTTACTCCTTGAATAACATAAGTGATTCCTTTGCTTTATGGAATAATTGTTTTCAATTCCGGAAAAATATTTCCTAATTTCTGCAAATTTGGGGACTTCCCTGGTGGTCCAGTGGTTAAGAATCCGCCTTCCAATGCAGGGGACATGGGTTCGATCCCTGGTTGGGGAACTAAGATCCCACATTCAGTGGGGCAGTTAAGCCCACGTGCTCTAGAGCCTGCGCACCACAACCAGAGAGAAGCCCACGCACTGCAATGAAAGATCCTGCATGCCGCAACTAAAATCCCACGTGCCACAACTAAGACCCGACGCAGCCAAATAAATAAATAAATAAATAAAATTATTAATTTTTGCAAATTTGTATGCTATACACAATGTAATGTTCATATTTATCATACACTTAATTTGCATTATAGATTCATCTGCATTATTAACACACTTCATCACTTTCCTAAGTTAGATGTTTAATAATATAATAAAGCCCTGCTTTGTAGTTTTCACCCATTTTCCTGGTCTATCTTGGGGATTGGTGGGTTGGAGCAGGACTTTAAGGTGGACCAGGTGTGGGACTTCCCTGATGGCACAGTAGTTAAGAATCCGCCTGCCAATGCAGGGGACATAGGTTCAAGCCCTGGTCTGGGAAGATCCCACATGCCCCGGAGCAACTAAGCCTGTATGTCACAACTACTGAGCCTGCACTCTAGAGCTCGTGCTCTGCAACAACAGAAGCCACTGCAATGAGAAGCCTGCGCCCGCAACAAAGAGTAGCCCCTGCCCGCTGCAACTAGAGAAAGCCTGTGTGCAGCAACAAAGACCCAATGCAGCCACAAAAAAAAAAAAAAAAAGGTGGACCAGGTGGTATTAGAATAGACATTCCGAAGCCCTTCTGGAAGCCAAAGAATAGGTCAGTGATAAGACTCCCCAAACGTGGGCCATACAATGTGGGTTTAAATCTCATCGCCAGCCATCACTGGGACCACAGGCAAAACAATTCACTCTGGGTTGTCTCCTGTGTAAAATGGGGATAAAGAGCAGCCCTGCTCTCAGGCCTTTGGAGGAGCTGAGGTGCCCGTTCTGTGTGCAGTGGCTACACCACCAGCCACACCTGCAGGTGATATCCCCAAGCCACATACCTCTGGGCCCTTCTGTCCCCAGGTGCTTGTGAGAAACAAATGGGGCTTTCTAGAACCCTCTGATCCACTGGAGGACGTGGCTTCAGGTTACTGAGGTCTCAGTGTGGAATCCCAGGGAATCTGTGGGCCACTCTAGAGCTCCCCAAGATTTACTTCACTGACTGTGACAGGGAGGTGATGAAGGTGTTCACCATAGCCTCTGTGAGGGTCAGTCAAAGCAACAAAACACAGCCCGTACTGGTACCAGGATTCCAGGATTTGCATTTGGAGCATTTCTTTTTAATTCTCACAGCACTCTGGGCATTGGGAGCTATCACTGTATCGCTGGGGAAATCCAGAATCACAAAGATGAAGTGGGTCCCCCAAGGTCGCACCACAGACGAGTATCAGATTCAAGAGGCTGGATTCAAACCTGGAAGTCTAGCTGCAGAACTGGGGACAGTCCCTTTATCATGGCACGTGAAGCCCGGGGTGGGTGCACAGTGAGGTTCATGGAGACTCAGCTGCTGCTGCTGTTATTGTTGGAATTATTTTCGTGATCGTTTCCCCATTCCTTGGATGTCCCAGAGCAGTTAATGTCTACTGTGGAAAACAGAATGGAGGTTTCTCAAAAAACTGAAAATAGAACTACCATGTGATCCAGCAATTCCATTCCTGGGTATATATCCAAAGAAAACAAGAATAATAATTTGAAAAGGTACATGCACCCAATGTTCATAGCAGCATTATTTACAATAGCCAAGATATGGAAGCCACCTAAGTGCCCATCAACAGATGAATGGATAAAAAAATGTGGTACACACACAGACACATGCATGCACGCACACACACAGTGGAATACCACTCAGCCATAAAAAATGATATTCTGCCATTTACAGCAACATGGATGGACCTGGAGGGTATTATGCTCAGTGAAAAAGAGAGAGACAAATACTGTTTGATATCACTTACATGTGGAATCCAAAAAATACAGCAAACTAGTGAATATAACAAAACAGAAACAGACTCACAGATACAGAGAACAAAGTAGTGGTTACCAGTGGGGAGAGGGAAGAGGGGAGGGGCAAGATAGGGGTAGGGGACTTAGCGGTAGAAACTGCTATGTAGAAAATAAATAAACAACAAGGATATATTGTACATCACAGGGAATTACAGCCATTATTTTGTAATAACTTTTTTTAAAATTTATTTATTTATTTATTTTTGGCTGTGTTGGGTCTTCGCCTCTGTGCATGGGCTTTCTCTAGTTGCGGCGAGCAGGGGCCACTCTTCATTGCGGTGCACGGGCCTCTCACTGTCATGGCCTCTCTTGTTGCGGAGCACAGGCTCCAGACGCACAGGCTCAGTATTTGTGGCTCACGGGCCCAGTTGCTCCGCGGCAAGTGGGATCTTCCCAGACCAGGGCTCGAACCCGTGTCCCCTGCATTGGCAGGCAGATTCTCAACCACTGCGCCACCAGGGAAGCCCCTGTAATAACTTTAAATGAAGTATAATCTATAAACATTTTGAATCACTATGTTGTACACCTGAAACATAATATTATAAATCAACTATACGTCAAAAATAAAAATAAATGTTTAAATCAGGGAAAAAACATTGAGCTCAGCTTAACATCTCTTCTCAGACTTTAGTATCTCCTAATAAAAATTATTGAGGTCTTAACTTTTTTCACCTTCTTCAGATGCTTCCCCAGAGTTCTCTCTGCCACTCTTTGACTAACTACATAATCATTATAAATAGTTCCTTATAATTCGCATTTCACAACTTTTTTTTTTCGATATCATCTATTCCTCATGCACAACAGTCCCAACAATCACTGGAGAAATGATAACCCCCTCCCAGCAAGGAGATGAGATGATGGGGTTCAGATGCCCCTTTTGCACATGCCCTCTGCCTGAGTACACTATCACTCATTGAGCAGGCACTACACTATACCAAAACAATTTCATAAGTTGCTCTCCATTTGAGATAGATGTCAGATTCCTAAAGGGACTGAATATATCTTTAGCCATTGAGTAAGAAATATTAAGTGGCTAGACAGTTCTCCTTTATGGTTTAGACACAATCAGTGAGGATACAGGCATGAAAGATGTTCTCTGGGAAACAGAGGCAGAGACAACTTCTTGTCCTCCTGTTTCAGGGAGGCCTAAACATCGTTACTCATCGTCCAAGTCATGGCCCTAACTAGACATACAGAGTTAAAAAACAACCAACACTTCTAACTGTATGTATTTGAATAGTAAGAAAACGTTTATTACATTCCAGCTAAGACCGGATGCATTTTGAGTCTGAATGAGAATATGTCCGCTCGCATTTGTAGCCTTTGGAAATAATTGGAATAATCTTTTTAGCCACAGGGGGCCATTTTGAGCTTATAGAGGCCGGAATAATGTCTCTAAACAAATGATCCGTGGCAGACAACACTCCCCGGAAACCCGCGAACCGCCCCTTTAAAAAGGGGTAATCACATTCCTTTCCCCCCAAGGTTAGTCATTTCCCAGCGCCACTCTCAGTGCCCCAGAACCTTTTTTTTCTTTAGTTTAAGTATGGCTGATTTACAATATTATATTGGTTTCACGTATACAACATAGTGATTTAATTTTTTTTTTTTTTTTGGCCCTGCCAAGCGACATGTGGGATCTTACCCATGCCCCCTGCAGTGGAAGCGCGGAGTCTTAACCACTGGACCTCCAGGGGTCCCGTGATTCAATATTTTTATAGCGTGTACTTCATTTAAAGTTATTACAAAATAATGGCTATATTTCTCCGTGCTGCGCAGAACGTCTCTTCGCCGAGATGGACGCCAGGAATCTCCTCCTGCGCAGCTGTGGAAACTACACTACCCAGAGGGCAATGCGCCCAATGGTGGCGGAGTTGAGCCAATGAAAGCCCAGGGCAGAGGTATTTCCGTGCGTGGGCTTCGCTTCGGGGCGGGACTTCCGGCGTCTTCCTTGTGGCGGTCATTTTGGCTTTTCTCAGGTCGGGTTGCCCACTCAGAGGCTCGGAGCCAGGGGTCCTAAAAGAGAAGGTGCCAGAGGCCTCCACAGAGGCGGGTCCAGGGCTTGGCGGCGGCACACCTCGTGGTGACCCGAAACAGGCTGAGATCGGGACCTCCACGCCTCACAGACTCCGCTTCGCCCACAGACTCCGATGGCGGCGGCGGCGCTGAGGGACCCGCCTCAGGTAAACGCTCGTCTTCCGGGCTCTCACCGCCCTCACCCCCCCAGACACTAAAGCCCCGGGGCGCCTGCTCACGTTCCTGCAGCTCGGGGCGCGGTGTCCGGGACGGTGAGGCGGTCGTGGGTAGGTCTTTTTCTGACAGTGGGATGGTGCGTGGGAGAGGGAGACAGGCGGAGGGACCCGCAAGTGCAAAGGCTGGGAGGTCGGACTGAGGCGGGAGGATTCGGGAAACCTGGAGTCCGTCTTATGTCTGCAGGACATAAAGAATGTGAGGCGAAATTGTGCCTGAGGAGATTTACTTTCATTCTGAAGGGTGTGAGCAAAAGAGGGACACTGAGATAGGATTCTAAAAGTTTTCCAAAGGCTGCTCAGAGGAAGAACAGACAAGAAGAGAGATAATAGATACGGGAAAGGTCGACTCCTGTAAAAGATTACACAGCTGGCAAGAGTCTGCTCTCAGGGCTGAGGCCCGGAGGTAATTCAGACATCTCGAGCTCACCTGGCTCCTGGGCTGGCCAAGGGTACTTAGCGGTCTGAGCCCAAGGATGCTGGCCGTGGTGGTCAAACTCCCAAACGACCTGTCTTCCACAGATTCCTGTAACTACGGAATCGCTTAGTAATACTGGTTTGTGGAGTTTATTTCAGGGTCTCGTTAGTCCTCACCCCACCCTTGTGGTCTCTGGGGTAATAGCGTCCTGGTACTGTTTTGCCACTCTTCCAGGCCTTGGGCCTGGGGGCCTTGAACAAACACCAGGCCTAGGGTTATGAAGGATGGTTCCTATTTTTGGCAACGAGTGGAATGAGATAAGGAAAGTACCAGATCAGGCATAGGTACCAGAATGTGCAAAGGCCTGGAGGGGAGGCGAGGGAGGGTTCAGGGACCTGCAGGTATCTTTTCTTTCTCATGGGAACTGAGAGCAGTGGAGCAGGAGGCAGGTCTGGAACGGCTTTTTTTTTGGTTGCGTTGGGTCTTCATTGCTGCGCGTGGGCTTTCTCTAGTTGCAGTGAGTGGGGGCTACTCTTCTTTGTGGTGCGTGGGCTTCTCATTGCGGTGGCTTCTCTTGTTGTGGAGCATGGGCTCTAGGTGAGCGGCTCTCTGTGGCCTCAGTAGTTGTGGCGCACAGGCTTAGTTGCTCCATGACATGTGGGATCTTCCCAGACCAGGGATTGAACCCGTGTCCCCTGCATTAGCAGGCGGATTCTTAACCACTGTGCCACCAGAGAGTTCCCTGGAACAGCTTTGTGAGAAATTGGGTGTCTCTTCTGGAGGTGATAGGGGCAATGAGAAATTTGGAGCAGTGGAGACAGGTGATCTGACCCAGGTCTCAACAGGCTCCCTGTGGCTGCAGCATGGAGAACAGTATTGGCATCAGGGAGGAGATAGGAAGACCAGGGAAAAGGATACTCCTATAGTCTGGGTGAGTGTGCTGGTAGCTGGACCAGGGTGGTGGCCATGGAGTTGGGAGATGTGGCTGGATTCTGGATTGGTGTTTTAGGTATGGCAAGCTGGATTTTCTAATTTTGAGGTTGAGAGAAGGAGTCAGGGATGAAGTGAAAGTATGGATTTTACATGTGGAAGGATGGAAGCTCTACCAACTGATACGGGGAAGTCCATAGTAAGAGTAATTTTCACTGGGGATATTAGAAGTTCTATTCTTGACCTCTTAAGGATATGAGGTTTTTCAGAGTGCAGTTTGTGGGCATCTGGAACTCTGAGGAGGAGTTTGGGATGGAGACTTATCCAGAAGGTAGTAGACAGTGTGGACCAGGGAGGAGCTGTAGATCGTTTTAGTATGGGGAGTCCTCGTGAGGAAGATAATGGTAATAATAGCCTAGGAAGAAGAGAATGGGCCTGCGGACTGGGTTTCCTGTTTGGAGCCCTGGTTGTGGGAGGTGGGTGTCACAACATGGGTGAAGGAGTTAGTCACAGAGAGGGTTGTAAGGGTAAATGTTTTGGCATGCGACCAAGGCTTCTGAAGGATCAGTGGACATGAGATGGATTCAGAGGCATCATCGGGAGTAATTCAGACAAGCTGGTGTTTATTCACTGCTCTACCAACTCACTAGGGTTTTGTTGTAACCCTTGGTGGGACCTGGGGTGTTCTAGTCAGGCTGGCAGATTAGCTTGGGGACACAAGTGGTCATCTGGGAAACTCACAGATGATGTAAAGGGCCAGGCGCTGGGCCGTGAATGAGGGTTAGGTGGAGAAAGGAAAGCTATGACTGGTGAGGGTTCATCAAGTGCAGCAAAAGTGGAGTAGGGCCATGGGTATCTGAGATCTGATATGGTTCTCAGTGGGTGAGATTGAAGCAAGGGACAGTCAAGGAAGGAGGCCTTCATAGCAGGACTCAAGGCTGCCTTTGTCAGTGGGGACCGTCACCGTCTAGGGTCGTACTTGATCGTGTTTGAATTTGCCAAGCATTCTGTGGATCACATATACTGAGTAATGAATAGAGAGGCTGAGGAGATGATTTTGGTGTAGGGCAGGAGGGGGGCTGTGGCTGTGGGAGTGAAGTTGTGAGAGAGCTGTGGTGGAAAGAGTGATGTGCACATGGAGAGGGAGTGTGAACTCACGGTTCCAGGGCCCTGGTATTGGCATAAGAGTCAAGGGTGAGCCCAGGATTGCTGGTGTCTGGGAGAAATGATCTGGGGAACCCCAGGGGAATTGCCTGAGAAGAGTGGGGTGTTGTGGCTTTATGTGCTAGGTCCGGAGCTTAGATGACATCTGTCTGCCCACCTGTCTGTTATTTAGGGCTGTCACAGTGATCAGTAGGACCATGATGAGACAATGGGTATCCGTGCCACCTGAGCTTGGAAATCTTGACTGAGGTGGGGAAGGGAGAGGGGTAAGCAAGTGATAGATTGGGGAGGTGGTGAAATTGGGATCCTAGGGGGAAAGCTGGTCATGAAATGAACTATCCCCATCATGGCAAGGCTGTGTGACCTTTGAAGTTGTCCCTGCGGGAATGCAGCTATGGGAGCGAAGTGTGGTTCAAAGAATGATGTGCATGTGAAGAGGTAGTGTGAACTAATGGCCCTAGAACCCTGTTGTTGGGGTCATAAGGGTGAAGGAAAGACCAGTGTCAGATCACTCACACCCTCCCTGTGGCCAGCGTCTCTCCCTAACCTATGTGTGTGACACCCACCTTATTGACAAGAGGCAATGTGGCCTACATGCAAGACCCAGTGGTCAGATGTCACCTATCTGCTCATCTGCCTATTGATGTGGGAAGACACAGTATCAGTGGGAATGTAAGGAGAGAGTGATTCTAATGGCACCAAGGCCTGGTATCTCCTCTGAGGTGGGGAGTAGAGTGAGCAGAGGATAGATTGGGGCAGGGGGTGAGGGGAGTGGGGAACGTGGCATGATGAACTTGGAATCCTAGGAGAGAAGCTGATGGTGGAATGAACTGTCTCCATTATGACAGGGTATGAAATTTGAGGATGTGGCCATTGACTTCTCCCAGGAGGAGTGGGGGCTCCTTGATGAGGCTCAGAGACTCCTGTACTACAATGTGATGCTGGAAAACTTTGCACTTGTAGCATCCCTGGGTAAGACCTTCACACTCTTTCCAGTGTTCTGAGATGATGTCCTGTTTTTCCTTTTTTCCCTGGAGTTAGCATTGTCTTTTCCACAGCTGGATCATGGGCTCTGCTAATTTCCTCTGCTTTCTTGTCAGATGTGCTGTGGATGCCAGCACTGAGCTGTGTGTCATGCCCTGAGTAATGGACTCCCCAAGCATCCCTAACACCTGTTGCCTCCAAAGTGCAGAGATGGGTCTGGGAGTCAGGAGTCTTGTAGTTGGCTTAATGAATCCCACGTTGCTTGCCCTCTCCCTGGTGGAGTGACTATGTCCAGATCCATGGCCTCCAGTTCTTCCCACTTCTTCTAGCTAACAGTTCTTTGTGACTGCCTGTGCCAGATCATGGTCATTACTTACATGATCCATGGGCTGTTTTTGTAAGACTCTCCTTTAGTTGTTTTTTGTAATGTTTTCTTTTTTTTTCCCCAGGAATATCTCATTTTATTAGAGACTTTTTAAAAAAAATTGAACTATAGTTGATTTACAATGTTGTATAAGTTTCTGGTGTACAGCAAAGTGATTCAATTATATGTAATGTTTTCTTTACTGAATACTGTCATAGGGCAAGTTGCTCTAGGCCAGTGCTGGCCACTCACCTATGCTGTCTTTCATAAGACTTGTGTTATTCAGGTTCTGAGTAGTTGTACAATGGAGGGTGCAGAGAGAACCCTGGTTGTTTCACAGAGTAGACATGGTAAGATGGTCTCAGAGGAGAGCCTGCCTGGGCCTGGTGAGTGACAGCTGGGGGAGGACATGACATCATGGCTGTTTTCATATCAAACCAGGAGCCTGCCCGGTGACCAGTAGTGCCACTGACCGCACCTCATTTCTACCTTTTCCCCATACTTGACACTTTGCTGACTTGTTATTTCATCTGTGACTTCCGGCTCCTGGCTGCCTTCACCTTTGTGGCTTCCATGGGTCACCTGTTCCTCGGTACTGCTCCCTCTGCAGTGTTCTCCCCCATTGACCTGCACATGTATCATGAGGTGTGCACATATCCTTAAATATTCCTTGAACGCCAGCTACTCGATTCCATTTGGATTTTACTGGGGCAGGACACAACCAGCCTGCCCCACAGCTGAAGGTTGTTG
Source organism: Balaenoptera ricei (assembly GCF_028023285.1). NCBI lineage: Eukaryota > Metazoa > Chordata > Mammalia > Artiodactyla > Balaenopteridae > Balaenoptera > Balaenoptera ricei. Next base: position 975,404 of record NC_082657.1, on the reverse strand, counting down.
GCAGAGGAATGAGTTGGAAACCTTGCCTCTGCTCTGTGTGGTGCAACCCATCCTTGTGTCCTTTGTCTGGTGAGGTCTCCCTTATTTGTGATCTTCAGAGGCCTGCCCACTGCTGCCAAGCAGCCACTTCCTCAGCTTGCCCCCAGCTTCCTTGTTTTTAGAACAAACCCATGGCTCATTCTTTGTTGTGTCTGACACACCTTTGTAATGGGGCTTCACTTTCCCACCAAAGTAAACATGCATTTCCTCAGCATTTCTCTGCTTTCAGGTTGTTGCCATGGGACAGAAGATGAGGAGGCCCCTTCTGAGCAGAGTATATCTGTAGAAGGAGAGTCACAGGTTAGGGCTTCTAAGGCAGGTCCATCCACCCAGAAGACCCACCCCTATGAGATGTGTGTCCCCATCTTAAAAGATATTTTGCAGCAAGCTGAGCACCAAACAGTATACCCTTTGCAGAAACCAGACTTGGGTGGCACATATGTGAGGTGCTTCTGTTTCAGTGCAAACCTTCACCAGCAACAGAGGCATGACAGTGGAGAGAAGCCCTGGAAAAGAGATGTGGACAGGGCCTCGCTTGTGAGGAGCTGCAACTTCTTTGTGCCAGGGAAGCCTTTCACCTGTAGGGAGGTTGGGGAAGACTTCCCAGCCACCTTGGGCCTTCTCCAGCACCAGGCCACACCCAACAGTGAGGAACTACAGAGTGGCAGCAAGAGTGGGCAGGCCTTTCACAGTGAAAAAAGTCATTACAAGTGGGGTGAATGTGAAAAAGTTGCCAGCCACAGCCACACACTTGTTCAAGATCAAAGTGTCTGCTCTAAAGAAGGGATTTATGAGTGTAACAAATGTCGGAAAGCCTTCAACTGCAACTACAGACTTGTTCAGCACCAGCAAATTCACACTGGACAAAGGCCATATGAGTGTGGTGAATGCGGGAAATTCTTTAGCCATATCTCTGGCCTTGTTAAACACCAGAGAATTCACAGTGGTACAAAGCCTTATGGATGCAGAGAACGTGAAAAATTATTTACCCACAACTTTAGTCTTACAAAACACCAGAAAATTCACACTGGAGAAAGGACTTATGAATGCAGTGAATGTGGAAAAGTCTTCAGTCACAAATCCAAACTCATTCACCGCCAGAGACAACACACTGGAGGAATGCATTTTGAGTGTGGTGAGTGTGGGAAATTCTTTAGCTACAAATCCAACCTCATTGAACACCAGAGAGTTCACACTAAAGAAAGACCTTATGAGTGCAGCGAATGTGGGAAGTCCTTTAGACAAAGTTCTAGCCTTTTCCGACACCAGAGAGTTCACACTGGAGAAAGGCCTTATGAGTGCAGTGAATGTGGGAAAGCCTTTAGACAAATTTTTAATCTCTTTCGACATGGTAGAGTTCACACTGGAGAAATGCCTTATGAGTGTAGCGAATGTGGGAAATCTTTTAGCTGCAAATCTGAACTCATTCAACACCAGAGAATTCACAGTGGAGAAAGGCCTTATGTGTGCAGTGAATGTGGGAAGTCCTTCAGACAGTTCTCTAACCTCATTCGACACCGGAGTGTTCATACTGGAGAAAGACCATATGAGTGCAGTGTTTGTGGAAAATCCTTTAGTCGCAAATTTATCCTCATTCAACATCAGAGAGTTCACACTGGAGAAAGACCTTACGAGTGCACTGAATGTGGAAAATCTTTTATCCGCAAATCTGACCTCATTCAACACCAGAGAATTCATACTGGCACAAGACCTTATGAGTGCAGTGAATGTGGGAAATCCTTTAGACAACGCTCTGGGCTTATTCAACACCGGAGAATTCATTCTGGAGAAAAGCCTTATGAATGTGGGGAATGTGGGAAATCCTTTAGCCAAAGTGCTAGCCTCATTCAACATCAGAGAGTTCACACTGGGGAAAAACCATATGAGTGTAATGAGTGTGGAAAATCCTTTAGCCAAAGTTCTAGCCTCATTCAACACCAGAGAGGGCACACTGGTGAGAGGCCTTATGAGTGCAGTGAATGTGGGAAGCTCTTTACCCACAAATCTGACCTCATTCAACACCAGAGAGTTCACACGGGAGAAAGACCTTATGAATGTAGTGAATGTGTGAAATCCTTTAGCCGCAAATCTAACCTTCTCAGACACTGGAGAGTTCATGCTGGAGAAAAGCCTTAAATGTGCAGGGAATGTTTTATTTCCTCACTCAGTATAGCAACACTGGAGGAGACTGTGAGAGCCATTTACCTGAATTTAAACCTCTTTTATTCAAACATACACCATGCAAGATTGCTCATAAGTTTCAGTTACACCTAAGGCTTTAAGGAGATACATTATACTTTGTAACCTGCCCAGAGCTGCTGTTAGATTTATGTCACTGCCACTTTCTGTGGCTGAAGCCATTTCACCCCTGTACATCAGGCACCACTCCAACAGGCTCAGGAAAGCTGAACTCTGTGTTCTGCCATCTGCTTGAGGAAATTATGAATAGCCCAAGCCCTTAGCAGGATCCTCATTCCTTTCTCTCTGATTTTAGGGAATGGACCTGACCCAGGTTGGGTCCAAAGGACCTATCCTCAGCTTGCTAAGAAGGACTACCTTTTTCAGGGACATTATTGTTCTCACATCATACTTTTGATGAATTTTTCCAGGTTCTAATTTACCAACCTGGAAACTGCTTGCTGCACATTGCTCTGGTTTGTGATCTTTTGTAAAGGCCTCCTCTTGCACCTTTAATTTTTGGCGGTTCTTTTCTCTCTTCCATGGGGGTTTGGAAGCAGAATTGTGATCTGTAGCATGTAGAGGTGAACAGATTAATTTGCATTGCTTCCCAAGGCCTTAAAAGAAAGACTGCAGGTCTCTGTGGTCCTAATTGGTGGACTGGTGCCAGGATTTTCGGAGAGGTCGGAAGTCACCCTGAAGAGGAGGCCTTTGTTGTGAGAACCCCCAGTGCTTCTGTGACCAACATGAATTTTATTCCCTTGTTCACATAATTCCCAGAACCATTGAGGGGACCTCATCCCCAGGTCCTATAAAGGAGCCATGTGCCACGATGTACAAATTTTCAATGACATTTTCAGTGTCATTTATTGTTAGACTACAAGAGTCAGGTAGAACCATAATTTGTGTTACTGAACCAAACTCAGGTCCACTTGCCCATGTGCAGCACAGCCAATCTACTGACACCAGGTTGTGATGAAGTGAAGTACAGCATTTACTGTAGGGCATCAAGCAAGAAGAATGGGCAGCTAATGTTCAAAAGACCTGAACACTCCAATGGTTTTCAAGGAAGGGGTTTTTTTTTCTTTTTTTTTTTTTTGTGTGTGTGTTTTTATTTTTTTGTTTTTATTTATTTATTTATTTTTTGTTTTTCCCTTGCTGCTTTTAATATGTTTTCTTTATTTTATTTTATAATTATTTTTTTAATCAGTCATCAATTTTATACACATCACTGAATACATGTCAATCCCAATCACCCAATTCAGCACACCATCCTCCCCACGCCACTGCAGTTTTCCCCCCTTGGTGTCCATACGTTTGTTCTCTACATCTGTGTCTCAACTTCTGCCCTGCAACCCGGTTCATCTGTACCATTTTTCTAGGTTCCACATACATGCGTTAATATACGATATTTGTTTTTCTCTTTCTGACTTACTTCACTCTGTATGACAGTCTCTAGATCCATCCACGTCCAAGGAAGGGTTTTTAAAGGCAACATTTGGTTTGAGTGTTGCAGCTCGTGGACTTTCTTCTGATTTCTTAGTATTGAGGTAACAGGGTGATGTTTTAGTTATCTTAATCATCAACCTGCTAGTTCCAACCAGTCTGGGGTCTATGTGCTTGTGGACAGCATGTAGTCACCATCTTCCACCTGGGTGCGGGTCTTGGTTTCTGCTGAACAGCACAAAGATATGTGTCAGATTGTTGTTATATGTATCATTTGAGGAGGAACAAGGACTCTGATTTATTGCTGAACTGCTGTTTAAGCTGTCATTACTTTCCTTCCTTGACTGCTTTTCCTTTGTGTCTGTATTCCCTCACTTCCCTAATGAGGAACTGCTTGAGTCTGCTCTTTGGAACTCAGGGAAGACCTTGGAGACTAAAACCTCTTTCTACTAACAAACAAGGGACACATGGAGGGGCTTTTGTACCCAGGAGGGCCTGCAGGGTCCTGCTTTTATTTGATACTCCTCAATCCTGAGGGGAACAGGGTCAGGACAAGAAAAGGAATACAGTTTTGGGTAGAGATGTTAATCATAAATTTACCAAGGGGACTTGGTTTTTGGGGGGTTGGTTTTGTTGGTGCAGAAACACTGGATTAATAGGGAGTTGAGGAACTGCAGTAAATTAGATGGAATGTTCCTCTTCTAAAAGTTCATCCACAAATGCTTCAGTGACTATGTCCTGTGTGATGAGTGTGTACAGAAATTCTCAGGATCTCCATAACTGTATTTCCTGTAGCTGAGGTTTGTGGATTCCTATAGCCTTTCTGGGCTGTTCCCTCAAGGGCATTGCTCTACTGGTGGGAAAACAAGGATAGAGAGAAGGGCAGTCCTGTAGTCCAAGGATGTGTCTTTTGTGACCCAGCGAGCAGTTCTGTTGATTCAAGTGGCAGCAACCTTCATTGCTCGCCAATATTGGCTGCCACCGAGGCAAGGCTGCACTTCCCAGGGCATAAGGAGAGAGATGGTAGAGACCATACAGGGTTGCCAACCTAATTTTCCAAGAGAAGTGGGACATCTATGCTTTTATTTGGAACCACTTTTTAAGGCTTTCCTAAGATTTAACAAAGGTTAAGGTAACCCTTGAACAACATGGGTTTGTATAGTTGATGTGCAACAAAGTGCACTTAACTAATGGGTACAATTTGATAAGCTTTGACATACATGTAAAGCTGTGAAACCATCATCACAATCATGAAAGTAAATTTATGTATCACATATTTACCTCATGCTCTTTTGGAAACTCATTTCCTACTCTCCTCAGCCCTACAGACCATCATTGATTCATTGATTCACTTTCCTTTACAATAGGTTAGTTTGTATTTTCTATAATTTTAAATAGGCATCATAAGATGTATACTCTTTTTTAAAAACTGATTTACTTCATGCTGCACAATTATTTTTTAATTCAACAATGATGCTTATATTAGTAGTTAATTCTTTTTATTGCTGAGTAGTCTTCTATGGATAACGTCTTTGTTTATCCATTCATCTGCTTATGGACATTGGATTATTTCCAGGTTTGGGGTATTATAAATAAAGCTGCTTTAAATAATTGCATTCAGTTCTTTATATGGATATATGTCTTATTTCCCATGTGTTAATAACTCAGACTGTTGCAGTGTAGGTAGATGTTTTAACATTTTAAGATATGCCAAACAGTGATCTAAAGTGGTTGTTCCCTTTTGTCTTCCCGTCAACAGTGTATGAGAATTGCAGTTCCTCTACAAGGTAGCCAACACTTGATACGGTCAATGTTTTAAAATTTTAGCCCTTGAAATAAGTGTGTAGTTTTAACTCTCTTTGGTTTTAATTCCATTTTCCTAAGAATTCATGATTTTGAGCTTTTTTTCATGCATTTGTTTGCCCTCTATCTTCTTTGGTAAAAAGACTATACCTTTTGACTACTTTCTTTTTATGTAATTTATTTATTATTTTAACAAATAAGACAGTGTAACAACAAAGACTTATGTTGGAATTTCACTCATTCTTCAATGATGTGACCTCTCTGCCTTATGGAACAATCATTTTTGAATACTGGAAGGGAATTATTTTTCCTCAATTTGTTGCCCTATGCACAACTGAAAGCCCACATGCACCATATATTTTTTTGTTTAACCTGCACTATTAACGTATTCTCCACTACATTCTTAAGACTCAGTATTCAATAATACATTAAATCATGCCTAGGTTTGTAGTCTTTGTGCTGATTTCCCTGGTGTAAATACTCCTGTTATGGTCAATTTCTTTTTTTTTTTTCCTTGTCATGGTCAATTTCAAACTGCCAAAATGGTGTCACTGAACATGAAGTTGGTAAGATATTGCAGTAGCACACTATTTTTTTTTTAATTTTTAAATTTTTTTATTTTATTATTTTTGGCCGCTTTGGGTCTTCATTGCTGTGCGTGGGCTTTCTGTAGTTGCAGTGAGCGGGGACTACTCTTCGTTGCGGTGTGTGGGCTTCTCATTGAGGTGGCTTCTCTTGTTGCGGAGCATGGGCTCTAGGCACGTGGGCTTCAGTAGTTGTGGCACGGGAGCTCAGTAGTTGTGGCTCGTGGGCTCTAGAGTGCAGGCTCAGTAGCTGTGTCTCGTGGGCTTAGTTGCTCTGCGGCATGTGGGATCTTCCTGGACCATGGCTTGAACCCATGTCCCCTGCGTTGGCAGGTGGATTCTTAACCACTGCGCCACCAGGGAAGCCCCAGTAGCACACTATTAATTCTGTTTCCAACATACTGATACAGTAGCCACAAATAACCTCAAAAACAGACAATAACAAAAGAGTCAAAATGATTAGGAAGTGGCAAGTTTTAAATATTTGCTTTTTAAAAGCAGTTTGATTTAAATACAATTAACTTTGGGAATTCCCTGGTGGTCCAATCGTTAGGACTCGGTGCTTTCACTGCCGTGGGCCCAGGTTCAATCCCTGGTCAGGGAACTAAGATCCCACAAGCTGCGTGGTGTGGCCAAAATGTATACACACACAGACACACACACGCACGTGATATATATAATTAAACTGTACATATTTAAAATGTACATTTTGATATTTCCATACATGCTTGCATCCCTGAAACCAAGTTTTCTCCTGCCCATTTCAATTTGTTTCTCAATATATCAAATTATAAGCACATAGTCTACCATTTGTAATGGCTATTTTCAAATATATCCATAAATGGAAAAGACTGTTATGAAATCCCATGAACCCGCTCCCAATCTTGATCATGGTATATATCATTTCATGGTATTCTTTATCTCCATGTATATTAGTGGATTATATTACTTAATAATCCCAGATATATCAATGTATAACCTCTTCAGAATGCATTTCTAAAATGTAAGAACTCATAACTGATCATTTGGCACAGTCTTGATACTTTCAGCTCTTTTAACTGTAATTCAGCCTTTTTTGGCTTCAGTTTGAAGGGTAACAGTTGTTTTTTCATAATTCTTTTCAGGATCATCAAAGGAAGTATGGGCAATCCATCTTGATACAGGCTACTTAAAATATTCCAAGCGTTCAGGGATATAGCCTTTTGGAATTTCTGCTAACTCAACTTCACCAATGAATACATTCACCAGCGTAATCCCAAATGCTACTGGAATCCCAGTCAACAAAATGTGGGATTTCACTAAATTCACAAAATCCCTGTCATACAAATATCTAATCATCCTGTTGTACACCTGAAAGTAATATAATGTATGTCAATTATATCTCAACTTTCTGGTTCTGTTTAGTATGTTCACCCTTCCCCCATATTTCCCCTTTAGTATACTAGATATTGATGAGGTGGGTGCCTGAGGTCTTTTACAGATGGACAATTTTGTGATGGTGACAGACCTGGAAATACAGTGTGTCTTTTGCTTCCACACTTCGTGCCGCCCATATGTGCCAGGTATGCAGTAGGTGGGGACACTGCATCACAGCCCAGAGATCTGCAACACACATCTGTGGAACACAGTGGGTTAGGTGTGTGGGGCACAACTTGAGGGTGCCCCACAAACACTCTAGGGACACAAGTGTAACAGGTATGGAATGCTGATGCCCCTCAGCCCAGCCTGGAGGCAGACTTGCACATACCACATCCACAATAGAAAAGATGTATGGCAAACATGGACCACACACACTGGCATATGTAAAGCACACCAGGCACCTGTGAGGTGCATGGAGGCACTATTACCACCTCAGTCTCCATGGAAATTGGACAGACATGTGATAGGGACGCCCAATGGTCATGTGTGGGCCACGCACAATTGCACAGTTCCCATGGACCAAGTGAGATGAGGCCAGCACAGCCTGGCCTGAGGAGAACACACATGTCCCCTACATACACCCCATCACTGCAAGTTTGATGACGGGCTGATGGGAATCCAGATCGGGAGCCTGATGTACATCCCTGCACAACCCAGAGTTTAAAATGTGAGCAGTGGTTTGATCTGAGCAGGAGAGCAGATTTTCATGAGTTTTACAGGAGGGAACATTCAGCCGTTTTCAGGAATGGTTGATCAAGTGTGTTCCCTAGGAGGACAACAAAGGCATGTTCTTGGGGATTAGTGTCACAGTCAGTCATTGATTTGCATTTCACCTAGAAGGGTGGGAGGTGCGGTCATTACCAAGGTCACCTGTTAGAGGGAGTGAGGAAGAACCACAGGGACCCCAGCATATGAGGGCCACAGTGGAGATTCTCAGTTCTTCAGTGTCTCTTCCAACTTCCAAAATAGTGATGGAGGTTACCAGGTGACAGCTCTGTCTGGGTGTACTGAGTGGCGGGGGGATCCTAAGGTGGTGTTTAGAAGGAAAACTGACAGGACCTTGGAAATGAATCATGAGTGTGGCAGTGAGGGCCAGGGATGCATTTGAGATGACATCAGTGGCAGTGTCAGGGGTGTCCCGGTGGTGGTGGTACCATCCATACTAAACACTCATGGGTGGGAAGCGAGTTGCCAGAAGGCCTTTGTGGGGAGGAACTTGAGGTCTGAGAAGGACTCTTCTTTTTTAAAGGAGAGTCTGGGGAGCACATGACACCTGGGGATGGATTCCACAATGCAGGCGAACGAAACTGCTGGAAGAAGGGGCCAGAGGGGATGTGTGAGATGGTAAAAGACTTGTATGAGTTAAACGACTACCTAGAAGGGGACAAACATGGCTTTAGAGGGAGAAACATCATCTACAAATCCACAGAGGGCACAGGCTGGAGTTCATTGTCACTCTTAAATGTTCTTCCAATTATGTAATATGTTCAGTGACTCTGTTCTCCTGTCTCAGCCTCTATTTTTAAAAAAATATGTATTTATTTATTTGGTTGTGCTGGGTCTTAGTTGTAGCAGGAGGGCTCCTTAGTTGTGGCATGCATGTGGGATCTAGTTCTCTGACCAGGGATCAAACCTGGGGCCCCCAGCTTTGGGAACTCGGAGTCTTATCCACTGCGTCACCAGGGAAGTCCCCTCCTGTCACAGTCTCTGATGTGCTAGTTTTCTACAACACCTAAGACGTGACCTCTTAGATATCACCTGATTCTCAAATCCATGAACTCCCCCACTCCACCCCATTTATCCATCTGAATTGGGTTCTCCTGATCTTCTCTGCTTGGTTCTCTTGGTCAATACGTCCAGTAAACTCCTGTCTCAGCTCCTAGCCCCATTTTAGATCCATTTTCCTCACTAGAAGAAACACCAGTTCTGCAGTTCCTCTCTGCCTGCCATGAGGCAGTTTCATGGGGCTGTAAGATATCAGTGATCTGGGCAGATTGTGGACAGTAAAATTTCATAGTCCTGAACCTCTGTTTTCTAAGCTGCTGACTCAGTTTAAATTGTGCCAAAATCTATAGTGTTTTACTAAACCTTGGCAAAACCCTCCCTCACTGCTTCGTAGAAAAGCCTCCCAAAGAGAGTTTATTCTCACAATTGAAGAGTAATGCCATGTCCCTACTGGTCTTTCCAGAAATACCCCTTCAATTTTGCCCTGTCTTATTTCTGCCTAAATTCTCTTCCCTCTTCATCTACAGTCATATCTCATGGATTTTATTGTATTAATATGGTTTATGAGACCCAATTATTAGTATAGTTTATTTTTATTTATTTATTTTTAATTGAAGTATACTTGATTTACAATATTAGTTTCAGGTGTACAGCATAGTGATTCAGTATTTTTATAGGTTATTCCATTTAAAGTTGTTACAAAATATTGACTATATTCTCTGTGTTATCCTATATATCCTTGTAGCTTATTTATTTTGAGCATATAGTCTGTTACTCTTAATCCCCTACCCCTATCTTGCTCCTCCCCCTTCCCCTTCCCCACTGGTATCCACTAGTCTTTTCTATATCCGTGAGTCTGTTTCTGTTTTGTTATATACACTCCTTTGTTTTATTTTTTAGATTCCACATATTAGTGATACATAGAGTATTTGTCTTTTTTCACTAAGCATAGTACTCTCTAGGTCCATTCACACTGCTGCAAATGGCAGAATTTCACTCTTTTTATAGCTGAGTAATATTCCATTGTATATATGTATCACATCTTTATCCATTCATCTGTTGATGGACATTAGGTTGCTGCCATGTCTTGGCTCTTGTAAATGTTGCAATGAATACTGGAGTGTGTATATCTTTTCAAATTACTGTTTTGGATTTTTTTTTCTCTTTTTTCTCCTCTCCTTCTCCCTCCTCCCTCCTCCCTCCTTCCTCTTCCTTCCTTCCTTCCTTTCTTCCCTCCTTCCTTCCTTTCCTCTTCGTCTTCTTTTGAGAAAATTTTTGAAGAAGAAAAGCTGGTCCTGGGTCCTGGTCGTCCCTCTAAACTGAGACCAGATTTCTAAAGTTTGGTTTTGGTTACAGTCATTGCTCAGTTTGTCATCTCTTGTACTCTCAGTACTGTCTCCCAGTACTCTGCTCTCCCATGTAATACAAAGTATCTTGGAAGAAAAGTCCCCAGGCAGGGCTGTGCTTAGCCTGATGTCAAGTGCTGAGTGGGGATGGAAGGAAATGGCAGAATTTTAGTGCATATTTCTTCAGGTGTTCTTCAGCCCTGAACCCACCTCAGGGATACATCAGTCACCTGATCATCGATACTTGTTTGTGTCTGTCTATTCCTCTGTCTTGGAGCCTTCTTCATCCCCATCACTGCTTGATTCAGGCTTCTGTGAGTAACGCCATTGATGTGGTGACTCAGGAAAATGTACTCTTCACAAGGCAGGTGATATTCTATGTCAGTCATCCTCCAGGTCTCATTAAAATGTCTGAATTGTTCGTACATTTAGTTCTTTCTTTCTTTCTACTGGGAATTCGTATTTGCACCTCATTCATCATAACTAGTTTTCTGTAATATGGTTTCTTTTTTTTTTAAAGCTTATATTTTATTCAATGTTTATCATAAGTTTTTTGCCTTGTTTTCTAATGTATTCATTAAAAAATTTTTTTTTAATTTATTTATTTATTTTTGGCTGTGTTGGGTCTTCGTTTTCTGTGCGAGGGCTTTCTCTAGTTGCGGCAAGTGGGGGCCACTCTTCATCGCGGTGCGCGGGCCTCTCACTATCGTGGCCTCTCTTGTTGCGGAGCACAGGCTCCAGACGCGCAGGCTCAGTAGTTGTGGCCCACGGGCCTAGTTGCTCCGCGGAATTTGAGATCTTCCCAGACCAGGGCTCGAACCCGTGTCCCCTGCATTAGCAGGCAGATTCTCAACCACTGTGCCACCAGGGAAGCCCTGTATTCATTTTGTTTATTTATTTTTGGCTGTGTTGGGTCTTCGTTGCTGTGCGTGGGCTTTCTCTAGTTGCGGCAACCGGGGGCTACTCTTCGTTGCGGTGAGCGGGCTTCTCATTGCGGTGGCTTCTCTTGTTGCGGAGCACGGGCTCTAGGCGTGCGGACTTCAATAGTTGTGGCTCGCGGGCTCTAGAGCGCAGGCTGAGTAGTTGTGGCGCACAGGCTTAGTTGCTCTGCAGCATGTGGGATCTTCCCAGGCCAGGGCTCGAACCTGTGTCCCCTGCATTGGCAGGCGGACTCTTAACCACTGAGCCACTAGGGAAGCCCTCTAATATAGTTTCTTATTATGTTCTAGTTTAGGTTTGTGTAAATCTGCACTCTCTACGTATGTATGATTCTTTTAACTATGAAGCTTTTAGAAAATACTGCTTGAATGAAGGTAGACACATAATATCTATGGATCCCCCATTTTCATGCCACTTACTAATGATGTTCCTCTGAGTTATGACATCTCCCAGGGAATTAGGTGTTGGAGAAACCCCTGTGAGTTATCCCAAATCCGAACAGAGCCAAGTAAATGGCTTCCACTCTCCTAATTGTCAGGCTTCCATGCCTTCTGCTTCCCTCCCTGTGATAACTCTGGGCACTTAAGGACTCTTGGAAAAGTCGCTCTCCCACGTTCTCCCAATTGCTTCTTTGGATATTGTCACATGAGTTGTACTTGTTTTTAATGATAGTTAATTGGGGCAAAAATTGTTTAAAAGTTATTCTCAGTACCCCATCCAGCCACTGTCATACATTTGCAGATGACTTGAAAATGAGTGGCCTGGTGGGAAAGGGGATTAGGGAATAATAAAACTATAGCTCAAGGCTTGAGTTCCTCATCCAAATCACAAGGCAAACTCGACTTGTCACCATGGGCTCACCCTTGTGGTGTCAGACAGAGATGGGTATCTTTTCCTTTTGTACCAAGATGTGAGTTAATCAGAAACTTAAGGAATAGATAAGATGGGGGAAGATTACTCTGTTACTGGTTTTGGAAGTGAGACCCTAAAAAACTTTATACATAAAGTGAGGGGCTGTTTCCTGTTAGATGCAGAGTGTGCTGTATCCACCCCATCCCACCCTGTACAAACCCAGTTCCTTCTACAGGCTGCTAGAGATTCTCCTTGACACCATCCATCTTTTTTTTTTTTCCATAGAAAGTAGAAAAATAATTTATTCCAAAAGAGGGCAGAAATAAGAAATTCATCCTGAAAATATACTTTGGTATAATTCTGGTGGGACACATTTTCCTTCTGAACATGTTCCCCTACTGACTGCCCCACTGGAGTCTTGTTGTCATGTAACAGTTTTTAAACACTTTGCTGATTCTCATGTTGTGAGCAGGCAGGAGCCATCTTCACATCCACAGGTTCCAAGGAGACAGTAACGTTATTTCTCAGAAGAACAGCACTTTCTATCCCGTAAGAGTACATTAACATTTTATAGGGACTTCCCTGATGGCACAGTGTTTAAGAATCCACCTGCCAGTGCAGGGGACACGGGTTCGATCCCTGGCCTGGGAAGATCCCACATGCTGCAGAGCAACAAAGCCCGTGTGCCACAACTGCTGAAGCCCATGTGCCAAAACTACGGAAGCCTGCGTGCCTAGAGCCCGTGCTCCACAACAAGAGAAGCCACTGCAGTGAGAAGCCTGTGCATCCTAACAAAGCGGAGCCCCTGCTCGCTGCACTAGAGAAAGCCTGTGCGCAGCAATGAAGACCCAACGCAGCCAAAAAAATGAATAAATAAAAAAGAAAGTAATGGTAAAATAAAATTTTAAAAAACCATTTTATAGAGGCAACACAGTTTAGGTTAAATAGGCACAGCATTCACCAAAGTGCAAAAAAAGGTGACAAGAAAAAATGCTGCATTGTAGAATAACATATTCAAATGTGGTGTGAACGTTTAAGGCAGCTGATGGCCAAAGTGGGCAAGTCAAGGAGGGTGGTCTGGGTATGGAGATGATTTTGCACCTAGAGGAGGTCTCTTCGTGGCAAGAGATAGCAGCAAACTGAACAGGTTACCAACATGGTGATGATAACTTCCTGGTTGGGACCCTTAGGGATGAACCAGGGCACCAGGAAGCCGACCAAGCCCCAGAACATGCTCATCATGATGAGAGGCACGGTGAGGCCGGCATACGCCATGATTGCTGCAAGAGGTACCAGCCCCTGCCCCGCCACCTCACTTTGGTCCCACCCGGAAGTGTCAACCTGATACCATCCATCTTTAAGTTTTTATTCTCTTCCTTTTTCTTCCCTCCTTCCTTCCTTATTCTATTCTCATGTGCACAAAAAAGAATATTTACATACCTACTTCTCAAAATGTTTTAACTAATTAAATAAGATGAAACCTATCAAAAATATGAATTATCACACTTCTTAGGAGCAGATTTTACATAGTCAAATGGGAAAAATGTGCATGCTTAGAGACATGGAAAGCACATAATGAGTGTGAGTGGCTCTTCTTTCATTTTGGACTCTGGCTGAGAATCAATGTGGAAAATAGGTTTGTAATGAAAATTTCCTTCAGTTAGTAACTTGAGAAAAGGTTTTAGGCACAATCCACATTCTCCTTCTTTAGATTGTGGGGTATCAGGGGGGAAGAGTTCAGTACTTTTTCTTAACTCTTCACAGTAGGCAGAACCATTAAAATAGTTCTAGATTGAAATCCAAATGGAGAAAGCTGTTTGTTAACTAATTGTCATCCCTGACGTCCTCTGAATCTAAGAAGAGTTTTAGGATATAAGCTTGTGATTCTAGAAGGAAGGTGCGGGAGGGTTCTAGTCACATGCACTCAGATCCCCAGTGCATAGCCCTGCCATCTCTTCCGTACAGTAATAGAACCTCAGATGTCCTGATGGGAGGGGGAATGCCAGGCTTATAGCCCAACATGGACTGAGATTCAGAGAGTAACTCCCCAGCATGGAGCACAGCAGTGCCTGGCCGTTCCTGTAACTACTCTTTCTGAAAATATTTTCTTTGTGAATCCACTGCATTCATGCACTGCTCCTGTCAACTCTCTTGATGTCAGGGCTCATAGACTAAGCTTGCCGGCTTAGAAAACTAAACCTTTATTGGAATTCTATTTTGATGATTCTCTTTGGAAGTCCATCTCATTACAATTTTGTTAGAAAATGAACTTCCATTCAATTCCTGACCTGCAGTTATGTCTGCCCTTAATTGTCATTGTTGAAGACATATCCTACTGTCCCATCTGTCTCAGAATCTGGATTTTCTTGAATCTAGATTTTAGTTTCTCTCTTTTTTTTAAAAGATTTTTTTGATGTGGACCATTTTTAAAGTCTTTATTGAATTTGTTACAATATTGCTTCTGTTTTACGTTTCATTTTTTTGGCCACGAAGCATGTGGGATCTCAGCTCCCCGACCAGGGATCGAACCCACACCCCCTGAGTTGGAAGGCGAAGTCTTTTTTTTTTTTTTGGCTGTGTTGGGTCTTAGGTGCGGCATGTGGGATCTTCATTGAGGCGTGCGGGATCTTTCGTTGCTGCTCATGGGCTTCTCTCGTTGTGGCATGTGGGTTTTTCTCTTCTCTAGTTGTGGTGCACAGGCTCCAGGGCGCATGGGCTCTATAGTTGTGGCGCGCGGGTTCCAGAGCACGTAGGCTTTGTAGTTTGTGGCACGCGGGCTTTCTGGTTGAGGCGCACGAGCTCAGTAGTTGTGGAGCGCGGGCTTAGTTGCCCTGCGGCATGTGGGATCTTAGTTCCCTGACCAGGGCTTGAACCCACCTCCCCTGAATTGGAAGGCGGGTTCTTTACCACCGGACTGCCAGGGAAGTCCCAGTTTCTCTCTTTATAGCTCCTCCCTCCCCTCCATTCTTTCTGATGAATTGCTTCTCGTATACCTTGAAGAAACTATAATACTTTGTAAGCCTTTTGTAAGCTTTCCATATTCAAAAGTCACATCTGTAACTCTAGCAGTCTCTTATTTTCCAGAATTGTGCCACTTCCTTTTCTTTTTTCTTACCTGCAATTTCTGACATGATTCTTTCTCTCTCTCCCTCCTCTCCACTCTGTCCATTTAGTGACTCTCTCTTGCTTTGCACTGTATATTTGCTTGCTGTCTCCCTGATCCATGGTCACATCTGGTCACAGATAATTTTTTCAATGTGTGTATTGGCCCTGTGTTAAACTTCCACAAAAGAGAACATGGGAGAATGATATGCCATCTAGATTGTATTCCTAGACTTGGAATCTTTATGTTGATTTATTCCTGGCAAATGATGAGAAAGTGTTCCTCACTGAGTTCAGGACAAGATCCTGAATGCCAGTCATACCACATCTCTTTGTTTCTTTTATTATTCAGTGGATGCCTCAAGGATAAAGTTCAAGTTTTGATATAGTTATGAAACCTAATCTTTATAGTGCGATTACGGACCGTATTTCTGTCTTTCGTCTGCTCTTCCAGCTGCCTTCTGGAAACCTCATGTTGCCTCTTCACATTGCAGAGCTATGGACATTTCTATAATGCACTCTTGTAGATGATGGTAGACAACACGGTATGTGGGAAATTCCTGATTCAGGCAGAGACTCCAGATCTCATTACACCATCTGGAATGTGGTCAATGTTTCCCTGAGAGAGCAGGATATACTTAAGAAATCAGGATTGTGCCTCCGTAGGAAACCTACTTCTGGAGGTTCTCTGAGAATCCTCATTTTGAGGTCCCGTATGGGAGTAGCCTGCCAATTGTGTGGAATTCGGAATCTTTTCTTTAGTTGTGAAATGCGAACCCAATGAGTGACTCCCTGGAGTTTCACTGCTCCACTTGTCAACAGAACCCAAAGGGTCCCTTCCAAAGAGGTTCAAGAGTAGTTATTCTCTGACGTCTCTTCCAATAGAGGAAATCTACTAGCTGAATATCACGAAGAAGCTGTTTAAAAGATATTTTCAGGATGTGGCCTTAACGAGTTGGTGATTGGGACTGGGTGTAATACATGAGTTCCTTGGAATATTTTGCCATGTCTGCATAAAGCAGGGCAGAGTCTAGTATTGGAGGTGAAATCCCTAGACACATGGGCCTTCCAGTTAGTAATTCATAGGGGATAACTGATTTGTCAATGGACTACGTGAGTGTAAGGGCTAGTGGGAGTACCTTTGGTCAAGGGAGCTCGAGTCTCTGAAAGTTTTGCTGATTTTAATTTAAGAATGCCATTGGTCCTTTTGACTTTTCCAGAAGATTGTCGGTAACAAGGACAGTGTAGTTTTTGAGTCAGGGGTAACACTTTACAGGGTTCTTTTACAATGGTTCCCATGTGACACAGTCATTTGATATAAACATTGGGATGACCCAGGTTGGAAACAAAATCAGTCAGCTTTTTTTTCAAGGGCTGTAGCTTTTCAGCAGAGAAATGGTTTAACCCAGTCTGAAAACAGACAATAACTAAAACATAGTCAAATTGCATGGAGGGTAGAAGCTGGATACAATCCATCTGAAGGTGTTCAAATTCTTCTTGGTGGTGCCTGGGCAGCCAGGTCATGCATGCATCCCCCCATCACCGCCTGGGGACTGTCCACTAGGGATCAGAGCTTCGGTAAGAGCCAACTGTAAACCCCATCCACCCCCTCGCCCCAACCCCCAGCCCCAGTGGCACTTGGCCCCTCTCTCCAAAGGCACGGCTGCCCCTATGCCCCCTCCCCTCAGGACGATCAGGACTCTAAGACTAGCTCCTCACTCGGAGCCCCTTCCCTAGGCCCATGAGCTATTAAGCGTCCTCCAACAGCCCCTGAGGCAGGTCTGCTCCCTCTCCCCGTTTCGTACTGGGGGAAACTGAACCTGGGGTGGGGGTTAGAGGGAGAGTCTCTTGTTGCAACCCCCAGCGAGGGGTGGGGATCCAGGAATCAATCCCAAGCCCACAACCCAGTGTCTCAGGGAGTCTGACCCACTGTGTCCCCCTTCCCTCCTGGCCTGTTTCCACCCCAAGAAAGCCCCTCCTTCTGGTTCCCTCAGGGTCCTCTGAGTGTCCTTCTCAGCCTCCCCCTTCCCTGGGGTGCCCTCAGACCTTCTCCTTCCTGGATGCTGATGGCCCCTGTAATAGTTTGCTAAGGTTGGCATAGCAAGGTACCTCAGACTGGGAAGCTTAAACAACAGACATTTATTTTCTCACAAACATGGAGGCTAGAAGTCTGAGATCAAGGGGTGAACAGCATCAGTTTCTCCTGATACTGCTCTGCTTGGCTTGTAGATGGCCATCTTCCCCCTGTGTCTTTACATGGTCTTCCCTCTCTGTGTGTGTATCCTAACTTCCTCTTCTTTCTTTCTTTGGCTGCATTGGGTCTTAGTTGTGGCACACGGGATCTTTCATTGCGGCACGTGTGCTCTTGGTTGCGGCGTGCAGGCTTCTCTAGTTGCAGTGCACGGACTTCTCTCTAGTTGAGGCATGTGGGCTCAGTAGTTGCCCTGAGGCATGTGGGATCTTAGTTCCCCGGCCAGGGATTGAACCCGCATCCCTTGCGTTGGAAGGCAGATTCTTAACCACTGGACAACCAGGGAAGTCCCTAACTTCCTCTTCCTTTAAGGACAACAGTCACGTTGGATTAGGGTCCACCCTAGTGACTTTATTTTACCTTTTTAAAGACCCTATTTCCAAATACAATGACATTCTGAGGTACTGGATGTTAAGACTTCAACATATGGACTTTGGGACATACAATTCAGCCCATAGCTGCCTGCACCCTTCTTTTCATAGGGAGCTAACATTGAGGAGTTCTCCTGAGGATTACCTCATTTACCAGCCCCCAAATTATCCAGCAGAGGAACAATTTATTATTTCCACTTCTCAAAGGAGGGAGCTGCAGCTCAGAGAGGATGACTTTGACACAAGGGCACACATCTGCCAAGTGGCTGAGTTAGGGAAGATTTAGTCAACACTGCTCTGATTCAGCTCACCTACTTCCTTTGTTTTTTTGTTTTTTTTAAGATTTTTAAATTTTTTAAATTTTTTATTTATTTTTGGTTGCGTTGGGTCTTTGTTGCTGCATGTGGGCTTTCTCTAGTTGCGGCAAGCGGGGTCTACTCTTCGTTGCGGTGCACGGGCTTCTCGTTGCGGGGGCTTCTCTTGTTGCAGAGCACGGGCCCTAGGCACGTGGGCTTCAGTAGTTGTGGCACGCGGGCTCAGTAGTTGTGGCTTGCGGGCTGTAGAGCGCAGGCTCAGTAGTTGTGGTGCATGGGCTTAGTAATTGTGGTGCACAGGCTTAGTTGCTCTGCGGCATGTGGGATCTTCCTGGACCAGGGCTCAAACCCGTGTCCTCTGCATTGGCAGGCAGATTCTTAACCACTGTGCCACCAGGGAAGCCCTCACCTACTTCCCTTGTATCCACTCCCTGACAGAAACATCTGGGGACTCCAGCCAGACCCCCAGATACCTCTCCTGTGAGATCATCTGCTGAGCACTGAACCATCATGTAACCACACCCTGACATTTCAACCTGAAGAACCTGGCCCCTTCCGCATGGGCATGCAGTGCCTTCCCTGCAAACTCACTTCTCTCCTGTGAATAGTATTCTCATGGACAGCAGCACCATCACCCTGGTATCCCTAACAGGGTCATCAATGTCACCCCAAACACATCACTGACCCTCACCTGAAACTAATATTGTAAATCAACTATAGTTCAAAAATATATATATGAAAAATTTTCACTTCCTAATCATTTCACATTTCATTATTTTCTATATTCTTGAGGTTATGTGTGGCTACTGAATTAGTATGGTGGAAATAGGCTATATTGGTGTGCTACTGGCAACTTTTTCCACCTCCATGGTCAGTGAGTTCACATTGACAGTTTTAAATTGGCCACTGATGGGAATATATACACCAGAGAAACTGGCAACACTACAAAGTATGGCTTGATTTATTGGGGTTTTTTTGTTTTTTGTTTTTTTGCTGTGCAGCTTGCAGGATCTCAATTCCCCAACCAAGGATTGAACCTGGGCCACGATAGTGAAAGCGTGGAGTTCTAACCACTGGACTGCCAGGGAACTCCCCTTTATTTATTGTATTGTTGAATATTTAGACTTAAAGTAATGGAGAATATATTAAAAATGCAGATTAAACTTAAAATTAGCTGTAAGTTATATGTGGTCATTGCAATGTACCAAAATAAATAAATAAATAAGGTAGGGGAGCTATCTTCCAGTATTCCAGAATAGTAAATACAATTATTACTTAGTTAAGAAGTCACATCGGGCTTCCCTGGTGGTGCAGTGGTTGAGAATCTGCCTGCCAATTCAGGGGACACGGGTTCGAGCCCTGGTCTGGGAGGATCCCATATGCCGTGGAGCAACTGGGCCCGTGAGCCACAGCTACTGAGCCTGCGCGTCTGGAGCCTGTGCTCCGCAATAGGAGAGGCCGCCATAGTGAGAGGCCCACGCACCGCGATGAAGAGTGGCCCCCGCTTGCCGCAACTGGAGAAAGCCCTCGCACAGAAACGAAGATCCAACACAGCAAAAATAAATAAATAAAGAAAATAAATATTAAGAAGTCACATCACTGAAGAATTAATGAAGTTGCAACATAAGTCTTTATTGTTTCACTATCTTCTAATTGGTTAATGAAAAGAAAAATAGCCAAAATTCATTTTTTAAAAACAGGCAAAGGATATGAACATTCTTACCAGACATACAGGTGGCAAATTAACAAATGAAAAATGCTCAACATCATGAAACATCAGGGAAGTGGAACTAAAACTACAGTGAAATACTGTTACACACATTTATTAAAAGGGTCAAAAAATTCACAGTGGTTAAGAATTCACCTGCCAATGCAGGGGACACGGGTTTGAGCCCTCGTCCAGGAAGATCCCACATGCCGCGGAGCAACTAAGCCCGTGCGCCACAACTACTGAGCCTGCACTCTAGAGCCCGCCAGCCACAACTACTGAGCCCGTGTGCCACAACTGCTGAAGCCCGCGCGCCTCGAGCTCGTGCTCCACAACAAGAAGCCACTGCAGTGAGAAGCCCGTGCACTGCAACAAAGACTAGCCCCAGCTCACTGCAACTAAAGAAAGCCCGTGTGCAGCTACGAAGACCCAATGTAGCCAAAAATAAATTAATTAATTAACTTTTTTTAAAAAGCTTTAAAAAAAAGGGTCAAAATTTTAGAAGTCCAGCCATACACACCATTGAGAAAGATACGGAAGAACTAGAAGTCTCTCACTGCTGGCAGGAATACAAAAGGGAACAATTGAACAATTGTGCTAGGTCACAGTTTGATGCTTCTTGAAAAGTTACATATTTATCTAACCTGTAACTCAGGCATTGCACTCTGAGGTATTAGCACAAGAGAAATGAAATATATCAGTATTGAAGAATTGTACTAAAATGTCTATAGCAATTTTGTTTGTTATAGCCAAAAACTGGAAACAATTCAGATATCCAAAAAACAGATGAAGGAATAAACAAATAGTGATATATCCAAAGAACATCATACTCCTCAACAACATAAAAGGAATGAACTACCAACATAAGAACCACTGATGAATCTCAAAATAAATACACTGCCTGAGGAGGACACCCAGGGGAAAAAAGACTAAACATTTTATAATTCCATTCATGTAAAGTTATAGAAAATGCAAAATATTTTATTATAGAGTAAATCAGTGCTTGCCTGGAAGGCCAGGGAGGGCAGAGAGAAAGAGATTATTAAAGGGCATGAGGTAAATACTGGGTAATGCATAGGTTAATTATTATGATTGTTTGATGGTCTCATGGGTTTATATGAATGTCAAAACTTATCAAATGGTATAGTTTAAATATGGACAATTTACTTTTGTGTGTGTGTGTGTGTGTGTGGCTATTTTGAGCCTTCGTTGCTGCACATGGGCTTTCTCTAGTTGCCGTGAGCGGGGGCTACTCTTTGTTGCAGTGCACGGGCTTCTCATTGTGGTGGCTTCTCTTGTTGCAGAGCACGGGCTCTAGGTGTGCGGGCTTCAGTAGTTGTGGCACGTGGGCTCAGTAGTTGTGGCTCACGGGCTCTAGAGTGCAGACTCAGTAGTTGTGGTGCACGGGCTTAGCTGCTCCGTGGCATGTGGGATGTTCCCAGACCAGGGCTCGAACCCGTTTCCCCTGCGTTGGCAGGCGGATTCTTAACTACTGCACCACCAGGTAAGTCCCAATTTATTGTTTATTAACTGTACCTAAAAAGCGTTAAGAAACAAAAAAATTCTTACTGTTTTAGAAAAATAAAGTTTAGCAAACCTATGTTAACACCACCATATCCCTTGTAATGTGCTGGGATCGGTGCCTGGCCTCAGTAGTAGCAAATATTGGTGAGCAATGAAGACCATTTACAGCTGAGTCAGTAGGAATGCAGGCTGGGTCACAAAGGCCACATCATCGGACTAAGAGATCTTCCGTCATTCCCTCCCTGTTTTCCTGTCTGTGCAGCAATGGCCTTAAGGTGAACAGCCCAGAGAAGCTATAGGAATCCATAAAACCATTAGATTATTTTCTGAGAAGGCCCTCAGCTATACAAGATACACAGTTCTGAAGGTCCTGAGAATTTCTGCAGCTGCTCATCCTTCACAGCCATGGTGCCTGGAACACTGTGGATACCCTTTTAAAAGAGGCACATTCCAGGGCTTCCCTGGTGGCGCAGTGGTTGGGAATCTTCCTGCCAATGCAGGGGACATGGGTTCGAGCCCTGGTCTGGGAAGATCCCACATGCCGCAGAGCAACTAGGCCTGTGAGCCACAATTACTGAGCCTGCACGTCTGGAGCCTGTGCTCCACAACAAGAGAGGCTGCGATGGTGAGAGGCCCGCGCACCGCGATGAGGAGTGGACCCCACTTGCCGCAACTAGAGAAAGCCCTCGCACAGAAACGAAGACCCGACACAACCATAAATTAATTAATTAATTAATTAATTAATTAATTAATTAAAAAGAGGCACAGTCCAGCCAGTTTGCTGCAGTCTCCTGTGATCTCTACTAATCAGCTGTTCTTGTCACTATTATCATTCCCCCTATAATCTTTCAACCAGGGATACTACCACACATACAGAATTCTGGATGTTAGGGCACATGGCTCCGCTGCAGGATCTAGGGAACAGACTTCCCTCACCAGTGCTGAGCAGGATGCAATATCTCCTGTGAATAAGAGAACAATTTCATGTTGTTCCTAGAAGTACTGGAGGTTGTCACAACTGCTCCCTCCTCAGGATAAGCTCTGTCACCACAAAAAGTAATAGCATTCAGCCTCCAAATTAGGACCAAGCAAGCAAACCAGGCCCAGACCTGCAGGAGCACAGCCACCATTCCATCCACCTATGAGGCACACGAGGGTCAGGATCCCACAAAATCTGTTTCTTTTATTCTGGCAGAACCTAGTTGCTCTCAAACTACCCCATAAAGTGAACAGAACGCTCGAGATTAAAGGTGACGGAAACCTTAGGCCTTTGTTATAGCAGAAAACCAGAACAATGCAGGCAGGCTGTTCCTGGATCAGTGACTTGGAGGCTGGGAATTCCATCACAAGAGTCATGTGAGACCAACATAATCCCCAGAAGAGGTAGTCCATCTTTTCAAGTCACCAGCAGAACTCAGATGGAGTCCTCTTGGTCACAACTGGGTCAAGCCCCTGCCCTAACTACTCAGAGAGAAAGGAGAGTACTCCAGCTTCTCATGAAGTCCCTGAGAGAATGAGAAGACACTGAGGTTTCCTGCCCCAAACACACAGGGGTGGGTACATGATGCACAATCTGGGCACCTGCCAGGTGGTGGAGGTGAATGGCTTCTGCCTTAGATCTGACAGGACAGTAATCTGGCAAGGGCTCCAGTAATCTGGAAGGTTAAAACATGAAGTGCGCCTTCCACATATCTGAAATTTATGTTGATGTTTGGATGTTTGAGGTTCACTTCAGGCAGATGGCACCCTCAAAAGGCACCTCCTTGAGTGTTGTTATACTGAAGGAGGACATATGACGTTTCTGCATGTCTAAGTTGCTTTTCCTGTGTGAATTTTGTGGTAATCAAGAAGGTAAGGCCTTTGGCTTATGGTTTCCTCACATTTAACATGCCCTTAAGGCCCAATCCTGTATGAACTCTAGTGTTGAGTGAGGTTGGAGCTGTGGCTAAAGGCGTTCCCACATTGGTCACACTTAAAAGGTCTTTCTCCTGTGTGAACTCTCTGATGGTCACTGAAGTTGGAGCTTCAAATATGTGGGGTTTTCAACACCAACCAATTCTCTGCACACGCCAACTGGGTGTCCTACAATTTAATTCACTTCTGAAACTAGGTGCTCAGACTTAGCACAGACCCCACAGCTTAAGGGCTCAGTCCTACAAGACTGCCCAATCCAAGGTGGATCCCTAGGTTACCCACACTTCTGTCCAAATTGACTACAAATCAGGGGGTTCCCATGACCACCCTAGCTCAGTTTTGGTAATCTGCTAGAATAGCTCATGGAGCGCCAAGGAAACACTTTTACTTACTAATCTTACTAATTACAAAGTCTATATTTCAAAGTATACAAATGAACAGGCCAGATGATGAAGTGTAGAAGACAATGTCTAGGAAGGTCCCAAAGCAGAAGCTTCTGCCCTGAGAAGCTTGGTATGCGTACCCTCCTAGCCCATTGATGCTTTCTTGCTTACTAACCAGGAAGTTCTCTGAACCCCATCCTTTAGGGTTTTTATGGAGGCTTTGTTATCTAGTCATGATTGATTAGATCACTGACCATTGGAGTTTAACTGAAACTCCAGGTTCTCTTCCAGGAGGTGGGGGGAGAGGGGGCTGACAGTTCCAAACTCTAATCACAAAATTGGTTCCCCTAGCAACCAGTCACCAACCAGAGCTTTCTAGGAGCCTTTGAAGGGGTCTCCTCTTTAGCATGCTTCAATATGAGAGGCTTGAATTGTTCTTTTCAAAATGTCATCAGGTTATTCTTATCCGCCCAGAGTTTGGGAACCATAACTCCAGGCCACTCAGTGTGATGATCTCACACTCAGTTTTTTTTGTTTTTTTGTTTTTTTGTTTTTTTTTTTTTAATAAATTTATTTATTTATTTATTTATTTTTGGCTGTGTTGGGTCTTCGTTTCTGTGCAAGGGCTTTCTCCAGTTGCGGTGAGCGGGGGCCGCTCTTCATCGCGGTGCGCGGGCCTCTCACTGTCGCGGCCTCTCTTCTTGCGGAGCACAGGCTCCAGACGCGCAGGCTCAGTAGTTGTGGCTCACGGGCTTAGTTGCTCCGCGGCATGTGGGATCTTCCCAGACCAGGGCTCGAACCCGTGTCCCCTGCTTTGGCAGGCAGATTCTCAACCGCTGCGCCACCAGGGAAGCCCTCACACTCAGTTTTGAACCACTGGTCATAAGAGACAAAAACAACATGAAAAGCTCCTCCAATTACAGGACAAATTCCACTTCACTCTCTTATCAAAGCTACAAAATATAGTAAATCCCACACAGTAGATTGTCCCAGGCCGCTTACATGTTTGTGACTAAATCAGTAATCTGAGGTGGGCAGGAACATTAAGGGCATCGTGCCTCACAGCAAGTTCTTGCTAAAGGATTGCTCCAAGATACATAGTTTTGTTTTGTTTTGTTTTAATAGCATAAATGCTCTTATATATGGAATCTCATCTCTTTTCCCTGCTCTTTTTTTTTAAAAAATAAATTTGTTTATTTATTTACTTTTGGCTGCATTGGATCTTCGTTGCTGCGCTCATGCTTTCTCTAGTTGCAGCGAGCAGGGGCTACTCTTCCTTGCAGTGAGCGGGCTTCTCATTGTGGTGGCTTCTTGTTGTGGAGCATGGGCTCTAGGTGCACGGGCTTCAGCAGTTGTGGCACGTGGGCTCATTAGTTGTGGCTCACGGGCTCTAGAGCGCAGCAGGCTCAGTAGTTGTGGCACACGGGCTTAGTTGCTCCGTGGCATGTGGGATCATCCTGGACCAGGGCTCGAACCCGTGTCCCCTGCATTGGCAGGTGGATTCTTAACCACTGTGCCACCAGGTAAGTCCTCCAAGATACATAGTTAAGTGAGAAAAGCAAAGTGCATATCTGTATATGAAATATGCCTTTATTTTTACTAAGAAAAGCAGCTTGTATAGGACTATATTTTAACATATAGATAACACACAGATAGCAATCCATGTGCAGAAGCAATCCTAAAGTGATCCTATACTGGAAGCTTTGTTTTTCCTCCAGGAGGTTTAATTATCTGACACTTTTGACATTCTATTTTATAATTGTATATGGTGTAGAACATCTTCACAAACACTACAAAACATTTTATACTTTTCTTATATTAGGAATCAAATATGTACTCATCCAGCTTTTTTTTTCCAACTTCAGCTAAAAATTCCTACATGTTTAGACAGAACACCTGTAAATTGCAAGAAATGCAGGTATTTGTCTCTGCAGAATACACAGCAGAATGATGGATATTTCTTGAGCATGTATCATTATCACTTGGAAGCTTGTTAAAACACAAATTCTTTGGCCTGGCCCACAGAGTGCCTGATTCAGGTCTGGGTTCAGAATTGAGCATGTGCATTTTTAATGAGTCCCCTGGTGACACTGACGGGGAAGGTCCTGGGATCAAACTCTGAAAATCAGGGTTCTAGGAAAGGTGAGCATGCCTGGTTTCAGGCCCCAGTTCACCTTCACCATAGTGGAAATTTTCAAGTTCTGAGAGGCAGAGCCAAGACTTATTACCCACATGCCCTGAGTGTCTCTGCAGTGAGCAAAGGAGAGGAATGGCCAGCTGGGCTGGTGTCCTGCACTCTGCACTGCTGAGGAGACCTATGAAGCCTCCACCCACTGAACAACCTGGTCACCTGCTTCTTCTCCCCAAAATTTATTGCAAAAGTACCCAGAGGGCTCACCTCTTACGTCCTTCAAGTGTTTTCTCAAAGGCCCTCTTATTAAAAAGGTTTCCCTTTCTGTGCTGTGTAATATTATACTCTATACTATACTTCTCAGGATACTCACCTTGCCTTCTTCTCCCAATTTGTCTGCCACATTATAACATATTATACAATTAGTCTTTTCTGTTTCTGGTCTTTTTTCCTTGAGTACAATGTAAGTCCTATGAATTCAGGGGTCTTTGTCTCTGTTATGACCCAATGTCTCCCATGTACCTACAGTAAATACCTAAAACCAACTGTTTGCTCACTGATCATTAGTGAGACCAGGGACTAAATATGACATCTCAGCTTCCCTGTATATTTTTACAACTCTGGTTACTCTAAAGGTCTCTTTTAACTCTCTCCTTCCATGCTGGTATTGCTCAAAATTTTCAAGAATAAAAAAGAGTCAGGACTTCCCTGGTGGCGCAGTGGTTAAGAATCTACCTGCCAATGCAGGGGACACAGGTTTGATCCCTGGTCCAGGAAGACCCCACATGCCGCAGAGCAACTAAGCCCGTGCGCCACAACTACTGAGCCCGCATGCTGCAACTACTGAAGCCTGTGCTCCTAGAGCCCGTGCTCTGCAACAAAGAAGCCACTGCAATGAGAAGCCCACGCACTGCAACAAAGAGTAGCCCCCGCTCTCCCCAACTAGAGGAAGCCCACGCACAGCAACGAAGACCCAACACAGCCAAAAAATAAATTGATTAATTTAAAAAAAAGAATAATGGTAGTATTTAAAAAAAAGAATGAAGAAGAGTCACATTTTGGAGATAAAACCTTCAGAGTGACCATTCTAGTCATGTAGTCATAGGCTCAGCTTAATTCTGTCTTCTCAGACATCACATCTAAAACTCTGAGGCCTGACCTTTTTCCATCATCCACTGATGTTTCACCAGAACTATTTCTGCTACTACTTTGAATCACTACATAGACATTATGAATAGCTATTTGTAGTTTGCATTTTACAACTATTTTTCTGAGATAACATCAGTTCTTCATGCAAACAGTCCCTGCATCAAAAAAGAAATGATAATCATTTCCCAGCAATGAAATCGTAAATTTAAGATACTCCCAGGGGCTTCCCTGGTGGCGCAGTGGTTGAGAATCTGCCTGCCAATGCAGGGGACACGGGTTCGAGCCCTGGTCTGGGAAGATCCCACATGCCGCGGAGCAACTAGGCCCATGAGCCACAACTACTGAGCCTGCGCGTCTGGAGCCTGTGCTCCGCAACAAGAGAGGCCGCGATAGTGAGAGGCCCGTGCACCGCAATGAAGAGTGGCCCCCGCTTGCCACAACTGGAGAAAGCCCTCGCACAGAAATGAAGACCCAACACAGCCAAAAATAAATAAATAAAATAAAATTTATTAAAAAAAAAAAAAGATACTCCCAGTATCTCCAGGGCAAGAGTACCCTTTGTATACATGCTCCAACTGTGAACACTGCAGCCATTGTACAGTCAAAGTAGCATGTTTCTCATTGTCCTCTTTTTGAGATTGATGGTAGATTCCTAAAAGGAACTGAATATATGTCAGTGTATCAAGTAAGAGATATTAAATGGTTAAAAGTGTTGTTCAATGTATTAGAATAATTGACTCCAAAGGCAGGAGAGATGTTTTCTTTGGAAACCACAGACTGATCTGTTAAAGAAAAATTATTCAGATGCTTGTAAAAAAGTTGGGATTTGTAGCCAAGGAGGAAGGGGGGTGGTGTCAGTGGATAAAAAATTATTAAGAGAGCAGGGAAATTCTTCCTAAACTGACCTAAACAATTCTTGCAGAAGGTGTAGGTCAGTGTGATCAGATATTACCTGTGTGATGGTGAGGGATGAGGAAATTTCATCAGATATCAGTGGCTATCAGACATTGAGGATGGGAAATTCTTGCCAAACCAACTTAGCAGAATTCTTGCTCTTGAGGACAAGGCCCAAAGACTGGGTCTAATAAAATAAAAACTAAAATAAAGAAAAAAAAAAAAAGCTTAGAGGGGCTTGACTAAAGTTTAGTCAAGGAGAGGCTCTGTTAGATCTATTTTTGTACTCCTGATTCAGGGTGGCCCAATATCCTTCCTCTATCTTCCTTGACAGAACACAATCTGGAGTATTTTCTCTCTTGCCCCTGACCAAATGTACATAGACTGGAAAACTAACTTATGCTTTGG
Source organism: Balaenoptera ricei (assembly GCF_028023285.1). Classification (NCBI taxonomy): domain Eukaryota; kingdom Metazoa; phylum Chordata; class Mammalia; order Artiodactyla; family Balaenopteridae; genus Balaenoptera; species Balaenoptera ricei. The sequence goes on along the minus strand of NC_082657.1, from coordinate 946,924 downwards.
AGTGCATACATTTGAATTGAAATAAGATAATGTTTATTAGCTTCTGCTAACAAACGCATTTTGTGCCTGACTCTATAAAAATATGTTTGTTTGGATTTGTAGCCTTAGGGGGCATCTGAAATTGTTTGTTTGAATCTCTCTTCCCCACCCTCCCCCACCCCCACCCCCGGGCCGTGCCCCGCGGCTTGCGGGATTTTAGTTCCCCCACCAGGGATTGAACCCGTGCCCTCAGCAGTGAAAGCCAGAGTCCTAACCACTGGACCTCCAGGGAATTCCCTGAAATAGTATTTTTAGCTTCTGGGAGCATGCCGATCTTCACCGAGTCCGAAACAATATGTCTCCAAACACTTGGGTGATCAGCTGCAGAGAGCATTTGGCAAAAATAGGATCAAGATCCCTTTAAAAGCGGGGCGAAGCTCACCTGGATATATCTTTTCCCAACTCCCCTCCTGGCAGAGCTAGTCCTTTCCAGCAAGAAGCCCAGTCTCCTCAATGTGTGGATCTGTTGGGACTACATTACCCAGAATGCTCAGTATCGAGCGGCAGGAACGCTACCCAATGAACGCTTAGAGACAGGAGGCCACATGATGTGAGGGCGGAACTTTTGGCTTCCTTTTCACAGCGGCCATGTTAGCTACTTGCTTTTGTCTGACCAGTGTGAGAGATTTGGGAATTGTGGGTCCACCTCGAGGTGACGGAATTGAGAAGGTCCGAGAGGAGGGGCTGTCCCCGCGGCATAGAGGCGGGTCTGAAGTTCGGCGACACCGCCCGGGGGCCCCGCTGCAGGCCCAGGAGAGGGCCCGCCGTGCCTGCGTCCCGCCTCTCCCGGCCCCACTCCGCCCACAGAGTCCGATGGCGGCGGCGGCGCTGAGGAACCTGTGTCAGGTAAACGCTCATCCTCCGGCCCTCACCGCCCTCACCGTACGAGACACTAAAGCCCCGAGTGCGGGGCGCCTGCTCACGTGCCCGCAGCCCAGGCTGCGGTGTCCGGGATGGTGGTGGGGCGTGGGCAAGGGTGACGGGCGGAGGGACACCTGGTAAAAGGAGAACCGATCACTGAGGAACAGAGGTTGAATAGCTACCCTGAGTTCCAGTCTTCAGGGTCAGGCAGGGGTATAGGGAGGTCTGAGCCCATCGAACCCCGCCATAGACTCATTCCTCAAGACTTGGCTTTTTTCATGTTTCCCACGGCTGCAGAGGCGCTTTTTGGAAACAACACCGCCAAGTGGAGTGTGCCCCATTCCCTCACTGGCCCTGACCTCCACCCACATGTTCTCTGGATTGTGGTTTCTTGCGACTCGTAAGTGCCGTGCCCCCAGTTTGGGGTCTGGAAGCCATGGAGAAACCCTAAGGCTAGGGTTATGTGAAGGTGTTTCCGTTTCTGGCAACCATTGTAAACAGGTGTGAAAGGTTATCCTAGAAACTGGTAGCACATGCTTGAGGTAAAACTGAACTGGGAGTTTCCAGGAAAGGAAAAGTCCCTTTTCTTTCAGGTGGGAATAAAGATCAGGGGACAGTAATCAGGACTGGAATGACTGCTGAGAAGTTGGTGATGGGAGGTTTCGATCAGAGGAGGGAGGTAGTATTACCAACGTCTTAACTGGCTCCATCTGGCTGTTGCATGAAGTATAGACTGTGGGTTGGAGGGAGGAGTAAGGAAGATCGGCATGGAGGCTACTGCTATAATCCAGGTGAGGGTCAGTGGACCAGAGTCATGGTTTAGGAGGTATGATTGGATTCTGGATGTGTGTTTTTAAAAGTTACAACTATATTTTCTGATGTGAACCATGAGGGAGTAAAACAGGATTCAGGGATATTCCTAGGGTTGTTTTTGTTTTGTTTTGTTTTGTTTTGTTTTGTTTTGTTTTTTAGCAGGTGTGGGAATAGAAGCTCTGTCAACTGAGATGAGGAAGTTGGTAGTAGGAGTAATATTCCCCAGAGATATCAGGAGCTTCTGAGATGTTTCCTAGAGCATTAAGTGGAGGCATTAAGTGAGCAGCTAAATACACAGGTCTGGAAGTCTGGGGTGTGGGTCAGTGAGGTGGTGACCACCATAGGCATGGGCTGTGGGATCCAGTCTCAAGGATTATGTGTATTTGAAGAGGGAGTATGCTTGATGACCCCAGGGCCCTGGTATTGAGACTTATGTGACCTTGGCCACACCAGTGGAATAGCCTGGCATGAGTGTGTGGACCCCTCTATGCCAGGTCCACAGCTTAGATACCTACTTGCCCACCCACCTCTTCTTGTTGATGGCTGGTTCCAGTGATCAATAGGACCGTTTGAAGACAGTGGCACCAATGGTGCCAGGGCCTGGTTTCTCCTCTGAGTTGGAGAGCTTGGGAGGAGGATGGGCATGAGGCATGGATTGTTGTCTCTGAAAAAAGGGGCTGTTTGTGGTTTCATCTGTCTCCATCTTGCCAGGGCAGTGTGACCTTTGAGGATGTGGCCGTGTATTTCTCCTGGGAGGAATGGGATCTCCTTGATGATGCTCAGAGATGCCTGTACCACAACGTGATGCTGGAGAACTTGGCACTTATAACTTCCTTGGGTAAGGCTGTCAAACCCACCTCTGTGCCTTGAACTAGTCTCTACCCTTCCTTTTTTCCCCAGGAGCAGTCTGCCCTCACATCAGGACCATGGGCACTGCTTCCTTCCTTAGTTCCCTGGGTTGGTGCTGTGGTTCGTTGGGCTGAGGTTTGTGCACTGCCCTCTCCTTCCTTTAGCATGCCCAACATTAGCTTCCCTGTTGACTTACAGTTCTTTTTTTTATTATTATTCTTTTAAAAAAATTCTTTATTCTTTTCCATTATGGTTATCATAAGATATCGAATCCCTTGCTTCTTGTATCATCAAGGTGCCATTCATTTGATCAGTGAGGGAGTGGGGTTGGGTTGGAGAGCCCACAGAGGTTCACAGTATGTATATGAATCAAGCAAGATGACTCAGAGGGAGCCTGGTCCTGCATAGTAGCACATAGAGGGCATGATGACACTGCCGTATTCAAATCATGCCAGAAACTTACTGTGTTTGATCAGAATTTTGATGCCAGTGGCCACACTTCATTTCTGTCTTCCTTCCCCTTTCTTGACGCTTGGCCAATTTGTCATCTCTATTGTCACTGCTACTCTTACTTCCAACCTGAGGTTAACCTCACATCTCTGGACTCCTCTCTCACCCGTTTTTCTCACTACTCCAACTGCAGTGCTTTCTGTATCGGCCCCTATGTATTCTTTTTTTTTAATTTTTAAAAATTTATTTATTTATTTATTTTTGGCTGTGTCGGGTCTTCATTGTGGCGCGTGGGCTTCTCTCTAGTTGCAGCGGCACATGGGTTTCTCTCTAGTTGTGACGTGTGGGTTTTCTCTCTCTCATTGAGGCATGCAAGCTCAGTAGTTGTGGCATGCGAACTTAGTTGCTCCGTGGCATGTGGGATCTTAGTTCCCCGACCAGGAATCGAACCTGGGTCCCCTGCATTGGAAGGCGATTCTTTACCACTGGACCACCAGGGAAGTCCCCCTATGTATTGTTTCATGAGGTGTGCACACATTCTTAAACAGTCCTTAAAGACCAGCTGCCCTGCTATAGTCGTATTTTCTTGGGTCTTGGCACAACCCTTTTATACAGTGTTCATGTGTCACCAGCAGACAGGTTCCTTTTCAAAGTTCTTTGTAGAAGAAGGAACTGCATACCCTGTCTCTTCTTTTTGTGTCCACCACAAGGTTGTGTCCTTCACCTCATGAGACCTCTCCCATTCTGTGATCTTTATAGCTCAGTAGTGCTAAGCAGCACCATCCTCAACTGGAACCAACTCCTTGCTCCTGCAAACAATCCCATGGACAGGTTCCTAGGTTTGTTACACACACTTTTGTAGTAGCTGTCCCCTCCCACCAAAGTCAATGTGCACTTCACCAGCATTACTTGCTTTCAGGTTGTTGGCATGGAGCAGAGCATGAAGAGGCACCTCCTGAACAGAGCATTTCTGTACATAGAAGGTCACAGGTCAGTACTTCCAAGGCAGGTGTGTCCACCCAAAAGGCCCATTTTTGTGAGATATGCGGCCCGGACTTGGGAGACATTTTGCACTTGACTGAGCATCAGAGGCAGAAACTGTATGATACTGGGGCATGGGAGCAGCAATTGTATTTCAGTGCAAAACTTCAGCACCAAAAGCAGAACATTGGAGAGAAATGTTTCAGAAGCAACATGGACAGAGCCTCATTTATGAAAGACTGCAAATTTTTTGTGTCAGGGAAGTCCCTTTCCCGTGGGGAGTCCACACACACCAGGGAGAAGTCAAACAAGGGAACTGAATGTGGAGCTGCCTTTCACAGGGGGGAAACTCATTATAACTCTGGAGAATGTACTGAAGACTTTAGTTGCAAACACATGCTTTTTCAGCACCAAAGAGTCCCCACTAGAGAAAAATTCTACATGTGCAGCGAATGTGGGAAATCTTTTAGCAAAAGCTACAGCCTCAATGACCATTGGAGAGTTCATACTGGGGAAAAGCCTTATAAGTGTGGAGAATGTGGAAAAACCTTTAGGCAAAGCTCTAGCCTCATTCAACACCGGAGAGTTCACACTGGAGCGAGGCCTCATGAGTGTGACGAATGTGGAAAATTATTTAGCAACAAATCCAACCTCATTAAACATCGGAGAATTCATACTGGGGAAAGGCCATATGAGTGTAGTGAATGTGGGAAATCCTTTAGCGAAAGCTCTGCACTCCTTCAACACCGGAGTGTTCACACTGGAGAAAGGCCTTATGAGTGCAGTGAGTGTGGGAAATTCTTTACCTACCACTCCAGTCTCATAAAACACCAGAGAGTTCACTCTGGATCAAGGCCCTATGAGTGCAGTGAATGCGGAAAATCCTTTACTCAAAACTCTAGCCTCATTGAACACCGTAGAGTTCATAGTGGAGAAAGGCCTTATAAGTGCAGCGAATGTGGGAAATCTTTTAGCCAGAGCTCTGCACTTCTGCAACATCGGAGAGTTCACACTGGAGAAAGGCCTTATGAGTGCAACGAGTGTGGGAAATTCTTTACTTACAGCTCCAGTCTCTTGAAACACCAGAGAGTTCACACTGGATCAAGGCCTTATGAGTGCTGTGAATGTGGGAAATCCTTTACTCAAAACTCCAGCCTCATTAAACACAGGAGAATTCACACTGGAGAAAAGCCTTATGAGTGCAGCGAATGTGGGAAATCTTTTAGCCATAGCTCCAGCCTCATTAAACACCGAAGAGTTCACACTGGTTAAAGGCCTGATGAGTGCAGTGGATGTGGGAAATCCTTTACCCATAGGTCCAACTTCAGTGACCACTAGAGTGTTCACATTGGAGAAAGGCTTTACGTGCATTTGAATGTGGGAAATTCATCTCCAGGCTCCTAAAACACCATAGTGTCACATTGGATGAAAGCCTTATGAGTGTGGCAGATGTGGAAAATCGTTTGGCCAAAGTCTAGCCTCAATACACTCCAGAGAATTCGCAGTGGAGAAAGGCCTTATACATTCAGTGAGTGTGAGAAAGCCTTCTGCTGAAGAACTTACCTCATTGGATATCACAGATTTCAAATGGGAGAACTATCTTCAATGTGCAGGTATATACGATTTCTTTGTTCAGTGCAACAACACAGGAGGAGATCCCTTATGAAGATGCCATTTGCCTGTATTGAACCACATACATCCAAACATCCACTTAAATTCCAGTTATGTGGGAGCTGCATTGCACTTTTTAAGCTGTCCAGGGCCCTTGCCAGATTTCTGTCACTGCCAGTTCTGTAGCAGAAGTCATTTCACCTCTAACCACCTGGCAGATGCCCATAGTGTGCAACATTCACCCAACCTAGTGTGTTCAGGGAAGGAAACCCCAGTGCTCTCCCATTTGCTGGATGATTCATGAGTAGCTTGAACACTTAGTCTTTCCCAGTTTTTTTCCTCCCTCATGAGTTAAATCGTGGACCTTACCCAGTTTTGGCCTAGAGGACTCCATTGGTGATTTGAAAAGATGGACTACATTTTTCAGGGATATTATTGATCTCATGAGACTCTAGTGATGGGATTTTCCAGCCTCCAAGTCACCAGCCTGGGGAACAGTCTGCCTTCCATTGCTCTTGTTTGTATAATAAAGGTCTTATTGTTTAAGTCACCATTAATCTCAGGGGTTCTGTTCACTGTATGGGGTGGTTTGTTGTTAACTGGGTTTGCTGGCTTGAAGAGATGAACTGCTCTGGTCAGGATCCCAAACTGTGCCTCAGCAGGGACAGTATGATGGCAGAATATGCCTCTCCAGTTTTGGCCTAGGTTGCATTGCTGCTCAAAACCTTCAAGGAAAGACTGCAGGGCTTTGTGGTCTTAATTTTTAGATGGCAGGCCATGATGTTTTGTGGGTTTGGAGTTCAAACTGAGGAGGGGGCTGTTTTTGGTTGCTGTGACAACCTTTAGTGCTTCTGAGAGCAACATAAACTTATTCTCTTGTTCACAGGCGATATTTCATCGTGCTCAGCACTGTTGAGGGAAATCTGTTCCCCAGGTCCTGCAGCGGAACTGTGTGCCCTGATGTCCTGAATTCTGTAGGGTAACATCAATGATTTTAAGATTAAAGGGGCCAGGGAAGTGATAATTGTTACAGAAACACTGGATTAATAGAGATTGGAGGAGACTACAACATAATGGTTAGAATGTGCCTCTTTTAAAAGGTCGCTCACTACATTTAGTCACTATGGTTGTGAAGGATGAGCAGGTACAGAAATTCTCAGGACGTCCAGAACTGTATATCTTGTGTAGCTGAAGGCCTTGTCAGAGAAAATAATCAAAACGTTTTGTGGATTCCTGTGGCTTCTCTGGGCTGTTCACCTAAGGCCATTGCTGTGCAAACAGGAAAACAAGGATAGAGAGAAGAGAGATTCTTAGTCTAGTGATGTGGTATTTTTGACCCATCCAGTGTCCCTGTTGAATGAAGTGGAAATAGTCTTTGTTTCCACTTCAAAAATTTCTCACCTATTTTTTTTTTTAGTATTTATTTATTTATTTATTTTTGGCTGTGTTGGGTCTTCGTTTCTGTGCGAGGGCTTTCTCTAGTTGTGGCAAGCGGGGGCCACTCTTCATCGCGGTGCATGGGCCTCTCACTATTGCGGCCTCTCTTATTGAGGAGCACAAGCTCCAGACGCACAGGCTCTGTAGTTGTGGCTCACGGGCCTAGTTGCTCCGCGGCATGTGGGATCTTCCCAGACCAGGGCTCGAACCCGTGTCCCCTGCATTGGCAGGCAGATTCTCAACCACTGCGCCACCAGGGAAGCCCTCACCTATTTTTGCTGCCACTGAGGCAAGTGCTGAACCTGCCCATTGAGTCAGTATGGTTGTCAAAACTGATTTTCTAGAGTAGGAAATCCAGAATTTTAAGTTGAATCATATTTTTAAAGTTTTAATAAGGTATAAATTATATGCAGTAAATGTCCATATTTAAACTATACAATTTGATAATTTTTGATATGTATATAAATCCATGAAACCATCAATCATGATAATAAACATTTCTGTCACCCCCATACTTACCTTTAATAATCCTTTAATAATCTCTTTGGCCTCCAAGCAGCCGTTGATTTGCTTTTCGTTATTACAAATTAGTTTGCATTTTCTAGAATTTTATATGATTGAAATCATACAGTGTTTAGTCTTTTTTTTCCTTGGATGCCCTCATGTGGCATATATATTTTGCAGTTCATGGTACTTACATGAGTAGTTCATCATTTTTATGTTATTGAAAAGTGTGTTGTATTGCTATACCACTATTTATTTATTTATTCATCTGTTTATGGATATTTTAATTGTTTCCAGTTTTGGCTATTGCAAATAAAAGTGGTACAGAAATTGGATACAGTTCTTCATGTTGACATATTTCCTTTCTCTTGTGTTAATACCTCAAAATGCAATACCTGAATCAGAGTGTAGGTGAATATATAACTTTTAAAATTTATTTTATTTATTTTCTTTGGCTTCATTGGGCCTTCGTTGCTGCACGGGCTTTCTCTAGTTGCGGCGAGTGGGGGCTACTCTTCCTTGCGGTGAGTGGACTTCTCATTGCGGTGGCTTCCCTTTGTTGCAGAGCACGGGTTCTAGGTGCGCAGGCTTCAGTAGCTGCAGCACATGGGCTCAGTAGTTGTGGCTCGCGGGCTCTAGAGCGCAGGCCCAGTAGTTGTGGCACATGGGCTTAGTTGCTCTGCGGCATGTGGGATCTTCCTGGACCAGAGCTCGAACCTGTGTCCCCTGCATTGGCAGGCGGATTCTTAACCACTGCACCACCAGGGAAGGCCCTATAAAACTTTTTAAGAAACACCAAATTGTCCTCTAAAATGATTGTTTCATTTTGTATGCCTATTAGCAGTGTATGAGAGTTCCAGTTCTCCCATATTCTTGCTAAAGTGGGTATGGTTAGCTTTTAAATTTTTGACTTTTTTAGTAAATATGTAGCATTATGTCACTGTGGTTTTAGTTGCATTTCCCTGATATTTCATGATGTTGAGCATAGCTTGTGTACAGGAAATATGGAAGAAGAGTGAGCATGTTAAACATTTTGAAAGACTCAATAAACCAAATTTAGATTGTGGCAAATTCTAATGAACAAATGGCTTAGCAGCTTCATCAAGTGAGTAATATGAATTAAAAAATGGTAAGTGGTACATAGAGGTTAAAAAACATGCAAGACACACCTAATTATTGCCTAAGATAAATTTTGTATCCAGATTGCAATCAATCTGCATTAAATAATGAATACAGTTGACAAAATTCAGCACTTACAACAGTTTATCATAATTTTAAGTATTTTGATTTTATGCAACAAAGTTATTGGAGTTAATTAAGGGCCTTTACATTTTAGAAACACATCCTGAAGGGGTTATATGTGAAGTGACATGATGTCTGTGATTATAAATAAAACAAACCACTAAGTGCATTGGGATATAGAGAATAAGAACAACCATAAAACGATAAATAATGACAGAATCATTACTTCTTACTAGTCTTTTCGATTTTTGGATATATTTGAAAATAGCCATTACAGAGGGTAGAGTATGTGCAGGTGGGGTAATTTCATATGGTGAGAAGGATAAATTTAAAAGGCCAGGAGGAAACTTTTAGTTTTGATACTCTAAGTGTATAAATGTCAAAATGGATATTTTAAATATGAGCAGTTTAAGTCAATCATGTCTGAACTAAACTGTTTAAAAAACAAGTCTTCAAAACTTGTCGCTTGCGGGGGCTTCCCTGGTGGCGCAGTGGTTGAGAATCTGCCTGCCAATGCAGGGGACACGGGTTCGAGCCCTGGTCTGGGAAGATCCCACATGCCGCGGAGCAACTAAGCCCGTGAGCCACAACTACTGAGCCTGTGCGTCTGGAGCCTGTGCTCCACAACAAGAGAGGCCGCGATAGTAAGAGGCCCGCGCATCGCGATGAAGAGTGGCCCCCGCTTGCCGCAACTAGAGAAAGCCCTCGCACAGAAACGAAGACCCAACACAGCCAAAAATAAATAATAAATAAATAATAAATTTAAAAAAACAAAACAAAACAAAAAAAAACTTGTCGCTTGCTAATGTTTTTGTTTTCATTTTCATAGATTTTGTGTGTGTGTGTTTGTGTGGCCATATTATTCCATTTTATTTGATCTGATATACAAAATTCTACCCTGATATACAAAATACCCTAGGTTTTGAGGGTATTTGTAGCTTTAAAATAGAAACAATTAGCATTATCCATAGAAAGTTAGAACAGGAAAAAACCTTAGATGTCATGAGACCCATTTTTCTTCTTTCGCAGATAAGTAAATTAGGGCCCAGGAAGGGGAAGTGAGTGACTTGCACAGCTAGTTAGTAGCAGAATTGGAAGTAAACCCAGGTTAGTAACCCCTTGGTCCAATGTTTTGTTTTGTTTCATATTTACATTTTTAATTTTTTTACTTAAAGACTTTATTTTTTAAAAGCAGCTTTAGGTTCATAACAAAATTAAGAGGAAGGTGCCCTGCCCCCTACACATGCATCACCTCCTTCATTATCAACATCCCCCACCAGAGTGGTACTTTTGTTATAATCTTATAATCGATGAACCTACATTGATACATTTTTATCACCCAGAGTCTCTATAGTTCATATTAGGATTTACTCTTGGTGGTGTATATTCTGAGTTTGAACAAATTTATAATGATATGTTGCATCACTGTAGTGTCACACAGAGTAGATTCACTGCCCTAAAATTCCTCTATTCTGTGTATTGATCCCTGCTTTGTCCCCACATTACCTGGGAACCACTGATCTTTTTTACTATCGCCATAGTTTTGCCTTTTCCAGAATGCCATGTAGTTGGAATCATATGGTATATAGCTTTTTCAGATTGGCTGTTTTCACTTAGTAACATGCACTTAAGGTTCCTCCATGTCTTCTTATGGCCTGATAGTGCATTTCTTTTTTAAAACTGAATGATATTCCATTGTCTGGATAATGCCACCATTTATACATTCACCTACTGAAGGAGACATCTTGGTTGCTTCCAAGTTTTGGCAATATGAATAAAGCTACTATAAACAATTATGTACAGCTTTTTGTGTGAACATAAGTTTTCGACTACTTTGGGTAAATACCAAGGAGCACAATTGCTGATAAGAGTATGTTTGTTTTCTAGGAAACTGCCAATGTGTCTTCCAAAGTGTCTGCACTATTCTCACCAGCAATGAATGAGAGTTTCTGTTGTTCCACATCCTCACCAGCATTTGGTGTTTTCATTGTTCTAGATTTTGGATTCTAATAGATGTGTAGTGGTAGTTCATTGTTGAGGATTTTTGCATCGAAGTTCATGAGCAATATTGGTCTGAAATTTTCTTGTAGTATCTTTTGTTTTGGTATTAGGGTAATTCTAGTCTCTGAAAATGAGTTAGGAATTATTCCCTCTGCTTCTAGCCTCTGAAACAGGTAGTAGGGAATTGGTATAATTTCTTCCTTAAATGTTCACTAGAATACACCAGTGAACCCATTTCAGTATGGTGTACTCTGTTTGGGGAGGTTATTAATTACTGATTCAATTTCTTCTGTTGCTTTATCTTTTTCTTTTTCTGTTATTCCTGTTACTCATAATTTATAGCTTTTGTAGTTGTCTGACAGTTCTTGAGTATTCTGTTTTGTTTTTCAATCCCCGCCCCTCCCCATTTTGGGGGTTTCTATTGAGATATCCTCAAGTCAGATTCTTTTCTTAGCTGCGTCTATTCTATGAATTAAGCTCATCAAAAGCATTCCTCATTTTTGTTACAGAATTTTTGCTCACTAGCATTTCTCTTTGGTTCTGTTTTAGAATTTCCATCTCAGTTTACATTGCATGTCTGTTCTCGCATGCTGTCTACTTTATCCAATAGAGCACTAAGCATATTAATCATAATTGTTTTGAATTCCTGGTCTCATAAGTCCACATCTCTGACTTGTCTGAGTTTGGTTCTGATACTTGCTCTGTCTCGTCAAACTTTCTTTTTCTTTTTTCTCTTCAAACTTTTAAAAACATTTTTATTATGCCTTACACTTTTTTCTTGATAGCTAAGTATGATGTGCTCAGTAAAAGGAACTGCTGTAAATAGGTCTTTTAAGTGATTTTAAGGTGTGGGGAGAGGGGAAGTGTTCTATAGTCCTATGATTAGGTCTCAGTATTTCTTTTTCTTTTTGCATTAAAACTTCCTCTTTAACCTATTAGGTCTTTAGAAATGTTTTCTTAAAAATTTCCAAACTTTGGACGTTTTGTTTGTGGTTTTAAGTTTTCTGTAAAAAAATATTTTAACTTGACACATAACGTAGGTCCCAGTGTTTTAGTGAGGGTCTCCTACTGGACTGTGAACTTCACATGTGCCTTTTCAGTCTCTCCTCTATCTTAGGTGGAACAGGATGGCTAGAGTGGGCTCGAGTTGGGTATTTTCCTTCCCCTCAGTCACTTAGGCTCTGATAAAAGCTAAGGCTCTGCTTTAAAATTTTCTCCTGGAGCAGACTTTGCCTAAAGAATAGAATGCTTTGGCATATTTGAAAATGGTTCCTTTTCCTTTCTCCCTGCTGGGAGCATGACAGGATTTTTCTCGGATATTCACTGCGAGAAACAGGTAGAATTCTAGGAGATAAAACTCAACAGAAGTGTGGGGTTTTTTTCCCATGACTGAGTTCCCCTGGAGTTCTTCTCTCTCAGATTTGTCCCCACTGAGAGGAATTTGTCAATTACAGTTCAGGTTTCCCTGTCCTGACATTGGTTACCACAGTGGTTTCAGCTTGGGGGTTTCTGCTTCAGTAACTTGTGATTCTCTGTGTTACCCTTTCAGTCTCTCCAATTTGGGGACAGTGGTTTGCCCTGTGACCACACTTCATTTACGAATCTAAGAAGAGTTGTTTATTTTTTCAGTCTGTTTAGCCTTATGCTTGTTAGGATGGAGTGGCAAATGCCAACTTTTTATATGCTTGACCAGAAACCAGAGGTACCCTCCTCCCCTTTTTATTTCATCCTTCTGAACAGATTAAATTTCTGATATACTGGCACTGCTATGATCTGAATGTTTGTGTTCCCTTCAAATTCATATGTTGAAATCCTAACCCACATAGGTGATGGTATTGGGAGGCTGGGCTTTTTGGAGGTGCTTAAATCATGAGAGTGGACCCCTCATGAATGGATTAGTGGCTCATAATAGAGGCTCCAGAGAGATCCCTAACCCCTTACACCTTGTGAGGACAGAGCAAAAAATCAGCAACATTGAAGAGGACCCTCACCTGACCATGCTAAGCACCCTGATCTCTGACTTCCAGCCTCCAGTACTGTGAGAAATAATTATCTATTGTTTATAAAACATCCAGGCTGTGATATTTTGTTATAACAGCCAGAACAGACTAAGACACATTCTATCTTTTGTTACAGCTATTTTCAAATATATACAAAAATGGGAAAAACTATATCATGACACCAAATGAAGGCTTCCTCAATCTTCCACCATTATTTATCATTTAATGGCCATTCTTGTTTTGTCCATCTTCACATACACTAGTGGATTATTTAACTTATGATCTCAGACATTACATCATTTAATGCATAACTTCTTGAGAGTACATTTTTTAAATGTGACGGCTATTTCATAACCCCAATAGCTACCACACGAAAAATATTTTAAAATATGATAAATATGTTATCTCTGCTCAGTTATCTCAAAAGTTTGTGTGTTTCCTAAGTTAGATTAATCGCAGTTAGGATCCAAAATGTATTATGGCTTTCAGTAGCTGTCTCATAAGTCTCTTCACCTATAAGTTCCACCTACCTTTTTTATTCTTATTATTTATTTGTTCAAATTGCTGAGTTATTTGTCATATTCTAGGTGTGGTTTGTTGAATCTCTGATACTGTTTAATGATCACCCTTTCCTCATATTTCCTGTACACAAGATATTGATGAGATGAGTGATTGAGATTTCGTCCCAGCAGATAGATTGTGATGGTGACTGTTGGGGAAATAAAAACAAAATCTCCCAACCCACAGATCCTGTCCACAAAGGTGGTGGAGACAGAAAACACTTTCATTGTTTGTAGTGTGTGTTTTCTAACCTCACCAAGCAATCAATTCTGACATTATCTCCCTGGAGATAGCATGAGATCCCACAGGTGAAGGGCTCAGTCCCACAAGTCTTCCTCCACTTCAGATATCTTTCAAAAGTCCAGGTTGTTCCCATGACCCCCTCCTGGAGTTTGATTATTTTGCTAGAGCAGCTCACAGAACTCAGGGAAACATGTACTTAAATTTAATAGGCAGATGAAGAAGTATATAGGGCAAGTTCTGGAAGGGTTGGAGCACAAGAGCGTCTGTCCTCATGGAACTGAAGTCTGTCACCCTCCCAGTACGTTTACAGACTTGGAAGCTCCTTAAATCTTGTTCAAGAGTTTGTATAGAGCTTTAAACTCCAGCTCTCTCCTCACATCCCCTTCCTGGAGGTCAGTGGGTGGCGCTCTTTAGGAGCCCCAACCTAAATCACCTCTTGAAGCATAAATTCAGTTGTGCTCAAAAGGGACGTCTTGGGACTTCCCTGGTGGTCCAGTAGTTAAGAATCTGCCTTCCGGGCTTCTCTGATGGTGCAGTTGTTACGAATCCACCTGCCAATGCAGGGGACACAGGTTTGAGCCCTGGTCCAGGAAGATCCCACATGCTGCGGAGTGACTAAGCCTGTGCACCACAACTACTGAGCCTGCGCTCTAGAGCCCGTGAGCCACAACTACTGAGCCCGCGTGCCTAGAGCCCATACTCTGCAGCAAGAGAAGCCACTGCAATGAGAAGCCTGCGCACAGCAACGAAGAGTAGCCCCCGCTCGCCGCCACTAGAGAAAGCCTGCATGCAGCAACAAAGACCCAACGCAGCCAAAAATAAATAAATAAAATTTAAAAAACAAAAAAAAGAATCTGCCTTCCAATGCAGGGGACACGGGTTCAATCCCTGGTCAGGGAACTAAGATCCCACATGCCGTGGGGCAACTAAGCCCGCATGCCACAAATACTTAGCACGCAAGCCACAACTAGAGAGCCCGTGTGCTGCAACTACAACAACAGAGGGGACCTGTTATGAGTGACAAAAGATATTCCTGTCACTCAGGAAATTCCAAGGGTTTTAGAAGCTCTGCCAGGATCTGGGGACAAAGGCCAAATAAATTTCTCATTATACCACATTATTGGGTCAGTATTAAAGCAGGATGTGATGTGCATCCGAAGCCATCTGCTAAGAAATTACAAAGACAGAAAAATAACAAAAACCTCACTCCCTTATATAGACAAGCACATAGAACCCATTATTTACATGTTTTCAAGATAAATATAACTAGTCTTCAAGTAAGAGGACTTGACAGCATTGTGAAAGATGAAATAAAATGGAGTCGTTTATGTCAAGGGGTTTTTAAACGGAACTGAGAGGCCATTAAAGAAGTGGGTCTTACGCACGTCCTCACCAGGTGAAACGTGAACTGGAATGGGCCAAACCACAGTGTTTCAAGAACTCTGCAAAAGTACCTTGCTCCAGTAACATTTTTGCTTAGTGACACCTTTAGCAATCAAACATGTTTAGCCAAGACTAGCTTTCTGACGCCAGCACCAATCAAAATACTTTGAATTATGTAGACATTCCCCTTTTTGTCTTTAAAAACCCCTGACTTTCACTCCCTAGTAGGACACTATTTGGGTTGCTACCCGAATCTGTGTATCCTGAGTTGCAATTCTTTGACCCAAATAAACGCTTCTGCTTGATTTTGCCTCAACAGTTTTTGGTTGACAGCATCATTTGTCACAGATAGTTTATCCTAACTATACCTGGTAATTGGGGTGACCATCTGTGTTAGCGAATTAGCTTTATCTAGAGGAAAGACAAACTACTTTGGGAAGTTTTTTCAAATTGGAGCAAGGCACCCACCGAGGTTAGGCTCCTACCCTCCCACGGGACCAGGAGATAGGTGAGCTAGCTCCCTTGATGTTTGCATTTCAAGAAGCTGGGACTAAAGATGTTTCCATTTTAAAGAAATGGTTCCTAGGTTCTTTTTTTTTTTTTTTTAATGCTTTCCTTTTTTTAAAATTTTTATTTATTTATTTATTTTTAATTTATGGCTATGTTGGGTCTTCGTTTCTGTGCGAGGGCTTTCTCTAGTTGTGGCAAGTGGGAGCCACTCTTCATCGCTGTGCGTGGGCCTCTCACTATCGCGGCCTCTCTTGTTGCGGAGCACAGGCTCCAGACACGCAGGCTCAGTAATTGTGGCTCACGGGCCCAGCTGCTCCGCGGCATGTGGGATCTTCCCAGACCAGGGCTCGAACTCGTGTCCCCTGCATTAGCAGGCAGATTCTCAACCACTGCGCCACCAGGGAAGCCCGGCTCCTAGGTTCTTAAGAAAGACTATTCTGGGTCATGAATCTGAAAAACAAAAAAGCCCAACTGACAAAAGTCCTATCTAGTATTCAAAGTGATGCATTTTAAAGAGATAAGGAAGTGCGTAGCAGTTCTCTAAGCTAAATGCTCTGACCAAAGACAAGGGAGAATCTCCCCATTTTCAACAGGGAGAATTAAGCCTCATATTTAATTTGTATTTCACACATGGGGAAACACAGTGTAATTGACATTACAGTGTAATAGATGTAGATTGAAACACAGTGTAATAGACATGGATCTGCCTAACAAAATACCCTTCGCTAAAAAAATCAGGGAGGCAGTCAGAGTCTAAATGGCATATGGAATCCTCTTCATACGAAGTATAGAGAGAGGGCCATTGGTTAATCAGATTTTTATCCCTTTTTTGTCTTGAGAATTAAAAGTATTACAGGGCCCACTTAGGGAACTATGGCTTTATAAGCTTAAAACTTCCTCACTGGGGAATCCGCCTAAACCCTGTCACTCTTTGTCCTGTTTGTAGCCCTCTCTTCCATTCTTTTGCTTCCCTCTACAGTATTCTGAGTTGGCTGAAATACCTCAGTGTCCCTTGAGTTTGCAACTTCCTTGTGGAGGAGACACATTCCTGGATAATGGATGTTCAGCCTGGTTGTGTTCAAATCTCTGACATTGTCAGACTTCTCAGATTCCAGATGGGAAAAGAAAAGTCTGTTAAATCATTCATTTTTCTCCTGTGCATACACAGTTCCACGGATTAGTCACTCCATCTTTTGATTGAGCCAAGGGTTGCAAAACATGGTTTGAAAAAGTCTGCTAGACCTGATTGAAATACATTTGGAGGTTAACAAAACTCAGTTAAAAAGGAAACAATGGGACTTCCCTGGTGGCACAGTGGTTAAGAATCTGCCTGACAATGCAGGAGACACGGGTTCGAGCCCTGGTCCGGGAAGATACCACATGCCATGGAGCAACTAAGCCCATGTGCCACAGCTACTGAGCCTGCGCTCTAGAGCCCGCAAACCACAACTACTGAGCCCGCCACAACTCCTGAAGCCTGTGCGCCTAGAGCCCGTGCTCCACAACAAGAGAAGCCACCACAATGAGAACCCTGCACACCGCAAGGAAGAGTAGCCCCTGCTCGCCACAACTAGAGAAAGCCTGTGCGCAACGAAGACCCAATGCAGCCAAAAAAAAAAAAAAAGATAAATAAATAAATAAATTTTAAAAAGAGAAAAAAACACAAAACTTGTGAAATGTACTTATTGATAATATCTGGAAAAATAATTGTTCTAACATAGGATGAAAGAAAGATAACCATTAATCTTCTAATGCTTTACAGAGGTTTGGCTCTTTTTATTTATTTATTTATTTATCCTTTATTGAAGTACAGTTAGTTTACAGTGTTGTGTGGTTCCGCTCTTTATATTGCTACATAAAATCTTGGTGAAAGGTGTTTTTGAAGGAAAAATTGTTGAACTGTGATTTTGAATAATGGCCTTGGCTTTTAGGTTACTAGATAAGAAGAAGCAGGAGAGCCTCAGAGATTTGCTTTCAAGAGGCTTTAGACATTTGATTTGTGTATGTAGATGTTTACAAATTATGTTTTTAAAATTCGTATAATGTCCTTATCAATTTGACTTTTTGAACAAATTAAATTGATTGAATAATATTATTTGTGAAATGAAATTACATCTTCTCGCTGATTTTATCACCATATAAAAAAATGTCATCACAGTATTGTAGTTTAATAAGACCTAAGATTTAATTTCTAATGATTTCAAATTTATAAATTGCATACATTGGATTTATGGGTGAGCTAAGTTATTATTTCCACAAATTATTATTTCTTTTTGTTTGTTTTTTGGTCATGCCGCACAGCATGCGGGACCTTAGTTCCCCAACCAGGGCTCGAACCCGTGCCCCCTGTACTGGAATTGTGGAGCCCTAACCACTGGACCACCAGGGAAGTCCCTCTACAAATTATTCTGTCTCCTTAGTTCAGAGTCTGGACATGAAGTATCCTTCATTCTGTCTCAGCCCCTTCTGTCTTTCCTGAATGTTCACACAGCTTCCCAGCACCAACCCTTCACAGGCACTTCTCTCTCTCACTGGAATATTCTTCCCAACACTCAACATATAGTAAATTATTGCAGAATATTTTTTTCATACACAGAAATACATTCTCAAGGTATCTTTTCTTGAGCCTTCAGACTAGGTCAAGTCCAGTAGTTGTATTTTGTCATAATCACCTAAATTTGATCTCCCAGCATTTACAGTAATTTAAGTTGTGTAATAATTTGTATAGATGTATGCTTAAAGACTGTGTCCTGGCTAAACTTTTTTTTTTTTTTAAACCAAAGCTAAGATACCACCAAGTGTAAAACAGACCATTATCTTATAGGTATTTTAGAAAGAAAAATGCTGTGATAAGGTGCCTTAATGATAGTTTTATATGATACAGGAGTCAGTCACGGAGTCCTTTGTTACTTTCAAATTGCTTACATTCTGAAGGATTTGGCAACTTCTGCTGTGATTTGCCACACTCAGTTGAAGCACTAGGACTAGGATGAAGCCTGTGAACTCGATATCACAACTGCTCAGCCACAAGTATAAGATGCTATTCAGTATATGATATCTCCCAATTTTAGAGCTGTTAGAAGGAAGAAAAATGTGTGTCCTAAGATCATTGAAATATATCGCAATCCCTATGAGGACTGGAGCTACTGGTCTAATTTAGGTAATTGAATTACCTAATAGTACTTGGCCCATAGTAGATGCTTAGCCTTACCTAATGGATGAATGGACATATGAATATTTTGTAAAGAACAGAAACCTTCAGGTCTTGTGACAGATTTAGAGAAAATTACCTTTTGCCCCAGCAGAGGAAATAGAGCCTGGAGACAGAGTTGTTGTTATTGATGAGCACAAAGGGAAAACATTGGGGAAACATGTCTCCACAAATGCAACAGTATTTATCCTTATACCCTTATACCCTTGGATTATCAAATAGCACCATGTAAAGTACCAAGATGAAGGAAAGCAAGTAGAAAGTGACAAAGGTGCACATCAGGATCAGGATGGTTTGGGTGGCTCTGGTCTCAGGAGAATCTGGGGCAGCGCTGGGTGCTGTGAATGTATCATACTTGCCTCTTGTGCCTGTAGAAGATGCTCACTGTGGAGCCATTAGACCAGGCCATAAGGCCCAGACACACATCAGTGAACACATGTTATATTTTTATATCGTGACTAGAGAACAGTTATCCCTGAGAAGGGGGTGAACCAAAATATGTCACCCCAATTTGGCACAATGATTTTTTCTTTCTTTTTTAATGTATTTTTGGCCATGCAGCGCGGCATGTGGAATCTTAATTCCCTGACCAGAGATCGAACCCACACCCCCTGCAGTGGAAGTGAGGAGTCTTAACCACTGGACCACCAGGGAAGTCCTTACATTGATTATTTTGAGTTCAAGGCACTTAAGAAACAGCAGGTGCAAGGACACTCTGACTCTTTTTCTTCCTTAAAGCAGGACATAGAACTCCCACGTGGATGTTATCTTCCCTAGAGAAGGAAAGAAGACATTCTCATCAACCCAGAGATGGCACCAGAGGAATCTGCAAACAATACCTTACTCCATTAGTTTCCCTCCATATGTTTCCCTTCCCACAGTTTGCCCCCTGTGGAAGCCTAAAACTGCTTTCCTCTCTCCTGTCATTTCTCTACAACTTTATTGTTCTTTGTTGAAGTTGCATAAAAGCTGGAGTTCTGAGCCTCCATTTTGAGTTACTTCTGGTTTAGGTTTCTCCCACAGGGTGTGCACTGCACTCATTCATAAATTGCTTGTTTTTCTCTTCTTTTTTATAAATGTATTTATTTATTTATTTATTTATTTATGTTTGGTTGTGTTGGGTCTTCGTTGCTGTGCGAAGGCTTTCTCTAGTTGTGGTGAGTGGGGGCTACTCTTCATTGCGGTGTGCAGGCTTCTCGTTGTGGCTTCTCTTGTTGCGGATCACAAGCTCTAGGCATGCAGGCTTCAGTAGTTGTGGCACATGGGCTCAGTAATTGTGGCTTGCGGGCTCTAGAACTCAGGCTCAGTAGGTGTGGCGCATGGGCTTAGTTGCTCCACGGCATGTGGGAATCTTCCTGGGCCAGGGCTCGAACCCGTGTCCCCTGCATTGGCAGGCGGATTCTTAACCACTGCGCCACCAGGGAAGCCCTTGTTTTTCTCTTCTTGATCCGTCTTTTTGTTACAGCCAAAAACTCAAGCTTCTAGAGGGAACATCATTTTCCTCTCTTACACATACTAAATATGGACATAAACTCCAAAATTCTTCCCCCACCCCAGTCTTAACCCCATTTGGGTCACACACAGTCTGCAGACATGGACACCAACAAAAGATTTGGCAACAGGCTCAGTTACTCTGCAAGTTTCCAAGCACTGCTTGACCCAAGAAATTACACATAATTTGTAGTGTAAATACTTAGAAAGGTGGACAGTGTATGCTTGTAAATGCTAAAATTAATCCCTACCTTTCCTTTATTGAATTACAGGATGTACAACTACTGTCTTTTACAATTTTTATTCACCTCAAGAGGAAGAAAATATTTCTGTTTGCTGACCCCTGGTTTTCCACAGTGCCAATGACCCTGATAGACCCAGGAACTCCCTTAGTCTGAGTCAGGGAGAGGGTGTTCTGTTTTGAATTGTGGTTAAAAATATGTATCACATAAAATTTATCATTTTGTTATTTATAAGTGGCATTAAGTACATTCACATCCTCCTTGTGTAAACTCTTATTAGTTCAGTCTTTAAAACAACCCTGGGGGGGAATTCCCTGGCGGTCCAGTGGTTAGGACTTGGTGCTTTCACTGCAGAGGGCCCAGGTTCAATCCCTGGTTGGGGAACTAAGATCCCACAAGCTGCGCGGCCCAAAAACAAAACAGAAAGTAAAATAAAACAACCCTGGGATCACAACTTAGAGTCACAATTTGCCCAAAGAGAGCACCCGTCTTGATTCAGAGGTGCCATTTGTGGGGTTCAATCATGTTTATCCATCTTCCTTCTTCTTTCTAGTGGTGAGGAGGTAGTGTGTGACATCCAAAAGTGGCTAGATGATAGCACTGTAAATTCAAAGTCCTACACACCAAATCTGCCGTACACATCCAGAAATCTTTTAGGTTCATGTGCTGGAGACCCCGGCATCTATAACTAATCTTCTCCATGTTTTTCTAACCTTCACTCTCCCTCTTTACGCCTGGTATCTTCCCTGATCATTCACGGAGAAATTAGATCCCAAACGGCAAGAGTCATCTTCCCACCACATAAGAAAGGAATATGCATGGGCCTGCACCCATCTTATACTTCAGCCTCCCCAGCCCCATCGTGTCAGAAAAATGTCCCTTTCTGTCAAAAGCCAAACATGAGGTAAAAGACATAAATGGAGGAGGAACTAGTCTTGTTTTGAGCTACAGACACTTAAAATATATATATATACACACACCCCGCCAAAAACAGCAGAAACCTGCACGTGGACATTAACGGTGGCTTTTTTCATAACTGCCAGGACTAGGAGGCAACCGAGATGTCACTCAGGAGTTGAACGGACACAGATGGGTACATTCATGCAAAGGAATTATTTGGTGCTAAAAAGAAGTGAGCGAGCTATGGAACTGTGAGGCGACAGGAGGGGAACCTTAAATGCATATTACTCACTGAAAGAAGGCAATCTGAACAGGTTGCATACCTTATGGTTCCAACTATATATGATATTACGGAAAAGGCAAAAGTTTGGAGAGGGTAAAGAGATCAGTGTGTTGCGAGGCGTTGTAGGGGGTCGGGGGTTGGGGTGGGGGTGAATAGGGGGAGCACAGGATTTTTAAGATGGAAACTATTCTCTATGATACTATAATGGTGAGATAGATTGGTCAAAACCCACAAAATGTACATCAAGAGTGAACCCTAATGCATGTAGACTCAACACACTGATGCGGAATGTTGATAGGATAGTAGAGAAGGGGAAGGCTCTGAGGTCTCTCTCTCTCTCTCTCTCATTTGTGAGGGTGGTGGGAATCAGCGATGGCAGAGGAGGGGGCATATTGGAACAAACTGTACTCCAGTTTTGCTGTGAACCCAAACTGCTCTTTAAAAAAACAAACAAAAAATAAAGAGTTGAAGTTTTGTTTAACATATAACCTTTCAATATCTTCACCTGACATCTGCTCTTTATTTCACTGTATACACAATTTCCCACCAGATGGCTCCAAATACTGCTCTCTTTTGCCATGGACACCAATGACTTCTTTGGTGAACATCTAATGCTGACTTTCCATTTACCATCTTACTGGACATTCTAACAGCTGTAGGGAAGGAAAAATTCTCCTCTTCCCTCTTTTTAGGGTCTCTGACTGGGCCTAAGGTTGAAACTGACAAAAGACAGATTAATAGAAGAAGAGCACACACATTTTATTAAATGTTTACATGTACATGGGAGCTTTCATGAGAGATCGAAGACCCAAAGATATGACAAGAACAGGAAGCTTTTATATCTTTTAGACAAAGAATCAATTTGTGAAGAATTGACAAGACAGGTCTGGGCTGTGGGTAGTTCACGGTGAAGAAGTGAACTAGGAAGATAGGCATGAGATTAGTAAGATTTTGTTGGTACAAACTGCTCAGTCCCCAATTCTCCCACTCACATTTCCTGTCTCTGATGATTAAGAATGTCTTCCTCCTGGTACAGGGAGGGTACCTTTCACATGGGAGTTTTATCTCCTGCTCTCAGGAAGAAAAAGGAGTGTCAGAACATCTTTCCTGCATCTGCTGTGTCATAAGTACCTGGAATTCAAAATAATTGATGTGCCAAACAGTGGGTGATATTTTGGGGTGACATGTCCTGGTTTCCTTCAGAGCAGTTCAGGTAAGTGGCTCACTAATCTTGGTTTCTTGGAATACTGTTCTCTCTGGCTCCTGACAACCAGAGGTTTCTCATTTCACTACTACCTTTCTTGATGCTCCTCCACAGCACTGTTCACCAGCATAGGCTCCTCTGCCTGGGTGTTAAAACTTGAAGTGCATCTGTTGCTCCACGCTGGGCACTACAGTCTATTACCGATATGATTAAAAAAATAAATAACCTCTGAGTGGTCTAGTCCATTTCTAAGTCATTAAGAACTCTATGCTTATAAACCCCAGATTTCAACTCCTTCCAGAATTAGATATACAACCATCTAGTTGGTTTTCTGACTTGGATGCCTCACAGAAATGACATATTAAAAGTGGTCCCATCCTAAAAATTCTGCTTCCTTACACTGGCCACGCCCCAGACTTCCCCCTGTCTGAATGGATTGTACCACTGTTCACTCAGTGACTCTTTTCCAAACTCCAGAAGCGTTTCCTCATCCTGTATGTCCCCATGTCATAGACAACCCATTGCCCAGTCCTGCCCATTCTTCCTTCGCTATGTATGTCCAAACACTTCTTATTTGCTGTCCAATCATATCTCTTCCTCTTGGGTGAAATACCTGTTCTGTGTTTTGTCTATTTTGTATTTGGATTTTTTTTTAAGATAATAGTTTTGAGAGTTCTTTCATATTCATATATGATGTGTGGTTTGCTCATGTTTTTTCCCTGCTTCAGTCCTTGGTCCTTTCATCCTCTTCAGATGGTGTTTCACAGCCTAGGTTTTTAATTTTGAAAACTTCCAATGTCTCTATTTCTTTGTATGGATCACACTTCTGGTGTCAGATTTTAAAATCTCTTTGCCTGACCCTAGATCCCCATTTTTTTTCCTGGAATTTTTTCCTCTGAAGTGTGTTCTAGTGTTAAATTTTACATTAACGTGAGTGATCCATTTTGAATTTGTACGAGGTGTGAAGTTAAGGTGTTTAGGTTAAGGTTTTTTTGTTTGCTCGCTTGCTTGCTTTTGTGTTTTGCTGTGGATGTCCGATTGCCCATATCATAGAGAAGCCATTTTTTCTCCAGTGAATTGCTTTTGCACATTTGCCAAAAATCACTTGGGCTTAGGCATATTTGTTTGAATCTCTGTTGTGTTCCATTGATCAACGTGTCTAACTGCAAACATCACATGGTCTCTATCAGCTCTATAAATAAGCCTTAAATTATGGGCAACTTTATTCTTGGATTTTGAAATTGCTGTAGTGATTCTAGTTCCTTTGCCTGTTCATCTATCTTTTAAAATAGAAATACATGTACTTAAAAAAAACACACACACAAAAAACCAAACCAAAGGAAATTCTGCACCTTAAAAAAAAATTTCATGGAACAATTCACCATCAACATTAACCTCACTTCAAACACACACAGTCTCTCTTTCATACTGTTGCATTGTACAGACATGCTGGAAGTTTATTGAGTAAAAGGCTATTAATCCTCTCCTATTTTTTATGGTAAGTAATGATGAGATCAGTATTCTTATCACTCCATGTACATTAGCACCAGTGTTCCCCACATCCATTTTTTGTCTTTGAACTTTGTTATGGTCAATGCAGAGGCAGATTTTGTTTAAACTTCTATGTGGTCAAGTTATAAATTATTTCCTTCATGTCTTCTGGGCTTTTTTTTTTTTTTTGCTTTAGAAAGACCTCTGCTCAAAATGATATAATTAAAATATCCGGGCAGTCCCTGGTCGTCCAGTCATTAGGACTCGGCACTTTTACTGCCAAGGACGTGGGTTCATCCCCCTGATCCGGGAACTAAGATCGCAAAGCCACACGACTCAGCCAAAAAAAAAAAAAAAAAAAAAAAATTCACCCGTTATTCTCCATGAATCTTTGTACGGTTTTAGGTGTACACTGCCTGCTGCAGAATTTTTCTAAGTCCTCCCGGGAACTCGCTGGTGCCATTCTGGGCAGCCCGAGTGACGGTCCCGGGCTGAGAGACGCGCTCCGAGGTAGGCCGGGACTAGGTCCAGCACCCCGGGGGGCCGGCAGTGCGCCCTCGTCGGTCCGGGATGCGAATCCGTCCCGCTGACGTTGGCGCCGGTTGTCGGGCGCCATTTGGCAGCCACGTTTATATTGTCCCTTCCCTCTTCCGGAGTTCGGGCAACGTCTTCAGGGGATGGGATTCGGCCGCGGTGCCCGAAGCAGAGTTCCGGGAGGCCGGCGGGACTGGCGGGATCGTCCCGGTCGTGCTGGGCGGGCGCGCCTCGTGCTTTCTCCGGAGGTTGTACCTGCAGACTCATGGGGAAGAGACTGCGGCCGCCCGGCCAGAACGACCAGCCTCTGCCGGGGCTCCTCCGGCTGCCGAGGGGAGCTGGAGCGGGTCTCCCGGGTCCGGAGGTGGGAACTAGGCCAGAACAGGCTGTGCGGGGAGGCCCATGGAGGGCCCCACGGTCTGGGCAGTGGGCTCGCGTGAGGTTCCGGTAGGTGGACTCTGCCCCACCTCTCCCTCCCGCAGCCAGGACACTGCGGCCGGCGGGCAGTGTGCGCTCCGCGTCGCGGGGGAGGTGGGAACTCGTGGGCGACTGTGGGCTGTTCGGCTGGCTCCTAAGGTCGTGCTGCACACCCTGGCTTCAAACCCTATAACTCCTCAGAGGTCTCCTCGTGCCTCCTGACCTGCACCCTCTGGGGTTGTGCGGGGATGGGGGTTCCCTGCCAACAAAGTTTGTCTGACTCTTGGCGGTGGGGGTCCCTCTGCTGGTGCAGTTATGAATAATGCCGCTAACTGAGAAAATTCATGTGAATTGTGGGATCTGGTGGTCACTCACAGCTTGAACTCACTTGTGGACCCGGCTTCCTCCTGGGGCTATGCCTCTCAGCGTTGCTTGACGATCCGTTTCTGTGGAGCGTACCTCCCGGGTGCGCGGCTGGCGGTGCCGTCACAGGGCCTATTCCACCACCTCTGGGTAAGGGAGGCATCCCTCTCTTCCCCTTGGAAATTCGCCCCTACCTGCGTTTAATGGTTCGTGAGCTGGGCTCCCTATTGTGTGCTTCCCTTTGACAGGATGTGCTCTCAAAGGACTATGACCTACGCCAAAAATATAACTCTTTTCTTCAAAGTCTGAATCCTTGGAGTGGAATAGTGTATAGTGTCTTATCTGTGGCCCAGTGACATCTCTTGACCTCTGCAGTGGCCTTCTTTTCCTTGAACAGTTGAAAGTATATTCTGGCCTCAGGCTCGTTACCATGGTGTTTCCTCCCACCCCCCAAATCTCGTGCCCTCACCTTCATCAAATGTGGATTTGGAACATCCTTTACCCATGAGGCTTTTTTTAAAAAAATTTATTTATTTATTTTTGGCTGTGTGTTGGGTCTTCATTGCTTTGCGTGGGCTTTCTCTAGTTGCGGCGAGCGTGAGCTACTCTTCCTTGCAGTGCATAGGCTTCTCATTGACGTAGCTTCTCTCACTGTGGAGCAGGGGCTGTAGGCGCACAGGTTTCAGTAGTCATGCCACGTGGGTGCAGTAGTTGTGACTCACAGGCTCAGTAGTTGTCGTGCACAGGATTAGTTGCTCTGTGGCATGTGGGATCTTCCCGGACCAGGGATTGAACCCGTGTTCCCTGCATTGGCAGGCAGATTCTCAACCACGGCGTCACCAGGGAAGCCCTACCCATCAGGCTTTTCTTTTCCCCAAAGTTAAATTTAGAGCCCAATCCCCTGCACTTGTTACTATAAATCAGCCTTTCTCCTTAGAAACTTTTATCCTATTAACAATTTTATTAATTTTCATAATTAAAAATAATTAAAATTATTTTTTAGAATAATGTGTGGCACACACAGTAGAGATTTTTAAGTAGGTGTGTTCAAAAGCAACAAATAAATGCTCTGATGTGCATTTCCCCCATTTTGGGCCAGTTTCATGAAGCTGGCTTTTTTCTTATTCTCCCTTCCAAGTTTCTACTGTGAAAGTTAAGAAATTTTGAGGGCTGACGGAAATTCAACACAGCCATGTGTGGGGTTACTTCTCAGATCTCAGCATCTTTTGATGACTCTTCCCTGACACCAAGTAGTTTTCAGGGATTAGATGTTTTCCCCTAGCTAATCCTGGCTGACTAAATCCATCTGCTATCAAATCCCCAGGGCCTTTTTTAAAGCAAACATATAAAAACGTACGTTTTTTTCCCCTTGTACTTTCCCAATCCCCCTTCCTCCTCATTCAAAGGTATCACTGGATGGAGTTGGAGTTAAACTTTGTCATCAATCTATTATGTATCCTGCCAAAGATACTGTGATTTGCTTAGGGATAGTTCTCTTAAACGTTTAGTTATCAAAATTCCAAGTTTCCCAAGTGAAGTGAATTTATACCTATTACAGGGTGAAGAGTGTTTTAATCATTTGAATTTTCTTGAAGAAAACATTCTAGGGTGATTAAAAAATACTGTTAATGTGAAAATGATAATAGAAATATTCCATAAGAAGTTTCCTAAGTTTTTATGTAGGATTCTATTCCACTTTACCACTACAGTTAAAGAAGTCTTGCAAAAGTCAGGGCTCAAATATTTCCCTTGGTTGCACTTACTGTGCTTTACCAAAAAGTACATACAGGTTGTGATTTTTTTCTGCTTATAGTTGTGCTCTCTGAAGGGGTACTTTTTAGTGAAATGACAGGTTTTTTCACTCCTTTCAAGTCACTTTGAGGCTAGTATATTCTGGTTCCCAGCCTAGTGGCAGTAGTAAATCTCAGCTGGGAATGTCCAAGGCTCACCTGGAAAAGACACTTATACCTTCACCAGGGCCAACCAACACTGTGGCTGGGCCACCCCTTGCAGTTCTCTTAGTTTTTTGAAGTGCTTCCTACCTAGGATCATGATAAGAGAACTGCAAGAGGTGGTAGGAAGCACTTCGAAACTATCAAACTTTGAGGAACAAGATCACTCACAGATTCTGGAGGGCACCCTGGGGGCATGCCACAGTGAGGTTGTGGGTGGAAGGAGCACGGACCTGAAGCTCTGCCTTATTAGGGTCCAAGGAAGGATGGGGGTGTTCCACGGGTTCACCCTTCGCAAATTTACACCAGAAGGGTTGGGAATTAGGGTGTAGGAAGGAGAGTTCCTCACACTCTTGCACATTACAGTACCTGAAAAAGTTCCTGGCTGTGTGGAGCTGTGGTAGTAAAAACAATGCAACAGATGTGCACCATCAAGACACTTCAACTTGCCCTCATCTCTTCAATTGGTGGGGCGGTCAGCATGTTAAATAGTTTGAAAGACCCAACAAACCACATCTAGAATGTTGCAAACTCTAGTGGAATGATTGGGGAACTTCAGAGAGGTAATATCTACCTACCTCTAGGTTAAGAAATTTATGAAACACAAAAGCTTTAAGGTGGGAAGTCTGAACACTGATATTGGAGCTGTGAAAGATTTACATCTTAGAAATGAACTCTGAAGAGGTTTATGTGTTATATAATTCACTAATATAGTGGGGCTAGATGAAACAAGTTACCCGTAACATGAAAAAAACAAAGGAGGCTTCATCGCCTGTTCCTTTCCATTGTGTATGTACATAAGGCTTTATTTGTAACAGCCGAAAATTGGAAACAAGCCAAATGGCCATTAACAGAAAAGTGGGTAAACAAATTGTGGTACATCTAGACAGGATATAGTACTCAGCTATAAAAAGAATGAAGTATTTACATAAGCAAACATTTATGAATCAGAAAATAATTATGCAGCATGGAGGGAAAACACAATTTTTAAAAAGTAAACAACATAAAATTCTCTGAAACAAATAATTTACTGTGAAAGAGTAAATCAGTAGTTGTGAGGGCAGAAAGAGATTTTAAAAGGGTATATTCTCTGGTACCCTACAGGTTAGGATTCTGGGCTTTTACTGCCACGACCCAGGCTTGATCCCCCAAGCTGTGTGGTGTGGCCAAAAATAAAAGGGAAGTAACTATGAATTACAGATATGATAACCATCAGGATTATTTTTAATGGTTTTTACACTATGTCAAAACTAACCACACTGTACAATTTAAATTATATGTCAATAAACCTTTGTAAGAATTTGTTTAAATAGAAATCTAATCCCCCCCCCATTTTTTTCATAACCAAAGGTTTAGAAAGCTTGGGAAGGGCAGCCCTCCAAGAGGGGAAAAAGTATTCATAAAGATCATTTGAGTTGGCAGGAACAGCTGCTAGGTCACAAAAACTAAATCTCTGGGCTCCAGGATCTCCCTTCTGTCTATTCTCATTTTCTTCTCTATGCAGCAGTATCCTTCGAGTGAACAGCCCTGAGGCTACACGAATATACACAGCTTTATTTGCTCTGACAATGACTGCAGCTACAGGAAGAACACAGCTATGGCATGTACACCTCATCCAACACAATGTAGCCACAGTCACAACATTTGTGGAGGCACCTTAGAAGAGGCACACCTTTCTCACTGCCACAGCCTCCTCCAGTGCGTATGAATCACATCCAGTGTGTGTGAATTTAGGTTCCAGCCTCACCCCTGTCTTACAACCAACACCAGAAAACCCAACTCTAGACATGAAGGCACATGATTCCTTTGCAGTACCTGGGGAACAGCTTCCCCACAGTAGTGCTCAGCATTATGTGATATCCCTGGGAAAAGGGAACTGATTTATACTTCTCACAGAGGCACTAGAGGTGCTTCCTCCCTTGAAAATTACTCCTCCTACTGTTCTGTAGAGAATGGGACAGAGACATCTGCCTTCCCTGATCACTGCAAGGGACATACACACTATTGGAACCTGGAAACTACTAAGTGGTAGAGGTGAGGCTTCTGCCACAGAAACTGGAAGGGACATAATTCAGACAATGGAGCCAGCAGTAGAATATGCAAAGAGGATCCTAAAAGCTTTCCACAAACCTAGAACTCATGGGGAACCTTCCCACTCTGGATGCTCAGCTGTATGAGGTTCAACGTCAAGCAGATGGCTCCCTCACAAAGACACTCTAGTTCTAGTACACTGAAAACCCATGTTCCCTGTAGGTCTCAAAGACCTTTAGATGAAGGTTTTCCCAACTTTGCTGCACAAATAAAATTTATCCAGGCTGTGAACTTCTGTTGAATTACAGACCATTGGCTGTAACTGGTTTTTTCCCAGTCACTGCATTCATGAGGTTATCTGGTGTGAAGTTTTCTGTGTTGAATGATGTGGGAGCTTTGACTAAAGGACTTCCCACATTCCCCACACTCATAAGGCTTTTCTCCTGTGTGTACTCTCCGATGCTGAATGAGGTTGGACTTTTGGCTAAAGGATTTCTCACACTCGTCACACTTATATGGTCTGGCTCCAGTGTGAATTCTCTGGTGTTGATTAAGAGTGGAGCTGTGGCTAAAGGATTTCCCACATTCCCCACACTCATAAGGCCTTTCTCCAGTGTGAATTCGCAGATGCTGCACAAGTTTGCATTTGTAGCTGAAGGATTTTCCACATTCACTACATTTATAAGGCCTCGCTCCACTGTGAATCTTCTGGTGCTGAATGAGGTTGGAGCTTTGGCTAAAGGAATTCCCACACTCACCACACTTATAAGGCCTTGCTCCAGTGTGAACTCTCTGATGTTTAATGAGAGTGGAGCTGTAGCTAAAGGACTTCCCACATTCGCCACACTCATAAGGTCTCACTTTAGTGTGAATTTGTAGGTGCTGCACAAGTCTTAATTTGTAGCTGAAGGCTTTCCCACATTCATTGCACTTATACGGCCTTGCTGCAGTGTGACTTCTGTGGTGTTGAATGAGTCTGTAGCTTTGGCTAAAGGATTTCCCACATTCACTGCACTCATAAGACCTTGCTCCTGTGTCAGGTCTCTGGCAATTAATAAGGATGGAGCTTTGGTTAAAGGGTTTCTCACAGTCATAGTAACTTTCTCTAGTGTGAAGTTGCTCATCCTGAAAAAGTGTGTATTCATAGCTGAACAATTTCTCATACTCACTGTACTTGTAATGACTTTTTCCGCTATGAAAGGACTCCACACACCTGGAGCTGCTGTGTGGCTTTGCCCCTTTGAGAGTGGCCTGATGCTGGAGAAGATTCAACATAGCCAGGAAATCCTTCCCGACTTCCTCGCAGGTGAAGGGCTTCCCTGAAACATGGAACCTGTAGGTCGTCACAAATGAGGCCCTATCTATGTCCCTTTTGAATGGCTTCTCATCATTGTGCTTCTGGTGCTGGTGATGGTTTGGACTGAACCAAAATTGTTTTCCACATGCCTCACAGGTGTATGATTTCTGCCCAGGAGGCAATCCTTGGTACTCAGGCAGATACAAAATGTCTCTCCCGGCCATAACACACTTCTCACAGGGGTGAGTCTTCTGAGTGGATGGATCTGGAGTTGGAGTCTTGCGCAGTGACATTTGTTCTACAGAAACACTCTGCACAGAAAATGCCTCCTCATCCTCCATTCCATACCAACAACCTGAAAGCACAGAAATGCTGGTGAAATGCAGTTGTCTTTGGTGGTGGGGGGATAGCCCCAACACAAATGTGTCAGACACACCAAAGAATGAGGCCATTGGATTGCTTTCAATATGAGGTTGATGAAAGAGCTGCTTTGCAGTACTGGGACTCTGAAAGCCCTAAGAAGTAGGGAGCCCTTGCAAGATGGAGGCTGTCAGAGTGGCGTGCAGCAGAGGAAGAAACACCTCCAATTCACTTCTCTGCCAACGCCCTTCAGGAGGGCCTTGGCTGCTGATGACATTTCAGTGCTGCGTTCAAGTATCCAGGCCCAGGAAGATATGGTTGCAACTGACTACATGGTATTCAAAGTCTATTTAATGATACGTGCATGCCTTGCAACACATTATGTGGGACCTAATCCTGGGGAACATTGTAGAGGAAACAGTAGAGAAAAGGTGACACATGAAGGTAGAAAGGTGGGGACAGCCAGGGACCCAGAGAAGAATCAGAAGTTATAGAAGTGTCCAGTGTAAGGAAGGAAAGGTAGAAATGATGTGTGGTCACTGGCATTCACCATCAACACACTGGTGGACACAGGACAGGTTCTGTATGATCTGAATACAGTCTCAATGTCATGCCCTCCATCAGCTGCCATTCACCAAAGAGAGGCCTGCTCTGAGCCCATCTCGCCATGGCTGGAGTCATGTCCATCCCAGCACTCTTCTTTCTGAACCCCAGCTGAACAACTGCCTGGGACCTAAGTCCTAAGGCAACGACAGGACAGGTGATGGACTAGCATTGGCCCAGAGAAATTCTGCATATTATAAGAATAGCCCAATGGGAATTCCCCTCCGTCCAGGGATTAGAATTCTGCACTTTCACTGCCAAGGGCCCAAGTTCAATCCCTGGTTGGGGAACTAAGATCCCATAAGCCATGGGGCATGGCCAAAAAAAAAAGAAAAAGCCCATCGTCCCCGAAGGTAGTCAACATATTAGCAATGGCAACTGCTGGCACAGACAGGAAGAATGTCAACAGAAAGGAAAGAGAAAAACCTGGGCAGAGGAGCCATGGATCTGGACAGTTACCCAGCCAGGGAGAGGGCAAGTAAGGTGTGATCCATCAGGCTCACTGGGGCAGCACACCAGTGGCTGCAGGTTCAAGAAGAGGGCAGTCGCTCAGCCCAGCCCTGTCGACCACAGCACCCAGCCAGGGAACTGGGAAAGGAGGCAGAACCTACTGTTCAAATGTGAGAAGATCAGAGTCTAGCCCAAGGTACTGGGGTGGGTGTGAGGGCCTTACCCAGTGAGGTCACAAGTGCAAAGTTCTCCAGCATGACATCGTGGTACAGGCATCTCTGAGCCTCATCAAGGAGCCCCCACTCCTCCCAGGAGAAGTACACAACCACGTCTTCAAAGGTCACACTACCCTGCCATGATGGGGAGAAATGAAATCACAAAAAGCCTCTCTCCCAAGGATCCACAACCCATCACCCACACATCTATCCCATGCTTACCCTCCTCCCAAGCTCTCCAACTTGGAGGCGACACCAGGCCCTGGTGCCACTAATGTCACTCTCTCCTCATGGTCCTGCCTGCAGGGCCCCACCAGCCCCCAGCCAGGCCATATCCCTGGGATACCTCAGAGCGTACCTCTCAGGTACAACCAAATGTAGACTCAACCTGCACTCTTAAGTCCCTAATACCAAGGATGTGGAATCATCAGCTCATGCTCCCTCTCCGTGTGCACATCTTTCTTAGCACCTCTTGCCTCTGTGCACCCCATAAGTGCATCCCCACAGCCACAGGAATTCCATTTGTCTCCCCGTTACTCATCATACAGCATCAAGAGTGCCCTGCTACTACAGACCTCTGCAGGACCCCACCTCCTGCTACGGCTACCATAACAAAGTACCACATAGTGGCTAGCTTAAACAACAAAAATTTGTTTTCTGACAGTTCAAGTGTTGGCAGGGTTGGTTGCGTTTACAGCCTCAATCCTTGGCTTATTGATGGCTGTCATCTCCCCGTGATGTCACGTGGTCTTCCTTCTGTGTCTGAGCCCAAATTTCCTATTATTACAAGGACACTAGACATGTTGGATGAGGGTTCATATTAATAAAAAACCCTATTTCCAAACACAGTCACATGCTGAGTTACTGGGGATTAATACTTCAACATAAGACCTTAGGGGGACATAATTCCACCCGTAACATGGGGCCGAGTAACTCACAGCTGTCCTATTCATCCCTGAGCTCATCAACCAGCCTCAGAGGATCCACAAAAGGTCACCACAAAATTCTGGTGAGTCAAGAATGGTGAATAAGCAGCAGCCCCATCCTCAGGGTCATCCTGCCTCAGTTACTCCTAGGCCTCTGCATTCACCTCATGTCCACTCTTCCCTTGGAAACCGTGGCTGCTAGATTATCCTCTCCTCCCTCAATGACTACCTCTCTTAAAACCTTTTACCTATGTCTGAGAGACCACTTCCTCCAACCTGGTGCCCAAGAAAGAGACCCAGAATTGACACCTACTCTCTTCTTCCTGACCTGTTAATAGTATTACCACCAGGACAAGAATTCCCCTTCCTAAATGTGACAGAAAGCCCCACCCAATCCACCAAGCAGTCACCACCCATGTGTGTCTAATGCTGAACTCTGTCTCAAATTTCTAGACTTCTCTTCTCTGCAGCTAGATGGAACAGGTTAAGGCATGTGTAAGTTTACCTCCATCTTATGACCCAACCCCGCCCCCGCAACTGCTCCTACCACCTCCAAAATCAAAACCCACTTCTCAGGGAGACATTCCAGGCCTGAGTCCTGCCTCCCTGCTCTGTTCTCATCAGAAGGAGACTTATATTTCCCTGAATATTCCCAGCTTGGCCTCACCTTCAAGCATCTGGCACATACTGGTACCTATGCCCTTGACGACTTGACTTTACTAATTTCTGGAATTGGGAACACCTCCATATAACTTCCAGCCTCGGTTGACGTTTCTCCAGGGTCCCAGACTAAAGGCTGGGAGAATGGCAGGTGAAGGGTCCCAGGATACCACAACCCCAGACACCACATGCATATAGGGTCATGATCAGTGAGACCCTAGGACACCCTCCCCTTACTTGTGTAGATTCTAAAAGCACTTCAACTGTTATGGGAACCAGTGGGCAGAGGTCAGTGGAGGCAGGCAACCATGGTGGAGCTCAGTGGGCTCTGGTCTCCATTATAGCTCTGCTTACCACTGGAGCAAAGAGACCTCAGGCTGTCTAAACTCTGGGATTCAGTCCTCAGTGCTGACTCTTAGCAGCTATGTGACCTGCACAAAGACTCAGTCTCCCTGTGCTTCACTGTCATCAACCCTCTCTAGTCTGTTCTTCCTTTAAAAAGCCTCTTGGAAAACTTCAGTTGTCTTCTTTGTTGAAATTCCCCACGGTTCCCAGGGCCTTCAGAATGAAGAAACAACCCCCTGAGCCTGCCAATCCAGGGCCACTCCATCTCAATTCTCTGTTGCCTAAAGAAACAGGTTTCCCGAATCCTCCGACCTCCAAACCTATACACCTGCCGGTCCCTTCACCTGTGACCCTCTCCCACGCGCCATCACACTGTCTGTCAGAAACAGGGCCCCAGGGCCCCACCCATGGCCGCCTCACCATCCTGGACACCGGGGCCTGGGCTGCGGGCACGGGAACAAGTGCCCCGCACTCAGGGCTTTAGTGTCTGGTGGAGTGAGGGTGGTGAGGGCCTGGAGGATGAGCATTTACCTGAGGTGGGTCCCTCAGCACCGCCGCCGCCATCGGAGTCTGTGGGTGGAGCAACCCAATGCTTCAGATCCGACGCTGTGCAGTAAGGACAACAATTCCTCTTGGTCGTGTCTCCTCTTTAGTTTGGTCACCTCAGACCAGACCCAGAGCTCTGGAACCTCTGAGTAGGAAACAGACTGCCACTAGGAGAATGCCGGAAGTCCCGCCCTGACACAATGGCACGCATGGAAATGCCCCTGTCCTGGACCTTCATTGGCTCCACGCTGACGTGAATTTGCTGGCTCAGGGTCCTCTGGGCAATGTAGTTCTCACAGCAGTGAATAAAACACTGAATTAAAGAGTAAATAAAACACTGAATTAAAGCAGTGGATAAAACTCCTCTGTATATTTTATCTACTTAATGAGTTTAAATAGATGAAGATATAAAATCTTTAAGAATATTTTGAGGTATTTACTTTTTTGGCCATGGCTTGCAGCTTGTGGGATCTTAGTTCCCCAACCAGGGCTGGAACCCCCACCCTTGGCATTGAAAGCACAGAGTCCTAACCATTGGACCACCAGGGAACTCCCTTGAGGTATTTACTCTTGAATTGAGCTGCCAAAGATCACACCGGCTCTCTGTGAGAATGATTTAGTGACAGTGATTTGCTAATCTACATGTATATAAATCATTTGGTATGAAAGACGCTAAGAAGTTCTAACTAAAAATACCATGTAAAGTAACAAGGGGCAAGCACTCCCTACAAGTGCATGTGCATGCACAAACCATTGCATGACTTCATAAGCACTAAGAACATTTCCAAAATATGTGAATTCTTGAAAAAGTACAATAACTGCACCAAGGAAAACTTTTGGGATCTTGATTTAGAAAACATTACAAAGCTCATAATTTTCTTGGGGAAACAACAGGTTTTATATTCCAGGTAATGGAGCCCTATTCAAAGGACCATCTAGGTAAGCCACTAAGTGCTTACACAGAGCCTCTGAAGACTGAATACATTAGATAAATCCCATAGAGAAAACATTCAGATCTTCAGTTGATTAGATGATAAGACTCTCCTGCAAAGAAGCAACTCTTACTATGAGAAAGAGTGTTTCTGCTGAATTTATCAGATACAAAGGCAGGGGACCAAAATATGCCACATTGGCATAGGGATTATCTTGAGCTGGAGGCAGATGAGAATCAACACATGCAGAAAGAAACCTTCCCAGAACATCCCTTATCTGATTAAAAGCAGAAACTTTTGAGAAATGAGGAGTCAGACCTGAGCTCCTCACCAAGACCTGGCTCTACTCAACAGCCTACAAACTCTAGTGCTGGATGCCTCAGGCCAAACAACCAGCAAGACAGGAACACAGCCCCACTCATCAAAAAAAAAAAAAAAAAAAAATGAAATGACAAAAAAATATATGTTACAGATGAAGGAGCAAGGTAAAAAAGTACAAGACCAAATAAATGAAGACAAAATAGGCAACCTACGTGAAAAAGAATTCAGAATAATGATAGTAAAGATGATCCAAAATCACAAGTCGAGAAAATAGAAGAAATGTTTAACAAGGACCTAGAAGAACTAAAGAACAAACGGGCTTCCCTGGTGGTGCAGTGGTTAAGAATGCGCCTGCCAATGCAGGTGACAGGGATTCGATCCCTGGTCCAGGAAGATCCCACATGCCGCGGAGCAACTAAGCCCACGGGCCACAACTACTGAAGCCTGTGTGCCTAGAGCCCAAGCACTGCAACGAAGAGTAGCTCCCGCTCACTGCAACTAGAGAAAAGCCTGCACACAGCAACAAAGACCCAATGCAGCCGAAAAAATAAATTAAATAATTTTTTTAAAATAAAGAATCCGTCTTGCAATGCAGGGGATGCTGGTTCGATCCCTGGTTGGGGAACTAGGATCCCACATGCCGTGGGGCAACTAAGCTCGCACGCTGCAACTACTGAGCCACACACTCAAGCCAGCGTGTCACAACTAGAGAGAAGGCCGTATGCCAAAAATAAATAAATATTTTAAAAAAAGAAATGGAAAGGAGAAATTCCAACTGACACCGCAGAAATAAAAAGGATCATAAGAGACTACTACAAGCAACTCTATGCCAATAAAATGGACAACCTGGAAGAAATGGACAAATTCTTGGAAACATACAACTTTCCAAGACTGAACCACGAAGAATTAGAAAATATAAACAGACCAATCACAAGTAATGAAATTGAAACTGTAATTAAAAATCTTCCAACAAACAAAAGTCCAGGACCAGGTGGCTGCACAGGCGAATTCCAACAAACATTTAGAGAAGAACTAACACCTATCCTTTTCAAACTCTTCCCCAAGCTCATTCTACGAGGCTACCATCACCCTGATACCAAAACCAGACAAAAGTATCACAAAAAAAGAAAATTACAGACCCATATCACTGATGAACAGTGTTGCAAAAATCCTCAACAAAATACTAGTAAACAGAATCCAACAACACATTAAAAGGATCATACACCATGATCAAGTGGGATTTATCCCAGGGATGCAAGGATTCTTCAATATACACAAACCAATCAATGTGATACACCCAATTAACAAATTAAAGAATAAAAACCATATGATCATCTCAATAGATGCAAAAAAAGCTTTTGACAAAATTCAAAACTCATTTATGATAAAAACTCTCCAGAAAGTGGGCATAGAGGGAACCTACCTCAACATAATAACAATCATATATGACAAACCCACAGCAAACATCATTCTCAATGGTGAAAAACTGAAAGCATTTCCTCTAAGATCAGGAAAAAGACAAGGATGTCCACTCTTGCCACTATTATTCAACAGTTTTGGAAGTCCTAGCCACAGAAATCAGAGAAGAAAAAGAAATAAAAGGAATACAAATTGGAAAAGAAGAAGTAAAACTGTCACTGTTTGCAGATGACATGATATACTGTACATAGAGAATCCTAAAGATGCCACCAGAAAACTACTAGAGCTAATCAATGCATTTGGTAAAGTAGCATGATACAAAATTAATGCACAGAAATAGAAATAAAGGAAACGTTCCCATTTACCATTGCAACAAAAAGAACAAAAGACCTGGGAATAAACTTACCTAAGGAGGTAAAAGACCTGTACTCAGAAAACTATAAGACACTGATGAAAGAAATCAAAGATGACACAGATGGGGAAACATACCATGTTCTTGGATTGGAAGAATCAATATTGTAAAAATGACTATACTACCCAAAACAATCTACAGATTCAGTGCAATCCCTATCAAATTAGCAACGGCATTTTTCACAGAATTAGAACAAAAAATGAATCAGACTCCCTGACCTCAGGCTACACTACAGGGCTACTACGGTAATCAAGACAGTATGGTACTGGCACAAAAACAGAAATATAGATCAATGGAATAGGATAGAAAGTCCAGAGATAAACCCACACACCTATGGTCACCTAATCTATGACAAAGGAGGCCAGAATATACAATGGAGCAAAGACGGCCTCTTCAATAAGAGGTGCTGGGAAAACTGGACAGCTACATGTAAAAGAATGAAATTAGAACACTCCCCAACACCACACACAAAAATAAATTCAAAATGGATTAAGGACCTAAATTTTTGACCCACCTCCTAGAGTATTGAGAATAAAAACAAAAATAAACAAATGGGACCTAATAAAACTTAAAACCTTTTGCATAGCAAAGGAAACCATAAGCAAGATGAAAAGACAACCCTCAGAATGGGAGAAAATATTTGCAAATGAAGCAACTGACAAAGGATTAATCTCCCAAATATACAAACAGCTCAAGCAGCTCAATATCAAAAAAACAAACAATCCAATCCAAAAATGGGCAGAAGACCTAAATAGACATTTCTCCAAAGAAGACATACAGATGGCCAACAAACACATGAGAAGATGCTCAACATCACTAATTATTAGAGAAATGCAAATCAAAACTACAATGAGGTATCACCTCATAGTGGTCAGAATGGCCATCATCAAAAAACCTACAAACAATAAATGCTGGAGAGGGTGTGGAGAAAAGGGAACCCTCCTACACTATATGGAGAAGAGTATGGAGGTCCCTTAAAATACTAAAACTACAACTACTATATGACCCAGCAATCCCACTACTGGGCATATACCCTGAGAAAACCATAATTCAATAAGAGTCATGTACCCCAATGTTCATTGCAGCACTATTTACAATAGTCAGGACATGTAAACAATCTAAGTGTCCACTGACACTTTATCCATGAATGGATAAAGAAGATGTGGTACATATATATATATATAATGGAATATTACTCAGCCATAACAAGGAACGAAAGTGGGTCATTTGTACAGATGTGGATGGACCCAGAGTCTGTCATACACAGTGAAATCAGAAAGAGAAAAACAAATAT
This sequence comes from Balaenoptera ricei, assembly GCF_028023285.1. Lineage (NCBI taxonomy): Eukaryota > Metazoa > Chordata > Mammalia > Artiodactyla > Balaenopteridae > Balaenoptera > Balaenoptera ricei. Next base: position 907,540 of record NC_082657.1, on the reverse strand, counting down.
TGTATATCAATGCATGTATGTGCAATCTAGAAAAATGGTACAGATGAACCTAATTCCAGGGCACAAATAGAGATGCAGACATAGACAATGGATGTGTGAACACAGAAGGGGAAGGGGATGGTGGGATGAACTGGGAGATTAGGTTTGACATAAATACACTACCATGTGTAAAACAGATAGCTAGTGGGAACCAGCGGTATAGCACAGGGAGCTCAGCTCGGTGCTCTGTGATGACCTAGATGGGTGGGACCTAGGAGGGAGGCAGGGAGGGAGGGAGGGGGTATATGTATACATATAGCTGACTCAATTCCTTGTACAGCAGAAACACAACATTGTAAAATAATTATACTCCAATTAAAAAAAAAAGATAAAGGACCAGATTCAGAGCCCTTCCCTTAATAATTAAAGAACTGGGGTTATTTAAAAAAAAAATTTCAAATCAGCATTGGATTTCTACCATCAAACTCCCAAAACCTGAAAAAGCCACACGTTACTTTCGAGCGACATCTTTGAATAATTATTTACACAATAGTTTCATTAGGGAACTGGTGACCAAAACCACCTGCCTTGGCCAGGCCCGCTTGCCTGAGCTGTCTCACAACAGGAGGTTCCGATAAGGAACAAGGTGCGGGAGCAGAAAGCTAACCCGAAAACTAACCGGGAGGGGCCAAAAGAGGGAGGAGACGACCAACCTCCCAGAGCCCTTCTCGCTGGATCCATCTTGGCTGAGAGATGTGCGAGCCACCAGGAAGGACCCTAAGTCAGACTATGGGCCAAGCGAGATGACTGGCCAGAGACAACCTGGAAGCTAACCCTGTCACCATAAAACATGAGACTGTGAGCCACGTGGCAGAGCAGTTCTTCCTGGGATCCCTCACCCTGCTGCTCTCTGCCCGGGCATCACTTCCCAATAAAGTCTCTTGCTTTGTCAGCACGTGTGTCTCCTCGGACAGTTCACTTCCTAGTGTAAGACAAGAGCCCACTCTTCGGCCTTGGAAGGGTTCCCCTTTCCTCGACAGTTTCTTTTGTATCCTACAACTACTATGAGTTATTTCAATTGTTATTCAATAGTGGATGCAAAATTCCCAACAGATTAACTGGCATACTTTATAAGACTATAAACATAAAAAGAAAAATTTACTAAATACACGATTGAATGTCCTGGAGGGAACTTAAAGCCCAGAGGCCATATTTGGAAAAAAGATGTTTGCCTTACACAGCAGACAAACAGAACTTAGAGACAGGGTTGTCACTGCTAATCAGCACAAAGGGACAAAATGTTGAGAAATACAAAGACGCAAGTGAAGAAACGTTTTCATCAGCCCAGAGCTTGGGTTTACAACTAGGGCCATCTAAAAGGACAAAATAGAAGTGAATAGGTAAAAAAGCCAAACATGCTCACCAGGATCAGGATGGTGCATGTGGCTCTGGCTTCATAGGAAGGTCCAGAAGAAAGTCTATTGCTGAGAATGTATTGGACTTACTGCTTGTATCTGTAAAGAACAAAGACAATAGAGTCATTAGCCCAGACCGCAAGGCTCAAACACATTACATCAATATCACAGATACTGACGATATTTCCTCTCAATCTATCTGGAATATCCCAGGAAGATATGCATATGTTTCCCCACCCCCCATACTTCTGTTTCTGCTCCTCGCTACTCTCACAGGAATGTTAATATATACCAGGAGTTTCAGGATACAGTCGAGGAAATAGGAGAAGCCAATGTACTCAGTGGATGGAGCTAAGAATTTGATCTCCAAAGAGGTACTGGGACAAAGGTTAATGGCCTAGAAACTACTCAGGAAGCAAGTCATGCTGGGGGAAAGCTCCATGCCCTTTCTGTGTAAACAGAAGACATGTTGACTTCCAGCATCATTCAATCCAAAACATGCCATTGGTAGATGATCCCCTTAGAGAAAGAACCAACTTGTTAGCAAAGACCAACTGATCCACAGAGGTCTCAACCCATGCCCCAGTTTGAGTTACAAAGTTATAAAGAGTGAGGAATTTCCAAGGATCCCAACCCAGTCTGAATGAAGATAATATGCAAAGTAATGTTAGTAGAAATTACTCCATCAATTTAGAAAGTACGTTAGAGACTGATTTTATTTGAATCTACCAGAAAATTGATTTGCTCACATAGCAAATTGTTTTAATTTAACAAGAGCAAGTCTTTTGTAATAACAGAGCTATTTGGTATTGATTGTTTTATAATAACAAAGATTAATCAACGTAGTATCTATCAATGGGAGACTGAATAAATCATGCTGCATCCTATAATCAGGGAAGCCCCAGAGTTCTTTTAAATTGGACAACGCCCCTGGTCACACAGAAACCAATGAGTTCAACACCAAAGGCTTCAAAGTGGTCTACTTGCCCCCAAACACATGCCTCTAATTCAGCCTCTAGATCAGGGGATCATAACAACCTGTAAGCCTCATATGGAAAGATTACCAAAGCTATGGAAGAGAATCCTGATAAAGAAATCATCATGGAAGTTGGGAAGGATTACACCATTGAAGATGCTATTGTTGCTATAGAAAAAGCTGTGAAAGCCATAAAGCCTGAAACAATAAATTCGTACTGGAGAAAACTGTGTCCAGATGACTTCACAGGATTTAAAACAAAGCCAATCGGGCTTCCCTGGTGGCACAGTGGTTAAGAATCCGCCTGCCAATGCAGGGGACACAGGTTCGAGCCCTGGTCCAGGAAGATCCCACATGCCGCGGAGCAACTAAGTCCGTGCGCCACAACTACTGAGCCCGCGTGCTGCCGCAACTGAAGCCCGTGTGTCTAGAGCCCGTGCTCTGCAACAAGAGAAGCCACCGCAATGAGAAGCCTGTGCACCACAATGAAGAGTAGCCCCGGGGCTTCCCTGGTGGCGCAGTGGTTGAGAATCTGCCTGCCAATGCAGGGGACACGGGTTCGAGCCCTGGTCTGGGAAGATCCCACATGCCGCGGAGCAGCTGGGCCCGTGAGCCACAATTACTGAGCCTGCGCGTCTGGAGCCTGTGCTCCGCAACAAGAGAGGCCGCGATAGTGAGAGGCCCGCGCACCGCGATGAAGAGTGGCCCCCACTTGCCGCAACTAGAGAAAGCCCTCGCACAGAAACGAAGACCCAACACAGCCATAAATAAATAAATAAATAAATTTAAAAAAAAAAAAAAAAAAGAGTAGCCCCCACTCGCTGCAACTAGAGAAAGGCCGCCTGCAGCAATGAAGACTCAACGCAGCCAAAAATAAAATAAATTAAAATAAATAAATAAATAAAACAAAGCCAATCAAGGAAATCATGAAAGAGATTGTGGATATGACAAAAAAAAAAAAAAAAAAAGGTGTGAAGGTGAAGGGTTTCAAGATATGGATCTTGGAGAAATTCAAGAGCTAACTGAACACCACTCCAGAGGAATTCACGAAGACGACTTGATGGAGACGAGTGCTTCCGAACCAGTGCCAGACGATGAGGAAGGTGATGTAGAAGCATCAGGGCCTGAAAACAAATTGACATTAGACAATCTGGTGAAGAGTTCTGACTATTCAAGACTGCTTTTGACTTCTTTTACGACATGGACCCTTGTATGATACGGGCACTGAAACTAAGGCAAACAGTGGAAGAAGGATTGGTACCATACAGAAACATTTTTTTTTTTTTTTTTAAAGCACTTTTCTTTTTTATAGCTACTTTATTTATTTATTTAATTTTATTTTTTTGGCTGTGTTGGGTCTTCGGTTCATGCGAGGGCTTTCTCTAGCTGAGGCAAGTGGGGGCCACTCTTCATCGCGGTGCGGGGACCGCTCTTCATCGCGGTGCGCGGGCCTCCCACCATCGCGGCCCCCCCCGTCGCGGGGCACAGGCTCCAGACGCGCAGGCTCAGCAGCTGTGGCTCACGGGCCCAGCCGCTCCGCGGCATGTGGGATCCTCCCAGACCAGGGCTCGAACCCGCGTCCCCTGCATTAGCAGGCAGACTCTCAACCACTGCGCCACCAGGGAAGCCCCAGAAACATTTTTAAAGAAATGAAAAAGTAAAGAAGTCGGACAGAAATTATGTATTTCTGTGAAGTTCGACCAAGCGTGCCTGCCTCTCCAGCCTCCCCTTCCACCTCCTCCACCTCTATCACCTCTGCCACCCCGAGACGGCAAGACCGACCGATCCCTCCTCTTCCTCCCCCTCCTCAGCCTACTCAACATGAAGACATCAAGGATGAAGACCTTTATGATGATCCACTTCCACTTAGTGAACAGTAAATAATCATCATGACTTACAGTTAATAAACTTATCTGTTGTGTATGTGTGTGTGTCTTTGTGTGAAAATCTAATAACTGTATGGTAAGACCTGTATGAGACTTTTTTGCATCATCATCATCATTGCCTAAGTATTCATCATGTAGAACACTGTGTGCAAGATTTGTATTGAGGTATCCCCTGGCGGTCCAGTGGTTAGGACTCCACGCTTCCACTGCAGGGGGCATGGGTTCAATCCCTGGTTAGGGAACTAAGATCCCTGGTCAGGGAACTAAGATCCCGCATGATGCATGAGGCAGCCAAAAAAAAAAAAAGACTTGTATTGAAGTGGATAGCCCATCCTTACATAGGAATAAGGTGAGTGATATTTAATATAAAATTAATAATGTGTTAGTTTTTTACTGTTTTATAACTTTGCTTTCAAATAATTATATTATTATATAGTATCTCTCTCTTTTTCTCTTAATTGGAGAAACTGCATATCAACCTGTCATCACAGGTAACTCGTATGAATATAATTGTAATACTGTATGCCATAAAAATTTTATGATCATTCATTCATTAGTGTATAGGCTAGGCTATCATGAAGCAATCATACTGCTGCTTTATTATTAACATACGAATTATTATACCTGTAAATATGAATTTTTTTCATATTATCTTATTTTTTAATTAAGGTAGAACTGATTTACAATAAGCTTCAGGTGTACAACATAGTGATTCACACTTTTTAAAGGTTATACTCCATTTACAGTTATAAAATATTGCCTATATTCCTTATGTACAATATATCCTTGTAGCTTATTTTATACAGAGTAGTTTGTACGTCTAAATCCCCTACTTCTATCTTGCCCCTCCCCTTTGCTCTCCTTGCTAGTAACCACTAGTTTGTACTCTATATCTGTGAGTCTTTTTAACATATTTTTATTTATTTAATTTTTGGCTGCATCGAGTCCTAGTTGTGGCTTGAGGCCTCAGCAATTGCGGCACGCGGGCTCTCCAGTTGTGGCTCAAGTGCTCAGTAGTTGCAATGAGCGGGCTTAGTTGCCCCGCAGCATGTGGGATCTTAGTTCCCCAACCAGGGATCAAACCTGAGTCCCCTGCATTGGAAGGCGGGTTCTTAACCACTGGACCACCAGAGAAGTCCCTGTTTCTTTTTTGTTATCTTCACCAGTTTGTCTTCTTTTTTAGATTCCACATATAAGTGATATCATGCAGTATTTGCCTTTCTCTTTGAATTATTTCACTAAGCATAATACGCTCCAAGTCCATTCATGTTGTTGCATATGGCAAAACTTCATTCTTTTTATGGCTGAGTAGTATTCTATTCTATTAAACATATACACATAATATATATAATACATATATCATGATATATACAACTATATATATCCCACATCTTCTTTATCCACTCATCTATTGATGGACACTTAGGTTGCTTCTATATCTTGGCTACTGTAAATAATGCTGCTATGAACACTGGGGTACATGTATCTTTTCAAATTAGTGGGTTTTTGTTTGTTTGTTTGGATAAATAGCCAGGGGTGGCAATGCTGGATCATATGGTAGTTCTAGTTTTAGTTCTTTTGAGCAACCTCCATATTCTTTTCCACAGTGGCTGCACCAATTTACGTTCCCGCTAACAGTGTAGGAGGGTTCTCTTTTCTCCACATCCTTGTTATTTGTGGTCTTATCTTATTTTTTATTTTTTTTTAATTTTTGGCTGCATTGGGTCTTCTTGCTGCGCATGAGCTTTCTCTAATTGCAGCGAGCTGGGGCTACTCTTCATTGCGGTGTGTGGGCTTCTCATTGGTGGCTTCTCTTTGTTGTGTAGCACAGGCTCTAGGCGCTCGGGCTTCAGTAGTTGTGGCACATGGGCTCCATAGTTGTGGCTCGTGGGCTCTAGAACGCAGGCTCAGTAGTTGTGGTGCATGGCTCAGCTGCTCCACAGCATGTGGGATCTTCCCGGACCAGGGCTCGAACCCATGTCCCCTGCACTGGCAGGCAGATTCTTAACCACTGCACCACCAGGGAAATCCTGTGGTCTTTTTGATGATAGCCATTCTGACAGGTGTGAAGTGATATCTCACTGTGGTTTTGATCTGCATTTCTCTGATGATTAACAATGTTGAGCATCTTTTCATGTGCCTGTTGGCCATCCATAAATACAGTACAATACTGTAAATGTATTTTCTTTTCCTTATGATTTTCTCAACAGCATTTTCTTTTCTCTACCCTTAAGTATAAAATACATACAACATAGAAAATATGTATTGGTCAACAGTAGGCTATTAGTAATTACGTTTTGGGGGAAATCAAAAGTTACACTCAAATTTTTGACTATGTAGGGGGTTGGCACCCCTAACCCCCACAGTTTAAGGGTCAACTGTATCTACAATGGATTAAAGAATAAATTTGTAAAAATCCTTTACGTTTACTACTACTACTACTACTACTAAAAAAAAAAACCCTCTATTTGAAGAATAGCAAAGGATCAAATCATCACACTGAGAAAGGAGAGATAAAAAGAATCCAGATACTTTTGCATATTTTTTTCTATCTGAACTTCTCCTCCAATACCTTTCTTGTCTGTAAAAAACATGTTCCACCTAATACAGGAAAAGGGAGGGTAGAACCATCACCTACATTGATGGTACAGGCAATAATCATCAATGGCTGCTAAAGCCCTTAGATGAGAGTGACTCAGGTGCAGTTGACACACTGACTACATTGATCATAATCTTACAAAAGAGAAAAATGAATAATTCTGAATCTGATCTCATCTCTAAAATAACTACCTTTTTGCAGGAAATATTAAGCATGGGAGGTCACATTAAAAGACATCATGAGAAGGCAGTACACCAAATCAGAGTATCAGAAAATTCTACATGGAATATGATCTCTTTCAAACAAAAAAAATTAATGTATAAAAGGGAGTTACTGGGCTTCCCTGGTGGCGCAGTGGTTAAGAATCCGCCTGCCAATGCAGGGGCCATGGGTTCGAGCCCTGGTATGGGAAGATCCCACATGCCATGGAGCAACTAAGCCCGTGCGCCACAACTACTGAGCCTGCGATCTAGAGCCCACGAGCCACAACTACTGAAGCCCATGCACCTAGAGCCTGTGCTCCGCAAAAAGAGAAGCCATCTTAATGAGAGGCCTGCACACCGCAACAAAGAATAGCCCCCGCTCACCTCAACTAAAAAGAAAGCCTGCACACAGCAACGAAGACGCAACGTGGCCAAAAATAAATAAATAATTTTAAAAAGGGAGTTATCCATAGACAATTATAAAATCAAGAGATATAAAATATAATAACAAATAAGAAATGATTTCATGATTCTTTAAATGAACCTGTCAAAATATAAACATTCAGGAATATTTGAATACTGTTTGGTACTGGATAATATGGAGGAATTATTGTTTATAGTTACATATGATAAAATACTACAATTAAGTTAAACAAAAAAAGTCCTTGTCTATTAGGTACACGTACTTAAGGGTTTATTTTTCTTTTTTGGGGGGCCACACCACATGTTTTGCGGGATCTTAGCTCCCTGACCAGGGATTGAACCCACACCCTCGGCAGTGAAAGCGTGGAGTCCTAACCATTGGACCACCAGGGAATTCCCTTACTTAAGTATTTAGGGATGTAGTGACACGACTTTTGGAGTTTGTCTTAGCATAAGCAGTTGCTGGAGGGAGATGGAGCAGGATTATAGATGAAATTATTTCAGCTGTGAGTCAGTCCATTTGTTGCTGTTTGATTAGTTCTTGTGGGTTTTTTCCTATCACCCTCCTCACTTTTCTAGGATTTTTTAATATTCTGTACTATTATTTTAAAATTTTTTATATTAATAATTAGTCATGTTGAGTTTGTTTTCCATTTGCTATAATGTTATCCGTTTATTCTGGAGTGTAACATATCTCAAAACCTCTCACGTTCAGATAATATCACATTGGATTCTAATAACATTATTCTTTCTCATCATTTTTCCTTAGCAAAATTAAAAATACTGAATCCCTTCAACCTCAGGAGAGGCTGACCTTAGTCAGCCATACTGGCAGAGGTGTAAAGTAGGAAAGAGAAAACCCAACTCTGTGGGTTATTTCATAGTTCTCACCAAGTTTTCACTTCTATTACCACCAGGTCATCAAACTCAGACTGTTATTGAACCCTCCTACACTGTTGGTGGGAATGTATTGAGTTGGCCAAAAAGTTCGTTCGGGTTTTTCTGTAAAACCGGAACGAACTTTTTGGCCAACCCAATAGAATGGTACAGCCACTATGGAGAACAGTATGGAGGTTCCTTAAAAAACTAAAAATAGAGCTATCATATGATCCAGCAATTCCACTCCTGGGCATATATCTGAAGAAAACCATGGTTTGAAAGGATACATGCACCCCAATGTTCACTGCAGTACTGTTTACAACAGCCAAGACATGGAAGCAACCTAAATGCCCATTGATAGAGGAATGGATAAAGAAGATGTGGTACATACATACAATAGAATACTATTCAGCCATTAAAGAGAATGAAACAATGCCATTTACATAACGTAGATGGACCTGGAGATTACCATACTAAGTGAAGTTAGTCAGAGAGAGAAAGACAAATATCATATGATATCACTCATATGCAGAATCTAAAAAAAAAAAGATACAAATGAACTTATTTACAAAATAGAAAACAGACTCACCTACTAAGAAAACTAACTATGGTTACTAAAGGGGAAAGGTGGCCGGGTGGGGTTGGGGGTGGTGGTGGTGATAAACTGGGTGTTTGGGATTGACATATACACACTACTATATTTAAAATAGATAACCAACAAGGATCTACTATGTAGCACAGGGAACTCTGCTCAATATTCTGTAATAACCTAAATGGGAAAAGAATTTGAAAAGAATAGATACATGTATATGTATAACTGAATCCCTTTGCTGTACACCTGAAACTAACACAACATTGTTAATTAACGATATTCTAATATAAAATTTAAAAATTTTTTAAATTCAGACTTAGGTAAAATAATTTTTAATAGAGGTTCAATTAAAACACCTTGCAGGCAAATATACGTCTATTATTAGGAGAAGCTTACAGACTTCCAATATACCAAAACTGTCTCAATATCTGATATCATTCATGGATAAAGATGCAGTATGGCACCTCATGTACAACTTTTGTTCCTTCCAAAATTACAGGTTTTCAAAAAGTATTATCATGGTTAAATATTAGAAGCATGTGCAAATTGTTCAGAAACAAGACATAATGCTGGGTACCACCAAATATGACATGCCTGAAAAGATCAGGTGAAAATGACAGGTGAGGTCTGAGTAGTGAGAGAAGGAATCTGTGCAAAAGGTCTGGCTCTGTTTAAGGCCAATCTGAGGAGTTTTTTCCCTAAATATTATTCAGTTTTCATTTTGGAAAACCTTGCAAAATTATAGCCTGGAAGGGAGAGGAAAAGAAAAAACCATTTAAGTAAAAACTGCCAGACTCTTAGAAATGAACATGAAGAAGGGGGTCAAACCCATATTTGCTGCTTCAATAAATATGTGTTAAGCACCTAAAGTATGTTACATTATTCTCAGTAGGTGAGCTATGTCAGGAAATGAGACTCATAATTAGAGAATCAAGATAGCTAAGAAAGGTGGACATTTGATAATAATTAAAATAAACAGGGACTTTCATGGTGGTGCAGTGGGTAAGACTCTGTGCTCCCAATGCAGGGGGCTCGGGTTCGATCCCTGGTCAGGGAACTAGATCCTGCCTGCACGTGCAACTAAGAGTCTGCATGCCACAACTAAGAAGTCCGCATGCCTCAACAAAGATCCTGTGTGCCACAACTAAGACCCAGCACAAAATAAATTAAATAATAAATATTTTTTTAAAAAGGTACTTTAAAAAAATAAAATATACAATATGTAATAAGATAAAGGTACCTTAGGAGAAAAAAGGAGCTCAATTAGTGGAAGGGATGCAATATTAAATGTTAGTAAAGGGAGACCTCATTGACAGTTGGATATTTTAGACAACACTTGAAAAGAGGTGAAGGAATAATCCATGTGAATATTTTGGGCATATGATCCAAGCAAAAGAAACAGCCAGGGTCATGTCATGTCCCAGGCAAACTCAGGTGCCCATGTACATGAAACCAGTTGAGTGAGGCAGAAAGTTTAAGAGAGGAGGTCAGTGGGAAATCCCTGGTGGTCCAGTGGGTAGGACTCCACGCTTCCACTTCAGGGGGCCTGGGTTCAATCCCTGGTCAGGGAACTGAGATCCCACAAGCAGTGCGGCGCAGCCAAAACAACAAGAACAACAAAAACAAATAAATAAACAAACAAAACAGAGAGAGAGGTCAGAAAGGAACATGAAGCTCCGTAGGGTCCTGGTAAGGATTTTGAATTTTCTCTTAGGAAAATGGTAGTCATTACAGAATTTTGACCAAAAGACTGACATTTTCTATCTCACCTGCTGAAAGGCCGTGTTGTCTGGTAAGCTGAGAAAAGACTGCAGAAGAATAAGGGTGGGAGCATAGAGACTACTGTTGAAGAAATCCAGGTAAGAAAGGATGTTGGCTCTGACCAGGCTGGCAGCAGAAGTGGTTATGGAAAGTGGTCGAACTCTGGATAAATTTTGAGAGCAGAACCAATAGGATTTCTTATGACTGCATATGAGGTGTAAGAAAAAGAATGCATCAAGGATATCTAGATTTTTGGCCTGTCTCAGCAAATGGAAGAATAGAATTGGCACCAACTGAGACAGGGAAAGCTATGACCAGGAAGGATTGGAAAGAAGCTCAGGAGAAATATTTTTTAACATGTTGAGTTGGTGATGTCTACTAGAATTCCAAGAAAAGGTCTATTATACAGATAACTGTGGAGTTTCAAAGTGAGGTATGTTATGGAGATGTACACTTGCAAGTTTGGGGCTTATAGTGCTATTTACAGTCATGACACTGCATGAAATCACAATAGAATGTGTGTGAAGATTGAGAATTTAGACATGACTGAGCTCTTGGGCAGTCCCATATTAAAGGGATGGGAGAAAAAGAGGACCCAACAAATTCAAATTAAGAATAAAAATGTCAATTGTGGCAAAAGCTTCTGAGAGGACATTTAAGCAAAATCTTAGAAGTTACCATTGGACTTAGGAGTTTGTTAATGACGATGGAGGTGTGAGGCTAATAAACCAAACCTGAGTAAGTAGAGCTACATAGCTGAGGTAATCGGAAGAGAGAAAAAAAATGCTCTTTACAAGTTCAGTTGTAAAAGGTGAAAGAGACAGTAGAACAGGAAATGTACTGGATCACTAAGAGAGAAAAAACTATTTTTATTTTTTAAAATTATTCATTCATTCATTCATTTAGTTGTGCCGGGTCTTAGTTGCAGCAGGCAGGCTCCCCAGTTGTGACATGTGAACTCTTAGTTGCGGCATGCATGTGGGTGAATTATTTCACTTCCATTATTAAGAATTAATTGCTCAATGTTAATTTTGAAATTTTATTTTGAGATTTAATTTTCTGCTTTTACTCAACTTTTTTTAAAAGTTAGGATTTGAGCATTGCATTAGCTGAGCAAATCTATGGGATCTAGCTCCCTGGCCAGGGATTGAACCTGGGCTCCCTGCACTGGGAGCAGTGTCTTAACCACTGTGCCACCAGGGAAGTCCCAGAAAAAACTATTTTTAGAAGGTATAAGTGTTTATAATGTTAGTTTAAAAAGAGCCAGAGAGAGAGCAGTAATAAACAGGTCACCAGTCATGAGATTTGATAAAGAACCAGTCCACAGAGAAGTTAAGACATGGGGGCATGGTCCTTAGCTGACATTAGAGTTAAATGATTTGTTTTATGTTAAAAAGCAGAAAGTGTTTTCAAATGGTGATTTCTTTGTTCTTTCTGAGGGGGGCAGGGGCAGAATATCAAGATAGAGGGGAGTAATACTGGGGAACTTAATGAACTAACAATTAAGATTTTACTGGCCTTGCCAAAAGTTTAATAAACATGTTGAGCCAAGAACTGCAATCTGGAGAGGAAAATAACAGGAGATGGAAAAAGGCTGCTGGTCCAGGGGACAACATATGTGCACAGGAGTTCAGGTGAAATTTGTGAGCAGGGTTTGGGAAGTTTTAAATGACAGATCTATAATGACTGAGCTCTTTTCCCTGAAAGTACTGAAATATTTATAATTATTAAGACAGTTCAGGGGAAGATGTCCTAGATTTTCCGAATGTTCCCCAACTAAGTGAAGGTGGTAAGGCTAAAAAGGAAATCTCCATGTGGAGTCTTTTTAGTCAATGCGAACACTGAAATCTTAGAACAGTGATGGTCGAACCCAGGACTTTACATCTCTAAAGAGCAGAGAATGTATCTGAGACCCGAGCTGGTGATTCTGAAAGTCTTCTCTCTTTAAGCCAGCATACGCTCCAGGCAGTAAGTGAAACTGTGCCAACAGTCACTGGGGTAGGATGCAATTCCACTCCCCTAATTGGTGGTTGTGGTATAAGGAGAGTTTCAGTCAGAAATATAAATAGGAATTATGACATCTGCTGCAAACAGCTTATGATATACCATGGAGACGATACTGCATCCATCTAAAATTGAAGTGTGGTTTGTGTATAAGGAAAAAAAAAGATCTCCCAAAGCCCTATCATTACGGATGTCAAATCAAAATATTGTAAATTTGAGAAGACAACTTCTGTTTCACAAAATGTATTCTCCCTAAAATTGTTTAAAAACCCACTCCTGGACATATATCTGGAGAAAACCATAATTCGAGAAGATACATGCAGGGGAGTTCCCTGGTGCCTAGTGGTTAGGATTCCTGCCATGGCAAGTGTTCAATTCCTGGTGGGGGAAGTGAGATCATGAAAGCCGAGGAAGGAAGGAAGAAAAGAAGAAAGGAAGGAAGGGAGGGAGGGAGGGGGGAAGGAAGGAAGGAAGGAAGAAAGAAGAGATACATGCACCCATGTACCCCAATGTTCACTGCAGCACTGTTTACAATAGCCAAGACATGGAAGCAACCTAAATGTCCATGACAGAGGAATGGATACAGAAAATGTGGTAAACATATAATGGAATATTACTCAGCCATAAAAAAAGAACAAAATAATGCCATTTACAGCAACATGGATGGACCCAGAGATTATCATACTAAGTGAAGTCAGACAGAGAAAGACAAATATCATATGATATCACTGAAATGTGGAATCTAAAAAGATGATACAAATGAACTTATTTACAAAACAGAAACAGACTTTGAAAACAAACTTATGGTTACCAAAGGGGAAAGGTGGGGGTGGGGGGGAGGGATAAATTAGGAGTTTGGGATTAACATATACACACTACTATATTTAAAATAGATAACCATCAAGGACCTACTATATAGCACAGGGAACTCTACTCAATATTCTATAATAACCTATATGGGAAAAGAATCTGAAAAAGAATGGATACATGTGTATGTATAACTGAGCCACTTTGCTGTACACCTGAAACTAATACAACATTGTTAATCAACTATACCCCAATATAAAATAAAAATTAAAGGGACTTCCCTGGTGGCACAGTGGTTAAGACTACATGCTCCCAATGCAGGGGGGCCTGGGTTCAATCCCTGGTCAGGGAACTAGATCCCACATGCATGCTGCAGCTAAGAGTTCGCATGCCACAACTAAGGAGCTCATGTGCTGCAACTAAGAAGCCCATGGCCGCAACTAAGAAGCCCGCCTGCTGCAACTAAAAAGCCCACGTGCTGCAACTAAGGAGCCCTTTAACTGCAACTAGGGAGCCCACCTGCCACAACTAAGGAGCCCACATACCGCAACTAAGGAGCTGGTAAGCCACAACTAAGGAGCCTGCCTGCCACAACTAAGACCCAGCACAACCAAATAAATAAATAAATAAATAATATATTAAAAAATAAAATAAAAATTAAATTTTTAAAAATTGTTTAAAAAAAGAGAAAACTGGCCCAAAATGGAGTCACTTGAACTGACCTGCACTCACCAAACCAAGACTTAACACCTAACTTAATTACAGTTTCAGCCTCCCCTAGAAACCGAATCTTAAATAAGTCAATCTAGAATTAACCTGGTCAGTACTAGTGAGGTAATTTGCCTGACAAACCCCTGCCTGCCGTCGCCTAAAGAAAGGTAACCTTACCACAAACAATAAGCTCTTTTATAGTATAACTTTCTCATAGCTCTTCGGAGCTCCTTTCTATTCGTTAGATGGGATGCTGCCCAATTCATGAATTACTGAATAAAGCCAATAAGATCTTTAAAATTTACTTGGCTGAATTCTGTTTTTTAACAAAACCAAATGGGACTACTTTGATGTTACCTAAGCAAACACCAGAGAGCTTTATAATTTCAGATCTCTCTGCCTGAATTTCTTTGTTCTCAAATAGCCACATGGAGTGCTTGCTGCGCAATCCTTTCAAGTTACCGGCCTAATGTCTTCATTCGAGTCTTTCATGACAACCCTATTTAAAATAATAATAATAATAATAGCTCTCTGACCTTTGTCTTAATTTTGTGTAGTATATACTGCAAAATGTACTCTTTCTAATGTACAATTCAGCATCTTTTGAGAGCATATATAACCATAAATACATCACTGAAATATACAGAACTTGGGAATTCCCTGGTGGTCCAATGGTTAGGACTCAGCCCTGTCATGGTTGTGGCCCAGGTTCAATCCCTGGTCGGGGAACTAAGATCCTGCAAGCTGCAGCCAAAAAAAAAATAGCAACAAGGGAAAAGCAACAAATAACATACAAGGGAATCCCCATAAGGTTATCAGCTGATTTTCCAGCAGAAACTCTGCAGGTCAGAAAACGGAAAAACCTACAACCAAGAATACTCTACCCAGCAAGGCTCTCATTCAGATTCAACGGAGAAGTCAAAAGCTTTACAGACAAGCAAAAGCTAAGAGAATTCAGCATCACCAAACCAGCTTTACAACAAATGCTAAAGGAACTTCTCTAGAAGAAAAGGCCAGGACTAGAAACAAGAAAATTACAAATGGGAAAGCTCACCGGTAAAGGTAAACATACAGTCAAAGTAGGAAATCATCCACACACAAATATGATATCAAAACCAGCAATCATGAGAAGCAGAGAGTGCAGGATATTGGAAATGCATTTGACATTAAGAGACCAGCAACTTAAAACGATATACATATATAGACTGCTGTATCAAAACCTCAGGGTAACCGCAAAACAAACTTCCGGGTACAAAACAAGTAAGTCACAGGGATGTAATGTACAACGTAGGGAACATAGTCAATAATATTGTAATAACTTTGAATGGTGACAGACAGTAACAAGACTTATCATGGTCATCATTTTGTAACGTACAAAAATAGCTAATTACTATGCTGTACAACTGAAACTAATAGAAGTCAATTATATAATACTTCAGGGGAAAAAAACCACCTGGATTTCTCATCTCTGAATCCTCTGTTTCACTCTCTCACTGTTATAAAACTGAATGTTTACGTCCCCCCAAAATTCATAGTTGACACAAAACCTCCCAATTTCATGGTATTAGGAGCCGGAGCCTTTGGGAGGAAATTAGGATTAGATGAGGTCATGAAGGCAGGCCCCACGTGAATGGGTTTAGCACCCTTATAAATGTCAGGAGAGAGCTTGCTCCTCTCTCTGTTGTCCACCATGTAAGGACACAGTAAGAAGATGGTGTCTATGAACCAGGAAGCAGGCCCTCATCTGAACCTGACCATGCAGGCATCCTGATCTTGGACTTCTAGCCTCCAAAACTGTGAGAAATAAACTCCTGGTGTTTATGTCATCTAGCTTATGGTATTTTGTTATAGCAACCCAAGCAGAACAAGACACTTTCCTTCCACATTAAGAAATCTAGATAACCCTTAATAAAAACACATCCAGAATCCAGCCACTTCTAAGCTACCACTCTGTTCCATTAACCCTCAAGTGGCCTACTATAATAGCCTCCACCCTGGTTTTCCTTCCTCTTCCCTCAGTCTTACAATCTGTTCTCCACTATGCACCCATATGCAGCCTGTTAAGACCTAGGTAAGGGACTTCCCTGGTGGCTCAGTGGTTAAGAATCCGCCTGCCAATGCAGGGGACATGGGTTCGAGCCCTGGTCCGGGAAGATCCCACATGCTGCGGAGCAACTAAACCCCGTGAGCCACAACTACTGAGCCCATGTGCCACAACTACTGAAGCCCACATGCCTACAGCCCATGCTCCGCAACAAAGAGAAGCCACCGCAATGAGAAGCCTGCGCACCACAGTGAAGAGTAGCCCCCGCTCGCCACAACCAGAGAAAGCCCGCACGCAGCAATGAAGACCCAATGCAGCCAAAAATAAATAAATGAATAAATTTATTTTTTAAAAAAGGGGGGGCTTCCCTCGTGGCGCAGTAGTTAAGAATCTGCCTGCCAATGCAGGGGACATGGGTTCAAGCCCTGGTCCAGGAAGATCCCACATGCCACGGAGCAACTAAGCCCGTGCGCCACAACTACTGAGCCTGCACTCTAGAGCCCAAGAGCCACAACTACTGAGCCCGCGTGCCACAGCTACTGAAGCCCGTGTGCCTACAGCCCGTGTTCTGCAAAAAGAGAAGCCACTGCAATGAGAAGCCCACGCCCTGCAACAAAGAGTAGCCCCTGCTCACCGCAACTAGAGAAAGCCCGCGCACAACAAAGACGACCCAACACAGACAAAAAATTTTAAAAAAAATTTAAAAATATTAAAAAAAATTTTTAAAGACCTAGGTAAGATCATTCCCCTCCTCTGATCCAAACTTCCTATCACCTCCAGAATAGATACCTAACTTCTTAGGCAGCCATTCCAGTCCCGAATCTTGTCCTCCTGCTCCTTCTTCCCACCTGATGGAAAGGAGATCTTAATGATCCCAACTCAGCTCTACCTCTAAACATTTTTACATCCTGATACTGGGATAACCTTTCCACATCCATTTACATTCGGTGCCAGAAATGGAAATACCTCCATATAATCCTTCGTAGACTCGGGACCCTGAGCTTGGATCCTTAACGAATACCACGACACCACAATACAGAGAATATATGGGTGGGGGTAGGGAACAGTAAGGGGCTGGGACACTCTACACGTACCGGTATAGGTCCCATAAGCGCTTCTGCAGCCATGTTTTAAGAGACAGGTTACAGATGAATGAATATAACCATGTCAGGTTTCAGTGGGTTCAGGCCCCTGTGTGCCCACGCCTGGCCCTTGAGCCTGGTGAACTAGGGCTGGATGCCTAACCTCCGTGCCTCAGTGTCTCACCTTACTAGCTCTGTGTGCTTGAACGAAGATCCAACCTCCTGGTGCCCAAATGCTTCATTCTCCTCCTTCAGTCTGTTCCTCTGTTGAACAGCCTTTGGGAAACTTTTAAAAGCCTAATGTAGCTTGTGTCCCCCCTTAGTTTAAAATTTTCCGCAGCGCTCAGAGTTCTGAGAATATAGGCAGAGGCCTCAGCCTGCTATTCCAGGCGCGACTCCACCTCAAACTTTGTTCCTCGCCAGGCACAACGGAGCCCAGGTTTTCCGAATCCTCACGGCTCAGTCGCAACTCCAAGCCTTTGTACATGCCGGTTCCTGCGCCTGTAACCCTCTCCCACATCTAATCACACCCCCGATAGTAAAATTAAACAGGAAAGCTGAGGTGTTAACCCCTGTCAGAAACAGGAGCCCATATACTAGCGCCTCACCGTCCTGGACACCGGGGCCTGGGCTGCAGGGACGAGAGCACTTGGGGCTTTAGTGTCTAGTGGGGTGAGGGCCCGAGGACGAGCGTTTACCTGAGGCGGGTCCCTCCGAGCGGCCGCAGCCATCCAGGCCTGTGGGCGGAGCGGGGCCAGGAGCGGGCCGGCGGTTCTTAAACCGGCCCTGGTGCGGATCATCTCGGGCGGCGCCGCGGCCGAGCCTCAGACTCGCCTTTGTGCAGCGGGAACAACGACTGCCCCGTCGCTTTCTCGGTCCTGTCCCGTCGGCCCCACTAAACGCTCCAGAACTTCTGCCCGTAGGAACACACCCGAGCAGCCAAAATGACCGCCCGGAGGAGGACGCCGGAAGTCCCGCCCCACGCTAGGCAACCCTCACGGAAACGCCTCTGTTCTGAGCCTTCATTGGCTCAGCAAGGCTGCCGATCGACGCAGAGTATTCTGAGTAATGTAGTTCCCACACTTGGGGTAACCCGCGCGTGGACTACTGGCGATCTTAGACCCCTGAGGGGCGCTGGGAAATGGAGTCAGCGGGCCAAAGGACTTAGAAGGCGCTTGTCCTTTTTTTAAAAAGATAAATTTATTTATTTTTATTTTTGGCTGCTTGGGGTGCGCAGGCTTCTCATTGCGGTGGCTTCTCTTGCTGCAGAGCACGGGCTCTAGAGTGCAGGCTCAATAGCTGTGGCGCATGGGCTTAGTTGCTCCGCAGCATGTGGGATCTTACCAGACCAGGGATCGATCCCATGTCCCTTGCATTGGCAGGTGGATTCTAAACCACCGTGCCACCAGGGAAGTCTCAGGGACTTGTCCATTCTTAAGGGGTAGAACTCAGGGTTTCTGGGGGATGTTGTGTTGCCTGCAGACGTTCATCCAAGGTTGGAGATGTATTAGTTCAGACCCTGTGAACTTCATCATGCTCCCTGAGACTAAACATATCATTGCAGAAGCTCCCAGAGGACAGAGATCCAAATGCACATATCATTCCTAGTCATTCAGACACAAAATGTGTCCACTGGTGGCAGAAGCTAATAAACATTTCATGGGGGAGGGGCAAAATAGGGGTATGGGATTAAGAGACACAAACTACTACTGCTACCAAACCAAACTTGGGCTGTTTACCTGATGCATAGCAAAGCCAATCCATTGACACTCGGTTGTGGTGAAGGAAAGTACAGGGCTTATTGCAGGCACCAGCAAGGAGAACAGGCAGCTCATGCTCAAAAGACCTGAACTCCCCAATGGCTTTCAAAGAAGGGTTTTTAAAGACAGTGTGAGGAGGGAGGGTGGCAGGATGTGTGATCAGCTTGTGCACAATTCTCTGGTTGATGATGAGGTAATGGTGATATTTTCGGAATCTCAATTATCAGTTTTCTGGCTCTAACTGGTCTGGGGTCTATGTGCTGGTTGTCAGCACACAGTTAACTTCTTCCACCTGGTGGTGGTTTTAGTTTCTGCAAAACAACTCAGGATATGGCTCAAGATATTATCTATAGCCCTTGAGGAGGAACTAAAGGTCCTTGGCTTTGTTTTATGGCTAAACTATTATTATTTTGTCTTGCTTGACTGCTTTCCTTTGTTTCTGCATTTTCTCACTTCTCTGATTTTGCATTTGGAATTCGGGAAAGGCCTAGGAGGCTAAAACTTTTCTATTAACAAGAGTCAGGTCAGGAATTCCCTGGCGGTCAAGGGGTTAGGACTCCACGCTCTCACTGCTGAGGGCCCAGGTCCAATCCCTGGTCGGGGAACTAAGATCCCACAAGCTGTGCAGCAAGACCGGGGGCGGGGTGGGGGGGAAAGTCAGGAGACATGGGGATTGGGGGTGTCTGTCCCGGGGAAGGACCAACAGGGTCCTGCTCAGTTTCACGATGTATAAAATAGATAAGCAACAAGGATATATTGTATAGCACAGGGAAATATAGACACTGTTTTTAACAACTTTAAATGGAGTATAATCTATAAAAATATATTTTTAAAATTTTAATTATTTATTTTTGGCTGCGTTGGGTCTTCGTTGCCGCGCGCAGGCTTTCTCTAGTTGCGGAGAGTGGGGGCTACTCTTCGTTGTGGTGCGCAGGCTTCTCATTGCAGTGGCTTTTCTTATTGCAGAGCACGGGCTCTAGGCACGTGGGCTTCATTAGTTGTGGCACGTGGGCTCAGTAGTTGTGGCTCTCGGGCTCTAGCGTGCAGGCTCAGTAGTTGTGGCGCCCGGGCTTAGTTGCTCCACGGCATGTGGGATCTTCCCGGACCAGGTCTTGAACCCACGTCCCCTGCACTGGCAGGCGGATTCTTAACCACTGCGCCCTATAAAAATATTGAATCACTATGTTGTACACCTGGAACTAACTAATATTGTAAAACAACTATACTTCAATAAAAATAAATTAATAATGAAGAATAAACATTACCATGTTGGAATTAAATCTATACACTATGAAGTGCTAGACTCAGTTTTATCAGTCTCTGTATGTCTGGTCAGGGAGAAGAGAAAAAACACTCCAGATGGGCCATGACAGGAAAGACAGTAGAGGGATGCTGGGCTACTCAAAGCAGGAGTACACAGGTGGATCTCTGTAGTCACTTTAGAAAATACTTCTAACAGCATAGTAAATTAGTGTGCCCAATTTATAAGCAATATTTTTATCCATTTAGTATCTTTTTGGATAGCTTGATAGTTAACTTCCTTTTGGGAATCTGACATCAATCTCAAAACTAGAACAATGAAAGATATGCTGTATTGATATGGGACAATGGGTGCGGTGTTCACAGGTGGAGCATATATGAAAAAGATGTTCTGAACCCCAAAATGCACGGGGTAACTTAAACCATGATCTCATATCATTGTTGGGAAGTGGTTATCATTTACCCTGTGATTACAGAGACTGTTCTGCATGAGGAATTGATATTGTCTGGGAAAGTTATAAAATTCAAATTATAGAAAGCTATTAATGACTATGTAGTGATTCAGAGATTGTGTCAGAAATGTCTCAGAGAAAGTATCAGTGGATGGTAAAAAGGTGAAAATCTTAGAGAAGTTTTAGCAGTGATGTCTGAGAAGAGGTACAATTAAGCTGAACATCTGACTAGAACAATCGCTCTGAAGACTGTCTCCAAAATGTGATTCCTCTTCATGCTTGAAGTCATTATGCAATATCAGCGTTCAGGAAAAGTTAAGGGGGACATTGAGAGTACATGGAATTGCAAAAATACACAGGGAAGCTGAAGCCAAAGTGTCTTGTTTAGTCACTGTTCTGACAAATGATCAATGAGTAAATATTTGGCTTCAAGAACTTATTGTAGATGCGTGGGAGACATTGGCACACAAAAGCGACAAAGACGCCTGCCCTCCTAGGGGTTATATTATATTCAGGAGGACAGAGGAATCATGAAAGAAGAAATGCTAAGTCATATAGTATGTTGAATGTAGGAGGCATAATGGAAAGAACATAAGGTGAATGTACTTAGAAGTAGAGTGTGGTATGCAGATTACAGAGCTGAGTAATCACTGCGCAAAAACGTGAAGGAGATGAGGAATAACTATATGGGAATTTTGGGAATAAATTCTAGCCAGAATAAGCACGTGGCTAGATAGCTTTGGTGGGTGGAGCCTCACAGGGCTCCTTGGCAGTGGAGGGCCTGGCTAGGACTTTAGCCAAGTTGGCCGTTAGCCGGACTTGCTCACTGCAAAGACACTCAGGGGATGTGTGAGAAACCTTGGCTCCGCCTCTGGGCGTCTGCAGACTTCCACTCTGGTGGATTAAGGTCTGGAACCAGGAAGCGTAATTTTTCATCAAACCCTGGTTTTCAAGTCTGATCCCTGGACCTTCACCATGAAACGCTCATTTTCATTTCAAAACCCAACCTAGTGAAGCAGACATTTTGTGGGTCAGGCTCTAGAATCTGTGTTTTAATAATCTTCCGGGTGATTCTGATACATTTTCAAGAATATTCCATCGCACCATTGAAGTTTCTGTGGACCAGGTCACTCTATTTCTTGCAATAACAGAAGTCCCCCTGAATCACTATGCTGTACATCTGGAACTAATGTAATGTAAAGCTACTTTCTCATTTTACACCCAATATTTCCTGATACTTCCTTCTCTCAAAACCTTGTCGACCTAAAGCTACCTCCTTTTAAAGACTGCCTTGCATTTTGTCTTCTGCATGTACCATGGCTGGCCAGCTGCTGTGAGCTCATGGCTCATGGCTACTATTGCTTCTCAGTGCCTGTATGGGCCCTTCTCCAAGGACAAAGAAAATTCTTCAGAGGTGACCAGAGTCCTCAAGTGCCAGTCCAATCCCAATGATGTTCCCCATGGGCAGAAAAACCAGACCAAGTAGTGATGGCCTGAAGGTCTAGAGGCTGACAATCATGTCCCAGGAGTCAGGTCCAGCTGAGGTTACAATTGTGGAGTTCAAGAGGCCACCTCCTGACCAGAGGGCAGGTCCCTGAGATGGCATGGACACGTGTGCAAGAGAGGGGCCAGCATTGCTCAGGTGCCACAGGTGGGGAATCAGCTTCTGGAGTAGGAGGAAGTGGGACCTCAGATTTTGAGCCAGAGGTGAGGACATTGCCCCTGGAGGGGGAAGCTGGGATGCAGTGACTGGTGGCACCTGTCCACACCTGACCTCTGATGCAAGAGCAAGGGTCTCTGCCCCTGGGAGGTCCCGCCTGAGGTTTCAGAACACCTCTGCCTGGGTAGGGCCCCCTGAAAAGATGCAGCCATGGAATTTCCAGCTGCCTCTGCAGCCCTGGGCTCTGAGCTCTGGTCCCTCTACCTCTGCTTTCTGGGCTCCATTTCCCCGTGCAGGTTTAGAAAGTGCCCTGGCAGGAGGATGGGAGGATGCGACCTCACCCGCTGTGCCGTCCTTCCCTCAAGCTCACAGCCCCGTGCTGTGTGCCATCCCACGCCTCAAAGCAGGAACTCCGCATATTTTGCCACTTTTATAGTAGTTTATGGTAGGGGTGTGAGTCAGTCTGTTACTGTATCACAACCAGAACCTACAACACACTTGAAAAAACCCAAAGTGGTTCTGAAGGTTTCAAAAACTAAAACTCAGTGTAGGATTTTATTAACACTTTTACAAATTGGAGTTAGGTTTTGGATTCTAACAGACGCGTCACAAAATATACATCTCCAAACCCAATTTCCTTATAGTTATGTAACAATAAGCTGACTTACAGTTATGAGAGATTTCCCAAGTGACACTGATCAGGACGCTAGCCATATCCTCGGAAGGTGAACCTTTTTAATTTTCATTTTGTTACTAATGTAGAACCCACTGACAGATCGTGTATGAAGAAACACATGCAAGGATTGCAAAGAACAGAGAATGGAGAGTTAGAAGCACTATGAGCTGTGTTCATTCCTATACTGAAGTATTGAGTGTGTTCAGATCAAAGAGTGAAGGAAATTGCTTTATTTTCTTCTGATGTCTTTTACATCTATTAAGATATAGAATCATAAAACAATTTTGAAGAATGAATCATTACCAAAGATCATATTCAATCTCTGCAGTAATGAGTTTTGACATTGATTTACTAATTCGCATATATTTAAGTGACCACAAGTTTCTCACTGTAAATACCATGTAAAGTTGTGGGACAGGAGAGGATGAGGCTCCTCACAGATCACTGCACTATAATAGGCATAAAAAAGTTCACATAATATTTATGCTTTTGAAAAATGTGGCAAGGGAACAACAGATAATTTTGAGGATCTTAAATTAGGACAGATTTCAAAGTCAACATTTGGTGGTGAAAAGAATAAAAAGACTCAACATTTCAAGATAATGGCACCACATTCAAGAGATCATCTAATAAGTCACTGAGCAATTACTAAAAACTTTGAGTCTGTAAATAATAGGAAACCGTCAAATTAAAATATTGAAAAAAAAATCCATGCAGAGTCTTAATTTACTACAGGAATATAAACTAATGTTGAAAAGAAAAACTCATTCTGGGAGGTAATGTTACTATGATGTTTTATTAGTGGTAATAAATATAACTTATTTCAGCAAAATTTATCATTAATAACAACCACATTACCTAAATATTCTGGATTGAAATAATATTTAGACAAGTTATGTGCTTCATATCTGTACACATTAAAAAGCATTTTACATGATTAAATATAAAAAGATTAAAACAATTTTCCAATCAATTTGAAGTAAAGCAGACACAACAGAACTGCAGAATTACACATTTAGCCACAGGTAAGACTATTTTTCAATTACCAAGTATTGTTTATAAGTTAGTCATAATCGACAAATGATTATTAAATATGGACAATAAAGACTACATGAAAATGTAGGTCTTTGAAAGTTGCTTTTAGGTGCTAATGGCTGTCAAATTTTGCTAAAAATTACTTATATTTCATTAAAAATATTCATTTAGTACTTAAAACTA
The DNA here is from genome assembly GCF_028023285.1 of Balaenoptera ricei. Taxonomy (NCBI): domain Eukaryota; kingdom Metazoa; phylum Chordata; class Mammalia; order Artiodactyla; family Balaenopteridae; genus Balaenoptera; species Balaenoptera ricei. Next base: position 883,153 of record NC_082657.1, on the reverse strand, counting down.
AAGTTAAAGGGTTAAAAAATACAATCTTTAAAAAATAATTTATTTAATTGAATTTTTTAACGAATCTTATCATTTCTCCTACATGAATAAACACTCAAGTGACCCATTATGTCTCCTCTGAAAATTTTCTCACCTTTTACCTACTACAACTACTACTGTAGTTCACAGTACTGAGCATTTGGCCAGGTAGCAGTTTCAAAAATAAAGAAAATGGGTTACATGGGGACATACACAATTCTTGAACTCCCTTCAGTTCTTCCAGTCTTCAAAAGCCTCCAGAAGCCCGCATATCCCTAGGACTTTTTCCTCTGCATTTGAAAGGAACTTCACCCAACCAATATGCTTAGAAAATGCAAATAGGGGTTTCGTAGGTGGCGGTGTCGCAGTGGTTAAGAATCCACCTGCCAATGCAGGGGACACAGGTTCGAGCCCTGGTCCTGGAAGATACCACATGCTGCGGAGCCACTAAGCCTGTGTGTAACAACTACTGAGCCTGCGCTCTAGAGCCCGCGAGCCACAACTACTGAAGCCCGCTCCCTAGAGCTGGTGCTCCACAACAAGAGAAGCCACCACGATGAGAAGCCTGTGCACCGCGACGAAGAGTAGCCCCTGCTCGCCGCAACTAGTGAAAGCCCGCGTGCAGCAACAAAGACCCAATGCACCCAAAAATTTTTTAAAATAAATTAAAAAAAAAAAGAAAATGCAAATAAATCTTTTGGGGATCAGCTTAAAGCTCAAATTAGCAGTGAGTTTTGTAACGGTAAATACAAATTTATAAAAGAAAAATAAATCCGCCGAGGCTAAAAAGGAGAGTTTCATCACCGCATCCACTTTTTCTTAGGGTATTAACTTGAAAAAACTTTTTTTTTCCTTTGCCCATTATGATATAAGAAAATATTTTTAAAGGCTATATATGCCTTTTGTCAGTTTTACAATCCGGGAATCTTTTTCTCCAGGACCTGAGAGAGAGACAGCTCTTTGAAATTCAACCATCACGGAAGAGAGTACCCTTATGTTTCAGTCTTTGTGGAAGAGTAGGAGCCTAACTTCAGCAGGTGCCTGGGTCTAATTTACACAACTACCTCCTGTCATAAAGGTATAAGAAATTTATTTTCTTTTAGATAAAGACACTTAGCAGATGCCAATGGCCACCCCAATTACATGGTAAATTTATCATTAACTATATGAAAACTGGTACTGTCAAAAATCCTCTAACTTGAGAACTAGTTCTCATTTATCTCAAAAACACCTATGTAACGGATTGTATTGCCTGGCTACATAAAAGGGTGAGATTTCTTACTTACTTCACAGTCTCCTTACTAGATTGCTTGTAATGCACGTCACATTCTGCTTTAATGCTTATTCAACAGAAAAAAAATGTTTTCTTTCTCTTCTATTTATGTGCAGAGGTTTTCTGGGTTAACAGGACATTTTATTTATAATTATGTTTCCACAACACTTCCTAACTCAGAACTCCAAAACACTGAAAATTTCCTAAATGGTGTTATCAGGAAATCCCTGAACTTCATTAGTAAATAACACACATATTTTAGAAAGTCATCTTTGAGTAATTATTATTATTATTTTTACATTTTTTATTATGGTAAAATATACATAATGAAAAATGCACCATTTTAATGATTTTGAATATACAATTTGGTGGCAGAAAGTACATTAACATTGCTGCACGACCATCAAGACTATCCATCTCCAGAATTCTTACATCATTCCAAACTGAAACTCTGTACCCATGAAACAATAACTTCCTATTTCCTCATATCCCTAGATGTTGGCAACCACCATTCTACTTTCTGATGACTCCCAGGACCTCATGTAAAGTGAAATGATAAATCATACAATATTTGTCAGACAGAAATAATGTATTTCTGTGAAGTTCCACTGAGTGTGCCTGCTTCTCCAGCCTCCCCTTCCACCTCCTCCACCTCTATCACCTCTGCCACTCCGAGACAGCAAGACTGATCCTTCCTCTTCCTCCGCCTCCTCACCCTACTCAACATGAAGACATCAGGGATGAAGACCTTTATGATAATCCACTTCCACTTAATGAATAGTAAATAATTATCATGCTGTAAAGTTAATAAACTTAGCTGTTGTGTATGTATGTGTGTCTTTGTGTGAAAATCTAATAAATGTACAGCAAGAACTGTAGGAGACTTTTTTGTGTCATCATCATCATTGCCTAAGTATTCATCGTGTAGAACATTGGTAGATATTAGGCTTATGTGCTAGGTCTCTTCCTAATGAGGTCCCTGTCATGAGGGGCAAGAGTAAGACCTAAACACACAGGCAGCATCAGTATCAATTCTTCACAGACCCAGAGAGTGAGCCCCCAGGTTAATATCATGAGAAGAGCAAAAGATTAGTCTATAAAATGAAAATAAATAAGCAAAATAAAGACCTTACCCAAAATGATGCATTTAGTTTCAAAAAAACAAAAGCAGAGATCATCAGATGTACTTACAAGCAAACTGCTGCTTAATCACATTGTGTTGAACATGGAAAACCTGGAATTTAAGTCAAGTTGTGCCATACAATGGTGGTTGCAGTTATATGTGGATATTTATCTCATGGCTGAGTTGTGTGGATAAATTGTGAGTAGATTTATATAAATAAAATAATTTCAGACTTACTATTGAGAAGATAAAGTATGAAATCTGCTATAAAACCCAACGGTGAATTAGGAAAAGAGACTGTGGTTGGCAGGGTTTTGATGGCTGTGAACTTTGACTCCTGGGGTTACTCCCATGAATATGTTATGTTACATGGTAAACGAACTTTACAGATGTAATTAAAGTTGCTAATCATTTGACTTTAAAATAGAGATTATTCAGGTTGGCCTAATGTAATCACATGAGCTCTTAAAAGTAGAGAACTTGTTCTGGCTAAGACAGAAGTGGAAGTCAGGGAGATCTGAAGTGTAAGAAGAAAGACTCCAACTGACAATCTCCTGTTGCAGCTTGAACATAGAGGAAGTCAGATGGAAACTATGAGAAGGAGATTAATTCTGCTTTGTGAGTGTGAAAGCGGACCTAGAGCTCCAGATGAACAGAAATAAATGAATCCACTATTATATTTGGGAGACTTCAACACCCCTCTACCAGAAATGGACAGCTCCAGCAGTCAGAAAATCAGTTAAGAGAAGCAAGAAAAACTATAATCCTGCAGCCTGTGGACCAAAAACCACAGTTACAGAAAGATAGAGAAGATGAAAAGGCAGAGGGCTATGTACCAGATGAAGGAACAAGAAAAAAACCCCAGAAAAACAACTAAATGAAGTGGAGATAGGCAACCTTCCAGAAAAAGAATTCAGAATAATGATAGTGAAGATGATCCAGGACCTCGGAATAAGAATGGAGGCAAAGATTGAGAAGATGCAAGAAATGATTAACAAAGACCTAGAAGAATTAAAGAACAAACAAACAGAGATGACCAATACAATAACTGAAATGAAAACTACACTAGAAGGAATCAATAGCAGAATAACTGAGGCAGAAGAACGGATAAGTGACCTGGAAGACAGAATGGTGGAATTCACTGCTGCGGAACAGACTAAAGAAAAAAGAATGAAAAGAAATGAAGACAGCCTAAGAGACCTCTGGGACAATATTAAACGCAACAACATTCGCATTATAGGGGTCCCAGAAGGAGAAGAGAGAGAGAAAGGACCAGAGAAAATATTTGAAGAGATTATAGTCGAAAACTTCCCTAACATGGGAAAGGAAATAGCCACCCAAGTCCAGGAAGCGCAGAGAGTCCCATACAGAATAAACCCAAGGAGAAACACGCCGAGACACATAGTAATCAAAGTGGCAAAAATTAAAGACAAAGAAAAATTATTGAAAGCAGCAAGGGAAAAACCACAAATAACATACAACGGAACTCCCATAAGGTTAACAGCTGATTTCTCAGCAGAAACTCTGCAAGCCAGAGGGAGTGGCATGATATACTTAAAGTGATGAAAGGGAAGAACCTACAACCAAGATTACTCTACCCGGCAAGGATCTCATTTAGATTTGATGGAGAAATCAAAAGCTTTACAGACAAGCAAAAGCTAAGAGAATTCAGCACCACCAAACCAGCTCTACAACAAATGCTAAAGGAACTTCTCTAAGTGGGAAACACAAGAGAAGAAAAGGACCTACAAAAACAAACACAAAACAATTAAGAAAATGGTCATAGGAACATACATATCGATAATTACCTTAAACGTGAATGGATTAAATGCCCCAACCAAAAGACATAGACTGGCTGAATGGATACAAAAACAAGACCCATATATAGGCTGTCTACAAGAGACCCACTTTAGACCTAGGGACACATACAGACTGAAAGTGAGGGGATGGAAAAAGATATTCCATGCAAAGGGAAATCAAAAGAAAGCTGGAGTAGCTATACTCATATCAGATAAAATAGACTTTAAAATAAAGAATGTTACAAGAGACAAGGAAGAACACTACATAATGATCCAGGGATCAATCCAAGAGGAAGACATAACAATTATAAATATATATGCACCCAACATAGGAGCACCTCAATACATAAGGTAACTGCTAACAGCTATAAAAGAGGAAATCGACAGTAACACAATCATAGTGGGGGACTTTAACACCTCACTTACACCAATGGACAGATCATCCAAAATGAAAATAAATAAGGAAACAGAAGCTTTAAATGACACAATAGACCAGATAGATTTAATTGATATATATAGGATATTCCATCCAAAAACAGCAGATTACACGTTCTTCTCAAGTGCGCACGGAACATTCTCCAGGATAGATCACATCTTGGGTCACAAATCAAGCCTCAGTAAATTTAAGAAAATTGAAATCATATCAAGCATCTTTTCTGACCACAAGGCTATGAGATTAGAAATGAATTACAGGGAAAAAAACGTAAAAAAGACAAACACATGGAGGCTAAACAATACGTTACTAAATAACCAAGAGATCACTGAAGAAATCAAAGAGGAAATAAAAAAATACCTAGAGACAAATGACAATGAAAACACGACGACCCAAAACCTATGGGATGCAGCAAAAGCAGTTCTAAGAGGGAAGTTTATAGCTATACAAGCCTACCTAAAGAAACAAGAAAAATCTCAAGTAAACAATCTAACCTTACACCTAAAGAACTAGAGAAAGAAGAACAAACAAAACCCAAAGTTAGCAGAAGGAAAGAAATCATAAAGATCAGAGCAGAAATAAATGAAATAGAAACAAAGAAAACAATAGCAAAGATCAATAAAACTAAAAGTTGGTTCTTTGAGAAGATAAACAAAATTGATAAGCCGTTAGCCAGACTCATCAAGAAAAAGAGGGAGAGGACTCAAATCAATAAAATCAGAAATGAAAAAGGAGAAGTTACAACAGACACTGCAGAAATACAAAGCATCCTAAGAGACTACTACAAGCAACTTTATGCCAATAAAATGGACAACCTGGAAGAAATGGACAAATTTTTAGAAAGGTATAACCTTCCAAGACTGAACCAGGAAGAAGCAGAAAATATGAACAGACCAATCACAAGTAATGAAATTGAAACTGTGATTAAAAATCTTCCAACAAACAAAAGTCCAGGACCAGATGGCTTCACAGGTGAATTCTATCACACATTTAGAGAAGAGTTAACACCCATCCTTCTCAAACTCTTCCAAAAAATTGCAGAGGAAGGAACACTCCCAAACTCATTCTATGAGGCCACCATCACCCTGATACCAAAACCAGACAAAGACACTACAAAAAAAGAAAATTACAGACCAATATCACTGATGAATATAGATGCAAAAATCCTCAACAAAATACTAGCAAACAGAATCCAACAACACATTAAAAGGATCATACACCACGATCAAGTGGGATTTATCCCAGGGATGCAAGGATTCTTCAATATACACAAATCAATCAATGTGATACACCATATTAACAAATTGAAGAATAAAAACCATATGATCATCTCAATAGATGCAGAAAAAGCTTTTGACAAAATTCAACACCCATTTCTGATAAAAACTCTCCAGAAAGTGGGCATAGAGGGACCCTACCTCAACATAATAAAGGCCATATATGACAAACCCACAGCAAACATCATTCTCAATGGTGAAAAACTGAAAGCATTTCCTCTAAGATCAGGAACGAGACAAGGGTGTCCACTCTCACCACTATTATTCAACATAGTTCTGGAAGTCCTAGCCACGGCAATCAGAGAAGAAAAAGAAATAAAAGGAATACAAATTGGAAAAGAAGAAGTAAAACTGTCACTGTTTGCGGATGACATGATACTATACATAGAGAATCCTAAAACTGCCACCAGAAAACTGCTAGAGCTAATTAATGAATATGGTAAAGTTGCAGGATACAAAATTAATGCACAGAAATCTCTTGCATTCCTATACACTAATGATGAAAAATCTGAAAGAGAAATTATGGAAACACTCCCATTTACCATTGCAACAAAAAGAATAAAATACCTAGGAATAAACCTACCCAGGGAGACAAAAGACCTGTATGCAGAAAACTATAAGACACTGATGAAAGAAATTAAAGATGATACCAACAGATGGAGAGATATACCATGTTCTTGGATTGGAAGAATCAACATTGTGAAAATGAGTATACTACCCAAAGCAATCTACAGATTCAATGCAATCCCTATCAAATTACCAATGGCATTTTTTACGGAGCTAGAACAAATCATCTTAAAATTTGTATGGAGACACAAAAGACCCCGAATAGCCAAAGCAGTCTTGAGGCAAAAAAATGGAGCTGGAGGAATCAGACTCCCTGACTTCAGACTCTACTACAAAGCTACAGTAATCAAGACAATATGGTACTGGCACAAAAACAGAAACATAGATCAATGGAACAAGATAGAAAGCCCAGAGATTAACCCACGCACCTATGGTCAACTAATCTATGACAAAGGAGGCAAAGATATACAATGGAGAAAAGACAGTCTCTTCAATAAGGGGTGCTGGGAAAACTGGATAGCTACATGTAAAAGAATGAAATTAGAATACTCCCTAACACCATACACAAAAATAAACTCAAAATGGATTAGAGACCTAAATATAAGACTGGACACTATAAAACTCTTAGAGGAAAACGTAGGAAGAACACTCTTTGATATAAATCACAGCAAGATCTTTTTTGATCCACCTCCTAGAGTAATGGAAATAAAAACAAAAATAAACAAGTGGGACCTAATGAAACTTCAAAGCTTTTGCACAGCAAAGGAAACCATAAACAAGACGAAAAGACAACCCTCAGAATGGGAGAAAATATTTGCAAACGAATCAACGGACAAAGGATTAATCTCCAAAATATATAAACAGCTCATTCAGCTCAATATTAAAGAAACAAACACCCCAATCCAAAAATGGGCAGAAGACCTAAATAGACATTTCTCCAAAGAAGACATACAGATGGCCAAGAAGCACATGAAAAGCTGCTCAACATCACTAATTATTAGAGAAATGCAAATCAAAACTACAATGAGGTATCACCTCACTCCTGTTAGAATGGGCATCATCAGAAAATCAACAAACAACAAATGCTGGAGAGGGTGTGGAGAAAAGGGAACCCTCTTGCACTGTTGGTGGGAATGTAAATTGATACAGCCACTATGGAGAACAATATGGAGGTTCCTTAAAAAACTAAAAATAGAATTACCATATAACCCAGCAATCCCACTACTGGGCATATACCCAGAGAAAACCGTAATTCAAAAAGACACATGCACCCGAATGTTCATTGCAGCACTATTTACAATAGCCAGGTCATGGAAGCAACCTAAATGCCCATCAACAGACGAATGGATAAAGAAGATGTGGCACATATATACGATGGAATATTACTCAGCCATAAAAAGGAACGAAATTGAGTCATTTGTTGAGAAGTGGATGGATCTAGAGACTGTCATACAGAGTGAAGTAAGTCAGAAAGAGAAAAACAAATATCGTATATTAATGCATGTATGTGGAACCTAGAAAAATGGTACAGATGAGCCAGTTTGCAGGGCAGAAGTTGAGACACAGATGTAGAGAATGGACATATGGACACCAAGGGGGGAAAACTGCGGTGGGGTGGGGATGGTGGTGTGCTGAATTGGGCGATTGGGATTGACATGTATACACTGATGTGTATAAAATTGATGCCTAATAAGAACCTGCAGTATAAAACAACAAACAAAACAACTAATACTAAAAAAAAAAAAAAAGAAAAAAGAAAATCAGTTAAGGACATATTTAAACTCAAAGCACCTTCAATCAATTTAACATAATTGACATCTATGGACTACTTCATCCAAAAGGAGCAGATTACACATTCTTCTCAAGCTCACATGGAACATTCACTATGCCATTTTCTGGGCTACAAAATACACCTTAACAAATTTAAAGGAATAGAAATCATACAATGTCTGCTCTCAGACCACAATGGAATTCAAATAGAAATCAAAAAGAAAAAGATAGCTGGAAAATCCCAAAATACATGCAGATTTTAAAACATACTTTTAAATAACACATGCATCAAGGAGAAATTTCAAACTATTTGGAACTAAATGAAAACACAACTTGCCAAAACTTGTGGGTTGCAGTGAAAGCAGTGTCTAGAGGAAAATTTACAGCATAAAAAGAAGATACAAAATCATTAGTCTAAACTTCCATCCTAGAAAACTCTAAAAAGAAATGCAAATTAAATCCAAAGCAGAAAAAGAAATAATAAAAATTAGAGTAGAAACTAATGAAATTGAAAACAGGAGAGCATGGGTGTTGGATTTTCTCAAATGCTTTTTTTGGCATTTATTAACTTATTTAAAAAATATAGGCCGGGGACTTCCCTGGTGGTCCAGTGGTTAAGACTCTGTGCTCCCAATGCAGGGGGCACAGGTTCAATCCCTGGTCAGGGAACTAAGATCCTACATGCTGTGTGATGCAGCCAAAAGAGAAAAATAAATAAATTTAAAAATAAAATAAAAGTCCTATTCAGATTGTCTATTCTTACTTTCTATTGAAGACATTGAATCAATAATTAATAACCTTCCAAAGCAGAAAGCACCAGGCCCAGATGGGTTCACTGGTGAATTTTACCAAATAGTTAAGGAAGATATTATACCAATTATCTACAATCTCTTCCAGATGAAAAGTGCCGAGGAAATACTTCCTAACTCATTCTATGAGGCTAGCATTATTCTAATACCAAAACCAGACAATAACATTACAAGAAAACTACAGACCAATATCTCTCATGAGCACAGCAGCAAATCCAACAATGTGTAAAAAGAATTATACACCACAACCAAGTGGGATTATCCTAGGTATACAAGGCTGGTTTAACAGTCAAATACAAATTAATGTAATCCATCACATCAATAGGCTAAAAGAAGAAAAATCATAGGATCATATCAATAGATGCAGAAAAAACATTTGAGAAAATCCAACAATCATTTATGATAAAAATCTCAGCAAACTAGGAATAGAGGGGAACTTTCTCAATTTGATGAAGAAAATCTACAAAAATGTAACAGCTAACATAATAATTACTTGTGAGAAGTTTGAAACTTCCCCACTAAGATCAGGAACAAGGCAACCTGCTACTCCCTGTTTTTCAGCATTGTCCTGGAAGTCCTAGCTAATTCAGTAAGACAAGAAAATAAAATAAAAAGGTATACAGATTGGGAAGGAAGAAATAAAACTGTCTCTGTAAACAAATGATACGAATGTCTATGTATAAAATCTGAAAGAATCAACAACAGCACGAATCCTCAATCCAGTAAGTGATTATAGCAAGGTTGCTCCTATACACCAGCAATGAATGAATGGAATTTGAAGTTAAAAATACATTACCATTTACATTGACACCTCTCCAAAATGAAATACTCAGGTATAAACCTAACAAAACATATACAAGAGCTATTTGGGAAAAACTATAAAATTCTGATGAAAGATATCAAAGAAAAACTAAATAAATGGAGAGACATCCCACGTTCATGGACAGGAAGGTGCAATATTGTCATCCAAGTGTATGCTGAATCTAAGAAGAGTTTTAGAATATAAGCTTATGATTCTAGAAAGAAGGTGTAAGAGGATTCTAGTCACATACATTCAGATCCCCAGTGCATAGCCCTGCCATCTCTTCTGTACAGTAAAAGAACCTCAGATGTCCTGATGGGAGGGGGAGTGCCAGGTTTACAGCCCACATGGACTGGGATTCAGAAGAGTAACACCCCATCATGGAGCACAGCAGTGTCAGCTCGTTCCTATTGCTGCTGTTTTTGAATGAACTTTCTCCTCTTTGTGAATCCACACTGCTTCCAAACGCTGCTCCTATCAATTCTCCTAATATCAGGGCCCAGGGACAGTTTGTTGGCTTAGCAAAATAAACCTCTATTAGAATTCTATTTTGATTATACTCCTTTGAAGTCGATGTCACTTCAATTGTGTTAGAAAATGTACTTCCCTTTAGTTCCTGACTGGCAGTTATGTCAGTTCTTAATTTTCATTGTTGAAGACTTATCATACTGTCCCATCTGTCTAAGAACCTGGATTTTCATGAGTATAGATTGTAGTTTAGCTCTTTATAGCTTGCTCCTTATTCTTGCTAATGAACTGCTTCTCATTCTCTACACCTTGAGGAAGTAATTGACTTAAAATATTATACATTAATGCTTTCCATGTTCAAAAACCATATATATAACTCTAACAGTCTCTCATTTTCAGAATTGTGCCACTTTCTGACATTTATGTGTGATCTCTACCATAATTCATAGCTCATTTCCTCTTTCTCCCACTTCTCTCCTTTGTTTGCTATATTACTCTTTGGCTTTACCCCATGTGTTTGTTCTCTATGTTTCTGATCCAAGAACATACCTGGCCACAGATAATTTATTAAATGTATGCAGTGACCTTGTACTAAACTTCCATGAAAAGGGAACACAGGAGAATGATGAGCCATCTAGAGTGACTTCCCAGACTTGGAATCTTCTCCATATGGATTTACTCCTGGCAAAATGAAGAGGAAATGTTACTGAGCTGAAGTCAAGACAAGTCCCAGATGTCATTTTCTCTCTCTCTCTCTTTGTACTTCATATTATTTAGTGGAACCCAGAAGAAGGGATGTGTGTTTTGATATAGTTATGAAACCTAAAATTTATAGTGCAGTTGTATTTCTGTCTTCTGCTTTTCCAGCTGCCTTCTGAAAACCTCATGTTGCCTCTTCACACTGCAGAGCCATGTATATTTTTATAATGCATTCTTGTAGATGATGGTAGATAACACAGTATGTGGTTGGAGGGGGCCACCGGAACACAAGAGTGTGTTTAACAAACTCAGGACAAATCCATGGGATTGTTTGCAGGACAAGGGAGGTGATGCAGGTTGAGGATCAGGCTGCTTTGCTGTACTAGGGAATAAAGAGCACAGAATGGGGAAGGTCTCACAAGGTGAAGGACACAACTGTGGGATGGGATATCTGGAGGACAGCAGGGCCTACAACTGGTTTCTCTGCAAATAACTTCCAGCAGGCTCTTATTTGCTGGTGACACATGACCACTAAATAGAAGGGTAAGTCCAGGACCAAGAATATCCAAATGCAATAGAGTAGCCTGTGTTCAAGGACTATTTAAAGATATATGCACACCTCACCTATGACACAATATGTAAAGGTCAATGTTGGAGAACACTGCAGACGGAGCAGTAAGAAAAGCAGGTAACAGTCCAGAGAGATGAGGATTACTCCTGCATGGGATGTAAAAGTAGAAGTGACAAGTAGAGTTGACAAGTCAGCGAAGTGTCAAGAATGGGGAAGGAACACCAGAAATGAGGTGTGGCCACTAGAACTGGCACAAAATACTAATCAAACACAGTTGAGTTTCTCCTGTAATTTGAACACAGCCCTGACGTCATGCCCTCCCCAAGGTGCCACTCAAAACCAGCAGCCTCCTGACTCATCTTGTTGTGGCTGGATTAATAGCCATTTGTGAACCACTGAAGGCTCTCTATCCTACTCCCAAGATGAGCAAATATACATGGCAACCACGTGATGCAAGTACTTAAAGACATTACAGAAGTGCAGCCAGTACTAGGCCAGAACAACTCAGCACACAATAGGCCACAGGAAAGAAACTATTACAGAAAACTTTGGAGAGTCTTGCAAGAAAAGACCATGGTCCACGTAATTAGTAACCACGTCAGTGATGGCAATTCCTGGCATAAGCAGGCATGAGGAAATGTCAGCTAGAGGAAAGAAATAGGATCTGGGGTACTGGGGTGCCTTAGATCTGGACAGTTACCAGGCCAGGGAGAGGGCAAGCAAAATAGGATCAATTATAGTGACCAGTAGATGCCTGACCCTGAATCATTCTTTGTGAGGCTACAGGGAAGGTGTTGCGGCTTTTCAAGGAGAGAAGAGGGCAGTGCACACACCTTATCCCAACCAACCACAGCACCTACTTAAGGACTTGGGGAAGGAAGCAGTTTCTGTGGTTCTGATGTAGGAAGGGTAGACCAGGCTCTAGGAAAAGAAGAGAGAGAGCAGGGAATACTTCACAGTACAGAGGTGGGTGTGAGGACCTTACCCAGGAAGGTTTTAAGTTTAAGGTTCTCCAGCATCACATCACGCTACAGGTGTCTCTGAACCTCATAAAGGAGAGTCCACTCCTCTCAGGAGAAGTACACAACCACACCTTCAAAGGTCACAGTGCCTTGTCATGGTGGTGAACAGATAAAACCATAAACAGCTCTTCTCTGAGTACCCACAATGCATCCCATACACATCTACCCCATGCCCATCCTTCTCCCAAGCCCCCCAACTCAGGGGACAAACCAGGCCCTGGTGCAACTTGTGCTGTTGTCTCCTTATGGGCTCACTGGTCATGAAGTCCAACAATCAGCAACAAGTGGCAGGTGGAGAAACAGGTGTCTAAGCTGTGGGCCTGGCGAAGATGCATCCACCCACTCCTGTCAAGCTATTCCCCATACAATCAAAGGCACAGAAGTCTCACCACCAGAGCCCTGGGGCCATCAGACACACTCCCTCTCCAAGTACACATGACTTGCACATCCCTCAACACCACAGCCACATGCCCATGGCCACCACGCCTCACTGCCCCACAGCACAGGCATCTCCCTGGCCTCTCTATATGTTATTTTTGTTTTAATCACCTCCTCTTTACCCCACTGGAATTCCTGTCCTAGGGTTATGGCGATGCAGAACACACGACACCTGACACTGGACAGATGAGATCAACAACTGTTTATTAATTAGAGAAACAGCCTGGGAGAGGACATCACATACCATACAGGGCCACATGAATGTTGTACACTGGAGAAAAACAACCACCAGGGGTTGTGCGGTGGAAGTTTTGTGGGATCAAAAGGTCGGGGTACAACCTGGTTCCTAGAGGATGATGCAAATGGCTTGTCTGAATAACTCTGCAGGCCAGTAGAGAACTGAAACCCACTTCAAAAAAGATTAGCAATGTTAAAAAGGAGATGGCAAGTGAAAACAGAGTCACTGTGCTAAACCCCACATAAGCAAACCAAGACTTAATATTCAATACCTAACCTAACTGCGGTTTCAACCTCCAGGAAAGTAACCTTTAACTAATCAACCTGGAATTTCCTGGTCAGAACTAGTGAGATAATCCGCCCAATAGACCCCTTTCGTTCCCCACTGGAGGGCAACCTTGCCTGAGACAATGCATTCTTTGCTAATAATTTCCCTTTTCCATCCCCTTTCCACATTTAAAAACCCTTCCTTTTCTACAGCTCAGTGGAGCTCCTTTCTATTTGCTAGATGGGATGCTACCCAAAGCATGAATTGTTGAATAAAGCTAATTTGATCTTTCTTTCTTTTTTTTTGGGCCCGCCACATAGCTTGCAGGATCTTAGTTCCCCGGCCAAGGATCGAACCCATGCCCCGGCAGTGAGAGTGCCGAGTCCTAACCACTGTACCGTCAGGGAATTTCCGCCAATGTAAGTTGAGTTTTTCTTAAGAGCAGGAACTGCTCTAGTCCCCTTGATAAAATGGGAGACCCTATCCAAGATCACCAATTCGAGAGCGGAACTTACACTCAGGCCATTTGAGCCACTCCAGGTTTTATTAGATGTCAAGGCAGCACATGATAATGGGCCTTTATTTTAGGCCTTAAAAATACAACTTTGCAGAAAACACCCAGAGTTGCCTGGCAAATTCAAACAAGATTCAATATTAGCTTAGACCTCCCATGGCTCCCAATAGGGGTGGAAACATCTAATCCTTCTATGAAGGCCTCCCTCCCTGTATGGCTATTCCTTGCCTAAGACTAAGCCACACAGAACCACCTGTCGACGTTGGATGCCCATGGCCCTCTTCCATTTCTGTGCTGCTCTTTCTGTCCCTCAGCGATGACAGCCTTCTCTGTCCATCTAACCCTCATTCAAAGCCCAGTAACACTTACCAACCACCCCAGTCCTATTAATTATCACAAATGACCATACTTGCCCTGACCATATCCACCAGGCTAATTGAAACATTCCAGGCCCCAGCAAAGTCCTCACAGAATCTTGGTGAGTCCATAGCGTGGTGAATAAGAAATAGCTCTGGTCTGCATGTCATCTTGCCTCAAACACTCCTATGCCTTGACATCCATCTCATATCTACTCTTCTCTTGGAAGCCTTGGCCACTTGCCAGGCTCTCATGTCTGATACACCCTACCTTTATGGCCACATACCTCCCTCAGTTGCATTTAAGAAACCCAAAACCATCACTCAGGTACTCAAGCAAGAGAACCAGTGGTCAGTCTCTATCCTCCACTTCCTGCTTCCTGAACAGCTTTAGGACCGTAACATGAAGACTATACCTCCTGTGACCACAGGTCACTTACTTGGGTCCACATAGTAGCTACCACTTTTTGAATGTCTCCAACTTGAACACCTCTTTTGATTTCCCAACTTGTGAGTCCAGCTGACAATCTGATGCCTCCACTTACTGGTCTCTGAAATACCTCAGACTCTTAACATGGTCAAAACAAAGCTCCTGATACCCCCAGTGATTATTACTCCTACTACCAACTTCCTCATCTCAGTTGGAGCTTCCATCCCTACAACTGCCAAGACCAAACACCCTGGGGTTATCCCTGAGTTCTCTGTTTCACTCTCTCATAATCCATACTATAAAACCTAGTTGCCCTTTTTTAGAACATGCATCCAGACTCCAACCACATCTCCTAAACCACAGCCCTGGCCCATTAACCCTCACCTAGACTATGTCAGTAGTCTCCACTTTGCTTCTCCCTCACTCCCACAGTCTGTTCTCCACTTTACAGTCAGATGGAGCCTTTTTAGACCTTGGTAATATCACCTCCCTCCTCTGATCCAAACCTCCCAATACCTCCAAAATAGATGCCCAATTTCTCAGGCAGTCATCCTATATTCCTTTTCTTTGTTCATACCAGAAAAGGAGACCTGTGGTTCCTTAACACTCCCAGCTCAGTTTTAACACTAAGTATTTGCATATCCTGGTAGCAGCTCCTGGGTTAACCTTCCACACTAGTTTACACTGGTCGCCAGAAACGGGAACACCTCCATATCACCCTTGATATAGACTTAGGACTCTGAGCTTGGGGTTTCTCTAGGGTCCCCAGACCCAACGACTGGGAAAATGGCACATAAGAGTCCCAGGACACCACAAACCAGAAAGCATCTGAGTGAGAGTTGGAGCCAGTAAGGAACTAGGACACCCACTACATACCTGTTTTGTTTCCATAGGTACTTCTGCAGCCTTCGGACTCTGTGGGAAGAGACAGGCCTTAGAAGAATGTAACTGTGGGTTAGAAACGTTGAGGCTCATGCCACCCTGTATCCTTCTTTGCCTGGCCTTGGAGCCAGACGACTTCAGGTTGGTCGTCTGACCCCTGTTCCTCGGTGCTCTGTATCACCCTTTACCAGCAGCATGGCCTTGAACAAAGATTCAACCTCCTGGTGCCTCAATGTCCTCACCACTCCCCTCAAATCTGTTTTTCCTTTGAAGGGCCTTGGGAAACATTTAAAACGCTAATGTAAATCCTGTTCCCCTTTTGTTCAAAATTCTCCATGCCTTCTTAGGTCCTCACAATAAAGATACAACCCTCAGCCTGACAGTCCAGGTATGACTCCGCTTCACCTTCTTTGTGTCCTGCAGACATCAGATGGACCCCAGGTTTCCCGAATCCTCCCGGCTCAATCCGACCTCCAAGCCTTTGCACCTGCGGGTCCCTCCGCCTGTCACCCTCTCCCACGCGCCATTACACTGTCGGAAACAGAGCCCCACCCCACGACCGCCTCACCGTCCTGGACACCGCGGCCTGGGCTGCGGGCACGTGAGCAGGTGCCCCGCATTCGGGGCTTTAGTGCCTGGTGGGGTGAGGGCCTGAAGGACGACCGTTTACCTGAGGCTGGTGCCTCAGCGACGCCGCCGCCGCTATCGGACTCTGTGGGCGGAGCGGCGCCGGGAGCCGCGGGAGAAGTGGGACCAGGGCACGGCGGCCCCTCTCGCGGGCCTGGCGCGGGGCTCACGGGCGGCGTCGCCGAGCCTCAGACCCGCCTCTGTGAAGTGGGGACTATGTCTCTACTCGGACCTTCCCGGTTCCGTCACCCCGTTTCTAACACGGAGCTCCAGAGCTGAACTGACCCAGAGCAGTTAAAACGGTCACCTTGAGGAGGAGGCCGGAAGTCCCGCCCCTACAAGTTGCGCCTCAAACGGAAACTGCCTATTTTCTGAGAACTCGTTGGTTACTCATACTGCCCTTTTCCGTTGAGCATTCTGGGTAATGTAGTTCACATAGATGCACAAACCTACCAGAAGTTCAGAGAAAAGGCTAAACTCCACAATGAGCGGTGCTGGAAAACAGGAAAACAGTGACTCCAGTTCTAAGGATATATTTTGTTCTTCATAAAAGGACCATACTAAAATCTGTGGGAGTGCTGCTGTTTGTGTTACCAAATGGAACTTAGTCCGCTGGCTTCACAAAGCCAATCTACTGCCACCTGGTTGTGGTTAAGGAAAGAACAGCATTTACTGCAGGGCACCAAGGAATGGAGTGGAGGACAGGCCTCAGATCCACTCCCATGCGGTCTTTGAGTTAGGGGTGGTGTTTTTGTTTGTTTGTTTTTTTGGCCATACCACCCGGCATGTGGGATTTTACCTCCCCCACCAGGGATCGAACTTGCACCCCCTGCATTGTTAACGCGGAGTCTTTACCACTGGACCACCAGGGAAGCCCCTGAGTTAGGGGTATTTTTTAAAGGGGAAGAAGAAGAGGCCAGGATTAATCATCTTGTGACACTTCTTAATCGTGGATATGGGAATCAGGATGTCTCTGGTTTATAATTCTCTGGCCACGTGGTCCATGGCTCGGGGGTCTGTTAGCTAATCTTGCTCTAGAGAAACAACCTGAGTTTGTATGTTAATGATATCTATAAGAGCATTTTTAGTGCCTACGGTGATGTTATTGACAACAGCAATTTTAGTCGTCTGATTCTGATTGATTAGTGTTCAGTTAGCCCAGGATTGAGGTTATAGGGGATAAGAAAGGGAATAAGGTTTTGGATAGAGAGATTAATCATAAACTTTGTAAGGGAACTCCATTTGAGGGGGACTCAGTTTCATTTGGAGACATTATTTCAGACTCAGTGAAGCAGCTCAGCATGTTCCCAGAGTCTAAAAATATCATTTGAGATGCTCTCAGTGGTCACAAATCTAAAGGCATGTATCATTCCATACAGTAATTAAGACACAAAATGACTCCACTGGAAGCTGAAGCTAATAAACATTATTGTTTTGTAGTTCAAAGGTATGCACTCTCAAGCTTTAGATTCATTTTTTGTCAGTTCATGTACACTTGGTCAGGGACAAGAGAAAAACAACTCCAGATAGGGCCAGAACATGGAGGATAGAAGAGGGATGTTCACCAGCCTGAAGCAGGAGTGGAAAGATGGATCTCCATCAGTGATTCTTGCATAAAACATTTCTCCTCCATTATAATTAATAATTGTATCCAATTATGAAACACTTATCTACTGAATATCTCTTAATCCATAACCTGACACATATTCAATTCCTTCAGGAATCTGAAATCAATCTCAAACAGAGAATAAGGAAACAAATGTGGAACATATAGCAAAACATGCTCTCAACACCTTGTTAAAGAGAAAAACCACAGGCCCAAAATGACATCACTTGTGCTAAAGACCATGATTCCAAAACTAGACTTAATACCTAACCTAATTGCAATTTCAACCTTTCTGAGAAACGTAATCATAATCAACCAGTTTGGAATTTCTTGGCCAGCACCAATGAGGTAATCTGTGGGCCCTCTCTATCTTCCCCCTGAGGAAGAAGAGGCAATGAGCATGACAAAACCTGTGCCATTCCTTTCCCCACCAAAGATGTTTCAGCCTTAAAATAATCCTTTTCTTTTTGGCAACATCCTTGCCCCCCCCCCCACTTCTGCCTATAAAAACCTTCCATTTTGTGCAGCCCCTTAGAGCATCCTTCTAGTTGCTAGATAGAATGCTACCCAATACATGAATCACCTAATAAAGCCAATTAGATCTTCAAATTTACTCAGCTGACTTTTGTTTAACAACTGAAATATTGGGAATATCTTAAACAGATGATTTCATCTTTTTGCTGGAAAATAATGATTATTTTTCTAGTCATTACTGGGACTGACCTCCACGTGGAATCGAAATTATCTCAGAAAAGCAGCTGTAAAATGCAAATTACAGAAAGCTATTAATAACAATTAAGTAGTGATTCAAAGATGGTAGCAGAAATAGTTCTGGTGAAACATAAGTGAATGGTGAAAAAAGTTAAGATCTCCGAGAAGTTTTAGCAGTTGTCTGAGAAGACATGGAATTAAGCTCAGTACCCGACAAGAATGGTCACTCTGAAGAGTCTGTCTCCAAACTGTGATCCTTCTTCATTCTTGAAAACATTGACCAAATCCCAGTTGGAGGAAGAGTTAAAGAGGACATTCAGAGTAAAGAGGATTGCAAAAATAAATGGAATAGCTGAGGTTTGCACTATAGTATTATCCTTTTAGAATTGTGTCTGCATTTATGTGTGTCATTCTATGTGGGTCTGTGTTCAGGTATTTTCCTATAAAAGTTGTTGGCTCAGGAAAAATAAAGTCCTACGTATTTTGTATACAGATCTGTACTTTCCTTTTCTCACTTAGCAATATATCTTAGACATCCTAAGCTTACTTCCTCATTTCACACTTGATGTCTCCTTGTTGCCACACTTAGTAGACCTCAAATTGCCTATTTTGCATTTCATTGTCTGCATGTTCTGTGGCTGGCTGCTACAGGAGGGCGGGAACCAGGCCAGAACTGATCTCCCCTTGCTCCCTGCAAGGTCCCTCTTCTAGGCTATGGGAAACTCTGTTGAGGCACCTGGCATCATCCTAGGCCAGTTCCTCAGCATTCCAGGTCCCCCAGGCCAAATCCCAGTACAAGGTATTGCTGGTATTAAGTCCAGGGCATAAGGAAGCTGTCCCAAGACCTGGGATCCAGATCCATCTGGTCATGCAGGTTGGGGCTGCATTTGGCCTTCTAGCCCACCATGAAGTCCAGGAGGCAGCAACAAAAGCCCTATCATCCTGGCTGTGTTCTGTCCTGGACTGGTCTCTGAGGTTGTCCTGACATTGGAGTTGGCACTGTTCAGGTGCCACAGAGGGTATCAAACTCTGGAGGAAGGCGTGGAGACTCAGCCTCTGAGGCCAGTGATGAGGATACCTCTGCTGGAGGAGAAAGCTAGGATTCACTGGCTCTCTGCACCTGGCCTCTCATTACAGCCCTCAAGGTTACAGCCCTACGCTATCCACCGTTCAAGGCCTGAAATTAGTTGCTTTGTGTATTTTGTTGCATCTGAATGAATATTGTCCTTATTATCCCTAGGAGATAAAAAAAATTGCAGTCGAGATGCATAAAACATAAATTAATTTATTGGCTACAACAGATTCCTTAGGACATTTGTGTTTTATTTTCTAAGGGACTCTAGAAAATTTCAATTTCCACAAGAAGGATTAGGAAGATACCCATTAGGGAATGAGAGTGATCATAATACGGTTTGTTAGAATAAGCCATCTCATGATTTCTAGATGACACATTAAAAATCTATATTGATTCAGGGTCACCAGAAATCTTTTTAGAGAGAAGGGATCATAATATTAATAGTAATGAAGATACTATGCAAATATAAAATATGTTTTCATACATGGTAACATTTAGAGATTCTTTACATCCCTGCTTACCTTACTATTTTAACTTACCTTCTTTTGTTCACATGTTTAAGTGTATTCTTCCTTTCACAAAATGGGGCAGGAAGTTTTTGCTCTTGCATTCTTCAGACATGTTACTAAAATTCTCCTAAGGATCCATTTGAAAATCATCCACCCAAAAGACTAAAATATGCACAGTCAACTATTACTAAAAAGACACTGCATGTACACAAAAAATTACAAGTAAAACAGTCTTGCTCTTCACTTCACGTGGAATTAAGCTGTTATAATAGATGTTATGAGGTTCAGTGTTTGGTCAGAGAAAAGAGGCAGAAAAGTACAGACAGGTTATGAGAGGAAACATGGAGGAGAGATATTAGGCAGCCCTAAAACAAGTGGATGAGGTGGGGCGATGCCTCCGGGACCCTCAGACATCCCTTCTGCCTCTCTTTGTCAGTATTTCTGTTCCAAATCCAAAAATCTGAATTGTTTTTCGATACAGCATTTATTATTTAATTTTCTGAGATAGGATCTATCCTTCCAAGAATGTGATACTTACCTGGGAAAAGTGGTCACTTCCCAAATTTACATTTGCTGCCAGGATGGTCGCTGCAGTGATAGCATATGTACAGATGTGGAAAGTGGACGTCTGAATACTGAGGTTAAGGTTTTGTATTCCACAATCACTACCTTGCTGGGAAGTGATTATCATTTCATATGTAAGAGCAATGATGTTGTCTGCATGGGGACTAGAGATTATCTCTGGAAAACAAGAGGGGGGTGAGCTTTATATTTTATTTATTTATTGGCCACACCACATGGCTTGTGGGGTCTTAGTCCCCAACCAGGGATTGAAGCAGGGTCCCCTGGCATTGAAAGCACCAAGACCTAACCATCGGACTGCCACTGAATTCCTGAGTTTTATATTTTAGATTCCACATATAAGTGGTATCATACATATTGTCTTTCTTTGTCTTAGCATAATACCCTCTAAGTCCATCCATATTGTTGCAAATGGTATTATTTCACTCTTTTTTGTGGCTGAGTAGTATACCATTGTATATATGCACCACACCTTCTTTATCCATTCATCTGTTGATGGACACTTAGGCTGTTTCCATATCTGGGCTATTGTAAATAGTGCTGCAACGAACAAAGGGATGCATGTATCTTTTTGAATGAGTGTCTTCTTTTTTTGGATAAATACCCAGGGGTAGAATTACTGGGTCATCTGGTAGTGCTATTTTTAGTTTTTTAAGGCACCTCCATACTGCACCAATTTGCATTCCCACCAACAGTGTAGGAGGGTTCCCTTTTCTCCACACCCTCTCTAGCCTTTATTATTTATAGACTTTTTGATGATGGCCATTCTGACCTGTGTGAGGTGATACCTCATTGTGGTTTTGATTTGTATTTGTCTAATAATTAGTGATGTTGAGCATCTTCTCATGTGACTCTTGGCCATCTGTATGTCTTCTTTGGAAAAATGCATATTCAGGTCCTCTGCCCATTTTTTTAATCGGGCTGTTTGCTTTTTTTGATGTTGAAATGGATGTATGAGCTGTTTATATACTTTAGATATTAACCCCTTATCGGTCATATCATTTGCAAATATGTTCTTCCATTCAGTAGGTTTTCTTTTTGTTTTGTCAATGGTTTCCCTTGCTGTGCAGAAGTTTTTAAGTTTAATTAGGCCCCACTTGTTTGTTTATTTATTTATTTTTAATTTCCTTTGCTTTAGGAGACAAATCCAAAAAAAAAATATTGCTATGATTTATGTCAAAATGTTCCACCTATGTTCTCTTCTAGGAGTTTTCTGGTTTCCAGTCTTACATTTGGGTCATATAGTGTTACTAACTCTAGCCACAAGGCTGTACATTACAAGCCCAGGAATTATTTATTTTCTAACTGGACATTTGTATCTTTTGAAAACCTTCACCCACATCTTCCTCATTATATCCAACCGGCTGCAGTTTCCTTCACTCCCTATTATTCCCCTGTTGCTGTACCAATTATGGTTGCCCATGACTCTGTGATTGTAGAACCAGTGAACATCACCTGCTGAACTCTGGACGTCAGGGGACACGGCTCTTGGCAAGACCTGAAGAAGACATTCCCCTCATCAGTGCTGATAGGCCCTGTGAACAAGGGGGGAAATTCATGCTGCTCCCAGAGGCACTTGAGATTGTAACACTGACCCCTCCTCTGAGTCTTCTAAAACTCATGGCATCCAGGCCCCAAATGAGGACCACAAAGCCCAGCCCTCTTTCCCAGGAGGCCCATGGACAGCAACCCATTCTTGGCCAAAACTGGGAATCTATTTTCCACCATCAAACTGTCCCCTCTGAGGCATAGAAAGTTTGAAATTCATATGAAAGGCATTCGCCCTTCTTGCCTATACAGTCTAAATCTGTTTTATTTTATTATTTAAAATAATATTTATTTAGGGACTTCCCTGGTGTCACAGTGGTTAGGAATCCGCCTGCCAATGCGGGGGACATAGGCTCGAGCCCTGGTCCGGGAAGATCCCACATGTCGCGGAACAACTAAGCCCGTGAGCCACAACTACTGAGCCTGTGCTCTAGAGCTGGCGAGCCACAACTACTGAGCCCGCATGTCACAACTACTGAAGCCCGTGTGCCTAGAGCCCGTGCTTTGCAACAAGAGAAGCCACCACAATGAGAAGCCTGCACACCGCAATGAAAAGTAGCCCCCACGCACCGCAACTAGAGAAAGCCCACGCACAGCAATGAAGACCCAACGCTGCCATAAATCAATAAGTAAATTTATTTTAAAAAATTAAAATAAAATATTTATTTATTTGGCTGCGCCAAATAGTTGTGGCATGCATGTGGGATCTAGTTTCCCAACCAGGGATCGAACCCGGGCCCCCTGCATGGGCAGCATGGAGTCTTACCCACTGGACCACCAGGGAAGTCCCAACAGAGCCTAAATCTGTTTTAAACACTAGGGTTCACACTGGAGAAAGGCCCTATGAGTGCAGAGATTGTAGCAAATCCTTTGCTTCCAACTCCAGTTTCCTAAGACATCAAATTTTTTTTTTTTTAACCGTGCCACACGGTATGCGGGATCTTAGTTCCCCGACCAAGGATTGAACCCGTGCCCCCTAAAATGAAAGCCCAGAGTCCTAACAACCGGACTGCCAGGGAATTCCCCCTAAGACATCAGAATGTTCACATGGGGTAAAGACCTTTACCTAAGTACTGTACTGTGTTATAGACCGAATTATCTCTCTTCTCCCCACTGCCACCATTCTTATTTGAAGGCCTAATGCCCAATTTGACTATATTTGGAGATAGGGCCTTTAAGGAGGTAGTTCAGGGTAAATAAGGCCTGATCTGACAGGACTAGTGTCCTTATAAGAAGAGGAAGAGACAGCAGAGGGCGCTCTCTCTATGCATCTACGCACAGAGGAATCTGGATCTGGGTCTGGAAGCTAGAAGACGGAGTTCAAGGGGCCATCGAGGATGGTTTCTCCTGAGGGCTCTCTCCTTGGCTTGCAGATGGCCGCCATCTTGCTGTGTCCTTACGTGGCTTTTCTCTGTGTGACTGCCTCCCTGGTGTCTTTCCCTTTCATTATAAAAACAGTAACTATGTTGTGTTAGAGGCCCACCCTAATGATCTCATTTAACCTTAATTACTTCTTTGAATGCCCTAACTCCAGATACAGTTGGATTAGGGTTAAAGCTTCAACTATAAATTGGGCCATGGGACACAAATAAGTCTATAACAATTTTTTTTAAAATAACAATTGTTTTTGAGAACTGAAGACTATATCCTCAATGTTTTGTGCTATTCATAACGTAACAGCCATAGACACCATACACTTTAGTGTAATCTGCTTTATTAACATATTGTGCATCACTTTCTAATGTCTAAACATCAATAGAACAAGCCCGGGTTGGTAGTGTTTATCAATATCCCTCATGTAAATACTCCCTCCACGGCCCATCTCAAGCTGTCACAACGTCACACAACATGGAATTGGAAAGAGATGTGCAGAAACACAACTTGGTATTCTGTTCCCAACACACTGATTCGGTAGTCACAACCTCAGGAACATACATAATGGTAAAACACAATATAATGATTAGGAATGAGAAATGGTGAGAATCACCTGTGTTTTAAAAATAAACGTATTAGCAGGAATCCCCTGGCGGTCCAGTGGTTAGGACTCCTCGCTTTCACTGCTGTGGCCCCAAGTTCAATCCTTGGTCAGGGAACTAAGGTTCCCACCAGCTGAGCAGCGTGGCCAAGAAAAAAAAAAACAGTATTAAAGTACAGTCAGGGACTTCCCTGGTGGTGCAGTGGTTAGGACTCCACGCTTTCACCGTGGGGTCGCAGGTTTGATCGCTGATCGGGGAACTAATAAGATCCTGCACGCCATGTGGTGAGGCCAAAAAAAAGTACAGTCACTTCTCATTATCATGGTAGCTATGTTTTATAAAACCACCATTATTCATGGAAGTTATGTTCTCAAAAGCAGTCTTTTCGTTGCACTAATTAAGTGTTTGCACTACTGATTTCTGCATCGAAAACCATTGCTTTTAGAGGAAATACAGATTTGTGTTCCCAAGAACCTTGGGTCACAGCTTGTTTGCCAACTGATCAATATATAACATTGTTTCATGCGTGTTCCTATCCAAAGACACCTTGCTATGTATTATTGTCATATGAACATTGAACTCACAGCCAACAGCACCGTAACTCATGACTCAACAAAGCTGATCTAACACCTATTTTCTTTCTAAGACACATCACACAGCCTTGTGCTTAGGTTAGGAACACCACACAGCACATAAAGACTACACTTAAGCGCCATTTTCAACAGTGAAATCACCACCAAAAAGCATTAATGTGGTACTAAATAGACCACAGAAAGGTCATTGTTTACAGTATGACAGCTGAAAGGAAAAGGGGACCTTAGCTGTGATAATCGTTACTAATTTTATTCTCTTTAAACTGATGTACACCGTCTTAAATAGATTGTATTCTTTTTTTTTTTTTTTTAGATTGTATTCTAAGAAGGGTGTTTGCTTCTCTGCTAATTAGGAAAACAAGCCTGACTTCCCACAAATGAAGTTCACCATGAAAATACACTCATGAAATCAAAATAATGCACCATCCCAGG
Organism: Balaenoptera ricei; assembly: GCF_028023285.1. NCBI lineage: Eukaryota > Metazoa > Chordata > Mammalia > Artiodactyla > Balaenopteridae > Balaenoptera > Balaenoptera ricei. The sequence continues at coordinate 857,738 of NC_082657.1, read as the reverse complement.
GAGCTCACGGGGCTTGTTAGGCCTGCTCCCTCTGCTGAAAAAGGAAATTAGTAACGGGGGTGTAGGCATTAGAGACTCAGCATCACACAGAGGCTTTCTCTTGACAACAACCAGGAGGAAACAGAAAGGAAAAAGGAAGAGCTTTCTCAGGGTGTTCTAAACAACGTCCAAAGCAATTGTCAAAGGAGTCTGGGGCCATCTATGGAGTTGCCGACCAGGGAGTGGCTGGCAAATGATTACACTGGCCTCCTCTCTGCGAGTGAAGGTTCTAAATACGCCTTGGTTTGTGTGGACACTGTGTCGGGTTTAACCCAAGCTGCCTCCTGGTGCCAGGGAAACCAGTTGGCCACTAGCAGGGAATTGGAGGGGCTGAGTCACATGCATGCATACTCTCATCCAACAGATGGTGATCGGGGGTCACATCTCAAAGGTCGTGATGTGCAAGACTGAGCAAAAGAACTTGGCATTGAGTGGAGGTTCTATTTCCCCTGTAACCCGCAAGCAGCAGGGTTGGTAGGAAGGAAAAATGGAGTATTAAAGCAGCAGATTAAATCACTAACAGGTGAGACCACCTGGCTGGGTGAACTAAAGTACTGTCCCAGGCTTTAATACTTTTGAATGGTCAACCAGTAGGACCTGTTGCCCCATGTGCCAGACTGGGGGTCCCTGCCAAGGAGCGGAAGTCAAAGGAAACAGCCACTGTCCCCAACTCTCACCACGGATCAGTGTTCCCCATCACGCCTGGGAAAGGAGTTATCTATTGCGATTTGCAGTGGCATGTCCCACTGGGGTGGGTGAGTTACTTAACACCCCTGGGTGAATGGGAGCTACTATACTAAGCCTCCACTGGGACCGGGTCATCCTGCTGCAAGCTGGCCCTGTGGAAATGCATCATAGCTGGAAGAAATGTGCACCGCTGAGAGAAAGAAGAAGGCAGTGGTCCTGGCGGGGCCTATCCACCCCCAGTCCATCTCCTTATGCCTGCCAGAGCTCTCTCCCTGGGCCAGCACGTATGGTTTGCACAGCCAGGTCAAATTCCTAAAGCTGCAGCCACGTTACCATTTATCGATCAGGTCACAAGTGTAATTCTTACAGAAGAGGAAGACCTCCCCAGGCAAGGTGCTACTACACATCTGCCTTTTTCACCTGAGGCATCTGCTGCTCACATGGTATCTGGTCATGGGAATAGCACCTAGTGGAAATTCCTTTATACAGTGGGTCCACTCACTTGCCAGACAAAAAATCATCAATTCAACTGTTGGGTGTGGGAGTGCCTGTACATCCCACCTGCCACAACTAAAGACCCCACATGCTGCGACTAAGACCCAGCACAGCCAAAAAAAAAAAAAAAAAAAAAAGATTTCCCAGAATTGAAGCAGAGGACATCTGATCAGACAGCTTTCCCAAGGTATCTGGACCAAGCCTGTTAGAAATTTGTCACCAAACCTTTGGTGATAGCATAATGCTTCATAAGATCTCGAAGGTTTATGATCTTGATAACATATCGACTTTAGATAAAAGTGCCTAAGACTTAAATGTGACCTTAATAGGTATTTAATCTGTGCAGTTTCCATATGACTTGAGATACTACAGCCAAAAAAGCTCTTTCCTGACACTGAGGGACAAAAAGTCACTGAAACTAGAAAATCTGCTTTTTGTTTGGTGATGCCGTCAAGGATCTTGTTCAAAAGGGTAAATGTACATGAAAAGATGTTCAACAGCACTAATTATTAGAGAAACGTAAATCGAAACTAAAATGAGGTATCACCTCACACCCGTTAGAATGGCCATCATCAAAAAATCTACAAACAATAAATGGTGGAGAGGGTGTGGAGAAAAGGGACCCCTCCTACACTATTGGTGGGAATGTAAATTGGTGCAGCCACTGTGGAAAATAGAATGGAGGTTCCTTAAAAAACTAAAAATAGAGCTACCATATGATCCAGCAATCCCACTCCTGGGCATATATCCAGAGGAAACAGTAATTCGAAAGGATACATGCACCCCAATGTTCATAGCAGCACTGTTTACAACAGCCAAGACATGGAAGCAACCTAAATGTCCATCAACACATGAATGGATAAAGAAGATGTGGTACATATATACCATGGAATATTACTCAGCCATAAAAAAATGAAAAATGCCATTTGCAGCAACATGGATGGACCTAGAGATTGTCATACTGAGTGCAGTAAGTCAGACAGAGAAAGACAAATATCATATGACGTCACTTATATGTGGGATCTAAGAAAATGGTACAAATGAACCTATTTACAAAACAGAAATTGAGTCACAGATGTAGAAAACTTATGGTAACCAAAGGGGAAAGGGCTGGGGGGTGAGGATAAACTGGGAGACTGTGATTGACATGTACACACTACTATATATAAAAGATAACTAATAAGAACCTACTGTATAGCACAGGGAACTCTATTTGGTGCTCTATAATGACCTATATGGCAATGGAGTCTAGAATAGAGTGGTTATATGTATATGTATGGCTGATTCACTTTGCTGTACAGCAGAAACGAACACAACATTGTAAAGCAACTATACTCCAATAAAAACATTAACTTATATAAAAGAAAGGTAAATGTAAAACAATAAACGGAAGCCTCAATTAAATACAGTTTGGAGACCAGAAAGGGGAGATCTCATGCCCTGCAATGTCCAACAGGAAGAGGAAAGACTCCTTTCCTGGCAAAGACTCAGCCAATGAAAAGCCATGGACTCTTTGTTTACTACAGCCCTCCCAACTCCCTTTTCCTCTCTATAAAAGTGTTCCGGGGCTACCCTAGTGGCTCAGTGGCTAAGAATCCGCCTGCCAATGCAGGGGACCCGGGTTCGAGCCCTGGTCCAGGAAGATCCCACATGCTGCAGAGCAACTAAACCCGTGTGCCACAACTACTGAGCCTGCACTCTAGAGCCCACGAGCCACAACTACTTAGCCCGGGTGCCACAACCACTGAAGCCTGCGTGCCTAGAGCCCGTGCTCTGCAACAAGGAAGCCACTGCAACGAGAAGCCCGCGCACTGCAATGAAGAGTAGCCCCCACTCGCCACAACTAGAGAAAGCCCACACACAGCAACAAAGACACGATGCAGCGAAAAATAAATAAAATAATTTTTTTAAAAAGTGTTCCCCTGCCCTTGTCATGCAGGAAATAGCATGTGCCTTGCCATAGTCATGGACCCTGATTTGTAACTCTCTGCTGATCCCAAATAAGCCCATCTTTATTTTTTTAAATTTATTTATTTGGCTGTGTCAGGTCTTTGTTGTGGCATGTAGGATGTCCACTGCAGCATGAGGGCTTCTCTAATTGTGGCGTGTGGGTTCCAGAGCGCATGGGCTTAGTTGCCCCATGGCATGTGGGATCTTAGTTCCCCGACCAGGATCGAACCTGTGTCCCCTGCATTGGCAGGCGGATTCTTAACCACTGGACCACCAGGGAAGTCCCTAATCCCATCTTTATTGAAGAAATATCTGACAGTCTATTTGTTTCAGGTCAACAATCTGACATTATCAATACTGATCCAGAGACCTGGCCTTTGGCATACACGACCCATAACAATGGGTACGAGTATTCTTTTTCTGTCAAACTACACAGGCAGCCTGTCAAAATGACTGCAAGTATCATTTAAAACAACAACAACAACAATATTATTAGAGCCATGGGTGGCTGTGTGCAGAATGGGAGGGGTTTATGTGACTTACCCCAGGTTATGGACATCTGAGCACCCAGACAGCCCTATGCTGGAACAGAAAAATCTAAACAGAACCAACCTAACGAGGTCAGGGATAGGGCATGGACATCACTGGAACTGTGCAGTCACTCCATCATACTGAAGTATAGCAACTAGTTTGTCACTGACTTGTTGCACTGGCCAAGTATTCACTGGGTGGCCCTAAATGGGACCTGATGGTTGTGTGGCACTAATCTTTGGCCATGGTTTCCACCTGGGTGGCAGGCTGCTGTACCCTGGGTTTTCCCTGGGCACAGGGGAGAATCCACCCCACAGGAACAGTTGCCAACCTCCCTCTCCACAATTCTAGGTGGGTTCATTCTGTTTCCCACTGGTGTGATCCCCCTCCATCGGCCTGGAGGGTGTTAAAGCACACATAGCAGCTCTTAGAAACTCCACCCAGGCAGCCTCAAATGACAGCCAACAAAGCCTGTCTTTATTGAAAACTCAAATATTTCTAAACAGAAAAGCTGTCCTCCAAAGTAGGACGGCCGTGGACATTATTACTACCACTCAAGGAGGCGCGTGCACCATTAACTACAGAATGTGGCGTGTTCATACCCCATGAGTCGGCTAACGTCATATTGAAGTCACACGATGACAAAGGCCAAGTTTCACGAGTTCTTGATGGAAAAAACTGACGATGAGTTTGGCAACACTGTCAGTCTGTTTCTTCTTGCCTGTGCCTCTGTGGCTGCTTAGGTATCTGCCTTCAGCACAGCCAGGTATCTGCCAAACGAGCCACCTCCATGCGACAGAAAGCCATGGCCGACGGATGTGGGTAAGCTGTGGAAGAGGGGAGCTTGGGAGATTGCAGAGCCGGTCACAGGGTGGCGGGTAGAGTGTCGGAGGAGGTCATTGAGAAGACGTGACTGCTGGGTGATTCCCCAGGCTGGACCTGGGCAACTGGAGGCCCCTCAGTCACTCTGCTGTCCTTGCAATGTGCATTCACTTGCCTTCTCCACTTCCAGAAGCTGCTCCAAGGATACAGCCTTCAGACAGAAATGTGGTGTTGAGACTATCTAGACAGTGTATGTGGCTGAATCCAGTTAGGGCGTCCATACTAACTTTTAAGATTTGGTGGGTGGCGACTTCCCTGGTGGTCCAGTGGCTAAGACTCTGCGCTCCCAATGCACGGGGCTGGGTTTGATCCCTGGTCAGGGAACTAGATCCCGCATGCTACAACTAAGACCCGGCACAGCATGCATGAAAGAAAAGAAAAGAAAGAAAGGAAGAGAGGGAGGAAGGAAGGAAAGGAAGAATAAAAAGAAGGTTTGGTGGGTGTATGGGGAAAGCCACACATCTTGTAGTCAAGACAAGACCCAAGACAAGCCTCATAAATTCCCTTGCCCATTAAAACTGCCACCTACCAATCTCGAGTGGTCTGCCTCTTTGTTTGGTCTCTTTTTTTTTTGGCCGCATCGCACTGCATGTGGGACCTTATTTCCCTGACCAGGGATCAAACCCGTGCGCCCTACAGTGGAAGCACAGAGTCTTAACCACTGGACCTCCAGGGAAGTCCCAGTCTCTTCCTTTTATTGATCCTCACAAAGAACAAGTTAAATGCCATCATTGCCTGCACATCCCTGTCAGGAACTGAACCTAAAGGAGTTCCAACAAGTCACCTAAAGATTCTCTGGTGGGAAACCCACTCGAGACCTCAGTGCCCTGCAGCACTGGCCTCCTGAGGGTGGCTCCATGGCATCAGTTCGGACCGCTAGTCAGGAGGAGCGTGGAGTGGCTGGGCTCGGTGTGTCACCACAGGCGTACCTACCTCATGGGGAATGGGCGCCTTGGCTCTGCAGCTCCTCTAAAGGCCAGGGGACAAGACGCTCCTTATCCCTGTTTACAGAGGGTGGGGGGAGGGGAGAAGGTAGGTGACTCATTTATCTGTGAGTCAAGGCAACGGGATCCAGGATGTGAATCCAACATCTGGGCTACAAACCCAGGTTGCCTGACCCAGGCTTGGAGACTCTGATCCCTGCCCTCCTATTTCCCTCCATACCGGGCTTTGGAGACTCAAAGAATGTACTGTTCATCCTGATGTCATTTAGTCTATCTAAGAGTCCTGTTCCAACCCACCAACCCCCATAATGGAGCAGGAAAATGGACAAACACTACAAAGCAAGGTTATAATTCACTGTCTGGACTTCAGAAACTGATGGACAACATATTAGGGCAGATTAATCTTTTTCTTCTTTTCCCCTTGGCCGTGCTGCGTGGCTTGTGGGATCTTAGTTTCCTGACCAGGGATCGAAGCCAGGCCCTAGCAGAGTCCTAACCACTAGACTGTCAGGGAATTCCCAGGGCAAATTAATCTTAAAAGTGTATGGTAACATGTGTCCATTACACCGTGCATAACAAAAAAACTGAAAAAACTCAGGGCATGTTCTTCCAGTACTGAAAGCATTTCTTCCATAAAACAGTCACTCACATTATTCAACAAGTGAAAATGGATGACACTCCAATACACATCTTTGTTGTTTCAATGTCTTACTTGTTAAAAAAAAAAAAAAGAAGAAAATAGCCAAAGTTCATAACATAGAAGATAAAAATTGGATATTTTACAAAAGACAGCAAATGAAAAAAGCTATCAAACATCCGAAAAAATGCTAATCATGAATTCTTATGGAAATACAATGAAAACAAGAGTGAAACAGAGTAACAAACTTATTAAAAGGGTTAAAATTAAAAACGACTGACCAAATAAGTATTCGCTAGGACATGGAGAAAATGGAACCCTCATACAGTGCTGGTAAAAATGTAAAAAACACAATTATTTAGTCAGAATTTGTTAGTTTCTTCAAAAGCTAAATAGTCACTTACATCATGATTCAGACACTGCAATCTAATTTTTTGAACAAAAGATAAATGAAACAAATATCCATATTAAGAACTGTACACAAATGTTTGCACCAGTTTATTTTCTACAGTCAAAATCTGGAAATACCCAAAATGTACATAAACAAGTGAATGGATAAATAGCGGTATATCTAAAGATAAGAGTACTGAACCAAAAGAGAAGATAAAAGGGAGGGATGAACTACTCACATAACATCTATATAACAAATATAACATCATATAACAAAATAATTACAAAATATAAAAGAAACCAGAAAAAAGAGAGTAAACATTTAAGGATTCCATCATATAAATTATAGAAAAAGTAAAGGTATCTATTATAATGGAAAATAAATCAATGGTGGCTTGGAGGGCTGTAAAGGGCAGGGACACAGAGACTGTAAAAGGACATCAGACAAATACATGGTGAGAGATATGGTCATTACCATGACTGTGATGATGTTTTCACAGGTATCATGTGTATGTCAATATTTACCAAATATTTCACTTTAAATATGTGTACTTTACTACATGTAAATTACACCTAAATAAAGCTTTAAAAAAAACCACTTTAAGATAAACAAAATCTGTATGCCCCACTTTTTTGGAAAATAGATTTGACAGCCCTATATTGACTCCACCATCTTTTTGTCATGCCCTCTGGGGGTCAGTCTTGCCTCAGTGGCAGCAAACACTGGCGAGTAATAAAGGACATTTCCACTTCAGTCAACAGGAATGCTGGCTGGCTCACAAGAGCCACATCCCTGGACTACTTTTCTCTACCTTTCTTTTTTCTGCCTGTGCAGCAATGGCCTTGAGGCGAACATTGCAGGGAGGTTACAAAAATCCACAAAACTTTCCAATTATCTTCTCTGACAATGACCTCAGCTACACAAGATAAACATGGCTGGAGGTCCTGAGATTTGTGTACACGCTGATCGTGCACATCGGTCATCGTCACAAAGACATCTGTGGATGCACTTTTAGAAGAGGCACATTCCAATGAGCTGGCTGCTGTCTCCTCTGCTCCCTACTAACCCAGTTTCTGTAGAAGTTTCAGTTTCCCCTGGCCCCTATAGTCTTACAACCAGTGACTGTCACCCATGGAATTGTGGACATCAGGGCACATGCTCTTGGCAAAACCAAGGGAGGAGATTCTTCTCAACAGTGCTGACATCTCTTGTGATACCCCCTGTGAACAGGAGAAAAAATTCATGCTGCTCCAAGAACTTGAGGTTGTCACATCTTACTCCTCTTCAGGGTGATGTATGAGTCTCCTAAAACTCATAGCATCCAGGCTTCAAATGAGGACCAAAAAGCCCTGCCCTCTCTCCTACGACTTCACTGGCACCAATGAAAATTTGGCCAAAAATGGCAAGCCACTTTTTGCCATCATACTATCCTCCCTGAGGCCCATGCCTGTGGAGCCCAAATCTCCTTATAAAAAACCTCTAGCAGTACAAAGAACTCCAAAACAAAATAGGCCTTAAACAGTAAGGCATCCATATTATACAAACCAAAACAATGTGTGGCACACAGTTTGGGTTGGTGACTTGCTAGACAGAAAAACTGAGCATGTGAGTACATGTCCCTGGAAAACGTTGTCCTTCTCTGCACATTGTCAGCTGAATTCATATGACGTTCTCCGGGACAACATTCCTTCAGGCTTTTGTACATCTAGTCAAAGAGGGGGGAACACCAACCCTGAAGGGACTGGGCTACTACTCCTGGCTTGCTCCAACACGTGGAAGAACAGAGGTCAGTTTCCCTGAGCGCACTGGGCTGGTGACTGATGCACACTGTGTGGACCTGCCAGGTGATAGAGGTAAAATGGCCACAGAAACGGGCAGTGACATAAATCTGGGGAAAGCCCTGGACAGATTACAAGGTGCAATATAGCCACACATGCTTCCCACACAACTGAAACTTAAGGGGTATCTCCCCCTGTGGACAACTGGATATATGAGATTGAATTCAGATGGGCGGCTCCTCAGTTTCTTCCAACGTTGTTACCCTGAACTAGAAAATTGCACATTTCCTTGCATGCTCAAGGCCTTTCTCCAGTGTAAACTCTACCATGTATAATGAGGAAAATTCTTTAGGAAAGAATTCCCCAAATTCCTGGCACGAATAGGGCTTTTCCTGTGAACTCTCTGATATGAATAAAGGGTGGAACTAGAGGTAAAGGATTTCCCACATTCACCAGACACTTGAGGCCTTTCACCTCTGTGAACACTGATGGTGAAGGACTGTGAACAATGATGGTGAAGGACTGCAGAGCTCTGGGGAAAATATTTCCCACATTCACTACCCTCATATGGCCTTGATCCTGTGTGAACTAACAGAAGCCGGACATAGACGAAAAAGATTTCCCACATTCACTGCATTTATAAGGCTTTTCTCCAGTATGAATTCTACAGTGTTCAATGAGATAAGAATTTGCTCTAAAGGACTCCCCACTTTCAGTGCATTATAAGGCCTCTTGTTAGTGTGAATTCTCTGATGTTCATGGAGAATGAAACTACAAATAAAAGATTTCCCACATTCACTACACTCATATGGCCTTGATCCTGTGTGAACTCTGATGTTAATGGAAACCAGACCTAGATGAAAAAGATTTCCCACATTCACTGCACTCATAAGGCTTTTCTCCAGTGTGAACTCTCAGATGATCATGGAGGCCAGACCCAGTAGTAAAAGATTTCTCACAGTCACTACACTCATAAAGCCTTTCTCCTGTGTGAACTCTCTGGTGTATTAGGTGACATCTTTGGATAAAAGATATCCCACATTCACTGCACTCATTAAGGCCTTTCTCCTGTGTGAACTCTCCCATGTCAAATGAGTGCTGACCTATGGGAAAAAGAGTTCCCACATTCCTTACACTCATAAGGTCTTCATCCTATATGAACTCTCTAATGATAATGAAGACTAGAAATACAGGTAAAAGATTTCCTTCACTCATTGCACTCATAAGACCTTTTTCTAGCATAAAGTCTCCAGTATTGAGAAAGGTGAGATTTATGGCTAAATAATTTCCCAAATACAGTGCACTCATAACGGCTTTCTCCAGTGTGAGCTCTGCAGTACTGACTTAATTGAGAATTATCCCTAAAGGATTTCCCACATTTACTGTAGTCATAAGTACTTTCTCCTGTGTGAACCATCTGAAGATGATGAAGTAAAATCTAAAAGTAAAAGATTTCCCACATTCACTGCACTCATAAGGCCTTTCCCCTGTGTGAATTCCGTGATATTGCATGAGTGAAGAACTCTTCAAAAAAGATTTCCCACATTCGTTATACTCATAAGGCCTTGACCCTGTTCTGATCATAACACTCTGATGATAACAGAGTCTGGACCTAGATGAAAAAGATTTCCCACATTCACTGCATGCATAAGGCTTTGCTGCATTGTGAACTCTACAGTGTTCAGTGAGATAAGAATTTGCTCTAAACGAATTTCCATATACAGTGCATTCATAAGACCTTTTTAGAAATATTTATTTTTTTATTTTTTATTTTTTTAAATTTATGGCTGAGTTGGGTCTTTGTTGCTGGGTGCGGGCTTTCTCTAGTTGTGGCAAGTGGGGGCTACTCTTTGTTGTGGAGCACGGGCTCTAGGCATGCGGGCTTCAGTAGTTGTGGCTTGCAGGCTCTAGAGCGCAGGCTCAGTCGCTGTGATGCACAGGCTTAGTTGCTCCGCAGCATGTGGGATCTTCCCAGACCAGGGTTCGAACCCGTGTCCCCTGCATTGGCAGGCAGATTCTTAACCACTGAGCCACCAGGGAAGCCCCCATAAGACCTTTTGATTACATGAATTCTCTGATGATCCTGGAGGATGGAACTATAGATATAAGACTTCCCACATTCACTGCAATCATAAGGCCTTTATCCAGTGTGAACTCCCTGATGATAACGAAGGTTCCTCCTAGTGGTAAAAGATTTCCCACATTCATTACACTTATAAGGCCTTTCTCCTGTGTGAACTCTCTGGTGTATAAGAAGGTAAGATCTTTGGATAAACGATTTCCCACATTCACTGCACAAATAAGGCCTTTCTCCTGTGTGAATTCTCTGATGATTACTGAGGTTGTAACTAGTGGAAAAAGATTTCCCGCATTCACTGCACTTGTAAGGCCTTTCTCCTGTGTGAACTCTCTGGTGTATAAGAAAGTGACATCTTTGGGTGAAGGATTTCCCACATTCACTGCACACATAAGGCCTTTCTCCTGTGTGAACTCTCTGGTGTTTAAGAAGGGAACACCTTTGAATAAAGGATTTCCCACATTCACTGCACACATAAGGCCTTTCTCCTGTGTGAATTCTCTGATGATTACTGAGGTTGGAACTAGAGAAAAAAGATTTCCCACATTGACTGCACACATAAGGCCTTTCTCCAGTGTGAACTCTCTGATGATTACTGAGGGTGGAACCAGAGGAAAAACATTTCCCACATACGGTGCACTCATAAGGCCTATCTCCAGCATGAGTCTTCTGATGATAACACAGGGCAGAGCTGGAGGTAAAACATTTTCCGCACTCACAGCACTCATAAGGCCTTTCTCCTGTGTGAACTCTTTGATGATAACGAAGGCCAGAGTGAGAAGTAAAAGATTTCCCACATTCACTACATTCATAAGGCCTTGATCCAGTGTGAACTCTCTGATGATAATGGAGGCCACGGCGAGACATAAAAGATTTCCCACATTCACTGCATTCATAAGGCCTTTTTCCACTATGAACCTTCCAGTGCTGAGTGAGGTAAGATTGACGACTAAAGGATTTCCAACACTCATTGCACTCATAAGGCCTTTTTCCTGTGTGAACTCTCCGGTGGAGAATGAGTATCGAGCTATTGGTAAAAGATTTCCCACATTCACTGCAAGCAAAAGGCCTTTCCCCTTTATGTACTCGCTGGTGTAGGATGAGCACCGAGCTATTGTTAAAAGAGTTCCCACACTCACTGCAATCATAAGGCCTTTCTCCTGTGTGAACCCTCCAGTGTACAATGAGGTAAAATTTTCGTCTAAAAGATATCCCACATTGAGTACACTCATAACGCCTTTCTCCAGTGTGAACTGTCCGTTGTCGAATTAGGATGGATCTACAGCTAGGAAACTGCGCACATTCACTGCACAAGTAACAATTTTCTCCAATGTGACTTCTCCAGGGATAAATAAGGACAAAGTTTTGGTTAAAGGATTTCCCACATCTGCTGCACTTGTACTGCCTTGCCCCAGTATGAATTCTTCGATGCAGATTGAGGGTTGAGGTTCGCCTGAAAGATTTTCCACATTCACGACACACATGAAGCCTTTCTCCAGTATGCACTCTCTGGTGTACAACAAATGAGGATTTGTACCTGAATGTCTTCCCACATTCACTGCACACAAAACAATGTCTTCCAGGGTGGACACCCTGGTCCTGAACAAGTGCATGTTTCAGGCTGAAGGCTTTCTTGCATTCTCCCTGGCTGTAATGACTTTCTCTGCTTGGTAAAGTTGCCTCACGCTGGGCAATCTTGTTTGGCTTCTCCCTGGTGTGAGTGGTCTGTGGCTGGAGATGTCCCAAGGTGGCCAGAAAGTCTTTCCCAACTTCCTCACAGGTAAAGGGCTTTCCTGACACATGGCATTTGAAGCTCTTCACAAACAAGGCCCTGACTACAGCATTTCTGAAGGATTTCTCTTCCATATGCTGCTTCTGGTGTTTTTGGAGGTTTGCACTAAAATGAAATTGTTTCATACATATTCTACACCTGAACACTTTCTGGCTGTGTTGTGCTTCTTCATGCTCAGCCAAGTGAAAAATACCTCTCAAGACCAGAGTACACTTCTTACACGGGTGGCTCTTCTGGGAAAATGAGCCTGCCCTGGGAGTCCTGGCCTGTGACATGCTTATAGAAATGCTTCGTTGAAAGGGTGCTTCTGCATCCTCTGCTCCACAGCAGCAACCTGAATGCAAATAAATGCTGGTGAAGTACACGTTAACTTTATAGGGAGGGGGCAACATCATCATGAATGTGATGTGTAACATCTAAGAATGAGTCGATGGGATGCTCTTCCACACAAGAGATTTGTAATTCCATTGGGGAAGTGGCTACTTATGACAAAGGTCATAAGAAACTACTATGAACAATTAAATGCCAACAAACTTGATAAACTAGAAGAAACGGATAAATTCTTTGAAACAGACAACCTACCAACAAAGAGTCATGAAGAAATAGAAAATCTGAATAGACCAATAACAAATAAGGAACCTGAATCATTAATTAAAAAAAATCCCAACAAAGAAAAGTCCAGGATGAGATAGATTCACTGGTGAATTCTACCAAAGATTTTAAGAAGAATTAATGTCAATCCTTCCTCAACTCTTCCAAAACACTTAAGAAGAAACATTTCAAAACTCAATTTCTGAGGCTAGCATTACCCTGATACAAAAGCAAGATATGCAAACTACAAGAAAGGAAAATTACGGGCCAAAATCCTTGGTGACCATAGAATGAGAAATTCCTAACAACCACTCAACAGCACATTCAAGAATCTTACACTATCGAATAATAAAAAAAAAAATTGGGGTAATTCCCTGGCGGTCATCCAGTTGTTAAGACTTGGTGCTTTTACTGCAGAAGAAGAATCTTACACTATTATCATTATCAAGTGTCATTTATCCCTGGGATGCAATGATAGTTCCTCATATACAAACAAAAAACATGACATACCATACGAAGGATAAAAATCGTATGAATGTCTCAAAAAATGCAGAAAAAGCACTAAACAAAATTGAGGATACTTTCATGTTAAAAACTCTCAACAAATTAGGTATAGAAGGAATGTACCTCAATACGAAAAACCCATATACAATAAGCCCACACTAATATTATACTCAAAGGTTAAAAGGTAAAAGCCTTTCCTCTAAAATCCAGAACAAGCCAAAGATGCCCACTGTCCACATTTCTATTCAACACAGTTCTGGAAGGCCTAGCCAGAACACATAGTTATCCAAAAAAAAAAAAAAAAAAAAAAGGCATCAAAATCGCAAAATAAGTAAAACTGTCTGTGTTTGCAGAAGATATGCTCTTATATATAGAAAACCCTAGGGACTCCTCCAACCCAAATCTGTTAAAACTATTAAACAATATCAGTAAAGCTGCAGGATACAAAATCAATATGCAAAAAGCAGTTGCATTTCTATAAACTAACAATGAAATATCTGTATTCGGAAAACTATAAGACAACGATGGAAAAAACTGAAGAAAACACAAATAAATGGAAAGACATCCAGTGTTCTTAAATTGGAAGAATATTGTTAATTTTACCAAGAGCAACTTACAGACTGAAAGCAATCCATATCGAAAGTCCAATGACATTTTCCACAGAAATAGAGTAAACAATCCTAAAATTTGTACGGCAGCACAAAAAATCCCAAATAGTCAAAGCAATCTTGAGAAAGAAGGACAAAGCTAGAGGCATCACACTTCCTGATTTCAAAATATTACAAAGCTATGGTAATTAACACATGATGGCACTGGCATAAAAACAGACACATAGACCAACGGAACAGAATAGAGAGCCCAGAAATAAAGGCATGCTTATATAACTCATCTTTGATAGTCACCTCAAGAACACACAATGGATAAAGGACAGTCTCCTCCATAAATGGTGATGGGAACACTGGATATCCACATGCAAAAAAAATGAAAACTAGACCCTTATCTTACACCACTCACAAAAATTAACTTGAATTGGATTAAAATTTTTAAACGTAAGACTGAAATTGTAAAACATTTAGAAGAAAACACAGAGAAAAAGCTCCTTTACACTGGTGTTGGCAATGATTTTTTTGGATGACACCAACAGCACAAGCAATGAAAGTAAAAATAAACAAGTGGGAGTATATCAAGCCAAAAACCTTCTGCAAAGCAAGGGAAACAAAATGAAAACACAACCTAAGGAAAAGGAGAAAATACTTGCAAAGGATTTATCTGATAAGGGGTTAATATCCAGAAAATATCAGAACTCATACAATTCAACAATAAAAAACTAAAGAATCCAATTAAAAATGGGCAAAGGATCTGAATAGATATTTATCCAAAGACATACAAATGGTCATCAGGTACATGAAAAGGTGCTCAACATCACTAACATTGGGGAAATGCAAATCCAAACCACAATGAGGTATCACGTCACACCTGTTTGGAACACTACTATCAAAAAGACAAGAGATAGGTGTTCGCGAGGATGTGAAGAAAAGGAAAGCCTTCTACATTGTTGGTAGGACTGTAAATCGTTACAGCCGTTAGGGAAAACTGTATGGAATTTCTTAAAAATTGAAAATAGAACTACTATATGGTCCAACAATCCCAATTCTATGTGTATATCCAGAGGAAACAAAATCCATATCTCAAAGAGGTATTTGCACCCCCATGTTCATTTCAGCATTATTCACAATAGCCCAGGTTTAGAAACAACCTAAGTACAGCCATACCTTGTTTTATTGTGCTTCACAGATAATGCATTTTTTTTACAGATTGAAGGTTTGCAGTAACCCTGTGTCAAGCAAGCCTATTTGCACAGGTTTTCTAACAGCATTTGCTCGCTCTGTGTCTGTGCATCACGTTTTGGTAATTTTTGCGATATTTCAAACTTTTTCATTATTATTACATTTGTTATGGTGATCTGTGATCAGTGTTCTTTGTTTTGGGGTGCCACAAACTGTACCCATATAAGACAGGAAACTTAATAGATAAACATTATATGTGTTCTGGCTGCTCTACCAACTGGCCAATCCATCTCTCTCCCTCTCCCCAAGCCTCCCTCTTTCCTGCGATGTAACAATACTGAAGTTAAGCTAATTAATAACCCTACAATAGCCTCTAAGTGCTCAAGTAAAAGGAAGGATCACACATCTTTCACTTTAAATCAAAAGCTAGAAATGATTAAGTTTAGTGAGAAAGGCAAGTCAAAAGCCAAGATAGGCTGAAAGCCAGGCTTCTTGGACCAAACAGTATTAACCAAGTTGTATCAATAAATACAAAGGAAAAGTTCTTGAAGTAAATTAAAAGTGCTACTCTAGTGAACACACAAATAAGAAAGCAAAAGAGCCTTATTGTTGATATGGAGAAAGTTTTCGTGATCTGTATTCAACAACAAGCCAGCCACACATTCCCTTAAGCCAAAGCCTAATCCAGAGTCAGGCCCTAACTCTCTCCAATTCTGTGATGGCTGAGAGAGGTGAGAAGCTGCAAAAAGAAAACGTCTGAAGCTACCGTAGGTTGGTTCATGAGATTTAAGGAAAGAAGCCGTCTCCATAAAATAAAAGTACAAGGTGAAAAAAAAAGCACACGGTGAAGCAGCAAGTGCTGATGTAGAAGCTATACCAAAGTTATCCAGATGATCTGGCTAAGATAATTAATGAATGTGGCTACACTAAACAACACATTTTTAATGTAGATGAAACAGTCTTATGTTGGAAGAAGATGGCATCTAGGACTTTCACAGTTAGAGAGAAGAAGTCAATGCCTGGCTTCAAAGCTTCAAAGGACAGGCTGACTCTCTTATTAGGGGTAATGAGGCTGGTGACTGGAAGTTGAAGCCAATGCTCATTTATCATTCTGAAAATCTTAGGCCCTTAACAATTCTGCTAAATCTACTCTGCATATATTCTATAAATGGAACAACAAAGCCTGGATGTCAGCACGTCTCCTCATAACATGGTTTACTGAATATTTTAAGACTACTGTTGAGACCTACTGCTCTGAAAAAAAGATTGTTTTCAAAATATTACTGCTCACTGACAATGCAGCTGGTCACCCAAGAGCTCTGATGGAGATGTACAAGATTAATGTTGTTTTCATGCCTACTACTACAACATCCATTCTGTAGCCCATGGATCAAGTAGTTTACACTGTCAAGTCTTAAGAAATACATTTCATAAGGCTACAGCTGCCATAGATAGTAATTCCTCTAATGGATCGGGGCAAAGTAAATTGAAAACCTTCTGGAAAGGATTCACCATTCTAGATGCCATTAAGAACAGTTGTGAATCATGGGAAGAGGTCAAAATATCAACATTAACAGGAGTTGGGAAAAACTTGATGCCAACTCTCTGGATGACTTTGAGGGGTTCAGGACTTCAGTGGAGGAAGTAACTGCAGATGTTGTGGAAAAAGCAAGAGAATTAGAAGTGGAGCTGGAAGATGGCTGAATTGCTGTAATCTCAGGAGAAAACTTTAACAGATGAGGAGTTGTTTCTTATGGATGAGAAAAGAAAGTGGTTTCTTGAGATGGAATGCACTCCTGGTGAAGATGCTGTGCAGGTTGTTGAAATGATGACAAATGCTTTAGAATATTACATAAACTTAGTTCATAAAGCAACAGTAGGGTTTGAGAAGATTGACTCCAATTTTGAAAGAAGTTCTACTGTGTTTTAAAATGCTATCAAACAGCATCGCATGCTACAGAGAAGTCATTCGTGAAAGAAGAGTCCATCGATATGGCAACCTTCATTGTTGTATTATTTAAACAAATTGCCAAAGCCACCGAAACCTTCAGTAACTTGATCAGTCAGCACCTTGATTAGTCAAAATCAAGGCAAGACCCTCCATCAGCAAAAAGATACAACTCAGATGATGGTTAACATTTTTTTAGCAATAAAGTATTTTTTAACTAAGTTATACACGTTGTTTTTTTAGACATAATACTACTGCACACCAACAGGCTACTGTACAATGTAAACATAACATTCATATGCACTGGGAAACAAAAAGTCTGTGTGACTTGCTTTATTGTGATACTCACTTTACTGCGGTGGTCTGGAACCAAACCTGCAATATGCCTGTATCTGTCTACAGATGAATGGATAAATAAAGCCTGGTATTTATATGCAGTGGGGTATTATTCAGCCATAAAAAGGGAAATCGTGCATTTGTGACAACACTGATGAACCTGGAGGGCATAATGCAAAGTGAAATAAGCCAGAGAAAGATAAATACAGTATGCTATCACTTATATATGGAATCTTGAAAAAAAAAAAGTTGAACCCATAGCAACAAAGAGTAGAATGCCAGGGGCTCAGGTCTAGGGGAAATGGGAAGATGTTGGTCAGTTATAAGATGAAAAAGCTCTGAGGATCTAATACAGCATGGAGCCTATACTTAATAATGCTGTATGGTATACTTCAAATGTGCTAACAAAGTAGATCTTAAGGGTTCTCACACACACAGGAAATGTAAATATAATATGTGAGGTACTGGATGTGTTAATTAACTTGACTGTAGTAATCATTTCACAATGTGTGTGTGTATATATATTAAATCATGACACTGTACACTTACTTTTACGTTTTACCTTTTTTTTATTTTTTGGCCACAACGCGCAGCATGTGGGATCTCAGTTCTCCTATCAGTAATTGAACCCAGGCCACGGCAGTGAAAGCACTGAATCCTAACCACTAGACCACCAGGGAACTCCCTGTATACTTTAAATATATACAGTATTATTTGTCAATTATACCTCAATAAGCTGGAGAAAAGAAAAAAGAAAAGAGATCTAAACAGTACAAGTAAAACCATAAAGGACAGCCTTGGAAAATAGCCCATGGTCCAGATAAGTAATGGTCATGACAATACCTTCAATTCCTGGCATATGGAGGCAGAAGGAAATGTCAGATGATAAAAAGGAACAAAACCTGGGACACAGAAGTGCCATGGACCTGGATACACCACCTGATCAGGGAAAGGGCAAGTAAGATGCAATCCATTATCCTCACTCCAAGACTGCTGACCTCAAATCCATCCCTATGAGGGTTGAGTACAGACTGTATTGGGGCTACGGGGAGAGAAGGGGGCAGTGCAAACAACCCAGCCCTAACTATCACAGCAACTACCCAGAAAGCTGGGGAAACAAGCAGTGCCCAAGGTCCATATGTGAGAAGGACAGAGCACACCTTGGAGAAAAGAGGGTGAGGCAGGATACAAAGCCTAGCCCAGGTCACTGGGGAGGGTGAGGCTCTTACCCAGTGAAGATACAAGTGCAAAGTTCTCCAGCATCACATCATGGTACAGGCGTCTCTGAGCCTCATCAAGGAGCTTCCATTCCTCCCAGGAGAAGTACAGGGCAATGTCCTCAAAGGTCACACCACCCTGTCATGAATGAGATAGATGAAACATAAACATTCTCTCTCTGAGGACCCACAATTCATCTCCTCACACATGTATTCCACGGTCATCCTCCATCAGAGCTCCCCACGTCAGGCCTGGTGCCAATGATGCCTGATCTCTCCTCACTGTGTTCAGCCCTCAGCAACAAAAGGCGGTGGCCGGGGGGATAAACGCCATCTAAACTCTGGGCCTGGCCTACAGGGCCCCATCTTTCCCCCCAAGTAATTCCCCTGAGGTCTCCCACATTGTGCCTCCAAGACACAGCCAAACATGGGCTCATCTTTACCCTTAATCCCCAACACCAGGGCCTGTGGGCCCTCAGCTCACACTTCCCCTTGATGTGCACGTCATTCAGCTGACCAAACCTCTTTCACATCTTCAGACCTCACAGTTGCACTCCCACAGCTCTACCACCTCCCTGCCCCACATCACAGGCACCTCTCTGGACTCACCCAGATCCACAGAGTGCTTAACAAAATCAAACATGATCTGGTACAATCCCAGTTCTCTGAGGGAGCCCACAGCCAGGGAAAGCCCTGCCTGCCTTGCTTCTGATCTCTGTTTCAGTATTAGCCACCCAGAACCAGTGAGGGACTGGGACACCCTCTCCTGCCTTACATAGGTTCCACAAGTGCCTCTTCAACCTTCAGAACCTGGGCAACCGTGGCTGGGCTCCATGTGTGCAGGACTCCCTTGTATCCCCACCCAGCCCTGGAACCTAGTGACCTCAGGCTGACTGACTAACCTCTGCTGCCTCTCATCAGATCCTGCGACCTTGGACGAGGACTCAACTCCCTGTGCCTCTCTTTGTCACCCCCATTCCAATCTGTTCGTTCTCTTCTCTGAGCAGCTTTTTGAAAACTTTAAAGCCCTCACATACACTGTTCCTCGTCCATTCACAGCCCTCCGTGGCTCCCAGGTCCCTCAGAATAAAGGAACAACCTCTCTCTCTGCCGGTCCAGGCGTGAGTCCACCTCACACTCTCTTTACTGGAGTCATAAGATGGATGCCAGTTTTCCCGAATCCTCCTGGCTCAGTCCGACCTCCAAGCCTTTGCACCTGCCGGTCCCTCCGCCTGTCACCCTCGCCCACGCGCCGCCCACGGCCACCTCACCGTCCTGGACACCACGGCCTGGGCTGCGGGCACGTGAGCAGGCGTCCCGCACTCGGGGCTTTAGTGTCTGGTGCAGTGAGGGCGGTGAGGGGCCGGAGGATGAGTGTTTACCTCAGGCGGGTCCCTCAGGGCCGCCGCCGCCATCGGACTCCCTGGGCGGAGCGGGGCCGGGAGCGGCGGGAGAGGAGGCGAGACGCGGGCACGACGGTCACTCTCCCGGGCCTGGCGCAGGGCACCCCCGGCTGCGTCGCCGAGCCTCAGACGCGCGCCTGTGTAGCGGGGACAGACCCTCCTCTCGGACCTTCTCGGTCCCGTCACCTAGAACCTGACACAACGCTCCAGAGGCCGAACCGACCAAAAGGAAGCGAAAATGACCGCCGTAAGGAGGACGCCGGAAGTCCCGCCCCAATGCGATGCGCACGCGCAGGAACCCCTCACCCTGACTGGTCGTGGGTTTGTAACTGCGGCCTCTCGGCCAAGGGCCTTCTGGGGGCCGCAGCGAAGCGAGTTGATACTGTTCAACCCGAACGTTGGTTTTGCAGCACCCTGAAGCAGGTGGACCAGCAGGAGCTCCGCCTCTGGTTCCCATAAAAAACGGCTCCCTTGCTTGTATTATCAGTCATTTTCAGAAGTGGAAAGAAAAATCAACAGGATCAACAGAAGTGGAAGCAAAATAAGAACTGCCAAACTAAATGTCCTAAATTGTATAAAAGCTAATTTTTAGTTTTGTGGCCTTTTTAGAATTGTTAACTATTGTGTCCCCTAAATACACACACACACACACACACACACACATATATTTAAATTTTGGTACAAAAATTAACCCATTTATTAAAGGGTAGCAGCGTTTCAAATGGTGCTGTTTCTACTGGTCCTTCAATTCCTTCAGTCTTTTTTTTTTTTTTTTTTCCCTTCAGTCTTCTGATGGCCGATTTTACTGTGACGGCAGGAGTGGTGTTGTAAATATAGTTAGGCCTAACTATATTTTTTTGGGTGTTGAGCTCATTTATTTATTTGGTGACAAGAAAATATTGAATGAGAATTGTGTTAGTCTGCTAGGGTTGCCATAACATTTGAATACTATTGAAACCAAGGGATGTCATCAGCCATTAATAAAAAATAAACTGTAACCTGCCTTCACTGATCAACCTCACTTTGCTTTTACAAAAACGTGCACGTACTCCCAAGCATCAAATAGCCTAAACAATAAGATCTTTGCCAAGTTGCTTTTTAGGAAATTGGAGTCACCTGTGTCCAGTTTGAGCTCAAGCTGGTTAAAACTGCTTAAGACCACTGACTCTCCAACTGGGCATGTGCAAGTGTTGGCTAGGTGACTTTTTTTTTTAGTTAATTAATTAATTTATTTTTGGCTGCGTTGGGTCTTCGTTGCTGCATACGTGCTTTCTCTAGTTGAGGCGAGCGGAGCGGGGGCTACTCTTCGATGCGGTGCGCGGGCTCCTCGTTGCCATGGCTTCTCTTATTGCAGAGCTCGGGCTCTAGGTGCATGGGCTTCAGTAGTTGTGGCATGCGGGCTCAGTAGTTGTGGCTCACAGGCTCTAGAGCGCAGGCAGTAGTTGTGGCACACAGGCTTAGTTGCTCCACGGCATGTGGGATCTTCACACACCAGGGCTCAAACCAGTGCCCCCTGCTTTGGCAGGCGGATTCTTAACCACTGTGCCACCAGGGAAGTCCCCAGCTAGATGATTTTTGATGTCAGAGGGCCAAAAGCCCACCCTCAGAACATGCTAAGCCTGCCACTTTCTGAACATGTATCTCATGAAGAAGTCTGTAGCTTACTTTTACCTGTGCAGAATGACAATTACTGCACCTTTTCCGTATCTTCAATCCCCACCCTCACCCCTGCCAAGCTTTATCCCATAAATATTCCTAGCCCCTCGCCTTCGGGGAGATGAACTTGAGATTTGTCCTTCCTTCTCCTTGCTTGGCTGCCTTGTGAATAAACAGTTTCTCTGCTGCAAACCACAGTGTCTCAGCGTTTGGCTTGCTGTGTGTAGGTCACATGAAACTGGTTCAGTAACAGTATGGACTGGGTGGCTTAAATAACAGAAATTTATTTTCTCACAGCTCTGGATGCTGGAAGTCTAAGAGGAAGGTGTCAACAGGTTTACTTTTTCCTGAGGCCTCTGTTTTGGCTTTTGGGTAGTCCACTTCGTGCTGTGTCCTCATATGGCCTTTTCTCCCCGTGAGCATACTCCTGGTGTCTATCCCTCTTCTTATAAGTGATGAAATAAAAATTACATTTTAAGGAAGGACAAGAAAATTTAAACATAAAATTTTCTGCTTTGGCCTCCCTACATCCTTAATGTGCAGTGTGTATCTGCATTACACACTAACTAGTCTTCCTCAAAGATGGGAATGCTTTCTTGACTGTAAAGATCAATTTTTTTTTTCCTTTCTTCTGATGCTAGCAATGGAACTTCTTAAAAGATTAGCATTCTTTCCCAACTCTGTTGGGGGTCATGGTGACTCGCTGCTCGCTTTGTACATGCTTACTTGGCCTATGAACTTTATGTAAAATGTCAGTATGTCATTTTGTTGTACAATCCTTTGTCTGAAAAATATAAATAATTGTGCCTTCAACTTCTAAAAGGCAGAACAGATCTCAGAGATTCTGAGAGTCTGTCTCCTGGGTGATAATCCTCAGTTTGGCTTGAATAAAACTCACTTTTTTCTTCTTAACTTGATTGTTAATTGAGTTTTTGTCAACAGAAGGAAACCAGTCTTAATGGAATACAGCCACACTCTTATGACCTCACGTATCCTTAACTACCTCTATAAATGACCTATGTCCAATGACAATCCCATTGTAGGTTAGGGCTTCAACCTATGACAAGTATTCTGTTAATATATGTTAGTGGTAATAAAAGGCAAGTAGCTTACTAAAGCTGGGTAATAAAGAGGAAAAGAATATTCAACTTTTAAAAGTATCCTCCAATTGCCAAGAGATCACAATAATTTCTGAAATTGCCTTTATAAAAGCATAATTTCCAAAATATGCCTATTAAATACCATAAATGCATCACTTCTTTTTTTAAATTTACTTATTTTATTTTATTTATTTTATTTTTGGCTGCATTGGGTCTTCGTTGTGTGCAGGCTTTTCTCTGGTTGTGGCGAGCAGCAGCTACTCTTCGTTGCAGTGCTCAGTCTTCTCATTGCGCTAGCTTCTCCTGTTGTGCAGCATGGGCTCTAGGCGCACAGGCTTCAGGAGTTGTGGCACGTGGGCTTCAGTAGTTGTGGCTTGCAAGCTCTAGAGCACAGGCTCAGTAGTTGTGGCAAACGGGCTTAGTTGCTCTGAGGGATGTGGGATCTTCCCGGACCAGGGCTCGAACCTGTGTCCCCTGCATTGGCAGGTGGATTCTTAACCACTGCACCACGAGGGACGCTTGTAAATGCATCACTTCCAAGAACTATTTCAAATAAACACAAACTTTCAATTAAAACAAATATTAAATGATGCAAAAATATAGAGTTTAATAAATTCACTTGAATACTTACACTTGTTATCATATACAACACTGATTATTATCCCACCTGACTAATCCCTCACAAACTCATCATCTTCCCTACAAAACGTTCAGATCATTCTGATCACTGAGATATCCTCTGATACCTGGCAAAAGAAGCCTTCACCTGCTTCCTCTGCTTTTCTCATCACTCTTCCCATCACACACTATACCAAAAACACATTGATCTTCCTTCAGTCATAAATTCCATATAAGACTTTACAACTCAGAGTATTCCCAGGTTTTTTTCTCTCCAAATGAAACATCTATTTTCCCCACTATGCTTTGTAAATTCAAATAAATCTTTCAAGTGTCAACATAAAGTTTAATGTTTAAATTAAAGTGCTGTTATAACCTATGCTCCTAAATCTTGAATATTCTCTATATTACCATAAAATTCCCTGGACCTGTGAATAACAGTATATAATTTTAGAAAATTGGTTTTGAATAATTATGAGTAGCTTTGCTGTTTTTATACTCTACATGTAATATGAAGCAGAGCTATTATCACTGTTATTCGATTTCAAATCAAAATATTCTGAAAGATGAAATGATATAAAATGTGAGCCTACAAATATATAAAGTTGATTAAATAAATGGTAGGGTGTTCTAGAGAGAATTTATAGCCCAGAAGCTACACTTAGAATATTTGTTCTCCTTGCCCAGAAGGCAAAGCAAAACAGAAAGCTGAGTGTCACTACCAAAGAGAATGAAAGGATGAATCTTGGTAAGCCTGAAAATATCTTTGCAGAGGTGTTCATTAGAGCATGGTGTGGGTTCATAATCAGGCTTATCCAAAAAGATAAAATAGAAGAGAACAGCGTAAAAGGAGACGGCATATTCACCAGGATGAGAATGGTGAACGCGGCTTTTTTCCCAGAGAATGGTGCTTTGGTCTCATGGGAAAGTCTAGGGGAAACGCTGTTGCTGTGAATGTGTTGGATTCTCTCGTATTTTGTAGTTTTACAGTTGATGACAACAAGAGGGTAAGTCAGACCCTGTTACTCCATGACAGCTGTAACCCACAACACACTGTAGGAAATAAGAGTGATTCTGAGTTTTGAAGTCTGACTCTCACTACTGGGCTTCTTTGGGGACTTTGCAAATTGGAACTAAGTTTTGGTTTGCAGCACAAGTGGAAGCAAAATAGGAAACTCCATATTAAATTCCCTTCCCCCCCAAAGCTAATTTATAGTTTTGTACCATTTTTAGAATTATACCAATTGTCTCTGCTGTCTCTTTGCATGTTGCGCCTCACTATTTATTTGGTAAAGAGAACACATTAATGATGTTTGTGTTAATCTGTTAGAACTGCCATAACAAAGTACCATACAAGGATTGGCTTAAACAATAGAAATTTATCTTCTCACACTTCTGGAGGCTGGGAGTCCGAGAGGAAGGTGTCAATAGGTTTGGTATCTCCTGAGGCCTCTCTCCTTGGCTTGGGAAGGCCATCTTCTCACTGGGTCCTCAAATGGCCTTTTTTGTCCCTGTGGGCATACACCTAGTGTCTACTTCTCCTCCTATGAGGAAACCAGTCCTAATGAATTAAGGTCCCACACTTATGACCTCATTTAACCTTAATTACCTCTCTAAAGTCTTTGTCTCCAAATACAGTCACTTAGGCATTAGGACTTCAACATATGTATATCATTAAGTTAATATAACTGTTAGTGGTAATAAAAGGCAATGGAGTTACTAAACCTGTGGGATAAACAGGCAAAGAGAATTCAACTATTTGAAAGTATCCTGCAGGTGCTAATGGCTCACAGTAATTTCTAGAAGTGACTTTTGTAAAAACATAACTTCCAAAAGCTGCCCACTGAATACTCTAAATTCCATAAATGTGTAACCACTACTAACTTTTTAGAACAAATAGAAAGCTTCCAACTGAAACAAACATTAAAAGGTGTTAAAATATAGTTTAATAAAATAAATTCATTTCAATTGAATACTTAGCACCTTTTATCTTAAACAATTATGATTATTTGTCCTACTTGGTTAATCCCTCACAAAGCCATCGTCTCCCCGACAAAAAACTGTTCATTCTGATCCTCGAGATAACCTCAG
The DNA here is from genome assembly GCF_028023285.1 of Balaenoptera ricei. Taxonomy (NCBI): domain Eukaryota; kingdom Metazoa; phylum Chordata; class Mammalia; order Artiodactyla; family Balaenopteridae; genus Balaenoptera; species Balaenoptera ricei. The sequence goes on along the minus strand of NC_082657.1, from coordinate 832,284 downwards.
ATACCTACTTTCTCTGCTTCTTTGCTACCCACTGTCCCCATCACACAATATCCTAAATAGAAGATCTTCCTTCTGTTCTTTGAACTCCACATGTACCTTTCCAACTCAGAGTATTCCCAACTCTTTTTCTCTCCATTGAAACATATTTTTTCCTACAATGCTTTGTAAATTAAATCTTCTAGGTGTCAACATAAATTTCAAATCAGCAGTGGTTTTCTACCCTGAACATTCCTATATATATTATAAAATTCTTTGAACTTCTAGTGAATAACACTATACAATTTACATAATTATGTTTAAATAGTTATTAGTACCATTTATGTTTTTATACACTATATGCAGTATGAAGCAGTTATCGTCATCGTTATTCAATTTTGAATCAAAATGTCCCAGTTGGGTAAATACCATAAAATGTGAGCCTACAAATATATAAAGTTGATTATGTAAATAGTGAGATCTTCTAGAATGAACTTATAACCCAGAGACTACACGTGGAACCTCTGTTCTCCTTGCCCAACAGACAAAGCAGAACTGAGAAACTTGTGTGTCACTGTCAAAGAGCAGGAAGCAGATGAATTGCCAGAAGTCTGAAGACACCAGTGCATAGATGTTCATCAGACCATGGTGTGGGTTTATCATCAAAGTTATCCAAAAGAACAAAATAGAAGACAGCAAGGAAAAGGAGACACACATAGTCACCAGAATGAGCCAGTGCTTATGGTGCTTGTCTCACCTGGATGAGATCAGCACTCTGGTCTCATGGGAAAGTCTACGGTAAGGCTGTTGTGATGAATGTGTTGGACTCACTGTTAGCGTCTGTGCAGAACAAGCCCATCTTCCCCTGCCCTCAGACACGAGAGCTCATGGATCTTGGTCCTTTGCACACTGGGATTTACACCAGCAGGCCCTTGGTTCTCAGGCCTTCGGACTTGCACTGAATGATACCAGCAGCTTTCCTGGTTCTCCAGTTTGCAGACAGCAGGTTGTGGGACTTCTCAGCCTCCATAACCAATTCCTACAATAAATGTCCTCTTAACATAGTCATCTCTCAGGGGATGTATCCACAGGGACCTGGTTCCAGCCTCCACCACTTGGATATCAGAATCCTCAGATGCTCAATTACCTTACATAAGATGGTCCAGCACAGTTGGCCCTCTGGATGTCGGGGTTCTGCATCTGGGGTTTGCTGAATCCGGGGATGCAGAACTCGCAGATATGGAACTCTATCTATATATCCTACTGCTTCTGTTTTCACGGAGAATGCTAACACAGACAATACAAATTCCCAACTGTAGAAAAGTCCCTGCAATCACAAAGGAAATAATAATCACGTCAATTGAAAGCTGCTCTTTGGCCCCGTTCCTGTTTGCCCATTTCTGTCCCCCCTCGCCTTGAAAGAACCTAATTAAAGGAATGAGATCACTAAACAATTTAAACTAACTCCTGACTTATGCTCTCCTGAATGCACACCACACCTTGCCTGACCTGTTCACTGTTTTCCTAGATTAAAAGAATTAAGAATGACTAGCTCTCTACCCTCGACAGCTCCCTAAGCAATCCTGCAGGCAGACCCCACAGGCAAGGTAACATCCAAAGTCAGCCAGACTGAATGCAATGGAAAAGTTGCAGAAACTAACCTCCTGCCTTGACGATTCACTGAGATTCTTCCCCCTTTTTCCTTTTAAAATCTGTCATGGCTGGGAACTCCCTGGCAGTCCAGTGATCAAGACTTCACGCTTTCACTGCAGCGGGCATGGGTTCGACCCCTGCTCATGAACTAAAATCCCACATGCTGCAACGTGTGGCCAAAAAAAAAAACTGTCATGGCTGACCAGAATGTTCAGAGTTGGTCTCGGGACATGAGTCCACCTTCTCCCCGGATTGCCAGCTTTTCTGATTAAAACATCTTTCCCTTCTGACACTTCCTTCTCCATTATTGGCTTTTCAGCCGTGAGCAGCCAAACCTGAGTTTGGTAATACAATGAGATAAAATTCTGCATTTATGCTACTCCCAATAGTTCAAGACTCAGGAGACCATTCACATACATGCTTCACCTTTGAACAACGCAGCCACTGTACTATACCAAAATAGCATGTTTCTTTGTTCCCTTCTGAGACTGACAGTGTCAAAGATAAACACAACCAGATGTGAGTTGAAATGATAAAAACAACAATGGAAAAAACCGTTTTATTCAGTAACTACTGACAGCAGGAAAGAGTTGAACTCCATGGTAATTTCTGCAGAGGTGATCAGGTGTTTTAAACGGAGAATGAGAGGGACTACCCTGGCGGCCCAGTAGTCAGGAATCCGCACTTCCACTGCAGGGGGCACAGGTTCAATCCTGGTCAGGGAACTAAGATCCAGCATGCAGTGTGGCACAGCCAAAAAAAAAAAAACACCAGAAAAAAAAAAAACCCTGTGAGATAAAAAAAAAAAATATATATATATATATATATATATATACATTTTTAAATAAAGGGAGAATGAGAAAACAGGGAAGATGGGAGCTCAGTAGTCACAGAACTGAAAGATTACAAAGTGTTGGGAAATGTAAACAAGATTAGTGCAACTGTATCTGATAGGCAGTAATTATGAAAACTAGGATTCAATCCTATCCAAACAGACAGAGACAGAGGCCTAATTAATCCTCATGATTACATTTCAATGGATTAGCTCTCAGCTCTTTGAGAAATATACATATAAACTCCTCTTAGTAAGTGCTGAAAAAAAGAGGCTGGTGGGGGGGGTGCCATTCATCAAGTTTACTGAGAACTAAGTAAATTCTCCTGGCAGATTAATCTGAAACTGTATAGTACATGTGTCCATTACGTTGTGCGTAACAAAAACATTGAAAAAACTCAAGACATGTTCTTCGATTACTGAAAGCAATTATTCCATAAAGCAGTAAAATGGGTATCTTTGTTGTTTCACTGTCCTACTCGTTAAAGAAAAGGAAAATCATCAATGAATCAAAGAATAAGCAGAAGAGGGAATTCCCTGGCAGTCCAGTGGTTAGGACTTTCACGGCAAGGGCCCAGATTCAATCCCTGTTTGATGAACTAAGATCCTAAAAGCTGTGCCGTGTAGCCAAAAAAAAAAAATAAAAGCAGAAGACAAAACGAGACATTTTACCAAAGATAGCAAATATAAATCTGAAAAGATGCTAACCATGAATCCTTAGGGAAATTCAATTCAAACAGTGAGAGAGCACGGCAAACTCATAAAAAGAGTTAAAATAAAAAACGACTGACCAACTAATTATTCACTAAGATGTGGAGGAAATGGAACCTTCATACAACTGCTGGTACGAATACAAAAAAATACACGACACTGTAAATCAACTAGACTCCAATAAAAATTTAAAAAGAAAAAATACCATGTTTAAATAGCAATTTGTTAGTTTCTTCAAAAGCTAAACGTTCACCTAACTTTGCGATTCAAACACTGCAATCTAATTTTTTGGCCAAAAGATAAAAGAAACAAATGTCCAGATTAAGAACTGTACACAAATGCTTGCACAAGTTTATTATCAACAGTCAAAACATGGAATTAACCCAAATAGCCATAAACAGGTGAATGGATAAATACTGTTATATCTAATGGTAAGACTATTACTCAAAAAAATTAAAAAGAGCTCCTCATTTAACATCACTGATGAATCTCAAAATAATTATAAAACACAAAACCAGGAGAAAACAAAAGTAAACGTTTTAGGATTTCATCATGTAAATTATAGAAATCGCAAGGGTATCTATTACAAGGAGAAATAAATCAATGGTTGCTTGGAGGGCTGTGAAGGGTAGGGACACAGAGATTATAAAAGGACATCAAGCAAATACACAGTGATAGACATGATCATTACCATGACTGTGATGATATTTTCACAAGTATCATGTGTATGTCAAAACTTATCAAATACTTCACTTTAAATACGTGTACTTTACTACATGTAAATTACACCTAAATAAAGCTTTAAAAAAACACTTCAAGATTAACAAAATCTGTATGCCCCACTTTTTTGGAAAATAGATTTGACAGCCCTACACTGACTCCACCATCTTTTTGTCATGCCCTCTGGGGGTCAGTCTTGCCTCAGTGGCAGCAAACACTGGCGAGTAATAAAGGACATTTCCACTTCAGTCAACAGGAATGCTGGCTGGCTCACAAGAGCCACATCCCTGGACTACTTTTCTCTACCTTTCTTTTTTCTGCCTGTGCAGCAATGGCCTTGAGGCGAACATTGCAGGGAGGTTACAAAAATCCACAAAACTTTCCAATTATCTTCTCGGACAATGACCTCAGCTACACAAGATAAACATGGCTGGAGGTCCTGAGATTTGTGTACACGCTGATCGTGCACATCGGTCATCGTCACAAAGACATCTGTGGATGCACTTTTAGAAGAGGCACATTCCAATGAGCTGGCTGCTGTCTCTGCTCCCTACTAACCCAGTTTCTGTAGAAGTTTCAGTTTCCCCTGGCCCCTATAGTCTTACAACCAGTGACTGTCACCCATGGAATTGTGGACATCAAGGCACATGCTATTTGCAAGACCACGGGAGGAGATGCCTCTCAACAGTGCTGACACCTCCTGTGATACCCGCTGTGAACAGGGGAAAAAATTCATGCTGCTCCAAGAACTTGAGGTTGTCACATCTTACTCCTCTTCAGGGTGATGTATGAGTCTCCTAAAACTCATAGCATCCAGGCTTCAAATGAGGACCAAAAAGCCCTGCCCTCTCTCCTACGACTTCACTGGCACCAATGCAAATTTGGCCAAAAATGGCAAGCCACTTTTTGCCATCATACTATCCTCCCTGAGGCCCATGCCTGTGGAGCCCGAATCTCCTTATAAAAAACCTCTAGCAGTACAAAGAACTCCCAAAACAAAATAGGCCTTAAACAGTAAGGCATCCATATTATACAAACCAAAACAATGTGTGGCACAGAGTTTGGGTTGGTGACTCACTAGATGGAAAAACTGAGCATGTGAGTACATGTCCCTGGAAAACGTTGTCCTTCTCTGCACATTGTCAGCTGAATTCATATGACGTTCTCCGGGACAACATTCCTTCAGGCTTTTGTACATCTAGTCAAAGAGGGGGGAACACCAACCCTGAAGGGACTGGGCTACTACTCCTGGCTTGCTCCAACACGTGGAAGAACAGAGGTCAGTTTCCCTGAGCGCACTGGGCTGGTGACTGATGCACACTGTGTGGACCTGCCAGGCGATAGAAGTAAAACGGCCACAGAAACGGGCAGTGACATAAATCTGGGAAGAGACCTGGACAGGTTACAAAGTGCAATACAGCCACACGTGCTTCCTACATAACTGAAATTTCAGGGGTATCTCCCCCTGTGGACAACTGAATGTATGAGATTGAATTCAGATGGGCCACTCCTCAGTTTCTTCCAACGTCGTTACCCTGAACAAGAAAATTGCACATTTCCTTGCACATTCAAGGCCTTTCTCCAGTGTAAACTCTACCATGTATACTGGGGTGAATTATTTTGTTTTTTTAAAATTTATTTGGCAGTGTCGGGTCCTGGTTGCGGCACATGGGATCTTTGTTGTGGCGCACAGCCTCTAGAGTGTGTGGGCTCAGTAGTTGCGGCTTGCAGGTTTAGTTGCCCCACGGCATGGGGGATCTTAGTTCCCTGACCAGGGGTCGAACCCACATCCCCTGCACTGGAAGGTGGATTCTGAACCAAAGGCCCAACAAGGAAGTCCCATGAGGTAAATTCTTTAGGAAAGAATTTCCCAAATTCCTGGCACGAATAAGGTTCTTCCTGTGAACTCTAATAAGAACAAAAGGTGGAACTAGAAGTAAACAATTTCCCACATTCACAACACACATTAAGACCTTTCACCTCTGTCAACATGGATGTTGAAGGAGCGCAGGGCTCTGGGGAAAAGATTTCTCACATTCACTACCCTCATATGGCCTCGATCCTGTGTGAACTCTCTGATGATAACGGAGGCCGGACCTAGACGAAAAAGATTTCCTACATTCACTGCATTTATAAGGCTTTTCTCCAGTATGAATTCTACAGTGTTCAATGAGATAAGAATTTGCTCTAAAGGACTTCCCACATTCAGTGCATTCATAAGGACTTTGGTTAGTGTGAATTCTCTGATGTTCACGGAGAATGGAACTACAGATAAAAGATTTCCCACATTCACTACACTCATATGGCCTCAACCCTGTGTGAACTCTCTGATGATAATGGAAACCATACCTAGATGAAAAAGATTTCCCACATTCACTGCATTTATAAGGCTTTTCTCCAGTGTGAACTCTACAGTGTTCAATGAGAGAAGACTCTCTCCTAAAGGATTTCCTACATTCACTGCACTCATAAGGGCTTTCTCCAGTGTGAACTCCCTGATGATAATGAAGGTTCCTCCTAGTGGTAAAAGATTTCCCACACTCATTACACTCATAAGGCCTTTCTCCTGTGTGAACTCTCTGGTGTATAAGAAGGTAACATCTTTGGATAAAGGATTTCCCACATACACTGCACACATAAGGCCTTTCTCCTGTGTGAATTCTCTCATGTTTAATGAGGTTGCAACTAGAGAAAAAAGATTTCCCACATTCACTGCACACATAAGGCCTTTCTCCTGTGTGAATTCTCTTATGATTGCTGAGGCTGGAACGAGAGGAAAAAGATTTCCCACATTCACTGCACACATGAGGTCTTTCTCCTGTGTGAACTCTTTGGTGTATAAGAAAGTGACATCTTTGGATAAAGGATTTCCCACATTCAGTGCACACATAAGGCCTTTCTCCTGTGTGAATTCTCTTATGATTACTATGGTTGGAACTAGAGGAAAAAGATTTCCCACATTCACTGCACACATAAGGCCTTTCTCCTGTGTGAACTCTCTGATGATAACGGAGGGTGGAACCATAGGAAAACATTTTCCCACATACAGTGCACTCATAAGGCTTATCTCCAGCATGAGTCTTCTGATGATGACACAGGGCAGAGCTGGAGGTAAAACATTTTCTGCACTCACTGCACTCATAAGGCCTTTCTCCTGTGTGAACTCTCTGATGATAACGAAGGCCAGAGTGAGAGGTAAAAGACTTCCCACATTCACTACATTCATAAGGCCTTGATCCACTGTGAACTCTCTGATGATAATGGAAGCCAGGGCGAGATGTAAAAGATTTCCCACATTCACTACATTCATAAAGCCTTGATCCAGTGTGAACTCTCTGATGATAATGGAGGCCACGGCGAGACATAAAAGATTTCCCACATTCACTGCATTCATAAGGCCTTTTTCCACTATGAACCTTCCAGTGCTGAGTGAGGTAAGATTGATGACTAAAGGATTTCCAACACTCACTGCACTCATAAGGCCTTTTTCCTGTGTGAACTCTCCGGTAGAGAATGAGTGTCAAGCTATTGGTGAAAGATTTCCCACATTCACTGCAAGCAAAAGGCCTTTCCCCTTTATGTACTCGCTGGTGTAGGATGAGCACCAAGCTATTGGTAAAAGAGTTCCCACACTCACTCCAATCATAAGGCCTTTCTCCTGTGTGAACTCTCCAGTGTACAATGAGGTAAAATTTTCGTCTAAAAGATATCCCACATTGAGTACACTCATAACGCCTTTCTCCAGTGTGAACTGTCCATTCTCGAACTATGATGGATCTGCGGCTCAAAGACTGTGCACATTCACTGCACAAGTAACAATTTTCTCCAATGTGACTTCTCCAGGGATAAATAAGGACAAAGTTTTGGTTAAAGGATTTCCCACATCTGTTGCACTTGTACTGCCTTGTCCCAGTATGAATTCTTCGATGCAGATTGAGGGTTGAGGTTCGTCTGAAAGATTTGCCAGACTCACCACACACATGAAGCCTTTCCCCAGTATGCACTCTCTGGTGAACAACAAATGAGGATTTGTACCTGAATGTCTTCCCACATTCACTGCACACAAAACAATGTCTTCCAGGGTAGACACCCTGGTCCTGAACAAGTGTATGTTTCGGGCTGAAGGTTTTCTTGCATTCTCCCCGGCTGTAATGACTTCCTCTGCTTTGTAAAGTTGCCTCACGCTGGGCAATCTCATTTGGCTTCTCCCTGGTGTGAGTGGTCTGTGGCTGGAGATGTCCCAAGGTGGCCAGAAAGTCTTTCCCAACTTCCTCACAGGTAAAGGGCTTCCTTGACACATGGCATTTGCAGCTCTTCACAAACAAGGCCCTGACTACAGCGTTTCTGAAGGATTTCTCTTCCATGTGCTGCTTCTGGAGTTTTTGGAGGTTTGCACTAAAATGAAATTGTTTCATACATATTCTACACCCGAACACTTTCTGGCTGTGTTGTGTTTCTTCATGTTCAGCTAAGTGAAAAATACTTCTCAAGACCAGACTACACATCTCACCAGAGTGGTTCTTCTGGGAAAACGAAGGTGCCTTAGGAGTCCTGGCCTGTGACACGCTTATAGAAATGCTTCGTTCAAAGGGTGCTTCTGCATCCTCTGCTCCACAGCAGCAACCTGAATGCAAATAAATGGTGGTGAAATACATGCAAATAAACATGTTGACTTTATAGGGAGGGGGCAACATCATCATAAAGGTAATGTGTCACATCTAGGAATGAGTCTACAGGATGCTTTTCCAGAAAGGAGATTTGTAATTCCACTGGGGAAGCGGCTACTAGGCATGAATGTGCCTCTAAGGCAAAAGAATGGTACACTACACCAGGGGAAGGACATTAGGATAGGGTGCAGCACCAAGTAGAGAGGCATATTCTAGAACTTGTTCATATGCCAGAGGATTCCTGCAGGACCTATTCTGCTAGTGACGTGACACTGTGTAGAAGCATATGTCCAAACCCAGGAGAAACCAACTGCTGTAGAATAGCTGCTGTTCAAGGCCAATTTAAGGATGTGTGGACACCTCATAGCACATGTGGACAAAAGTTGCAGAGCAAGAGACGAGGAGGTATGAGAGAATGGCTGAGATTTGAAGTCCAGAGACATGGTGCTTGTCCCTGGGCTGGAAGTCAGAGTAGATATCACAGTGGAGTAAAACTGACTAGTCAGCACAGCATTAACAGTGGGGAAGGGAGGTACACATGGGCTGTGGTGTGGGCAACAACCAAAAAAATACTGGGTAAATGAGAAACATTCCTGGTATGATGTGAACACAGTACTGATGTCACACCCTCCAGCTTCACCAGGACAAGGTACCTGTGAGTTCACCTTGCAGCCTTGGCTATTGAGAATCCCTATAATTTTTGGTGTCCCTGACCTCAGCTGACAGATGCAGAACCATTACATGGCTGGTCCCTTCTGAGAGCTCAAATTGCCACACCCCACCTAGCCAGTGACCTTGTATCCAACCCAAGTTAAGGTCTTTCCCTACCAAAACCAGTCTGAAAATCCGGATGATGTGACTGATCCATCAAATGCAGAAACATGAACAAAAGGCTCTAAGAAACATGAAATATCAAGGAAACAAGACATCACCAAAGGAGCACAAGTTTCCAGCAAGTGAATCCAAAGAAATGCATATCTATAAACAACTGGACAAAGATTTCAAAATAAATGTTTTAAGGAAGCTCAGTCAGCTCCAGGAGAACACAAACAGAAACTCAATCAAAGTAGGAAAAAAATACACAAACAAATCAACAGGTTCCAAGAATGGGAGTTCCCTGGCAGTCCAGTGGTTAGGGCTTCACATTCCAATGCAGGGGGCACGGGTTCCATCCCCCGTCAAGGAACTAAGATGCTGCGTGCCACATGGTGCGGCCAAAAAACAAAAAACAAGAAGTTCCAAGATACAAAAAAAAAAAAAAGAAAAAGGAATTAAATTTTGGAGCTGAAGAACACAATGAATGAAATGAAAAATACAACAGAGACCAGCCAACTTGATCAAGTAGGAGAAAAATCTGTGACCTTGAATCAGGTGATTTCAAATCATCCAGCTAGAGGGATAAAAGACTGAAGAAAGCTTATGTAAATTATGGGATGCCATCAATGGAAATAATATTCACATTGTAGAAGTGCCACAAGGAGAAGTAATGGAGAAAGGAGCAAAAAGCTTATTTAAATAAAAAATGGTGGAAACAATCAACCAAATCAGGAGAGAGAGGTGAGGATATGTAGGTACATGATGTGCATAGGTCCCCATCCAGATTCAATCCAACAAGATCTTCACTGAGACAGTGAAATGAAAGTCTGAAAAGTCAAAGACAAAGAATTTTGAAAGCAGCAAAAGAAAAGAAACTCATCACATACAAGAGAACCCCTGTAAGGCTATAAGCACATTTCTCAGCAGAACCCATGCAGACCAGGAGAGAGTGGGACATTAAATTCAAAATGCAGAAGGAAAAAAAAACTACCAACTAAGGAATACTTTATCTGGCAAAGCTGTCCTTCAGAAATGAAGGAGTGATAAAAACTCTCCAACATAAACAAAAGCTGGGAGAGTTCATCACCATTCAACCTGCCTTACCAGAAATGCTAAATGGAGCTTTTCAAGCTGAAAAGAGAACACTAATTAGTAACAGGAAGATATACAAAAATATGAGGCACAGTGGTAAAGGTTAAGTATATACTCAAATTCAGAATATGCTAACACTGTAACTTGGTGGTGTGGTAATCATTTAATACTAGTATAAATGACAAAAGACAAAAATATTAAAAATTAATACAGCCACAATTATTTCTTAATGACTACAAGTATAAAAAGATATAAACTGTCACATCAAAAACATAAATTCAGGGACTTCCCTGGTGGAACAATGGTTAAGAATCCACCTGCCAATGCAGGGGACATGGGTTCGAGCCGTGGTCTGGGAAGAACCCACATGCTATGGAGCAACTAAGCCCGTGCGCCACAACTACTGAGCCTGAGCTCTAGAGCCTGCATGCCACAACTACTGAAGCCCGCATGCCTAGAGCCTATGCTCTGTAACAAGAGAAGCCACTGCAATGAGAAGCCCGCACACTGCAACGAAGAGTAGCCCCTGCTCACCGCAACTGGAGAGAAAAGCTCACACGCAGCAACAAAGACCCAACACAGCCAAAAATAAGAAAATAAAAAAAATAAATAAATGCAAAAGGGGTGAGATACTAAAAGGGGACTTTTCCCCCTTTTATTTATTTATTTTTATTGAAGTATAGTTGATTTACAATGTTGTATTAATTATTGCTATAAAGCAAAGTGATTCAGTTATACATATATATACATTCTTTTTTTAAAATATTCTTTTCCTTTATGGCTTATCAGAGGATACTGGATATATACTTCTCTGTACTATACGGTAAGACTTTGTTGTTTATTCATTCTAGATATAAAAGCTTACACCTGGGAATTCCCTGGTGGTCCAGCAGTTAAGAATCCGCCCTCCAGGGCTTCCCTGGTGGCGCAGTGGTTGAGAGTCTGCCTGCCAATGCAGGGGACGCAGGTTCGGGCCCTGGTCTGGGGGGATCCCGCGTGCCGCGGAGCAGCTGGGCCCGTGGGCCACAGTTGCTGGGCCTGTGCGTCTGGAGCCTGTGCTCCGCAGCAGGAGAGGCCTTGATGGTGGGGAGCCCGCGCGCCGCGATGAGGAGTGGCCCCCGCCCGGCAGAACAGGAGAGGGCCCTCGCACAGGAACGAGGACCCAACACAGCTAAAAATTAAAAAAAAAAAAAAAATTAAAAAAAAAAAAAAAGAATCCGCCCTCCAATGCAGGGGATGTGGGTTTGATCCCTGGTCGGGGAACTAAGATCCCACATGCCACGGGGCAACTAAGACCACGTGGCTCAGCTAGAGACCCTGCGTGCCGCAAACTATAGAATCCATGCACTCTGTAGTCCACATGCCACAACTGCACAGCCCGCACTCTCTGGAGCCCGTAATCACAACTAGAGAGAAGCCTGCGTGCCACAACAAAGATCCCGCGTGTCGCCATTAAGACCCAACACAGCCAAAATAAACAAATAAATAAATTAAAAAAAAAAAAAACAACAGCTTACACCTGCTAATCCCAACCTCCCACTCCATCCCTTCCCCAACCCCCTCCCTATTAGCAACCACCAGTCTGTTCTCTATCTCTGTGATTCTGTTGCTGTTTCACAGATAGGTTCATTTGTGTCATACATTAGCCTCCACATATAAGTGACATCATATGTTATTTGTCTTTCTCTTTCTGACTTACTTCACTTAGTATGATAATCTCTAGGTCCATCTATATTGCTGCAAATGTCAAACTTCCTTCTTTATGGCTGAGTAGTATCCCATCGTATATGCTGGGTTGGCCAAAAAGTTCGTTTGGGTTTTTCTATAAGATGTTATGGAAAAACCCGAATGAACTTTTTGTCCAACCCAATATATACCACATCTTTTTAAACCGTTCATCTATTGATGGGCATTTAGGTTGTTTCCATGTCTTGGCTATTGTGAATAGTGCTGCTATGAACATTTGGGTGCATATATCTTTTTGAATTATGTTTTGTATGGATATATGCCCAAGAGAGGGATTGCTGGATCATATGGTAATTCTTTTAGCTTTCTGAGGAACCTCCATACTGTTTTCCACAGTGGCTACACCAACTTACATTTCCAACAACAGTGTAGGAGGGTTCTAAAATGGGACTTTTTGTATAGAACTGACATTAAGTTGTTATCAGCTTAAAATACTGTTATGCTTCATGCAAACCTGATGGTAAACACAAAAGCAAAAACCTACAGTAGATACACAAAAGAGAAAGAGAAAGGAATCAAAGAACACTGCTACCGAAAACCATCAAATCACAAAGGAAGAAAGTGAGAAAGAAAAAAAGGAACTAAGGAACTACAAAAATTAACAATATGGCAATTAGAAAGTCCTTACAAAATTCTCTCCATTCAGAAGACACACAGTGGCTGAGGATAAAGCCTTCAAGAGACTCGCTTCAGCTTTAAGGACACAAATAAGCTGAAAGAGAAGGAACTGAAAAAAAACTCCATACAAATGGAAACCAAAAATCAGTAGCTTATTCTTATAAATAGCCTACATTTAGGCAAGAAAAATAAACTTCAACTCAAAACCTATCACAAGAGACAAAGAAAGTGATTAAATAATAATAAAGGTGTTGACTCATCAAGAGAACAGAACATATTATAAGTAATATGCATCTAACACCAGGGCACTTAAATGTATAAGGCAAACATTAAGAAAGTGGAAAGTAGAAAAGAAAGCAATGAAATAGTATTAGCAGACTCCAATACCCATCTTTTGAGAATGGGTAGATTAACCAAATAGAAAATCAATAAGGAAATATTTAATGACATTTTAGCTCAAACATTGACCAAATACTGAATGGAACTTTAGACCACCTCAACCTAACAAACATACACAGAACATGCAATTCAACTACAGCAGAATACATTCTTTTCAAGTGGACACAGAACACTCTCTAAGAGAGATCATATGTTAGGTCACAAAACAAGTCTTAACACATTTAAGAAGACTGAAATCATATCAAGAATCTTATCCAGCCATAAGGGTTGGAAACTAAAAATCAGTAACATAATATATTTGTGAATGCAGGAAAGTTCAAACATATATGAACATTAAACAACACATTCCTGGGACTTCCCTGGTGGCGCAGTGGATAAGACTCCACGCCCCCAATGCAGGGGGCCCAGGTTCAATCCCTGGTCAGGGAACTAGATCCCACATGCATGCCGCAACTAAGAGTTCACATGCCACAACTAAGGAGCCCATGTGCCGCAACTAAGGAGCCGGCAAGCCTCAACTAAGGAGCACACATGCTGCAACTAAGACCCCATGCAACCAAATAAATAAATAAATGAATATTAAAAAAAAAAAAAACACATTCCTGAACCATTAGTGTGTTGAAGAAACAAAATCAGAAGGAAAAGTAAAATTATCTTGAGACAAAGTAAAATGGATCAAAACATACCAAAACTAATGAGATGTAGCAAAAGAATTTCTAAAAGTAAACCTGATAGCAATAAATGTCTATATTAAGGAAAAAGAAAAATCTCAAATACAGAAACTCACTTTACACCACAAGGAACTAGGAAAAAAACAACTAAGCTCAAATGTAGAAGGAAGGAAATAACAAGGGTCAGAGCAGAAATAAAATACAGACTGAAGAAACAATAGTAAGGTTAACAAAGCTAAGAGCTGGTTTTTGAAAAGAACCAAAATTGACAAACCTTCAGCTACATTAAATTAGAAAAGAGGAGACTCAAATAAATGAAATCAGAAATGGAGGAGATATTACAACTGATACTATAGATACACAAAGATCATAAAAAACTATAATGAACAATTAAATGACAACAAACTGGATAAAGTAGAAGAAATTCTTTGAAACAAACAACTTAGCAACACTAAATCATGAAGAAAAAAATCTGAATAGGTCAGTAACAAGTAAGGAAACTGAATCATTAATCAAAAATCTCCCAACAAGGGCTTCCCTGGTGGCGCAGTGGTTGAGAATCTGCCTGCCAATGCAGGGGACAGGGGTTTGAGCCCTGGTCTGGGAAGATCCCACATGCCGCGGAGCAACTGGGCCCATGAGCCACAACTACTGAGCCTGCGCGTCTGGAACCTGTGCTCCGCAACAAGAGAGGCCGCGATAGTGAGAGGCCCGTGCACCGCGATGAAGAGTGGCCCCCACTCGCTGCAACTAGAGAAAGCCCTCGCACAGAAACGGAGACCCAACACAGCCAAAAATAAATAAATAAATTTATATATATATAAAAAAAGACATATAGTATATTTATTTAAAAAAAAAATCTCCCAACAAGCTAAGCAACAAGGATATATTTTACAGCACAGAGAAATACAGCCATTGTTTGCCTTCCTTCCTTCCTTCCTCCCTCCCTCCCTTCCTTGGGTCTTCATTGCTGCATGCGGGCTTTCTCTAGTTCCAGTGAGGGGAGGCTACTCCTTGTTGCAGCGCGCAGGATTCTCATTGCAGTGGCTTCTCTTGTTGTGGAGCACGGGCTTTAGGCGCACGGGCTTCAGTAGTTGTGGTATGTGGGCTCAGAAGTTGTGGCTCATGGGCTCTAGAGCACAGGCTCAGTAGTTGTGGCGCACAGGCTTAATTACTCTGCAGCATGTGGGATCTTCCCAGACCTGGGCTCGAACCCATATCCCCTGCACTGGCAGGTGGATTCTTAACAACTGCACCCACGCAGTGCAACGAAGAAGCCCATGCGCCCAGAGCCTGTGCTCCGCAACAAGAGAAGCCACTGCAATGAGAAGCCACTGACCACAATGAAGAGTAGCCCCCACTCGCCACAACTAGAGAAAGCCCGCACACAGCAACAAAGACCCAATGCAGCCAAAAATAAATAAATAAATTTATTTAAAAAAAAAAAAAAAAAGATGCTCACTGTCCTCATTTCTATTCAATATTGTTCTGGAAGGCATACCCAGAACACTTGGTCAAGAGAAAAAAGTAATAATAATAAAATCTTAAAAGAAGTAAAACTGAGTCTGCAGAAGGCATGATCTTATATATAGAGTACCCTAAAGACTCTCCCCTAAAAGTGTTACAAATATTAAACAAATTCAGTAAAGTTGCAGGACACAAAATCAATATGCAAAAATCAGTTGCATTTCTATAAACTAAGAATGAAATATCGGAATAAGAAACTATGAATAAATTTAACCAAGAAAGTAAAAGATCTGGACTCTGAAAATTGTAAGACACTGATAAAAGCAAGTGACACAAATAAATGAAAAGATATCCAATGTCCTTGTATAGGAAGAATTAATAATGTTACAATGTCCACACTACACAATGCGATATACAGATTCAATACAATTCCTATCAAAATCACAATGGAATTTTTCACAGAAATAGAACATGAATCCTAAAGCCACAAATGACCTCAAAGAGTCAAAGCAATCTTGAGCAAGAAGATCAGAGCTGAAGATATCAAACTTCCTGATTTTGAAATACATTGTGAAGCTGCAGTAATCAAAACAGTATGGTACTGTCATAAAAACAGACACACAGAGGAATGGAACAGGATAAAGAACCCAGGAAAAAGTCCCAGACATATATGGTAAACTAATTTTTGACAAGGGTGCAAAGAACACAGGATGGGGAAAGAACAGTCTCTTCAATAAAAGGTGTTGGGAAAACTGGATATTCACATGCAAAACAATGAAACCTGGCCCCTACTACTAATAATTAACTCAGAGTAGATTGAAGAGTTAAACAGAAGACATGAAAATGTAAAACTCCTTGGGGGAAAAAAACAGGGAATACGCTACTTGGCAGTTGTCTTGGTAATGATTTTTTTTTTAATACAACATGAAATGTACAGGGAAAAAAAATAACAAGTGAAACTGCATCAACCGAAAAAGCTTTTCTGCACAGCAAAAGAAACAATCAAAAAAATTAAAATGCCACTTACAGAATGGGAGAAAATATTTGCAAGCCATGTACCTAATAAAGGGATAATATTTTAAACACGTAATGTACTCATACAAATCAGCAGAAACAGAACAATCTGATTAAAATATGGGCAGAGGGTCTTAACTAAGCAAACTGTTTCTTGGTGTGCTCTCCCACTTGCTGTTGTGCTATGTCTCTAGCAATAAACTTTGTACCTGTTTTTACAAAATAAAAATATGGGCAGAGGATCTGATTAGGCATTATTCCAAAGATGATATACAAATGGCTAACAAATATATGAAAAATTGTTCTTCCTCACTAATCATCAGGGAAATGTAAATCCAAACCACAATGAGATATTACTATATAACTGTTAGGATGGCTATCATCAAAAAGACAAGAGGGTGGGATGAATTGGGAGATTGGGATTGACATATATACACTACTGATACTGTGTATAAAGTAGGTAACTAATGAGAACATACTGTATAGCACAGGTAACTCTACTCAATGCTCTATGGTGACCTAAATGAGAAGGAAATCCAAAAAATAGGGGATATATGTATATGTATAGCTGATGCACTTTGCTGTACAGTACAAACTAACACAATACTGTAAAGCACCAATACTCCAGGAAAGAAAGAAAAAGAAAGAGAGAGAGAGAGGAAGGAAGGAAGGAAGGAAGGAAGGAAGGAAGGAAGAAAGAAAGGAAAGAAAGAAAGAAAGAAAGAAAGAAAGAAAGAAAGAAAGAGAAAGAAAGAAAAGAAAGAAAGAAAGAAAGAAAGAGAGAGAGAGAAAGGAAGGAAGGAAGGAAGGAAGGAAGGAAAGAAGAAAGAAAAGGGAAGGGAGGGAGGGAAGGAGGGAAGGAGGGAGGGAGGGAGGAAGAAAGAAAGAGGTAAGGGTTGGCAAAGATATACAGATAAGGGAACCCTTGTACACTTGGTAGCAAGATAAACTGGTACAGGCATTATGAATAAACAGTATGGAAGTTCCTCAAAAATTCAAAACAGAACTATCATACAATCCAGCAGTCCCACTGCTTGGAATATAGCCAAAAGAAATGAAATCCAAAGGGGAAAAGATAACCTGCACTGTCACGTTCACAGCAGCATTATGGATAATACACAAGATATGGAAACAACCTGAGTGTCCACCCACGTAGGGATGGATAAACAAGGTGTGATATACTCACACATACACATGCATGCCTTGAATATTATTTAGCCTTAAAAACAAAGGAAGTCCTGCCATATGGGACAACATGGACGAACCAGACGGACATTATTCCAAATAATGTATGATATCACTTACATGTAGAATTTAAAACAAACAAAATTGTTGAACTCACAGAAACAGAGAGTAGAAGGCCAGGGGCTGTGGGATAGGAGAAATGGGAAGTTGTTGCTCGAAAAGCACAAACCTTCAGTTACAAGATGGTACAGATCATTAAACGCACTGCAGGACTACAGACCTCAAATTCTTCCCAGTGAGGATCCGGTACAGCAAATATTGGGGTTGCAGGGGAGAGAAGAATGGAGTGCGAACAACCCAGGCATACCTACCACAGCAACTATCCAGAAAGCTGGGGAAACAAGCAGTGCCTGAGGTCCACATGTCACAAGGACAGAGCACCCCCACAGAAAAGGGGGGTGAGCCAGAATACAGAGCTCACTCCAGGTCACTGGGAAGGCTGTGAGAGTCTTACCCAGTGAGGATATGAGTGTAAAGTTTTCCAGCATCACATCGTGGTACAAGTGCCTCTGAACCTCATCAAGGAGCCTCCATTCCTCCCACGAGAAGTACACGGCAATGTCTTCAAAGGTCATACTATCCTGTCAACATGGGGACAGATGAAACAATGAACACTCTGAGAACCCACAGTCCATCACCACACAATCTACCCCACTATCATCCTCCTCCCAAGCTTCCCACCTCAAAGGAGATACCAGGACCTGGTGCTACTGATGCTCACTCTCTCCTCAGGTGCCATGAACCACTGTGTTCAGCCCTCAGCAATAACAGTCAGGGAGACATATAGATGCCATGTAAGCTCTGGGCCTGGCTAGCAGAGCCCCATCCCTCCTGCCAAGCAATTCCCCTGGAGTCTCCCAGACTGTACATACAAGACACAGTCAAACCTGGGCTCATGCTTCACCATTAAGTCCCCAATACCAGGGCCATGGGGCTATCAACACATCATTCTGTAGACTCTCACTCTCTAACATCATCACTCCCCAGGGCTACACTCCCAGTTTTGCCACCTCCCTGTTCTACAACACAGGCATTTCCCTCTACTGACTCATAAACGTGGCCCATAGCTTCCAGAGAGTCCTTGACACTCAAACACGACTCAGTACCATCCGAGACCTCTGATGA
The DNA here is from genome assembly GCF_028023285.1 of Balaenoptera ricei. NCBI lineage: Eukaryota > Metazoa > Chordata > Mammalia > Artiodactyla > Balaenopteridae > Balaenoptera > Balaenoptera ricei. Next base: position 813,532 of record NC_082657.1, on the reverse strand, counting down.
ATCCCAATACCAGGGAAAGTCCCACATGCAGCTTAGCAGGCCTCTCCACCTGCTTCTGATCCTTGCTTCAATATTAGCCACTCAGAACCACATGTGAATTACAGACACCCATGACATTCTTCTACTTCTGTGATGCACTGTCTGATTGCCTGTCCCCTCAACAGTCACAACCCTCCTCTCTCTACTCAAACTTCCTCACAACCCCAGCCCTTACAATCTCCCTGCCAGGCATAACGACTTTCACAAATGACTCCATTTACCCTGGATCTTATCCACCAGCAAGACTAAAACACTCTAGACCCCAACAAGGCTCACTACACAATTCTGGAGAATCTGGACAGTAGTGAATTAGCAGGAGCCCTGGCCTCAGTGTCAAATTGTCTCAATTATTTCTCTGCCTCCCAAACCACGTATTTTGCACCCATTCATCCCATGGTAGCCTTGGTCACCTGCCAGATCATCTTCTCTCCCAGACAATCCAGAGCCATTCTCTCTCTCACCTGTGTTTGTTATAGTCAGGAACCTCAACCAGGTGCTAAGCAAGAGAACCACTCCTCGGCATGCACCCTAGTCTTTCTGATGCGCTAATAGCATTACGACTCTAACCTGCATTCTACTTTTGAAATGTCATCCACATCTCTGCTCTGGTCCTTATAATAGCCACCACTCTTGAAAGTCTCCATCCGGAGCCCTTCCCTAAATTTCAGACATATATGTCCAGCTGCCCATTTGATGGCTCCACTCACTGTACTCTGAAACACCCCAGACCCATAAAAAGACCAAAACAAAATTTCTGATATGCACAAGGAAATAAACATATTGCATCTGTCACATCCAAGTTGATGAAGGATCCGTTCCTTCAGCTCCTAGGGCCAAAAACCCTGGAGTCATCCCTAACCTCTCCCTTACCTACAACATCCAAAAATCTACTTGGCTCTTTTTAAAAAATGTACTTAGAATCCAAACTTGTCTCCTACCTTCATGGCCACAGTTCTGTTCCTTCAACACTCACCTGGATTACAACAGTAACCTCATCCTGGGCTCACTGCCTCCTTCCTTAACTCCATAGTCTTTTCTCTTCTCTCCAGCCAAATGGAGCCTACTGAACCCTGGTTAGTACCAACACTTCCTCTTATTCAAACCTCTCATTACTTCCATAAATGATGCCCAACTTCTCAGACAGCCACATCATAGGCCTAATTACCAGGTCCCCTGCTCTTTGTTCCTAACCGAAAGAATGAAGACCTGCTGTACCCTGTTCCCAACTCAGTCACACCTCCAAGCATTTGCACATGCTAGTATCTGCTCCTGGGATAACCTTCCGTACAGGTTCCAACAGTTTACACAGGTTGTCAGGAAAGTGAACACCTGTATGTTACCCTTGTCCTGCACACAGGACCCACAGCTTGAGAACATCCTCAGGGCCCGCAGAGCTAAGAGCTGAGACTATATCAAGGGAAGACTCTCAAGACACAATACCCAGCCACTCTATGGGTGGTGTCACTACCAGTGAGGGACTGGGACACCCTCTCCTGCCTTGTGTAGGATCCCTAAGTGCTTTTGCAACGTTCAGAACACGTGGGAAGTGGAAGGCAACCATGGCTGGGCTCCATGTGCGCAGGACTCCCCTGTATTCCCACCCAACCCTGGAACCTGGACCTCGGGTAACTTACTAACGTCTGGGTTTCAATCTTAGAGCTGCCTCTTACCAGATCTCTGACCTTGGACAAAGGCTCTACTTCTCTCTGTCTCAATGTCTTCGTTACCCACATTCCAGTCTGTTCCCTCTCTGAGCAGCATTTTGATAACTTTTAAAACCCTAACACATAATGTGTCCCTCTTCTGTCCACTAACCTCCACGGCCTCCAGGTCCCTCAGAAAAGGGAACAACCTCTCTGCCGGTCCAGGTGCCACTCCGGCTCACTCTGTTTCCTGCAGACATCAGATGGACCCCAGGTTTCCCGAATCCTCCCGCCTCAGCCCGACCTCCAAGATTTTGCACCTGCCGGTCCCTCCGCATGCCACCCTCTCCCACGCGCCATCACACTGTCAGAAACAGGGCCCCACCCAGGACCGCCTCACAGTCCTGGACACAGCCTGGGCCGCGGGCACATGAGCAGGCGCCCCGCACTCGGGGCTTTAGTGTCCGGTGGGGTGAGGGCGGTGAGGGCCCGGAGGCCGAGCGTCTACCTGAGGTGGGTCCCTCAGCGCCGCCGCCGCAGACGCCATAGCAGTCCGTGGGCGGAACGGGGCCGTGAGCATCGAGAGAGGAGGTGGGACGCAGACACGGCGGTCCGTCTCCCGGGCCTGACGCGGGGCACTCCGGGCGGTGTCGCCGAAACTCAGATCCGCCTCTGTGGCGCGCGGACAGCGCCTCCTCTCGCATTTTTTCAGTCCCGTCACCCCGTTGCCCCGTAGCGAGAACAGACCCAGGGCAGTTAAAATGGCCGCCACGAGGAGGAGGCCGGAAGTCCTGCCCCGACGTGAAGAATTCTCCCGGAAATGCATTTATCCTGGTGTGCCTTGGCTCACCTCGGTGCAGGATCTTCCGGGTAATGTAGTTCGCAGGGCTTTAGAAGCCGCCGCAAAGGGGGTTCTCCTTTCTGACCGACCAGAACTTTTGCCACGCGGCACCGGGAGGGATGCTGGAAAACAATCATCCTACCTCAAGGAAGGGAGGGGCTCTGTTCATTGTTAAGTGCAGCAAAGTGACAAAATGTCAGACTTCGTGATGCTCAGTCAGCTCCCAGAAAGTAAAAATATTATTTGAGATGCTCTCAAATGTACAGATCTAAATGGCCATATTATTATAGAGTCGTTCAGACATGACTCAGCGCGTAGCTGGACACATTATATAACTGTTCTTCAAATGCATGTATCTGAAGCCATAGTCAGTTTTCTGAGTTGTATTATGATAGGCTATGAGCAAGAGAAATCAGTCCGTACAGTGCCATGACTGTGAAGAAAGAAGATGGATATTCTAAATTAGGTGGACAAGCAGGAGTTTTACCTCCGGTTCCACACAAAGCTTCTCTCTTGCCTATAGAGTCGGTGATTGTGTCCTACCCATTAAGAAACACTTTCATCCATATAATATCTTATTCCATTTCCTAACATAAACTCAATTCCTTTTAGTGTACAGACATCTATCTCAAACGGAGAGCAACTTAACTAATGTCATTGTAGTATGGGCCAATAGCTGCAACTTTCAAAGTCACAGCACGTGTGGAAGGGAGTATCTGAACACTCATATAAAGGAGGGTGTCTTAAGCTTATGATCTCGTGTCCTTGCTGGTAAGTGATTATCATTTTACAGTGATTGCAGGTAGAGTTCTTCATGGGGAAATGAGATAATATCAGAAAAAGAGTTTTGAAATGCAGGTGTTGGAAAGTTATTAATATTTATGTAGTTATTCAAAGACAGGGGCAGATATCGCTCTGGGGAAATAGTAGATGATGTTGAAGACAGTTAATACTTCAGAGAACTTTTGGTAGGGCTTTTATTCTTGAAAACATTAATACCGGCTTGGAGAAAGAATTGGAGTGGACGTTAAGAGTAGTCAGACCAGTAAAAGTGAACAAGAATTTCGGGTGCCATGTTTATTCACGGTTCTAATAAATTTTCATTGAACAAAATACTCAGTGTCAGGCACTGTTTCAGGTGCATGAGAACCATGACAGACAAAAACCTCTGTTTTCATGCAGCTTACACTCTTCAATGAACACAGAAAGGAAATATGAAAGAAAAAGTGTGTAACTTTATAGTAAGTTTTAGTGTGATATTAGAAAGTTCAAAGACTCATCTACATATCATCTAAGTCAGATATGAATGAGACTCAAAGTACAATCAATCCTGAGGCAAAACTGCTCTCCAGCTGTGAAACCAAAAGCTCCATGCTTCCAAAATGTAATAGTGGGACAGGCATAGGATAGACATTTCCATTACAAATGGGGGAAATGGGAAATAAAGGAGTGAGGGGTCCTAAAAAAGTCCAAAACCTAGCAAGGCAAACATCATGAGATCTTATGGCTCATAAATAATCCTTTTTGGCTCAATGCTCTGCCTTCCAGACCCACTGGAGTAGTGGTCCTATCCCTGCAACTGTGCTGGATGGGTACTGCCCCCAGGAATCTGCCTGGTGGAAATCCCACATCCAGGGTTCCAGTTGGTTTCACCTCCAAGACATTGGGGTGAGTGCTGTCGGTGTGGGCCATTGTCGTGGTTGTGGAGGTGGGAGAAGTTAATGAATTTTTGAATCAGTTTTTTAAAACAGGACAGCCAGACTTCCCTGGTGGCGGGGTGGTTAAGAATCCACCTGCCAATGCAGGGGACACGGGTTCGAGCCCTGGTCTGGGAAGATCCAACATGCCATGGAGCAACTAAGCCCATGCACCACAACTACTAAGCCTGTGATCTAGAGCCCGCGAGCTACAACTACTGAGCCCAAGTGCCACAACTACTGAAGCCCACGCACCTAGAGCCTGTGCTCCACAACAAGAGAAGCCACCGCAATGAGAAGCCTGAGCACCAAAACAAAGAGTAGCCCCTGCCCACCGCAACTAGAGAAAGCCCACGTGGAGCAACAAGGATCCAACGCAGCCAAAAATAAATAAATAAATTTCTAAAACGGGACAGCCTGGTTTTTCGGATTGTGATGTTGAGAGAAAGTAAGGTAGGAGTCAGGTATGACACCAAGATTTTTCGTGTTGGGAGGTGGAAGGATGGAAGCTCCATCAGCTGTGTTGGGTGTTCTATAGTGGAAATAATTCTCGTTGGGGATATCAGCAGTTTCCTTTTTGGCCAAGTTGAGGGTATGAGATATTTCATAGAACAAAAGAGTGGAAGGGCTTCCCTGGTGGTGCGGTGGTTGAGAGTCTGCCTGCCAGTGCGGGGGGCACAGGTTCGAGCCCTGGTCTGGGAGGGTCCTACATGCCGCGGAGCGGCTGGGCCCGTGAGCCACGGCTACTGAGCCTGCGCGTCTGGAGCCTGTGCTCCGCAACGGGAGGGGCCGCGATAGTGAGAGGCCCGCGCACCGCGATGAGGAGTGGCCCCCGCTTGCCGCAACTGGAGAGGGCCCTCGCACAGAAGCAAAGACCCAACACACAGCCAAAAATAAATTAATTAATTAAAAAAAAAAAAGAGTGGAGTTATTTAGCAGGCAGCTGGACACACAGGTCTGGAACTAAGGGAAGGGCTTCCAGATGGACACATGTACAAAATATGGTGGACGGTTTGTGGACCAGGGGGACCTTTTGTTGATATTAGTAGGAGGAATCCTGAATATGATGGTAATGCCAATAGCAAATCAGAAAGAGGAGGGTGGGTGCCACAAGTGCATAGAGAGCTTGGGTACCTGAGTGAAGGTGGGGGGCATCATAAGCACTGGTGTGGGAGAGAGGATAATTTGTCAGGTGGCCAAGGATGCTGAGGAATGTGTGCACATGAGATGGGTGTGGAGACAGTTGTAACTGAGGCAAGATGACATTGAAGCCTACTGTTTATTCACTGCTCTACAGAATCACTAGGATTTTGTTGTGAGCCTTGGTGGTGCCTGGGGTGTTTCAGCTAGGCTGGCAGATTAGTTCATGGGCACAGCGGCTCTCTGATAGAGCAACTTGACCTGAAGTGAAGGGACACTGGGGCTGCGCTTCAAATGAGGGTTAAGTGTACAGAGAAAGGCTGACAAGTCAGAATGGCTATCATCAAAAAGTCTACAAATAGGGAGTTCCCTGGTGGTCTAGTGGTTAGGATTCTGGGCTTCACTGCCATGGCCCGGGTTCAATCCGTCGTCGGGAAACTGAGACCCCACAAGCCGCACAGCACGGCAAAAGAAAAACACAAAAAGTCTTAAAATAATAAATGCTGGAGAGGGTGTGGAAAAAGGGGAACCCTCATACACTGTTGGTGGCAATGTAAATCTGTGCAGCCATTGTGGAAAACAGTATGGAGGTTTAAAAAACTAAAAACAGAATTACCACATGACCCAGCAATTGCACTCCAGGGTATATATCCAAAAATACCAAAAACACTAATTCAAAAAGATACATGCATCCCAATGTTCACAGCAGCATAATTTACAATGGCCAAGATATGGAGGCAACCTAAATGCCCATCAATAGATGAATGGTTTTAAAAGATGTGGTATATATTGTGTTGGCCAAAAAGTTCATTTGGGTTTTTCCATAGCATCGTACAGAAAAACCCGAACGAACTTTTTGGCCAATGCAATGTATGATGGGATACTACTTAGCCATAAAGAAGGAAATTTGACATTTGCAGCAACATGGATGGACCTAGAGATTATCATACAAAGTGAAGTAAGTCAGACACAGAAAGGCAAATACTGTATGATATCACTTATATGTGGAATATATAAAAAATACAACAAACTAGTGAATATAACAAAAAAGAAACAGGCTCATAAATATAGAGAACTAATGGTTACCAGAAGGGAGACAGAAGGGGGAAGGGGCAATAGAGGGGTAGAGGAGTAAGAGGTACAAACTATTAGGTATAAAATAAACTACGAGGATATATTGAACAACACGGGGAATATAGCCAATATTTTATAACTATAAATGGAGTATAACCTTTAAAACTTATGAATCGCTATATTGTACACCTGTAACTTATATAATACTGTACAGCAACTATACTTCAATTAAAAAATTAAAATTAAAAAATGTAAAACAAAGATTTTTCTTTTTTAATAAACTGAAGTGTGCAAGTCATTACAAGCTAAGCCCCTATTTAAGGGCACAAAATATACTTTAGATTTTTGTAAATAAAAATTCAAGTGGGGAGTTCTCTGGTGGCCTAGTGGTTAGGATTCTGGGATTTCACTGCTGCGGCAAAATACAGTAACAACTAAAAATTTAAATGACAAAAATAACATGTATAATGTGAAAAAATTGTCTATATTTTCAGTATCCATAAAACCATAAAAACATTGGGCAACATTTTGCAACAGGCAATTTTTGTGAAAACTATCCAATTACTATACAATAATCTAATTTGTGAAAATTTCATTTTGATTTCAAAATCTACCTATAACCAGCCAGAATTAAAGTGGACTGATAATTTTAAATATTTCCAAAACATTCTGACTATAGAATACTTAGAGAATTATATATTTATTACTTTATCACATACTTTTATCAGCCACATTTCACTGAACAGGATTTCTTAAAAACTTACTTGCGACTGAGCTCTCACCACCACAGCAACAGTCAGCTCTACCCACCACCAGAGCCTCCCATCAAGCCCTCTTAGATAGCCTCAACCACCAGAGGGCAGACAGCAGAAGCAAGAAAAACTACAATCCTGCAGCCTGTGGAACAAAAACCACATTCACAGAAAGATAGACAAGATGAAAAGGCAGAGGGCTATATACCAGATGAAGGAACAACATAAAACCCCAGAAAAACAACTAAATGAAGTGGAGATAGGCAACCTTCCAGAAAAAGAATTCAGAATAATGATAGTGAAGATGATCCAGGACCTCAGAATAAGAATGGAGGCAAAGATCGAGAAGATGCAAGAAATGTTTAACAAAGACCTAGAAGAATTAAAGAACAAACAAACAGAGATGAACAATACAATAACTGAAATGAAAAATACACTAGAAGGAATCAATAGCAGAATAACTGAGGCAGAAGAACGGATAAGTGACCTGGAAGACACAATGGTGGAATTCACTGCTGTGGAACAGACTGAAGAAAAAAGAATGAAAAGAAATGAAGACAGCCTAAGAGACCTCTGGGACAACATTAAACACAACAACATTCGCATTATAGGGGTCCCAGAAGGAGAAGAGAGATAGAAAGGACTAGAGAAAATATTTGAAGAGGCTATAGTCAAAAACTTCCCTAACATGGGAAAGGAAATACAAACCCAAGTCCAGGAAGCGCAGAGAGTCCCATACAGGATAAACCCAAGGAGAAACACACCGAGACACATAGTAATCAAATTGGCAAAAATTAAAGACAAAGAAAAATTATTGCAAGCAGCAAGGGAAAAATGACAAATAACATACAAGGGAACTCCCATAAGGTTAACAACTGATTTCTAAGCAGAAACTCTACAAGACAGAAGGGAGTGGCATGATATACTTAAAGTGATGAAAGGGAAGAACCTACAACCAAGATTACTCTACCTGGCAAGGATCTCATTTAGATTTGATGGAGAAATCAAAAGCTTTACAGACAAGCAAAAGCTAAGAGAATTCAGCACCACCAAACCAGCTCTACAACAAATGCTAAAGGAACTTCTCCAAGTGGGAAACACAAGAGAAGAAAAGGACCTACAAAAACAAACACAAAATAATTAAGAAAATGGTCATAGGAACATACATATTGATAATTACCTTAAACGTGAATGGATTAAATGTTCCGGCCAAAAGACACAGGCTTGCTGAATGGATACAAAAACAAGACCCATATATATGCTGTCTACAAGAGACCCACTTCAGACCTAGGGACACATACAGACTGAAAGTGAAGGGATGGAAAACGATATTCCATGCAAATGGAAATCAAAAGAAAGCTGGAGTAGCTATACCCATATCAGATAAAATAGACTTTAAAATAAAGAATGTTACAAGAGACAAGGAAGGACACTACATAATGATCCAGGGATCAATCCAAGAAGAAGACATAACAATTATAAATATATATGCACCCAACATAGGAGCACCTCAATACATAAGGCAACTGCTAACAGCTATAAAAGAGGAAATTGACAGTAACACAATAATAATGGGGGACTTTAACACCTCACTTACACCAATGGACAGATCATCCAAAATGAAAATAAATAAGGAAACAGAAGCTTTAAATGACACAATAGACCAGATAGATTTAATTGATATTTATAGGACATTCCATCCAAAAACAGCAGATTACACGTTCTTCTCAAGTGCGCACGGAACATTCTCCAGGATAGATCACATCTTGGGTCACAAATCAAGCCTCAGTAAATTTAAGAAAATTGAAATCATATCAAGCATCTTTTCTGACCACAACGCTCTGAGATTAGAAATGAATTACAGGGAAAAAAACGTGAAAAGCACAAACACATGGAGGCTGAACAATACGTTACTAAATAACCAAGAGATCACTGAAGAAATCAAAGAGGAAATCAAAAACTACCTAGAGACAAATTAAAACAAAAACACGACGATCCAAAACCTATGGGATGCAGCAAAAGCAGTTCTAAGAGGGAAGTTTATAGCAATACAATCCTACCTCAAGAAACAAGAAGAATCTCAAGTAAACAATCTAACCTTACACCTAAAGGAAGTAGAGAAAGAAGAACAAACAAAACCCAAAGTTAGCAGAAGGAAAGAAATCATAAAGATCAGAGCGGAAATAAATGAAATAGAAACAAAGAAAACAATAGCAAAGATCAATAAAACTAAAAGCTGGTTCTTAGAGAAGATAAACAAAATTGATAAGCCATTAGCCAGACTCATCAAGAAAAAGAGGGAGAGGACTCAAATCAATAAAATCAGAAATGAAAAAGGAGAAGTTACAACAGACACCACAGAAATACAAAGGATCCTAAGAGACTACTACAAGCAACTTTATGCCAATAAAATGGACAACCTGGAAGAAATGGACAAATTCTTAGAAAGGTATAATCTTCCAAGACTGAACCATGAAGAAACAGAAAATATGAACAGACCAATCACAAGTAATGAAATTGAAACTGTGATTAAAAATCTTCCAACAAACAAAAGTCCAGGACCAGATGGCTTCACAGGTGAATTCTCTCAAACATTTAGAGAAGAGCTAACACCCATCCTTCTCAAACTCTTCCAAAAAATTGCAGAGGAAGAAACACTCCCAAACTCATTCTATGAGGCCACCATCACCCTGATACCAAAACCAGACAAAGATACTACAAAAAAAAAAAACAACTGCAGACCAATATCACTGATGAATATAGATGCAAAAATCCTCAACAAAATACTAGCAAACAGAATCCACCAACACATTAAAGGATCATACACCACAATCAAGTGGGATTTATCCCAGGGATGCAAGGATTCTTCAATATACTCAAATCAATCAATGTGATACACCATATTAACAAATTAAAGAATAAAAACCATATGATCATCTCAATAGATGCAAAAAAAGCTTTTGACAAAATTCAACACCCATTTATGATAAAAAAAAAAAAGCTCTCCAGAAAGTGGGCATAGAGGGAACCTACCTCAACATAATAAAGGCCATATACAACAAACCCACAGCAAACATCATTCTCAATGGTGAAAATCTGAAAGCATTTCCTCTAAGATCAGGAACGAGACAAGGATGTCCACTCTCACCACTATTATTCAACATAGTTTTGGAAGTCCTAGCCACAGCAATCAGAGAAGAAAAAGAAATAAAAGGAATACAAATTGGAAAAGAAAAAGTAAAACTGTCACTGTTTGCAGATGACATGATACTATACATAGAGAATCCTAAAAATGCCACCAGAAAACTACTAGAGCTAATCAATGAATTTGGTAAAGTTGCAGGATACAAAATTAATGCACAGAAATCTCTTGCATTCCTATACACTAATGATGAAAAATCTGAAAGAGAAATTATGGAAACACTCCCATTTACCACTGCAACAAAAAGAATAAAATACCTAGGAATAAACCTACCTAGGGAGACAAAAGACCTGTATGCAGAAAACTATAAGACACTGATGAAAGAAGTTAAAGATGATACCAACAGATGGAGAGATATACCATGTTCTTGGATTGGAAGAATCAATATTATGAAAATGACTATACTACCCAAAGCAATCTACAGATTCAATGCAATCCCTATCAAATTACCAATGGCATTTTTTACAGAACTAGAACAAATCATCTTAAAATTTGTATGGAGACACAAAAGACCCCGAATAGCCAAAGCAGTCTTGAGGGAAAAAAAATGGAGCTGGAGGAATCAGACTCCCTAACTTCAGACTATACTACAAAGCTACAGTAATCAAGACAATATGGTATTGGCACAAAAACAGAAACATAGATCAATGGAACAAGATAGAAAGCCCAGAGATAAACCCACACACCTATGGTCAACTAATCTATGACAAAGGAGGCAAAGATATACAATGGAGAAAAGACACTCTCTTGAATAGGTGGTGCTGGGAAAACTGGACAGCTACAGGTAGAAGAATGAAATTAGAATACTCCCTAACACCATACAGAAAAATAAACTCAAAATGGATTCAAGACCTAAATGTAAGACCGGACAGTATAAAATTCTTAGAGGAAAACACAGGAAGAACATTCTTTGACATAAATCACAGCAAGATCTTTTTTGATCCACCTCCTAGAGTAATGGAAATAAAAACAAAAATAAACAAATGGGACCTAATGAAACTTCAAAGCTTTTGCACAGCAAAGGAAACCATAAACAAGACGAAAAGACAACCCTCAGAATGGGAGAAAATACTTGCAAACGAATCAACGGACAAAGGATTAATCTCCAAAATATATAAACAGCTCATTCAGTTCAATATTAAAGAAACAAACAACCCAATCCAAAAATGGGCAGAAGACCTAAATAGACATTTCTCCAAAGAAGACATACAGATGGCCAAGAAGCACATGAAAAGCTGCTCAACATCACTAATTATTAGACAAATGCAAATCAAAACTACAATGAGGTATCACCTCACACCAGTTAGAATGGGCATCATCAGAAAATCTACAAACGATAAATGCTGGAGAGGGTGTGGAGAAAAGGGAACCCTCTTGCACTGTTGGTGGGAATGTAAATTGATACAGCCACTATGGAGAACAATATGGAGGTTCCTTAAAAAACTAAAAATAGAATTACCATATGATCCAGCAATCCCACTACTGGGCATATACCCAGAGAAAACCATAATTCAAAAAGACCCATGCACCCCAATGTTCATTGCAGCACTATTTACAATAGCCAAGTCATGGAAGCAACCTAAATGCCCATCGACAGACGAATGGATAAAGAAGATGTGGTACATATGTACAATGGAATATTACTCAGACATAAAAAGGAATGAAATTGAGTTATTTGTTGAGACATGGATGGATCTAGAGACTGTCATACAGAGTAAAGTAAGTCAGAAAGAGAAAAACAAATATCGTATATTAATGCATGTATGTGGAACCTAGAAAAATGCTACAGATGAACCGGTTTGCAGGGCAGAAGTTTAGACACAGATGTAGAGAACAAACGTATGGACACCAAGGGGGGAAAACCGCGGTGGGGTGGGGATGGTGGTGTGCTGAATTGGGCGATTGGGATTGACATGTATACACTGATGTGTATAAAATTGATGACTGATTTAAAAAAACCCAAAAACTAATTTACTGTTTACTTCATTTGTATGTGATGTTCTCCTTATAACATCATTAACATGGAGACAGGGACCACATTACAAAAGTAACAATGTAAATCCCTGCCCCACTTTTTAATAGGGAAGAAAAAAACAAAACAAAACAAAACTTACTTGCAACCTTTCCAGTACATTCAAATGAATATTCATTGAAATAAGAATATTTTCTAAGTAGTTATCTGTTGTTTACATCATGTTAAATAAACTATTTTTAAATAAACAAAACTTGCATTGAGTTTCAGGGGAAGGAAAAAAGACTAATGAACAAAAAAACTTACGTGAAAAGACTTTCTGGGGGACTTCCCTGGTGGCGCAGGGGTTAAGAATCCCCCTGCCAATGGAGGGGATACGGGTTCGAGCCCTGGTCCGGGAAGATCCCACGTGCCGCGGAGCAACTAAGCCCGTGCACCACAACTACTGAAGCCTGCGCGCCTACAGCCTGTGCTCTGCAACAGGAGAGGCCACTGCAATGAGAAACCCGCGCGCACTGTGACGAAGAGTAGCCCCTGATCGCCACAACTAGAGAAAAGCCCACGCGCAGCAACAAAGTCCCAAGGCAACCAAATAAATAAATTAATTTTTTTAAAAAGTGAAATAACATACTCTAATAGAATTGGTCATTTTGCATTTCAGCATAATAAATGAAATATGTTTAAAGAGGATCTGAAGAGAATTAATTTATCAGTTAGGGCAAACAGAAGTAAGAGATCTCTCCGTACACTTGAAAAAGAATCAAACTATTTCTGTGATAATCCATCAATTGATGAGTGTGTTCTCAATCTCACAGAGTAAATGGATTCAGGAGAAATATGCTATAACAATGATACACATATGGATTGAGTAAAATTTCACAGTATATTTTCATGGCATTTATATTAACTTACACGGCACTCTATAAAATGGAACAAAATGAGAATGTTACTAATACAATAAAAATACCAATAAGTTAGAGCTAAGTACAATAAGAGAATTGTGAAAAGGAAACTTATGAAAATATTTTCTATTAAAATTTTAAATAAACACGTCACATAAAAGCTCAAAATACAAACCCTGGAATTCAGGTGTTAAGTGCTCAGTGTTTTGTTACTTTCATTGATCCTCCCAGGGGCCAAAGTTAACACCTCTATCTCCAAGTCAGCAAACTGAGGCTCAAGGAGCTTTAGCAAGTTGTCCAGATTATTTCCCACTGGGGAATCCACACGGAGACCTCAGTACCCAGCAGCCCCCTCCTCGATGCATGTAAGTCCATGGGGGCTGATCCAGATCGTGGGTTGTGAGACGCCCCATTTATTTCTGACATGCCCCTGGGGATAGAGGGGTCTGGAGCTAGAGGGATCTGAGGACATCAGGGGGAGCTAAAGGTGGCTGGCACCAGAATGTCACCCACAAAGGGAGCTGCATAGGAATGGACAGCTCCCCTCTTCACATCTTTCAGTGGACCAGAGGCAGGTCAGCTCCTAATCCCCACCTTACATAGGAGGAAACAGGCCTCGGGAGGAGTGTTTGCCTGTGGGTCCTTGCACTGGTCAGGGATACAGAATTTAAACCCAGAAGCCTGGATGAGGACTTGTGGAGTCTGACCACTGATCTCTTCATCACCCCCCCCACCCCAGCCAGGCTTTGGGACTCAAAGGAAAGACCAGTCCATCCTGATGAAATCTTGTCCCTGGGACTTCCCTGGTGGCACAGTGATTAAGAATCCACCTGCCAATGCAGGGGACACAGGTTCAAGCCCTGGTCTGGGAAGATCCCACATGCCACAGAGCAACAAAGCCCGTGCACCACAACCACTGAGCCTGCGCTCTAGAGCCCGCGAGCCACAACTACTGAAGCCCATGAGCCTAGAGCCTGTGCTCCACAACAAAAAGAAACCACCACAATGAGAAGCCCGCGCACCACAATGAAGAGTAGTCCCCACTCTTGTAACTAGAGAAAGCCCGTGAGCAGCAACAAAGACCCAACGCAACAATAGATAGATATATAGATAGATAGATAGATAGATAGATAGATAGATAGATAGGAAGATAGATAGATAGACAGAGAAAAATAAATCTTGTCCCCATCTGCTCCAACCCAACTTCCACGGTGATACAAACCAGAAAAATGTGTAAGCACTATAAAGCAAGGCTTTATTGTATTCTTCAGTGACTGAACTTAAGAATATAGAGAATATGTTTAAAATGTATATTAAATTTAAAATGGTACGTCTAAGTATCCATTGCATTGTGAATACTGCAGATGTTTTTCAAGTGAGAAAATTCTGCCAGTAAAGTTACTCCATAAAGCAAAATCACTTTTTAAAAATAATATTGAAGAACACAGCAAGGAGGCAGCTGTCTGCAAACTAGGAAGGGTGCTCTCCCTAGAGACCAATCAGCCGGCATCTTGATCTTGGACTTCCCAGCCTTCAGAACTCTCTACCCACCACCAGAGCCTCCCATCAAGCCTCTTAGATAGCCTCAACCACCAGAGGGCAGACAACAGAAGCAAGAAAAACTATAATCCTGCAGCCTGTGGACCAAAAACCACAGTTACAGAAAGATAGAGAAGATGAAAAGGCAGAGGGCTATGTACCAGATGAAGGAACAAGAAAAAACCCCAGAAAAACAACTAAATGAAGTGGAGATAGGCAACCTTCCAGAAAAAGAATTCAGAATAATGATAGTGAAGATGATCCAGGACCTTGGAATAAGAATCGAGGCAAAGATTGAGAAGATGCAAGAAATGATTAACAAAGACCTAGAAGAATTAAAGAACAAACAAACAGAGATGACCAATACAATAACTGAAATGAAAACTACACTAGAAGGAATCAATAGCAGAATAACTGAGGCAGAAGAACGGATAAGTGACCTGGAAGACAGAATGATGGAATTCACTGCTGCGGAACAGACTAAAGAAAAAAGAATGAAAAGAAATGAAGACAGCCTAAGAGACCTCTGGGACAACATTAAACGCAACAACATTCGCATTATAGGGGTCCCAGAAGGAGAAGAGAGAGAGAAAGGACCAGAGAAAATATTTGAAGAGATTATAGTCGAAAACTTCCCTAACATGGGAAAGGAAATAGCCACCCAAGTCCAGGAAGCGCAGAGAGTCCCATACAGGATAAACCCAAGGAGAAACACGCCGAGACACATAGTAATCAAAGTGGCAAAAATTAAAGACAAAGAAAAATTATTGAAAGCAGCAAGGGAAAAACAACAAATAACATACAAGGGAACTCCCATAAGGTTAACAGCTGATTTCTCAGCAGAAACTCTGCAAGCCAAAAGGGAGTGGCATGATATACTTAAAGTGATGAAAGGGAAGAACCTACAACCAAGATTACTCTACCCGGCAAGGATCTCATTTAGATTTGATGGAGAAATCAAAAGCTTTACAGACAAGCAAAAGCTAAGAGAATTCAGCACCACCAAACCAGCTCTACAACAAATGCTAAAGGAACTTCTCTAAGTGGGAAACACAAGAGAAGAAAAGGACCTACAAAAACAAACCCAAACCAATTAAGAAAATGGTCATAGGGACATACATATCGATAATTACCTTAAACGTGAATGGATTAAATGCCCCAACCAAAAGACATAGACTGGCTGAATGGATACAAAAACAGGACCCATATATATGCTGTCTACAAGAGACCCACTTTAGACCTAGGGACACATACAGACTGAAAGTGAGGGGATGGAAAAAGATATTCCATGCAAATGGAAATCAAAAGAAAGCTGGAGTAGCTATACTCATATCAGATAAAATAGACTTTAAAATAAAGAATGTTACAAGAGACAAGGAAGGACACTACATAATGATCCAGGGATCAATCCAAGAAGAAGATATAACAATTATAAATATATATGCACCCAACATAGGAGCACCTCAATACATAAGGCAACTGCTAACAGCTATAAAAGAGGAAATCGACAGTAACACAATCATAGTGGGGGACTTTAACACCTCACTTACACCAATGGACAGATCATCCAAAATGAAAATAAATAAGGAAACAGAAGCTTTAAATGACACAATAGACCAGATAGATTTAATTGATATATATCGGACATTCCATCCAAAAACAGCAGATTACACGTTCTTCTCAAGTGCGCACGGAACATTCTCCAAGATAGATCACATCTTGGGTCACAAATCAAGCCTCAGTAAATTTAAGAAAATTGAAATCATATCAAGCATCTTTTCTGACCACAACGCTATGAGATTAGAAATGAATTACAGGGAAAAAAACGTAAAAAGGACAAACACATGGAGGCTAAACAATACGTTACTAAATAACCAAGAGATCACTGAAGAAATCAAAGAGGAAATAAAAAAATACCTAGAGACAAATGACAATGAAAACACGACGACCCAAAACCTATGGGATGCAGCAAAAGCAGTTCTAAGAGGGAAGTTTATAGCTATACAAGCCTACCTAAAGAAACAAGAAAAAGCTCAAGTAAACAATCTAACCTTACACTTAAAGAAACTAGAGAAAGAAGAACAAACAAAACCCAAAGTTAGCAGAAGGAAAGAAATCATAAAGATCAGAGCAGAAATAAATGAAATAGAAACAAAGAAAACAATAGCAAAGATCAATAAAACTAAAAGTTGGTTCTTTGAGAAGATAAACAAAATTGATAAGCCATTAGCCAGACTCATCAAGAAAAAGAGGGAGAGGACTCAAATCAATAAAATCAGAAATGAAAAAGGAGAAGTTACAACAGACACCGCAGAAATACAAAGCATCCTAAGAGACTACTACAAGCAACTTTATGCCAATAAAATGGACAACCTGGAAGAAATGGACAAATTCTTAGAAAGGTATAACCTTCCAAGACTGAACCAGGAAGAAATAGAAAATATGAACAGACCAATCACAAGTAATGAAATTGAAACTGTGATTAAAAATCTTCCAACAAACAAAAGTCCAGGACCAGATGGCTTCACAGGTGAATTCTATCAAACATTTAGAGAAGAGCTAACACCCATCCTTCTCAAACTCTTCCAAAAAATTGCAGAGGAAGGAACACTCCCAAACTCATTCTATGAGGCCACCATCACCCTGATACCAAAACCAGACAAAGACACTACAAAAAAAGAAAATTACAGACCAATATCACTGATGAATATAGATGCAAAAATCCTCAACAAAATACTAGCAAACAGAATCCAACAACACATTAAAAGGATCATACACCACGATCAAGTGGGATTTATCCCAGGGATGCAAGGATTCTTCAATATTCGCAAATCAATCAATGTGATACACCATATTAACAAATTGAAGAATAAAAACCATATGATCATCTCAATAGATGCAGAAAAAGCTTTTGACAAAATTCAACACCCATTTCTGATAAAAACTCTCCAGAAAGTGGGCATAGAGGGAACCTACCTCAACATAATAAAGGCCATATATGACAAACCCACAGCAAACATCATTCTCAATGGTGAAAAACTGAAAGCATTTCCTCTAAGATCAGGAACGAGACAAGGATGTCCACTCTCACCACTATTATTCAACATAGTTTTGGAAGTCCTAGCCACGGCAATCAGAGAAGAAAAAGAAATAAAAGGAATACAAATTGGAAAAGAAGAAGTAAAACTGTCACTGTTTGCGGATGACATGATACTATACATAGAGAATCCTAAAACTGCCACCAGAAAACTGCTAGAGCTAATTAATGAATATGGTAAAGTTGCAGGATACAAAATTAATGCACAGAAATCTCTTGCATTCCTATACACTAATGATGAAAAATCTGAAAGAGAAATTATGGAAACACTCCCATTTACCATTGCAACAAAAAGAATAAAATACCTAGGAATAAACCTACCTAGGGAGACAAAAGACCTGTATGCAGAAAACTATAAGACACTGATGAAAGAAATTAAAGATGATACCAACAGATGGAGAGATATACCATGTTCTTGGATTGGAAGAATCAACATTGTGAAAATGAGTATACTACCCAAAGCAATCTACAGATTCAATGCAATCCCTATCAAATTACCAATGGCATTTTTTACGGAGCTAGAACAAATCATCTTAAAATTTGTATGGAGACACAAAAGACCCCGAATAGGCAAAGCAGTCTTGAGGCAAAAAAATGGAGCTGGAGGAATCAGACTCCCTGACTTCAGACTATACTACAAAGCTACAGTAATTAAGACAATATGGTACTGGCACAAAAACAGAAACATAGATCAATGGAACAAGATAGAAAGCCCAGACATTAACCCACGCACCTATGGTCAACTAATCTATGACAAAGGAGGCAAAGATATACAATGGAGAAAAGACAGTCTCTTCAATAAGTGGTGCTGGGAAAACTGGACAGCTACATGTAAAAGAATGAAATTAGAATACTCCCTAACACCATACACAAAAATAAACTCAAAATGGATTAGAGACCTAAATATAAGACCGGACACTATAAAACTCTTAGAGGAAAACATAGGAAGAACACTCTTTGACATAAATCACAGCAAGATCTTTTTTGATCCACCTCCTAGAGTAATGGAAATAAAAACAAAAATAAACAAGTGGGACCTAATGAAACTTCAAAGCTTTTGCACAGCAAAGGAAACCATAAACAAGACGAAAAGACAACCCTCAGAATGGGAGAAAATATTTGCAAATGAATCAACGGACAAAGGATTAATCTCCAAAATATATAAACAGCTCATTCAGCTCAATATCAAAGAAACAAACACCCCAATCCAAAAATGGGCAGAAGACCTAAATAGACATTTCTCCAAAGAAGACATACAGATGGCCACGAAGCACATGAAAAGATGCTCAACATCACTAATTATTAGAGAAATGCAAATCAAAACTACAATGAGGTATCACCTCACTCCTGTTAGAATGGGCATCATCAGAAAATCTACAAACAACAAATGCTGGAGAGGGTGTGGTGAAAAGGGAACCCTCTTGCACTGTTGGTGGGAATGTAAATTGATACAGCCACTATGGAGAACAATATGGAGGTTCCTTAAAAAACTAAAAATAGAATTACCATATGACCCAGCAATCCCACTACTGGGCATATACCCAGAGAAAACCGTAATTCAAAAAGACACATGCACCCGAATGTTCATTGCAGCACTATTTACAATAGCCAGGTCATGGAAGCAACCTAAATGCCCATCAACAGACGAATGGATAAAGAAGATGTGGTACATATATACAATGGAATATTACTCAGCCATAAAAAGGAACGAAATTGAGTCATTTGTTGAGACGTGGATGGATCTAGAGACTGTCATACAGAGTGAAGTAAGTCAGAAAGAGAAAAACAAATATCGTATATTAATGCATGTATGCGGAACCTAGAAAAATGGTACAGATGAGCCAGTTTGCAGGGCAGAAGTTGAGACACAGATGTAGAGAATGGACATATGGACACCAAGGGGTGAAAACTGCGGTGGGGTGGGGATGGTGGTGTGCTGAATTGGGCGATTGGGATTGACATGTATACACTGATGTGTATAAAACTGATGCCTAATAAGAACCTGCAGTATAAAAAAACAAACAAAACAACTAATACTAAACTTTCATTGGGTTATTTGTATGGAAACATGTTAATATAAATGTTTCAGACATTACATGAAATTTCTAAAAATCTTATATTTGTATTTGTATGGAAATATGTATGGAAATATGTTAATATAAATGTTTCAGACATTACATGAAATTTCTAAAAATCAAAAAAAAAAAATAATAATATTAAAAATATTAAAAAATGAGTGAAATTCCAACATACATCTTTATTGTTTCACTGTCCTATTTGTTAAAGGAAAATAGCCAAAGGTCAATAAAGAAAAAGATTTGAGCAAATATTTTAACAAAGATACACAGATAGCAAATGAACATCTGAAAAAACGCTCATCATGAATCCTTACAGAAACTCAAAACAAAAAGTGATGTAACTCTAAAAACTCAGTTAAAAGGCTAAAATTAACACGACTGATAAACCAAGTATTTAGTAGAATATGGAAGAAATGGAATTCTCATACATTGCTGGTAAGATGCAAAAGGTCCAATCATTTTAGATCACAATATGTTAGTTTCTTCAAAAGTAAAACAGTTGTGGGACTTCCCTGGTGGTCCAGTGGTTAAGAAACTGCCTTCCAATGTAGGGGACAGGGGATTGATCCCTGGTCGGGGAACTAACATCCCACATGCTGCAGGGCTACTAACCCCACAGGCAGCAACGAAGAGCCCACTTGCCACAACAAAAACCCAACGCAGCCAAAAAAAAAAAAAAAACAGAAGTAAAACAGTTGTGACTCATGCATTACATTCTAAGTTACTGACAAAAGATAAAAGAAACATACATATTCTTCATATATTCATATAAAGAACACAATTTTTATACCAGCCTTATTTTCAGAAGTCAAAATCTAGAAACAAGCCAAATGCCCATAAAGAGAATGGATAAACTAACCGTCGCATATCGAAAAATATTATTCAGTCAAAAACAAAACAAAAACCAAAAGCACTATATACCACTGATGAATCTCAAAGTAATTATGATACATAAAGGAAAACAAAAAAAATATGGTAAACAACATATGATTCCAATAATATAAATTCAAGAAAATGCAAGGTATCTACTGTAAGGAAAGTAAATCAATGGTTACTTGGAGAGGTGAGAAAGGCAAGGAGATTATAATAGGAATGAGGTAAATATACCATGACAGATATGGTCAATATTAGGACTATGATGATGGTCTCAGAGGTTCACACCTATGTCAAAACTTATCAAATTGTACACTTTAAATATATTCGTATTAGCACATGTAAATTATACCTTAGTAAAGTTTTAAAAAATAGCTCAAGATTTAAAGATTTCTATGTCCCAGTCCTTTCAGAAAATAGGTTTGGCAACCTTACACTGACTCCACCATTTCTCTCCTTATGCCCTGGGGGGTTGGGGCGGCAGTCAGTCTTGCCTCAGTGGCAGCAAATATGGTGAGCAATAAAGAACATTTCCACCTGAAGTCAAACAGGAATGCTGTCTGGGTCACAAGACCCACATCTGTGGACTAGATCCCCTTTTTTCTCTTTCTTCCTGCCCGTGCAGTAATGGCCTTGAGGTGAATATTACAGAGGCTAAAGGAATCCACAAAACCTTTCAATTATTTTTATTTTCTCTGATGACTTCAGCTATACAAGATAAACATGCCTGGAGGTTCTGAGATTTGTGTACAAACTGATTCTCCACAGTCATTTTTACATTGACACACTAGTAGGTTGCAGCCTTCTCCTCTCCCTAGTAAACCAGTTTCTGTACCAATTATGGTTTCCCCTGGACCCAATGGTCTTAGAACCAGTGACACTAGGCCAATAAATTGTGGCCATCAGGGAATATGGCTCTCTGTAGACCTGGGGAAGATAATCCCTCAACAGTGCTGAAATGCTGTGACCTCTCCTTTGAGGAAGGGAAAAAATTCATTCTGCTTTCAAAGCTCTTGAGATTCTCACAGCTGCCGCTTCTCAGGGACATCTCAGAGACTCCTAAAACACAAAGCCTCCAGGCTTCAAATGAAAACCAGAAATCCCTGCAGTCTTTCCTAGGAGGCAGTGGGCAGCAATGCAAATTTGGTCAAAACTGGCAAGCTACTGTCTGCCATCAAACCGTCCCTCCTCAGACACAGAAATTTTGAGACCCTTAAAAATTGTTCTCCCCTTTATGCTTACAGAGTACAAACCTGTGTATAAACTACCTGCACAGTAAACAGAACTTCCAAGATTAAAGAGGACGTAAGGAGCTTGTAAGGCCTTGATTATTTTACAAGCCAAAGCAATCTGCAGCAGGCACTTACCCAGTTCATGATTTGGGAGCTGGAAAAACTTACTACTGTCACGTGAGACCAACACATCCCTGTGTTGTCATTCTCTGCAAGCTGCCAGCTAAACTTTTGGTATCTTCTGGGCCAACACTGACCAGGTCCATGTTCAAGATAAGTCAGGGAGGAGTGAAAGCTGAAGCCATAAAGGTTCAGGTGACTCCTAACTTGGCCAATACATGGGAAGACAGAGGTCAGCTTCCCTGAGCACACTGGGTTGGTGACTGATGCACACTGTGAACCTGCCAGGTGGTGGAGGTGAAATGGCCTTGACCCCAGAGATGGAAGTGACATAAATCTGGGAAGAGCCCTGGACAGGTTAGAGAGTGCAACATAGTCACACACTTCCCACATAACTGAAACTTATGGGGAAATCTCCCCACTGTGCATGCTCAAATGTCTGAGAGTTAACTCAGACATATGGCTCCTCAGTTTCCTCTGGTACCCTTACACTAAACAAGAAAACTGCACATCCCCAGTACAACTAAGGCCTTTCTCTAGTGTGAACTCTCTGATGTTGAGAAAGGGTAGATTTTCGCATAAAAAATTTCCCACATTCTCTACACTCATAAGGCCTTTCTCCAGTGTGACCTCTCCGGTGTTGACTAAATTGGGAACTATCCCTAAAGGATTTCCCACACTCACTGCACACATAAGGCCTTTCTCCCGTGTGAACTCTCTGGTGGTAACGGAGTTTAGAGCTAGAGATAAAGGATTTCCCACACTCACTGCACTCATAAGGCCTATCTCCTGTGTGAACTCTCTGATGATAACGAAGGGTGGAACTGGAGGTAAAAGATTTCCCACATTTGCTGCACTCATAAGGCCTTTTGCCTGCATGAACTCTCTGATGATAAGAGAGGGTGGCACTACTAGTAAAAGATTTCCCACACTCACTGCACACATAAGGTCTTTCTCCTGTGTGAACTCTCTGGTGTCGAATCAGTATGGAGCTATTGGTAAAAGATTTCCCACACTCATTGCACTGATAAGGCTTTTCTCCCCTGTGAACTCTTTGATGATAACCAAGGCCAGAGATAGAGGTAAAAGACTTCCCACATGCACTACACTCATAAGACCGTTCTCTATTATGAATTTTCTGGTGTGTTGAGAGGGAAGATTTTTGGCTAAAAGATTTCCCACATTCACCACACTCATAAGGTCTTTCTCCAGTGTGAGCTCTCCGGTGTTTATTGAATTGTGATCTATCCTTAAAGGATTTCCCACATTCACTGCACTCATAAGGCCTTTCTCCAGTGTGCACTCTGTGATGATAACGGAGGCTGGCACTAAAAGTAAAAGATTTCCCACATTCACTGCATTCATAAGGCCTTTCTCCTGTATGAACTCTCTGATGATAACGGAGGGTAGAACTAGAGGTAAAAGATTTTCCACATTCACTGCATTCATAAGGCCTCTTTCCTGCATGAACTCTCTGATGGTAACAAAGGGTGGAGCTGGAGGTAAAGGATTTCCCACATTCACTGCACACGTAAGGCTTTTCTCCCGTGTGAACTCTCTGGTGTTGAATGAGTGTCCATCTATTGTTAAAAGATTTCCCACATTCACTACAGTTGTAAGGCCTTTCTCCTGTGTGAACTCTCTGGTGTAAAAGGAGGTTATTCCTTCGGATAAAGGATTTCCCACATTCACTACACTCATAAGGCCTTTCTCCAGAATGAACTCTCTGATGATATTGGAGGTCAGACCTAGAGATAAAAGATTTCCCACATTCACTGCACTCATAAGGCCTTTCTCCTGTGTGAATTCTCTGATGATAACGGAGGGCAGAGCTAGTGGTAAAAGACTTCCCACATTCATCACACCCATAAGGCCTTTCCCCAAGGTGACCTCGTTCATGATACTGGAGGGTGGAGCTACAAGAAAAAGATTTCCCACATTTATTGCACACATACGGCTTTTCTCCTGTGTGAATTCTCCGGTGTCGAATGAGTGTCCACCTATTGTTAAAAGATTTCCCACATTCACTGCACTCATAGGGTCTTTCTCCAGTGTGTACTCTGTGATGATAACGAAGGCTGGAGCTAAAGGTAAAAGATTTCCCACATTCACTACACTCATAAGGCCTTTCTCCTGAGTGCACTCTTAGGTGTATAATTAGGTTATTTTTTCGGGTAAACGACTTCCCACATTCACTACACTCATAAGGTCTTTCTCCAGTGTGAACTCTGTGATGATAACGGAGAGCAGTACGAGTGATAAAAGATTTCCCACATTCACTACACTCATGAGGCCTTTCTCCAGAATGAACTCTCTGATGGTAACGGAGGTCAGAACTAGAGATAAAAGATTTCCCACAATCACTGCACACATAAGGTCGTTCTCCTGTGTGAGATCTCTGATGATAACTGAGTGCAGACATAGAAGTAAAAGATTTCACACAGTCACTACACTTATAAGGCCTTTCTCCAGTTTGAAATCTCCTATGTGGAATGAACACTGAGCTATGGCTAAAAGATTTCGAACATTCACTGCACACATAACTGTTTTCCCCACTGCGCCATGGATGGGGATAAATGAGGACAGCTTTGTGGCTTAAGGATTTCCCACATTTGCTGCACTTGTACTGCCTTGCCCCAGTATGAATTCTTCGATGTTGATAGAGGGTTGAGCTTTGCCTAAAAGATTTTCCACATTCAGCACATACATGAAGCTTTTTTCCAATGTGGATTCTCTGGTGCAGAACAAATGAGGATTTGTACTTGAATGCTTTCCCACATTCACTGCACACAAAACACTGTCTTCCACTGTGGACACCATGGTCCTGAACAAGTGTGTGTTTGGGGCTGAGGGTTTTCTTGCATTCTCCCCAGGTGTGACGGCTTTTCCTGCCTTGTGAAGTTGACCCGCACTGGGTGATTGTGTTTGGCTTCTCCACAGTATGAGTGGCCTGTTGCTGTAGATGTCCCACGATGGTTGGGAAGTCCTTTTCAAACTCCCCACAGCACAATGGCTTCTGTGACACATGGAATCTGCAGCTCTTCACAAACGAGGCCTCATCCACACTGCTTCTGAGGGTTTTCTTTTCCATGTGCTGCTCCTGGTGCTGCTGAAAGTTTGCACTAAAATAAAATCGTTTTGCACATGCTCCACACCTCAAAAGTTTCTGCCTGTGTTGTGTTTCCTGGCATTCAGCCAAGTGGAAAACGTTTCTCAAGACTGGACCACACATCTCACAGGGGTGTGTCTTCTGGGAAGACAAAGCTGCCTTGGGAGTCCTAGCCTGTGACACTCCTAGAGAAGCGATCTGTTCAAAAGGTGCCTCTGTATCCTCTGCTCCACAGCAGCAACCTGAACAGAAAGAAATGCTGGTCAAGTACACGTCGACTAAAGGGAAGGGTCAAGTTCATCACAGATGTGCATCTGTCTCATCTAGGTATTAGTCTATGAGATGCTTTTCAAGACACAGAAGTTGGAATTCAGTTGAAAGAACAGCCGACTGTTTTGCATTACTGAGCCTCAAGATCACAGAATAGTGGAGACCTCACCAGGGGAAGGAAACAAAAGACAGGGCGTGACACAAGGAAGAGAGGCAGGGTCTACAACTCATTTCTCTCCCAACGGCTTCTTACAGGATTTTTCTGCTGCTGATGTGAGACTGGGTAGAAACGTGCATCTAAGCCCATTAAAATCCCACAGCAACGTATTAGCTGCTATTCAAAATCAATTTAGGGAAATGTGAACATATCACAGCACAACCAATGTTGGTGAGTACTACAGAAACAGTGGTGAGAGAAATGGGAGAGGTGTGGAGTCCAGAGAGGTGGAAATTATCCCTGGGCTGGAAGTCACAGTAGGAATCACAAGTAGTACAACTGACAAGTCAGCCAAGTGTTAACAGTGGAAAAGGAAAGATAGAAGTAAGGTATGACCACTGGAAATGGCACCTAAACCCTGGTTTAACAAAGACAGATTCCTGGTATGATCTGAACACAGCCTGATGTCATACTCTCCTTAGCTGCCATTCACCAGGACCAGGCCCCCTCTGAGACTACCATGCCATGACTGGAGTCATATCCATCCTGGCACATCTGTAAGCCCTAGTTAAGCAACTACATGGTACATGCAAGATACAAATCCTAAGGTAAAAACAGGACAGATGAATGACTTCTACTGTTACAGAGCAACTCAGCTCATAACAGACCCAGAAAACCGATCTAGAAGTGATGTCAGCATAACAGCAGAGGACACCAGCTTTCACCACCAACAAAAAACAGACAGCTAACTGCAAACGAAATTGGCCCTTGGAGGACTCAGAAATCCAATTAAGACACTGCAGCAACACAATGGAAATTGAAAAGTAGAATAACCACACAAAAAAGATCACTGTGGGGGGCTTCCCTGGTGGCGCAGTGGTTAAGAATCCGCTTGCCAATGCAGGGGACCTGGGTTCAAGCCCTGGTCCAGGAAGATCCCACATGCCGTGGAGCAACTAAGCCTGTGCGCCATAACTACTAAGCCTGAGCTCTAGAGCCTGTGAGCCACAACTACTGAGCCCAAGTGCCACAACTACTGAAGCCCACGCACCTAGAGCTGATGCTCCACAAGAGAAGCCACCGCAATGAGAAGCCCACACACTGCAACGAAGAGTAGCGCTGCTCGACACAACTAAAGAAAGCCCACATGCAGCAACAAAGACCCAATGCAGCCAAAAATAAATAAATAAATAAATTTAATAAAAAAAAAAAGGATCGCTGGGGACATCAGCTTAACAGAAACATGGAGATGGATAGGAAATAAGATGAATGGTGGGAACTATGTGTATCAGCCAAATGGTGGCTGCCATCACATTCCCCAATGCCCTGCTCTGCAAAGGACCCCAGTAGCCTTTGCTTCAGAGAACCTCACCAGGCCCCGATATAGCTGCAGATCCCACCATCTGCACGGCAGAGAAGGGCAAGTGTTTATAGGTGTGGACACCAGCTGCCTGCTCTGCAGAGGGTACTGGCAGCTCGGGGGACCTGCAAGAGAATAATATGCCGAATCACCCCTGTTCCCCCAAAAGTAGCTACTGCTCTATTTCAAAACCATGGCTGCCACCCCCATAAATCCTGCATGCACCCTAAACCCCAGAGCCCCAACTGTGCCATGGATACCCATATTCCATAACCTGACTCCACAGCTGTCACCTGAATGCCCGTCTCAGGCACCAGATTCATGGCCACTATGGGTGAGCTAGTTCCTCAGACCCCAGACACTTCTGTGTGCACCCATACTCCAGTCAAGGCTCCATCACTGCTCAGTGTGTGACTGCATCTCACAAAGCAAAGCCAACACTGCTGCAGGCTGTTCAGTGTCTGGGACCCTAGAACTGCTACTGCTCTGCATTTATTCACACCCTAGAATCCAGATCTATATCTGCTCCACAGTGCCCACACATCAGACACCAATGCCATCACCACCATGAAGCACCACCCCCCACCAAGAGCCGGACTTACCATCAAGAGGGAACCCCTCAGTCAAAACATTTCCCTTGGGAGAAAGAGATCAGGTGATCCCCAGCAGTCTTCTCTACTACTGTGGATACCCACAACTTTAGCTATTGAGGACCCCTGCAGTCTTTGCTGACACTGATCTCAGTTGACAGAGCTGGATAGACTCTAAGCCCCTGGGCCTTGCTGTAGTCAGAACAGCAACTACCCATCAAGCTGGCATACTAATACCCACAAAAAGGTGAAGATCTTCCCCACCAAAACCTTACGTAAAGTCTGAAAGAAATGACTGCTTCATGAAATGTATTAACATCAAAGCAAGGCTACATGAAACACACACAAAATAATCAAGGAAACAGGACACACCCCAAAGGAACATAATAAGTTATCAGTTGCCCCAAAGAAAGGAAGATCTATAAGCTGTCAGACAAGAAATACACAATAATTGTTTTTTTTTTTTGTTTTTTTTTTTTTGGCCACGTCATGAAACATGCGGGATCTTAGTTCCCTGACCAGGGATCGAACCCATGCCCCCAGCAGTGGAAGCACAGAATCTTAACCACTGGACCACCAGGGAAGTCCCTCACAATAATTGTTTTAATGAAGCTCAGTGAGCTACTAGAAAACACAGACAGACAATCCAACAAAATAAGGAAAACAATATGCAAACAAAATAAGGTTTCAAACAGAGAGACAGAAAATATGAAAAAGAACCAAACAGAAATTATGGTGAAGAGTATGATGAACAAAACGAAAAACACAGTAGAGCATCAATAGCTAACTTGATCAATCAAAACAATGAATATGAAACTGAAGGTAAGTCTTTGAAATTATCCAAAGGAGAAAAAAGACAAAACAACTAAAAAGAGTAAAAAAAAAAAAAAAAAAAGTCTACATGAATTATGGGACATTGTGAAACAAAACAATATTTGCATAATGTGAGCCCTAGAAGGAGTAGAGAGAGGAAGGGGCAGAAAATTTATTTAAAGAAATAATGGATGAAAACTTTCCAAATCTGGGAAAAGTGGACATTCAGGTACATGATGCTCAGAAGTCCCCAAACAGATTCAATCCACAGAGGACTTCACCAAGACACATTAATATAAAACTCAAAAAGTAATGATAAAGAGAATTTTAAAAGCTGCAAGAAAATGGAAAACCCTCCTACAAGGGAACCCCCATAAAGTGGTTTTCTTAGCTGAAACATTGCATACCATGAGAGTGAGATGATATGTTCTAAATGCTGGGGTGGGGGGAAAAAATTACAAACCAAGAATACTTAACCAGCAATACTATTCTTCAGTAATAAGGAAGAAAGACTTTCTCAGACAAACAGAAACTGAGGAAGTTCATCACCACTTGATGTACCTGACCAGAAATGCGAAAGACTATAGAATTCTTCCAGGTGAAATAAAAGTATGCTAACTAGGGACTTCCCTGGTGGTCCAGTGGCTAAGACTCTGTGCTCCCAATGCAGGGGGCCCAGGCTCAATCCCTGGGCAGGAAACTAGATCCCGCATAGTGCAACAAAGATAGAAGATCCAGCATGTTGCAACTAAGACCCAGCACAGCCAAAAAAAAAAAAAGTATGCTAACTACTAACATGAAATCATATGAAAATATAAAACACACGGGTAAAGAAAAGTATATAGTCAAATTCAGAATACTCTAATACTGTAAAACTGTGTTAATCACTCAACTCAACTACAAAGAATAAAAAACAAGAGTATTAAAAACAACTATACCCACAATAACTTGTTGCTTACCCAATACACAGTATAAAAACATGTAAACTGTGACATCAAAAACATAAAATGCATGTGTGGGGGAAGTATAACAGTAGATTTTTTGTATGAGATTGAAGTTACATTGTTATCAGCATAAAATAGAATGCTATAAGCTGTTTTATATAAGCCTTATGGTAACCACAAAGCAAAAACCTATAGTAGACACAAAAGACAAGGAGAAAGGAATAAAAGTATATTACCACAGGGACTTCCCTGGTGGTGCAGTGGTTAAGAACCCACCTGCCAATGCAGGGAACATGGGTTTGAGCCCTGGTCTGGGAAGATCCCACATGCCACAGAGCAACTAAGCCCGTGTGCCACAACTGCTGACCCTGCACTCTAGAGCCCATGATCCACAACTACTGAGCCCACGTGCCACAACTACTGAAGCCCACGCGCCTAGAGCCTGAGCTCCGCAACAAAAGAAGCCATCGCAGTGAGAAGCCTGCACACCACAAACGAAGAGTAGCCCCTGTTCACCACAACTAGTGAAAAGCCCATGCCCAGCAACAAAGACCCAATGCAGCCAAAAATAAATAAATTTTTAAAAAAAGGAGTTGGTACTTAAAAAAAAAAAAAGTATATTACCACAGAAAATCATCAAGTCACAAAGGAAGACAGCAAGAGAAGAAAAAAGAAACTACAAAACAGCCATACAATAATAAGATGGCAACAGTAGGTCCTAAAAATATTCTCCAATCAAATGACATACAGTGACTGAACAGGAAAAAAACAAACAAGCAAAACCTCAACTATATGCTGCCTACAATAGAGTAACTTCAGCCTTAAGGACACACACAGGCTGAAGGTGAAGGAATTGAAAGAGATATTCCATGCAAATGGAAATCAAAAGAGAACAGAGTAAGCTATACTTAAGTGAGACAAATAGCCTTTAAATCAAAAACTATCACAAGAGGGACTTCCCTGGTGGTGCAGTGGTTAAGAATCTGCCTGCCAATGCAGGGGACATGGGTTCAAGCCCTGGTCTGGGAAAATCCCACATGCCGTGGAGCAACTAAGCCTGGGCACTACAACTACTGAGCCTGCACTTGACGGTGAGCCACAACTACTGAGCCCGCGTGCCACAATTACTGAAGCCCACATGCCTAGAGCCCGTGCTCTGCAACAAGAGAAGCCACTGCAATGAGAAGCTCGCACAACGCAATGAAGAGTAGACCCTGCTCACCGCTACTAGAGAAAGCCCACGCACAGCAACAAAGACCCAATGCAGCCAAAAATAAATTAATTTTTAAAAAAGAAAAAAAGACCACTCTTAAAAAAAAAAAACTATCACAAGAGACAAAGTTCATTACGTAATGATAAAGAAGTTGATTTACCAGGAGGATGTAACAATTATAACTATATATATACGTACCATACATTAAAAATTAAGCAAATATGACCAGATCTGAAGGCAGAAATTTTTTTTTTTTTGGCCGCGCTGCACGGCATGCAGGATCCTAGTTCCCCAACCAGGGATCAAACCTGTGCCCCCTGCAGTAGAAGCACAGAGTCTTAACCACTGGACTGCCAGGGAAGTCCCAGCAAAAGAATATTAACACATTTTTGACTAGAGATGCATTAATACATCTTTTGTTACTCAAACGTTATTGACTGGAGACGTATCAATACGTTTTTAGAGAGTGACACAATTAACATCACCGTGCAAAGTTGTTAGACCTTAAAATTGATCAAGGGTTCATTATACAACCTATGATTATCATTATCTTTCACATTTTGCTCCATTAGGTTTTTGTTCCAACCTTGTGTACATTATAAATGCAAGTTTATTACCATAAAATTTTCAAAAATGATGCATCGCAAAATTGAGTGAAGAAGAATTTTATGCAGATGCTTTCTCTGACTGTCTGAGCGACATATATACTAGTGTCTCAGAAGATGACAGTTCTTCAGAATATAGTTCTGATTCAGACAATGTGAATATTAGACCAACAAAAAGACAAAAAACCTTAGTGATTGACTCTGCTGTGGAAAGTGAAAATGAAACTCAAGAATGCTCCTTTGCTTCTACGTAAGAGTGGATTGAAGACAACATTTCACAAAAATTAGAAGACTTTACAGGTGTGTCAAGTGTAACTACTGAATGTAATAACCCGCAAAGTGTTAGTGAAATAACAGAATTAATTTTTGGTAACGATTTTTTCGAGTTGGTCACTTCTCAAACTTATGTCACCAACAGAATGAAAAATCATATAAAAAGTATGATAAGGCTTTAAAATGGACTAAGGTAACCAACAGTGACATGAAGAAGCCTCTTGGATTAATAATTTTGATGAGACAAATAAGAAAGTCACAGTGGAAAGAATATTGGTCAACTGATCCCTTACTTGAAACACCTATCTTTCCAAAGATTAGGACGAGAAGATTCAAACAAATAATGGCATTTCTTCACTTTAACGATAACTCGGAAACTCCACTCCCTGCAGACAGAATTTCAAAAATTAAACCTCTTTTGGCTTATTTTCTACCAAAATCTCAATCGACCTATACACCCAAACAAGAGCTATCACTTGATGAGGCAATGATAAAGTGGAGAGGACGACTCAGATTCAAAACCTATAATCCTGGAAAATTTACAAAATATGGAATTTTGGTCAGGATGCTTAATGGAAGTGAAACTGGATATATATGCAACCGTGAGATTTACATGGGTGAAGGAAAGAAACTGCAAGAAACAATATTGTTGGTCCTACAACCTTGGTTCATGGCACCATATTTACCAAGACAATTATTACAACAGCCTGTCCACATCTGTAATGTTGTTGAAAAATAAAACCAGAGTTTGTAGGACTATAAGAGAGAATCATGGTCTACCAAACCAATTAAAGGAGAAATCTAAAAATCTACAGAGGGTAGAAACGACATTCTTACAGAAGAGAGAAGTGATTCTTCTTATATGGAAAGACAAGAGGCTAGTCTGCATGGTGACAACTATTCATGACACCTCCATAGCATCTACAGGAAAGGAAGACAGAAAGACTGGCCATCAGATAGCTAAGCCCACTAGTATGTTATAGTATAATAAATATATGAAAGGAGTCGATCGATCCGATCAATATCTGGCAAACTTCAATATCCTCTGGAAAACTCGAAAATGGTATAAGAAAGTGGGTTTCTAGTTGAGTAACTGCGGTTTATTCAATGTATTTAAAATTTATTTCAGCCTTAATGCACAGAATAAAATGACTTACAAGCAATTTTTTAAATAAATTTATTCATCTATTTATTTATTTTTGGCTGCATTGGGTCTTTGTTGCTACGTGCAGGCTTTCTCTAGTGGCAAGCAGGAGCTACTCTTTGTTGTGGTGCGCGGCCTTCTCACTGAGGTGGCTTCTCTTGTTGTGGAGCACGGGCTCTAGGCACGAGGGCTTCAGTAGTTGTGGCACGCTGGCTCAGTAGTTGTGGCTCACGGGCTTAGTTGCTCCACTGCATGTGGGATCTTCCTGGACCAGGGAGTGAACCCATGTCCCCTGCATTTGCAGGTAGATTCTTAACCACTGCACCACCAGGGAAGTCCCATAAGCAATTTTTGTCAGCAGTAGCTAGAGAATGGGTAACTGACCATTCCGGTGAATGCAGTGGTAGTCCCACATCTGATTCTTCTCGTGGCATTTCTAAAAGAGGCCCCCAAGAGACTTCCCTGGTGGTCCAGTGGGTTAGACTCCACACTCCCAATGCAGGGGGCCCGGGTTCGATCCCTGGTTGGGGAACTAGATCCCACATTCATGCCTCAACTACGAGTCTGCATGTCACAACTAAGAAGTCCACCGTACTGCAATAAGAAGCCCGTGTGCCACAACTAAAAGATCCCGCATGCAGCAACTAAGACCCAGCACAGACAAAATAAATAAAATAATAAATAAATATTTTAAAAATAAACAAATAAAAAAATAAAAGAGCCTCCTCGCAAAGATCCACCTTGTTGACTACCAGGTAAAATAAAAGAACATATTCTAGAGGAAATAATACCCACAGGGCTAAAAAAAAAAAAAAAAAAGCCTCCAGAAAGTATAGAGTCTGCTCTTTCAGGGGAAAGCACAGTGAAACACAGTGTATTTGTAATAGATGTTCTGTTCCCCTGCACAGAGGTTCCTGCTATACTGTCTATCACACTCTAACAAAGTATTAGAATGCTTTAGTAAGACATGTACAAAGTTTCAAATAAATACATTAAGTGCAAAAAAAGTTGTTGATATTTACTCAAACCAACAAATTGCTGGCCACAGGCATTAGTTTCTGAAAAAATCCCCTGGTCAGTAATGTGCTAATAGGGAACTTAAATATCCCCCTTTCAACACAGGTGGATATCCAGATAGAAAGTAAGGGTATCTTTGAATTGGACAACACTTTAGTCCAAATGAATGTAACGAATGTATACAGAACATTCCATCCTATTATAGCAGAATACACACTCTTCTCAAGCGCATATAGAATATTCTCTAGGATAGATTATATGCTCTATGTCAAACAAGTCTTAACAAACTTCAGAAGACTCAAACCGTATCAAGCAACTTTTCCTAACACAATGGATAACACTAGAAACCAGCAACAGTCAGATATGTGAACATTAAACAATATGCTCTTGGCCAATCAATCTGTCAAAGGAAAAACTCAACAGGAAAATCAAACGTACCTTGAGAAAAACAAAAATAGAAACAAAACATATGGAATGTGCAAAAGCAGTTTTAAGAGAAAAGTTTAGAGCAATAAATGCCAGCATTAAGAAAAAAATCAAGTTTAGAGCAATAAATGCCAGCATTAAGAGCAAAAAATGTCAGCATTAAATAAACAACCAAACTTTACATCTCCAGGAACTAGAAAAAGAACAAATTAAGGCCAAAGTTAGCAGAACAAAGGAAAAAATAAAGATCAGAGCAGAGGGGAATTCCCTGGCAGTCCAGTGGTTAGGATTCCGTGCTTCCACTGCAGGGGGCGCAGGTTCGTTCACTAGTTGGGGAACTAACATCCCTGCATGCCACATGGCACAGCCAAAAAAGAAAAAGAAAAAAAAGAAAAAAGAAAGATCAGAGCAGAAATAAATGAAATAGAAACTATAAAAACAATAAAAAAGATTAACAATACTAAGACCTGGTTTTGTTTAAAGATAAATATAACTGACAAACCTTTCTCTAGACTTCTGAGAGGGAAGACTCAAATAAATTAACAGAGAAATAAAAGAGAAACAAAGGATCATAAAAGACTACTATGAACTGTTATACACCAACAAATTAGATAACCTAAAAGAAACAGATATATTTCTAGAAACATACAACCTACCAAACCTGAATCATAAAGAAATAGAAAATTTGAATAGACCAATAACAAGTAAGGAAATTGAACAGTAAGCAAAAATCTTCCAACAAAAATAGGCCATGACCAGATAGATTTCATTGGTGAAATTTATATTTTAATATGTAAAACATTGATATATAAAGTACTCTACAACTCAACAGGAAAAGAACAATCTGATTAAAAAGTGAACATTTTAGTGAGGTGGATGGAGTTAGAGTCTGTCATACAGAGTGAAGTAAGTCACAAAGAGAAAAACAAATACAGTATGCTAACACATATATATGGAATCTAAGGGAAAATAAAGGTCATGAAGAACCTAGTGGCAAGACGGGAATAAAGACACAGACCTACTAGAGAATGGACTTGAGGATGGGGGAGGGGGAGGGGTAAGATGTGACAGGGTGAGAGAGTGGCATAGACATATATACACTACCAAATGTAAAATAGACAGCTAGTGGGAAGCAGCCGCATAGCACAGGGAGATCAGCTCGGTGCTTTGTGACCACGTAGAGGGGTGGGATAGGGAGAGTGGGAGGGAGGGAGATGCAAGAGGGAAGAGATATGGGAACATATGTATATGTATAACTGATTCACTTTGTTATAAAGCAGAAACTAACACACCATTGTAAAGCAATTATACTCCAATAAAGATGTTTAAAAAAAAAAAAGTGAACATTTTATCAAAGATAAAATGGCTGAATAGACATTTTATCAAAGATCTACAAATGGCTAACAGGTATATGAAAAAATGTTCCTCTTCACTAATCATCTCACTAATCATCAGGAAAATGCAAATCAAAACCACAATGAGGTAACACCTCACATCTGATAAGTCAGTTACTATCAAAAAGAGCAGAGGAAAAAGAAAAAGCAGAGATAACAAATATTGGTGAGGGCATAGATATAAGGGAACCCTTCTTTGTCCACTGTGGTTGGAATTTTTAAAAAATAAATAAGGGCAAAATCATAGAAACAGAGTAAAATACCAGAAACTGGGGAATATGGGAAACGGGGAGATGTTAGTCAAAAGGTACAAATGTTCAGTTAAGATTAATAAGTTCTGCAGATGTAATGTATGGCATGGTGACTATAGTTAACAATCATGTTGTATACTTGAACTTAAAGTAGATCTTAAGCATTCTTACCAAAACACTAACAACAATAATAACAACAACAATGTAACTTTATGAGGTGATAGATGTTTAATTAACTTCAACGTGGCAATTATTTCACAATGTATAGATATACCAAGTCATCACTTGTACACATCAATATATACAATTTTCGAGCTTCCCTGGTGGCACAGTGGTTAAGAATCCACCTGCCAATGCAGGGGACACAGGTTCGAGCCCTGGTCCAGGAAGAGCCCACATGCCGCGGAGCAACTAAGCCCGCGAGCCACAACTACTGAGCCTGCGCTCTAGAGCCCACGAGCCACAACTACTGAGCCTGCGTGCCACAACTACTGAAGCCCGCATGCCTAGAGCCTGTGCTCCACAACAAGAGAAGCCACCTCAATGAGAAGTCCGCACACCACAACAAAGAGTAGCCCCCACTTGCCGCAACTAAAGAAAGAACGCGCAGAGCAACAACGACCCAATGCAACTAAAAATAAATTAATAAATAAATAAATTTATTAAACAAAACAAAACAAAAAAACAACACTACAGAGACTTCCCTGGTGGTCCAGTGGGTAAGACTCCACGCTCCCAATGCAAGGGGCCCAGGTTCAATCCCTCGGGGAACTAGATTCCCCATGCAGGCGACAACTAAGAGTACTCATGCTGCAACTAAGAAGTCTGCATGCCACAACTAAGAGTCCTCATGCTGCAACTAAAGATCCTGCATGCCACATTGAAGACCCAGTGCAGCCAAAATAAATAAATAAAATAAATAATTTTTTAAAAAAAACTTTGGATAAACATATATTTTAAAAATAAATAAATAAACACTACAAACCTTGCAGTAGGACACTGAAAAGTAGCTCATGGTTCAGGTAAGTAATGACCATGACAATGCCTGCATGCTTGGCACAGGCAGGCACAAAGAAATGTTAGGTAAATGAAGGGATCAAGGGAGTTCCCTGGCGGTCCAGTGGTCAGGACTTGGTGCTTTCACTGCCGTGGCCCTGGTTCAATCTCTGGTCAGTGAACTAAGATCCCTCAAGCCATGCAGCTCAGCCAAGAGAAAAAATATATATATAAAATTAAATTAAATTAAAATTAAAATAAATAAATAAAAGAAGGGATCAAATCTCGGACACAGAGGTGAAAAGGATCTAGACACACTGACCCAGACAGAGAGAAGGAAGTAAGGTAGACTCCATTAAGCTCACTGCAATACTACTGGCTTGGAATCCTTTTCCTAACAGCGTTCAGTACAGCAGGTATCGGGGTTGATATTGCAGGAGAAAGAAGAGGGCAGTGCAAACAACCCAGTCCTAGCTACCACAGCAACTACACAGAAAGCTTGGGAAGCAAGTAGTGCCCACAGTTCACATGTAGAAGAACAGAGCACCCCCTGGGCAAAGGGGGGGGTGAGGTGGGATAGAGCCTAGTCCAGGACACTGGGAAGGCTGTGAGTCTTACCCAGTGAGGATATAAGTGCAAAGTTCTCCAGCATCACATCGAGGTACAGGCGTCTCTGAGTCTCATTAAGGAGTCTCCATTCCTCCCAGGAGAAGTACACAGCAATGTCCTCAAAGGTCACACTGCACTTCTATGAGAAAGACAGAATGAGCTATGAACATTCTCTAAGATCCCACAATCCATCTCATCACACATCTATCCCACCCTCATCCTCTTCCAGAGCTCTCCACCGAACAGGAATTTCAGCCCTAAGTGCCACTGATGCCCACCTATCCCTCAGGGTCTCTTTATTCACTGTGTTCAGCCCTCAACAACACTGGACAGGACAGCACAGAGATGTCATCCAAGCTCTGGTCCTGGCCTGTAGGGTCCCATCCATCCTGTCAATTCCTCTGGGGTCTCTAGGTTGTGACTCACAGACACAACCAAACTTGGGTTCAAGCTTCAACCTTCAGTCCCCAATAACAGGGCCGTGGTGACATGAGCTAGCACTTCCTCTTAGTCAGCCCATCATTCTGTAGACTGTACCTCTCTCACATCTTCAGTCCCCACAGTTGCACTCCCACAACTATGCACGTGGGGAAAACTGCTTTGAAGGCCTCCTTCATACCTTTATTGATCCTTGCTTCAATTTTAATCACCCAGAAGCACATGTGATTACAGATGCCCATGACCCACTTCCACTTTTGTGCTGCACTCCCTGTCCTCTCAGCGGCCACAACTGTCCTCTCTCCCTCAACCTTCCTTGGAATCCTGGCCCTGATGGTGTCCGTTCCAGGCACAGTGATTCTCACAAATGACCATATTTGCCCCAGACCTACCCACCATCAAGATCAAACACACCACACCCCACCAAACCTCACCACAAAATTCTGGTGAACCTATACATTAGTGAATTCGCAGGAGCCCTAGCCTCATCATCTTGTTTCAATTACTCCAATGCCTCCACAGCCATCTCATGTCCACTCATCTCACAAAAGCTTTAGTCGCCTGTCAAACCATTCTCTTCAATTCAGTTACCCATTCTCTTCCATATGGTTACCATGTTCACTTCTATCCTTCACCTGCATTTGTGTGCTCAGCAACCCTGATCAGGTGTGGAGCAGGGAAACCACTCATCATGCACCCTCCTCTTTCAGACCAGCGAACAGCATTGCCAGGATGACCTGCATTCCCCCACCTAAATGGGATCCACAGCTCCTCCCTGCTCCACACAACAGCCACTTTCCTCCCCAGATTTCCAGACACCCAACTGCTGCCTCTACTGCTTTCTCTGAAACATCTCAGACTCTTGACAGGGCCAAAACAAAACATCTGATATTCCCAAGTAAAAT
Organism: Balaenoptera ricei; assembly: GCF_028023285.1. Lineage (NCBI taxonomy): Eukaryota > Metazoa > Chordata > Mammalia > Artiodactyla > Balaenopteridae > Balaenoptera > Balaenoptera ricei. Next base: position 774,817 of record NC_082657.1, on the reverse strand, counting down.
TAACCTACCATAACTTCCCCATCCCAGTTGATGGAGCTTTCATCCCATTAGCTCCTAAAACCGGAAACACTGGGGTCATCCCTGACTCTTCCCTTTCTCTCCCTCACCTTCAACATCCAAAAATCTACTTGACTCTTCTTAAAACATGGATGGAAAGTCCAACTTCTTTCCCACCTCTGTGGCCACCACCCTGGTCCAACACTCATCTGGATTATAGTAAATGCCTCCTTGGCGGCTCCCTGCCTTTTATATTACTCATACAGTCTGCTCTCTTCTTTGCAGCCAATGGAACCCACTAAGACCTGGATAAGAACCAACCCCTTCCTCTTATCCAAACCTCTCATTATCTCCATAACAGATGTCCAAATTCTTGACAGCCACATTACAGACCTGATTCTTGACACTCAGCTCTTTGTTCCTAATAAAATGGAAACTGACTGTACCCTGTCTCCAGCATAGTCATACCTCCAAACATTTGCACACGTCAGTATCTGGTCCTGTCACAACCTTTCACACGTGTTTATATTGGCTGATAGCAATAGCAATACCTCCGTGTAACCCTTGGCCTGCACTCAAGACTGGGCTTGAGGTATCCCCAGGGTCCCCACGAGCTGGGAAAAAAGCAAGGAAGATGTTAAAGACACCACAATCCCAGACACCATTTGGGTGGTGTCAGGGCCAGTGAGTGATTGGGACATCCATCCTCTCCTTCCATGTATAGGTTTCCTAGGTGCTTTTCATCCTTCAGAACCTGCGGAGAGGGGTAGGCAACCAGGGCTGGGCTCCAGATGAGGTCAGGCCTCCCCTGTATCCCCGTCCAGCCCTGGATCCCGGTGACCTCCAGCTAAGTGACTAGCTTCTGCGCCTCAGTCTTCAATGCTGCTTCTTACTAGCGCCTTGTGCCTCACTGTCTTTTTACCCCCATTCTAGTTTGTTCTCTCTTTAATCAGTTTTTGGAAAACTTTTGAAACCCTAATACAGACTGTATTCCTCTTCTGTACACTACCCTCCATGGCATCCAGGTCCCTCAGAATGAACAACCTCTCTGCCAGCCAGTCCAGGGGTCACGCTACCACACACTTCCCTGCAGACATCAGACGGACCCCAGGTTTCCCAATATTCCCGGCTCAATCCGACCTCCAAGCCTTTGCACCTGCCGGTCCCTCCGCCTGTCACCCTCTCTCACGCGGCCATCACACTGTCTGTCAAAAACAGACCCACCCACGAACGCCCCACCATCCCGGACACCGCGGCCTGGGCTACGGGCACGTGAGCAGGCGCCCCGCACTCGGGGCTTTAGTGTCTGGTGGGGTGAGGACGGTGAGGGCCCGGAGGATGAGCGTTTACCTGAGGCGGGGTCCTCAGCGCCGCCGCCGCCGCCGCCATCAGAGTCTGGGGGCAGAGCGGGGCCGGTAGCGGCGGGAGAGGCGGGTGGACGCGGGCACGGCCGTCCCTCTCCCGGGCCTGGCGCGGGGCACCCCCGGCGGCGTCGCCGAACTTCAGACCGGCCTCTATGCAGCGGGGACAGCGACTCCTCTTGGACCTTCTCAACCCTGTCACCTAAGTCCCGGCCCACCGCTCCGGAGCGACAACAGATACGAAAGCAGTAAAAATGGCCACCACGAGGAGGACGCCGGAAGTCCTGCCCCGATGAGATGCGCACGCACGGAAATGCCTTTATTCTGACCTTTCATTGGCTCAACTCGGCGCACTACCTTCCGGGTAATGTAGTTCCTAGCGTTCTAGAGCTCCTTCCCCCCCCACCCCACCCCACCCCCGAAAGGTGTTCTGCATCTTGACCACCAGACAGTGGTCCAAGCGGTACTCTGGGGAGTACTTGAGAGTGGTCATCCTACCTAGACGGAGGGAGGGGCTTTACTCGCTGTGAACTGCAGGAGAAAGACGTAGTTTCATACTCCGTGAAGGTCAGCCTGCTACCAGGGAATAAAATTGAGATGCTCCCAAATCTACTTATCTAAATGGCTATATAATTCCACAGAGTAATTCAGACATAAAATAATCCACCCATAGTTGGAGACATTGTGCTATTCTTCTTGAAATACGTGTAGCCCGAGGCATTAGTAAGTTTTGTAAATTCTATTATGATTGGCTGGGAACAAAGGAAAAGACTGTACAGGGACATGACTGAGAAGAAAGAAGATGGGTGTTTGGCCACCCTGAAACAAACAGGATCTCTGCCTCTGGTTCCCACAGAAAACTCTGCCTTGCCTTTATAGTTAGCAATTATGTCCTACCCATTGAGGAACACTTATTTATTTATTTATTTATTTATTTGGTTGCACTGGGTCTTAGTTGCAGCAAGCAGTCTTCTTAGTTGTGGCTCACCGGCTCTTTAGTTTCAGCATGTGGGCTCCTTAGTTGTGACATGAGAACTCTTAGTTGCAGCATGCATGTGGGATCTAGTTCCCTGACCAGGGATTGAACCCAGGTCCCCTGCATTGGGAGCATGGAGTCTTAACCACTGCGCCACCAGGGAAGTCCCATTGAGGAACACTTTTATCCATATAATATTTCTTACTGTATATCCTGAGATATACTCAACTCCATTTAGTAAACTGACATCTATCTCAGATGGAGACCAACGTAACTAATGCTGTTTTGGCTGAGGTCAGTGACTGCAACTTTCAGAGTCACAGCATGTCTCTGTTACCGAACCAGGTTCGTTTGCCCCACATTCAGAAAGTAAAAGGCTGAGACGCTGAGGTTTGCAGCAGAAAAAGGGTTTATTCGTGTGGCATCAAAGGGAGGAGTCAGGACAACTAGTCTTAGATCCACCTCCCTAACAGGAGGGTGTTGGGATATTTATGGCCTAGAGGAGGAGGGTGGTCTCAGGCCTAGGGAACGTAGGCAAGAAAAAAGTGAAGAAATCTGTGTTCTGCACAGGCATATCTGAGCTATATTCTTCTTCATGGGAAGCATATTCAGAAAATGGTGGCATTAGCATGATCTAAGGGTGGACACTCACACAGGCCCAGTTGAATGGTTGGTGGTCTTGACCAGTTTGAACTGGACAAGACTAACTGCATGTTCCTGAACAACAATTTAAGGAACTGTTACCATAGCGACCCATACCTCAGAGATGTTATCTATAAGGTTTTGTGATATATTGTCTAAGCTAGGTGAAGCTTGGAGGGTATGTAATTTGCAAAAACAATTAAAGCAAGTTTACTCAGTGAAGGCAGGTTACAGGATATTATTTATAAAGCCAGTTAGAGTTTCAGGGAACTAATTGATAACTGCCCTTGGTTTCATCTGCTAAGGGAACATCTGAACCCCATGATCTCATGTTGTTGCTGGTAAGTGATTATCATTCTCCAGTGATTGCAGGTACAGCTCTGCAAGGGGAATTGAGATTATCTCAGAAAACAGTTTGAAATGCAAATATCAGGAAATTAGAAATAGTATTGGGGCATTTGTTCAAAGATAATGAAAGAAATAGCTCTGGGTAAATATCATGGGATTTTTTTTTTAATTAATTATTTATTTATTTATTTTTGGCTGTGTTGGGTCTTCGTTTCTGTGCGAGGGCTTTTTCTAGTTGCAGCAAGCGGGGGCCACTCTTCATCGCGGTGCGCGGGCCTCTCATCATCGCGGCCTTTCTTGTTGCGGAGCACAGGCTCCAGACGCGCAGGCTCAGTAGTTGTGGCGCACGGGATTCGTTGCTCCGCGGCATGTGGGATCTTCCCAGACCAGGGCTCGAACCAGTGTCACCTGCATTAGCAGGCAGATTCTCAACCACTGCGCCACCAGGGAAGCCCTCAGGGGATTTTTTTTTTTAAATAAATTTATTTATTTATTTATTTATTTATTTTTGGCTGTGTTGGGTCTTCGTTGCTGTGCGTGGGCTTTCTCCAGTTGTGATGAGTGGGTGGGGCTACTCTTCATTGTGGTGCGCGGGCTTCTCCTTGTGGTGGCTTCTCTTGTTGCGGAGCATGGGCTCTAGGTGCACGGGCTTCAGTAGTTGTGACACACAGCCTCAGTAGTTGTGGCTCGTGGGCTCTAGAGCGCAGGCTCAGTAGTTGTGGCGCACCAGCTTAGTTGCTCCACGGCATGTGGGATCTTCCCGGACCAGGGCTCGAACCCGTGTCCCCTGCATTGGCAGGTGGATTCTTAACCACTGCGCTACCAAGGAAGTCGGGATTTTTTTTTTATAAATTTATTTATTTATTTGGCTGCATTGGGTCTTCGTTGCTGTGCGCGGGCTTTTCTCTAGTTGCAGCAAGTGTCGCTGCAGTGCATGGGCTTCTCATTTGCAGTGGCTTCTCTTGTTGTGGAGCATGGGCTGAAGGCGTGCGGTCTTCAGCAGTTGTGGCATACGGGCTCAGTAGTTGTGGCTCGTGGGCTCTAGAGCGCCGGCTCAGTAGTTGTGGTGCACAGGCTTAGTTGCTCTGCAACATGTGGGATCTTCCCCGACCAGGGCTTGAACCCGTGCCCCCTGCATTGGCAGGTGGATTCTTAACCACTGTGCCACCAGGGAGGTCCTGCACGTATGCAATTTTAAAAGGGATGAATAAATGAGTTATGTAATGTGGGTAATTCAAGATTACATTAACACCTTGAAAGAGGCTCACAGAAGAGAAGAAGTACAGATCATGAGAAGCACAGGTTACTGTCGTGGTCCGAATGCAGGTTGGAAAAGAATTTCCAGACACAAGGCAGAATGTAAAAAGGATAGAATTTATTAGAGGGAATGGTTGCTGCCAGAACAGTGGGCCGACTTCAGAGTAGTCTGGGAGAGCCGACCCCAAACACGTGCTATTAGTCAGTTTTTATAGCCAGAGAAAAAAGGAATGGTCCAAGGTGAAAATTTCATTTTCTGATTGGTCGAGGCACATATACCTTCCTTCTGTAGGGTGGGAGTGGGACAGGGCAGATGCCTTTCCTTATTTGGAACGAGAGAGGAACAGGTCCCGTCGCCCAGGTGGGCTCAGGAATTTCGTAACCCTCGCAACATGGCGGGGAGAGTGACAAGAGCCAGGTAGGGTATGTGACGCTGAAACTTTTTCAGGTAGGGTTGTCCTTTGTCCTTGACCATTGTCTTTGGAGCACCACGGTCACAACCTGGACTTTCAATTGGTGTCTGAAGTCGGGTTGCGGGGGGGGGGGTTCCTACGAGGGTCAGTCTTGTAGGACTGAGCCCTTAACCTTGGAATCTGATGCTATCTCAGGGTAGACAGCATCAGAATTAAGTTAAATTGCAGGACACCCAGCTAGTGTCGGAGAATTGGTTGCTATTGTGTGCAAATCCACCCCTCCCCCATACACATTGGAAATTGGGGCAGAACCTTCAGGTGGTAAGCAGAGAACCTTGAGTTCTAAATTGTAAAAGAATGAAGTTGAGCCCATGACTGTGCTGGAAATTTGGCTACTGAGAAGTTCTTGTTTTTACAAAGTGTATTTTTTTTTTCACTCATGAGAAGCTTAAGGAGAATTAAACTTGGAGGGAAAGAAATAATCAAATGAAAGTAGAAAGAGGTGAAAGTGTGGAGGGAAGCTACCACCTTGTGCTGTTTCATTATTTCAAAAACATGTACTAAACATCTCACCAGCTTCAGAGACAGGTCTAGATGTGTGTTATATATCAGTGAAGAAAGAAATGTGTCCTCATGTAGTGTCCTTCAAAAGCCTTTATTGAGGAGCGTAACCAATAAGTCACAAAGAAAATGCTACATATTATAGTAAATTATAAGGTGACAGGTAGAAATGAAAAAAAAAAAAAAAAGAGCAGCACCAAGGAATAACAAGAATGTGGAGTCAGGAGGATTTCAGTAGGAAACAGAGGGTTGTTCTCATAAGGAGATGATATTTGAGCACACAATTAAAGGAGGGGAGGAAGGGAATTCCCTGGCGGTCCAGTGGTTAGGACTCTGCACTCTCACTGCCGAGAGCGCGGGTTCAATAATCCTTGGTTGGGGAACTAAGATCCCACAAGCCATGCAGCTCAGCCAAATAAATAAATAAATAAATAAGGATCCACGGAGAAGAAACAGTCAGTACAATGTCCTAGTCCCAAGGTCCAGAAATTGGATGTGATTGTTGTCTGACATTAGTTTTTTTTTAAATTTTTTTTTGATGTGGATCATTTTTTTAAAGTCCTTATTGAATTTGTTACAATATTGCTTCTGTTTTATGTTTTTGGGTTTTTGGCCACGAGGCATGTGGGATTTTAGTTCCCCAACCAGGGATCGAACCCGCACCCCCTGCATTGGAAGGCGAAGTCTCAACCATTGGACCGCCAGGGAAGTCCCTGTTTGACATTGTTAGTGATATACTTTGGTGAATTTTAATAATTCATACGAAATTTGCCTACTGTGTGCACAGTTCCATAAATACATCCATATGTCTCTACTGCAGACCTCCTTTCAACAATCTTCTCAACTTTTCCTTCCTTACCAGGGCAGATCATTGGCTGCTATCCTGGAATCTATATATATGGTCACCTTTGAATAACGATTCTTCCACACAAAATGGATGGCCAAATCATAGCATAACCCATTGGAAAAACGTTTCTACTCCATTATCTTTCAGGGACACCCTGAATGTGGCTGTGATGCGGCCACTGTCGATTTTACGTGCACCCATAAAGCAAAATGAGCCAAGCAGAACCCCAGCTCAAGCTTTCTCCTCTTCCCTCTGGCTGTGCAGGGCGCCCAGACAGCCACTGAAGTGAGTTGTTACCATGTTGGTGGGGTCTCAACTACCTATTCATGCAGCCTAGTTGTGTTCTCTAGAACTGATCTGGCTCAATCCTGGCTGTACATTTCTACCTTATAATGGAATACAGCAGTGTCCATAGACTTCATGACTTGGTTGGTCCAATCAGGGTCCTTAGACTTCATGACTTGGTTGGTCCAATAGACCAACGACCCTCATAGTGGGTCGTTCTGGATGCATGGATATCTGATGCCCCATACTCAAGTGTTCTGTTCTTATTCTAGCACAGTGACCCATCAGGAGCTGTTTCAAAATGATGTATAAATCTGTCCTGCAGATGGTATGGACTTCCTCCAGAGCCCCAGGAGGCTGCATTGTGATTCTCTGGCTGGGGTTGAGAATACGATTCCTACTCAACTTGGGTGAAACTTATAGGATATAAGCTATTATATTGTATGTTAAGTAGTTGAAAAAGAATTCACAATGGCCAATGTGAACTTCCATGTTAGTTGTTTTGAAACATCTGCTGTGGGACTGCTAGTGTTACTTCAGATAAAAAATTTGATTGACAATGTACCTCATTGAAACAGAAAAAGCAAATGATAACGATGAGACCTCTTGGGGCATAACCGTTACACCCGCTGATGTGGTGGCCCCCAAGCTGTAAGCTTATTCAGCTTTCTGCTTTCCGGAGAACTGCTTGTCTCTTTCTTGGTATGCACTCCTGACGTTGCGGTATTGAGCGTAAAAAAGGAAAATGGCTTGCGGCCAGTTTCGTTCCGGGTGCCTGCTCTGGATCTAAGAGCCCCTGGTTGTTCCCCAGAAGAAGGACGTGCTGCCCTGAGGGGGAAGTCTGTATCTCCAAAGAACGGCCCATAAGGCATGCTGACGCATAGATAGTGGCGCATAGATAGTGGCGCATAGATAGTGGCGACAGAATTATGTGGAAATACAAGGTTTACTGATTTATTGCCTAATATTCGTTCCGTACTAAACCTATATATACATTCATGCTCTTTGAATAAACTTGCCTTGCAACCATCAGTTGTCTTGGCCCTTCTGACCCCATACTGGTGCTTTTCAGTTCCTTACCCCTCACCACCAGGAACTTCTAGCTTTCTGCAGCCGGTCTGCGGCACGCTGACAGACTCCTTAAAAAGAAACCACTGGACTTCCCTGGCGGTCCAGCGGTTAAGACTCCGTGCTTCCAATGCAGGGTATGAAGGTTCAATCCCTGGTCGGGGAACTAAAGTTCCACATGCCTCACGGTGCAGCTGAAAAATTTAAAAATAAAAAGAAAGAAAAAGGGAGAAGGAAAGAAAGAAAGAAGGAAAGAAAGAAAGGAGAAAGAAAGAAAGAAAGAAAGAAAGGAAGGAAGAAAGAAATTAAGAAAGAAAGAAAGAAAGAAAAAGAAAGAAAAGAAACCACTGAACTGAACGACTTGAAGCCTCTTCGCTGGAGGACCCCACTCCACACTGCTGAGAACTGTTCCAGACGGACACTGCCAGAACCCTGTTGGAGCAGAAGGTGACCTTCCACTCACTCTTGTCACGAGACCAGTTGCAGAACTGGAGACAGCTGCTGGTGCTGAGATACCTCCTTCACAGAGGTCTTGTAGTGGATGTTAATCCTTTTCCTATTTTCCCTACTTTGTGCTAATTTTGTGCAATAAACCCGAATGATTCTCGAATTGAGTATTGGTTACTTTTGGTATATTTCCAATTCCGTGATTCTTACCTGGCCTTACTGCTGGGCCCTGCAATAAACATCCTACCTTGAGGAGGCCTTGGTAGCTGTGCAAGTGTGTTGTGCTGTTTCCATGACCCAAAATATAATGAACCGCTGGTATGGAGAGTCACGTGCTTAGGGTCTAGAGAGCTTCTGTTTCTGGGAGAGCCCAATGGGTAACTAGTCATTTGTTGTTTTATTGTTTTAATGATTTATAGAGTTGAGGAGGGCTAGATTTTTTTCATCAGAAGCTCAGGGGCAACTAATGACTATCATAAGTTGTCCAGAGACTCGACGAGGCATGAGATGGGGTTACTGAAGTTTCTTTAGTGCAGGAATCTCTGAGGGCACAAATGGGAGTGGCTGTTGATTTCAGTTTGGAAGTAAAATTTGTAAATAAGAATACGTTGCCATCAAAAGTACTAAAAGAAAAAAAAAAGTACTGAAAGATGTTGGACTTGTATGTCCATGATGAGTGTGTCAAATAAGTCTTCTTGGAGGTAGATGTCCTCAATGTAAGGTCATACCTGTGCTCCTGGAGAAACGTGAGTGCAATAATGATCCTATCTGCAAGGATTGTGTGTGATGGCAATGCCGTTGATGTACCCGATGGGCATCCTGGAAAGGATGTATTGTGTCACTTTGGAGGTGAAGGCAAACTACAGCTGAGAGGCTGTTGATCTCAAGGGAGGTCTCCCAGTTACCACACCCCCTACACCAGGTTTTCAGCTCAAGCCTGACAACTAGTGAGCCTGGTTTAGGTGCAGAGGTGTCAGCTTCTGCTACTCTAGGGAGCCTTTATAAATAATTAGTCAGTTTGTCCAGGCAGACTTGCATGATGGGGAGAGATAGCACTGACTATTCGTCCCCTTACCCCTGCCAAGCTTTGACAGGGGCCAAGTCCTGCAGAGTTGTTACAGGACCAGCAATTTAGGGTAGGAAGATAAAGTCACACTTGGAACAGACAATGCAGAGCCTCACAAAGTATTGCCCACGGGACTTCCCTGGTGGTCCAGTGGTAAGACTCCAAGCTCCCAATGCAGGAGGCCCAGGTTCGATCCCTGGTCAAGGAACTAGATCCTGCATCATGCCGCAACTAAGAAGCCTGCAAGCCACAACTAAGACCCGGCGCAGCCAAAAATAAATACTAAATAAATAAATATTAAACCAAAAACCAAAACAGTGCTTCCCTGGTGGCGCAGTGGTTGAGAATCTGCCTGCCAATGCAGGGGACACGGGTTCAAGCCCTGGTCTGGGAAGATCCCACATGCCGCAGAGCGGCTAGGCCCGTGAGCCACAACTACTGAGCCTGAGCGTCTGGAGCCTGTGCGATAGTGAGAGACCCGCGCACCGTGATGAAGAGTGGCCCCCGCTTGCCGCAACTAGAGAAAGCCCTTGCACAGAAACGAAGACCCAACACAGCCATAAATAAATAAATAAATAAATAAATAAATAAATAAATAAAATTTAAAAAAACAAAAACAAAACCAAAACAAAAAAACCCAAAGTAGTGCCCACGATTGCCAGTAAGAGGTAGAGCTTTCCCAGTGTTAAAATAAAAAACAGAGACGAGCCTTGAAAATTCCCCAAGCAGACAAAACCAGTTTAATCTTACAAAACAAAGCTTAATTTAGTTTATTTTGCAAGACTAATTTGTCCTGGGTCATTTCTTGCTTATGCCTTCAGAAATTATAAGCAAAACTTGAACTGTTTCTCAAGGTTGGTATGAGGTAACCACTGACCAATTTCCTATCATTTAAGAAAATTCTAATACCATAAGCAGTCACTAAGACGAATAAACAGTCCCTGCTTTCTCATTATCTAAGTTGCTTTGTAACAATATACCCCTGCGTCGCATACTACATTTTGGTATGAGTGTTCCTCGTTTGCATGCTGTCTTTTTGGTGTGTGTACAATAAACTTTCACAAATTACTGCTTTGGTGATTCATTGGTTTTATTCCTGTTATTCATGAACTTTTGACCTCAGATGGTGTTGCTAGTAATCCCTGACCATCATGGGGGTCTCCTCCTGTCCCAAACTAAACCATTCTCTTCATGAGGACACTTGTTCTAAAAATAGAAATGCTGGATATGGTACAGTAATGTCGTTGTGGGGTTTCAAGGCAAAGGAAGGCAAGGGCAGAGTAAACAGTTTAAGATTGGGTATTTGAATAACTCAGGTGAGACTTGGGGCACAGGGGTGATCTTTAGTTGCCTGGAGCCTGGCCCTGGGATGATTAGGGCAGAGGAATATTGTGGAGTAAGACATATAATATGGATTAAACAGTGTTCCTTGTTGAGTAGGACACAGTTACTGTCAATACAGGCAAGGGAGACATTGGTTATCAATAGGCTGAAACCTGCACAAAACACATAGCTACTATCAAAACTGAGAGGAGTCGTCAGTTAGATCCATTAAACTATAATTTGGTTAATAAATACTAACTGTAAAATGCCTTCACTGATTAAATTTGCTTCAGTTGATTCTATAAAAACTTGAATGTCATCCAAGCATCACACGGCCTAAACAATTAAGATGTTTGCCGGATTTTTTTTCACGAACTTGGAGTCAGCTGGGTCCAGTTCAAGCTTGAGCCAATCAAGACTGATTGGGACAACAAACTCTTCAATTGGGCACGCACGATTTATCCAATCAGTTACGATTTGACATCAGAGGGCCAAAGACTCCACCCTTAGAACATGCTAACGTCGCCATTTTCTGAACATGAGTCCCATGGAGAAGCATGTAGCTTTGTTGTGCAAAACCATGATTACTTCACATTTTTCTTATCTCTAATCACCTTCCCCCATGCTCCCCACACCTCAGGTTTATCCCATAAGTATCTAGAGCCTCTCACCTTCAGGGAGATGGATTTGCGATTTGTTCTGTCTCCTTGTTCGGCTGCCTCATGAATAAACCCTTTATCTGTTCAGCTTCATTCTCTCAGTTCTCATACTTCAGTACTCAGGCTCAAAATTACCTTTTTACAGCTGTTGTAAATATTTCCTCAGAGCTATTTTCTCCACTCTCTTCAAATAGCTGCAGAATCATTATCAATAACTCTCGGGAATTTTTTCACTGATAATCTCAACTCCCTGTGCAGATCCCTGGTGCACACCCCTGGTGATCACTTCACAGCAAGGAGACGACCTCATGGTGTCCCAAACATTTATCTCAGGGTTCATATGACCCATTTTGGGCTCATGCTCCCAATGTGACAATGATGGTCACTGTTCAGGCAGGAAATAACATTCAAATGGTAGCACTTCTTTTCTAAGAGGTCTCAGATGTTAAAAGCAATTCTATATATGGTGGTATTGTTACAGACCAGGGTTCTTGGCCTTCCCCAATAAATAGAAATTGACTAGAGGCCAGACAAGAAATTCAGGCAAGGCTTTATTGGGGCCCCTGCTGCAGCAGGGGGCAGCGAGAACAAACAAGTTCCCTTGCTTGCCGGCTCCTCAAGGGGGAGCAAGCTTGTTCCTTATATGGGGTGAGGGAAGGGGTCTGTCCAGTGGTCTGGCTGGAGGGGTGGCTTAGGTGTTTTGCCCACCCCTTAGGTGGTGCTGTGTGCAGGGGGGCTTGCACAGTACCCTGCTTTTGCTCCCAACACCCTGTTTTTGCTCCAGGCCCTTCAAAAGTGGCAGTTGGGTTTTTTTGGTCTTTTTGTATCTTTTGGTTCCAGAATTTGCCCCAACCGCGCGTGCATGCAGTTATTTTCAGTCCCATACAGTTTCGTCGTATTTTGTTGCTTGAGGAGAGGTGTGTCCAGGTGCAAGCACTGCAGCACTGCAGCAGAGGGTCCCAGGTCCCAGCAAAGGGTCCCAGGTCCCAGCCCGTCTCAGTATACCAAGTAAGAAATATTACTTGGAAAAAAGTGCTGCTTCCTGGGATGAATACAATCACTGATTATACAGGTAGGAGAAAAGTTTTCTGAGGAAATCTATCTACTGGCTCCAGAGTATCTCAACATCCCTCTCTCTTCTTCCACTCCATGGCCCTGTCTGGAATATTTCCTCTCTTGTCCCTAACCAGAACTGAAAGTAACAACACTGAACCTAAAGCTTCAGTCCAAATGTATTTTTTTTTAACATTAAAATTTTATTTATTTATTTATTTTGGCTGCGCCGGGTCTTAGTTGCAGCATGCGGGCTCTTTAGTTGTGGCGTGCATGTGGGATCTAGTTCCCCGACCAGGGATGGAACACAGGGCCCCTGCATTGGGAGCGTGGAGTCTTACCCACTGGACCACCAGGGAAGTCCCTAGAATGTATTTAAAAGGCAACAAGGTAATGGTTACTAGCTCTCAGGTATGAATGGACGAGAGAAACTTGGTGTGGTGTGTCCTTTTGGTTTTGCAGCTTTCCGGATTATCTGAAATAATATGACTCCAAACATTTCTTTAATTAGTGCAGACAGCAATCCACGGAATCTGCGTGCGGGCCCTTGAAGAGGAGCTAAGCCCCGCCCCATCCTCGGGAATTAGGGGTGCCACTTACAAACCCCTTCTTGTGGTACCCTGCCTTTCCCCAGGAGCCCAGGCCCAGGCCCTGAACCTGTCCCTAGGCCGATGGCTCACCAAGAACTATATTACCCAGAAGGCTCTGCGCCACACGTCCAATGAAGGCCCGGGAGAGGGGCGTTTCCGTGCGTGCGGAAGACATCGGAGCGGGACTTCCGGCATCTTAGGCGCAACCAGACATTTTGTCGGTTGTTGTGAGGATCTACGCGCTACGGGGCTCTTGAATGCTTGGTCTGGACCGAGGGTGGAGGAATTGGGAAGACGCGTGAGGAGGCGTTGTCCCCGCCGCTCGGAGGCGAGACGAGGTTCGGCGGTGGCGACGCCTGCGGTGACCCCGCCGCCGGGGCGGGGCTTGGGACCGCGGTATCCACGTCCTCAACCCGGATGCCTGCCTCTCCCGGCGCACTCCGCCCACAGACTCCGATGGCGGCGGCCGCGCTGAGGGACCCCCCTCAGGTACACGCTCCTCCTCCACCCCACCAGACACTAAAGCGACGAGTGCGGGGCGCCTGCTCCTGTGCCTGCAGCCCAGGCCCGGTGTCCGGGATTGTGGGGTCCCTGTTTCTGACAGTGCGGTGGCGCGTGTGAGAGGGGGACAGGCAGAGGGACCGACAGGTGCAAAGGCTTGGAGGTCGGACTGAGCCAGAGGCATTGGGGAGATCGGGGATCCGGGTCGTGTCAGCACTGAGCAGGATGTGAGGAGTCACACCTGGGTTGAGGAGTTGTACTTTCATTCTGAGGGTTCTGGGAGCCATAAGAGTTTCGAATAGAAGGAGTACTTGATCTGAGTGGAGATTTTAAAAGTATCCCACATTTTGCGCTGGGCGAAATAGATTAGGTTGGGGCAGGGAATGTGAGGATGGATGCGTGGAGATTGGTAAAGAGGCTACTGCAGCGGCTTCAAGGAATGTTTTGACGGTGGATGGACTTGAGTGCCAGGAGAGGGGGAAGAAGTGATCAGGTTCTGGATATATTTTAAAGATACCACCGCCAACATTTCCTCCTGCATCAGATGAGGCTGTGATTGATAGTAAGTAAAAAACCAAGTTTTAAATTTTTTTGTTTTTTTGTTTTCATGGACATTTTGAAAATGGAAATCAGGAAGTCAAACTAGGGAGCAGGTTTCAGAGTGGACATGGTTGATTCTGAGATGTCCAGAGTGGAGGTGTCACATGAGCAGCTGGACTGGAAGGTCTGGCGTTCTGGAGAAGGGGCTGGGTTGGAGATGTCCACAGGGTGTAGAGAATGGTCTGGACTAGGTCAAGGCCTGGAGATCAGATTTAGGGGTAGCAGTCTTTTTTTTATATAAATTTATTTATTTTTAAAATTTTTGCCTGCGTTGGGTCTTCGTTGCTGCGCATGGGCTTTCTCTGGTTGTGGCGAGTGGGGACTACTCTTTGTCGCGGTGCGCGGGCTTCTCACTGTGGTGGCTTCTCTTGTTGCGCAGCACAGGCTTTAGGCGCACGGGCTTCAGTAGTTGTGGCTCGTGGGCTCTAGCGTGCAGGCTCAGTAGTTGTGGCACACGGGCTTAGTTGCTCTGCAGCATGTGGGCTCTTCCCAGACCAGGGATTGAACATGTGTCCCCTGCATTGGCAGGCTGATTCTTAACCACTGCGCCACCAGGGAGGTCCCATGGGTAGCAATCTTAAGTATGTTATTTCAAATGGTCTTTGGGGTGAGAGAGGAGGGCTGTGGATGGAGGCGGGGGGGGGGCGGAAAGGGTGGGCATTTCTGAGACTTCCCTCCACAAAGGAGGGGCATTCTGTTTGTCCAGTGTCTGCATGAGGAGAATGCTTTGTAGGGCACAAGGAACCTGGTCTGGCAGCAGAAGATGGGGTGTCGTAAAATTACTGTCTGATGACAGTTACCCTTGCTTTTGAACAACCTGTTCTAAGAGAAACACACACTGAAAAGCTCCTCCAGTGCCAGGAGTGATTCCACTTTACTCAGTCTTGCCAAAGCCACAAAATCCCTCAAATGCCATATGATAGATTGTCCCAGCCTGTGTGTGTGTGTGTGTGTGTGTGTGTGTGTGTGTGTGTGTGTGTTTAATTAATTTTTATTGGAGTGTAGTTGCTTTACAGTGTTGTGTTAGTTTCTACTGTACAACAAAGTGAATCAGCTATATGTAGACATATGTCCCCCCTTTTTTGGATTTCCTTCCCATTTAGGTCACTGCAGAGCACTGAGTAGAGTTCCCTGAGCTATACAGCAGGTTCTCATTAGTTATCTATTTTATACATAGTATCGATAGTGTATATATGTCAATCCCAATCTCCCAATTCATCCCACCACCACCCCTTTCCCCCCTTGGTGTCCATACGTTTGTTCTCTAAGTCTGTGTCTCTATTTCTGCCTTGCAAATAAGATCATCTATACTATTTTTCTAGATTCCACATATATATGTTAATATACAATATTTGTTTTTCTCTTTCTGACTTACTTCACTCTGTATGACAGTCTCTAGGTCCATCCACGTCTCTACAAATAGCCCAATTTCGTTCCTTTTTATGGCTGAGTAATGCATTGTATATATGTACCACAGCTTTATGCATTCCTCTGTTGATGAACATTTAGGTTGCTTCCATGTCCTGGCTATTGTGAATAGTGCTGCAGTGAACATTGGGGTGCCTCCTTGTGTTTTTTCTTTGTTATTTATTTATTTATTTATTTGGCTGTGCTGGGTCTTAGTTGCGGCGGGATCTTCAATCTTCGTTGCGGCTTGTGGGATATAGTTCCCTGACCAGGGTTCGAACCCAGGCCCCTTGCACTGGGAGCGCAGTCGTAGCCACTGGAAGTCCCTCTCCTTGTTTTTGACTAAATGTTCCAAGGAGGACAGGCTTCTTGCCTCACAGGAAGTTCCTACCAAAGAATTCCTCTAACATAAATTGTCCCAACACAGGAAATGTTTCTGCCCACACTTCTGTATACTATTTGTAATTTTAATGAGCGTAGGAGAGGCAAAACTCTATCTCTGCCAATCTTAGGTTTTCAGATGGGTCTCTTTAAGAAAAAAACAGACTAATGAGAAAAACAGTATATTAATATGTGCAGCACACAACACATGGGAGAAACCTAAACCAAAAGTAACTGGAATTGGTGGTTTAGAATTCTAGTTTATATTAGTATCTTCGAAAAAGAAGAGTAAATTTGTAGAGAAATGACAGAACGAAGAAAAGCAGTTTTAGGCTTCCAAGGGCAGCAAACTGAGAAGGTAAATACGGGAGAGGAACCTAATATTGTGTGATTTGATTGCAGATTCCTTTGGTGCCAGTCTCTGGGCTGAAAATCTGTCTCCAATAAAAGGAGAATTTATATCTTGCCTTTAGGTAGAAAAAGGGGAGCTTTTTCTGTGTTTGCTGTTTCTCACTGCCTTCAGCTCAAAATAATTTTTATGTCAAAGAGGCATATTTTGGGGTGATATTATTCTGATTTTCTTTATGAGCTACAAAACAGCCAGGAAAAACAGTTTGTGTTATTGAAATTCCTATATTATTCTCCCTTTGTATACTCTATCCAATTTTATGAGAGAATTTATGAGAGAGATTTTATGAGAGAATTAAGCATTACTTTCCCAAGGAATTCATTGTAGGTAGTGAACTGATTATTCTTCTATGCATTTAGACTGGTCTTAGGCATGTACTTTCCTTGGGGTATTTAAGACAGTATCCACTGAAATCATTTTCTGTGGGAACAGATTCTCTCATGGAACCCCATTTGAGAAAGGCTGCTAAAGATTATGGTCTCACCAATTCCATTGTGTATGGGTGAGTTTTCTTACACCAATAAGCAATTCTCTCACGCCAGCTGAGTGTCCTATAATTCAAGTCAATTCTGACACTGTTTACCCAGAGGTAGCATCAGATCCCACAGGTTAAGGTCTCAGTCCCATAAGACTCCCCCCACCCCACACACACCCTTTCAGACACCAGTCGTTAAGTCCATGTTTTCACCTGGGCTTCTGAACTGATTGGAGGTTCCAACAGCCTCCCTTTTGGGTTCAATCAGTTTTCTTAGAGTGGCTCAGAGAACTCAGAGAAACATTTTACTAACTAGATTACCAGTTTATTATAAAAAGATATAACCCAGGAACAGCCACATGGAAGAGATGCATACAGGGAAAGGTATGGGGAAAAGGTGCAGAGTTCCCATGCACATTGCTCTTCCTGCATCTCCATATGTTCGTCAACTTGGAAGCTCTCTGAACCCTATTCTTTTGGGTTTTTATGGAGGCTTCATTTCATAGGCATGATTGATTACATCCTTGACCATTGGCGATTGAACTCAGGCTCCAACCGCTCTACCCCCTCAGAGGTCAGGGGGTACGACTGAAAGTTCCAACCCTCTAATCATGTGGTTGGTTCTGCTGGAAACCAGCCCCGCCATCCTTTTGTGCTTTCCCAAAGTAACCTCATAAGGGCATTTTTATTGCTCGTCTCACTTAGGAAATACCTAAGGTTTTAGGAGTTCTGTGCCCAAAACCTGGACAAAGACCAAATGCAGGGACTTCCCTAGTGGCACAGTGGTTAAGAATCCGCCTGCCAGTGCAGGGGACACGGGTTCGAGCCCTGGTCCGGGAAGATCCCACATGCCGCGGAGCAACAAAGCCCGTGCGCCACAACTACTGAGCCTGCTCTCTAGAGCCCGTGAGCCACAACTGCTGAAGCCCGTGCTCCACAACAAGAGAAGCCACTGCAATGAGAAGTCCGTGCACCACAACAAAGAGTAGCCCCCACTTGCCGCAACTAGAGAAAGCCCGCGCACAGCAACAAAGTCCCAACGTAGCCAAAAATAAATAAATACATTTATTTTAAAAATTAAAAATTAAAAGACCAAATACGTATTTCTTGATATAAGTCATATTATTACACTGCTCTAGTAAACAAATATACATATATTCATAGAGAATTCATAAAACTTGTGATCTGTGTTGTGGCTTCATTTTTCCCTTAGTGAATGTAATTTTTCAAATGTTCAACAGTGTAAAATCAAGATGAATGTGTATCTTCTGAATGTTTTATTATTAATATCATTTATATGCTTATTCTTTGTCTGATTTATCCCTTTCTAAGAAGATAGATAAGAGCGAGTAAGTTATACATTTGTACCCACAATTTTTTTTTCAGTTTTTTTGCTTTAACTATCTCATATATTTAAATTATAGGGAGTGATTGTCAGACTGTATTAAATGCATGGGCAAACTCCATGCAACCTATAGTAAATGATCCTTAATTACAAACATAAGTATATGCTAAAAGGAATGGAATGAAATAAGACATGAATATTAACCATAAGAGGGTTGGAGAGGTGGACTTCCCTGGTGGCACAGTGGTTAAGAATCTGCCTGTCAATGCAGGGGACACGGGTTCGAACCTTGGTGCGGGAAGTTCCCATATGCCACGGAGCAGCTATGACCATGCGCCACAACTACTGAGCCTGAGCTCTAGAGCCTGTGAGCCACAACTACTGAAGCCCATGCACCTACAGCCTGTGCTCCGCAACAAGAGAGGCCACCGCAATGGGAAGCCTGCACACCACAATGAAGAGTAGCCCCTGCTCACCACAACTAGAGAAAGCCCGCATGCAGCAACGAAGACCCAATGCAGCCATAAATAAATAAATAAATAAATAAATAAATAAATTTTAAAAAGAGGGTTGGAGAGGTTATATTAATATAAGAAGAAATCAACTTCAGGAAAAATAATATTACCAAAGATAACATAGGGACATCTTATTAAACAAGTAATTTAAATCAAGAAGATTTTAAAATGATAAATGGGGGATTACCTGGCGGTCCAATGGTTAGGACTCTGTGCTTCTACTGCAGGCGGCACAGGTTGTATCCCTGGTCAGGGAACAAAGATCCCACAAGCCGCGTGGTGTTGCCATAAATGAATGAATGAATGAATATGCTAAATGTATTTGTGCCTGAGAATAGGCTTTCAAAATTCTTTCAATAATTAATAGAATAGGCAGGAAAACCGTAAGGATATACAAGACATGACCAACATCATCAGCTAACTTGATTCAGTAGATATGTATAAAACATTACTCCAGTCTATAGCAGAATACACATTCTTTTCAGGTACGCATGGTACATTCCTCCAAGATAAACCAAATGCTAGGGACATAAAATAATTTTCAGTAAGCTTTAAAATTGAAGCAGTGTAGAATATATTCTCTAAATAAAGCAAAACTAAATTAGAAATTTTAAAATATCCTAGAAAATCCACAGACATTTAAATTTTAAAGAACTGTTAAGTATCAAAGAGTAAAAGAAATAAGGAAACCAATAGAAGATAAATTAGGAGCATATTTTAGTGAAACAGGCAAGAATAATTTTTTTAAACTTTTTTTTGGCCACGCCATGCAGCATGTGGGATTGAACCTGTGTACCCTGTGTTGGAAGCATGGAGTCTTAACCACTGGACTGCCAAGGAAGTCACAAGAACAATTTAAATGTATCAGTAACAAGCAAAATATATTGTGTCGAAAATTAATGAATATATTTCTTTTAGAATTTCAGGCTTCTATTCTGTAAAGCCCATGACAGCCAAAATTTAAAGAGTGAAAGACTATATCTCCAATGTCTAAAACTGCCAAGGGATGAACACACAGGGCATAGAAGGAAATCGCATTAGTTAGAACAACAAATACAACTCCAACCTAAATGACCAAAATAGGAGCAATCAATGGAAGAAGGAATCAAGGTGATTATCAGGCATATGACAAGATATACAAACACACTGATATCTTAGAACTGCATACCAAATACAACTGTCTTTACAGAACACATAATAGAATGTAAAGATGGGCTTCCCTGCTGCTGCAGTGGTTAAGAATCCGCCTGCCACATGCCGCAGAGCAGGTAAGTCTGTGCGCCACAACTACTGATCCTGTGCTCTAGAGCGCGTGAGCCACAATTACTGTGCCCGTGTACTGCAACTGCTGAAGCCCACGCACCTAGAGCCCGTGCTCCACAACAAGCGAAGCCACTGCAGTGAGACGCCTGCGCATCACAACGAAGAGTAGCCCCCTCTCGCCACAACTAGAGAAAACCTGCGCATGGCAACGAAGACCCAACACAGCCAAAAATAAATAAATAAAATCAATTAATTAAAAAAAATAGAATGTAAAGAAAATTGTAAGACATCTGAAAATTTTAGAACTATCCTCATGAAAATAGACATAAATATCATTAAGATAGTATTAGCAAATAAAATTCAGCAGTGTGTAAAAAGAATTATATACCATGACCAAGAGAGATTTCTTTCAGTGGTGCCAGGTTTGTTTAATATTAGAAGAGCAAAGAATGTTATCCAACATATTAACAGGCTAAAGAAAAAAAAAAGCAGAAAAATCACATCATATCAATTGATGCAGAAGACTCACTAGCATAACTGAATGTAGCAAAGTGCTGTGTACAGTTCTCTTTCTCTTTATGTATAAATACACATGTGTGTGGTAGGGATATAGATGTAAATGAACTGTCTTCTATATGTTGACAATACACAGAAAGCAAAAATTGATCAAAATTTACAAACCTATAGCATTAAAAAAATACTTAGGAATGAATATAATGAAACATGTACATGTTCTTTCATTATATTCATTCCTAAGTATTTTATTGAAAACTACAAAGTTATTTTTTCAGTATTACTGAAAACTTCAAAGTTTAGTTGAAATCTACAAAAACACTTCTGCTGAGGGAAATTAAAGATGACCTAAACAAATGGAGCAATCTTTTCCATAGAATTCAGTGACTGCACTTTTTCCCTCTTCCCAGGGTTTAGTGCTCACTTTGGACCCCAGTATCAAGTGGTGGAATCCTGTTGGAGACTGAATCTGGTAAGCTTGAGTCATGGGAATTCAGGCTGAGCTTCCACTTACTACACAGATGCACCTGGAGCCAGTTTACCTGAGGATAGTTGGGGGAGGGAGGGTCTGGTGGGGGTGAGGTTCTGGTTCCTGGAGGAATTGAGCACCTGAAATCCTCTGAATCAAGTCAAGAGAATGTGGATGGTCAGGAGTCATTTTCTGTCCTCCATTGTGAAGGGTTTGCAGCACTGTTGGAAGAATGACCAGAAGATGTCATGTAATTTCCCAGGTAATAATCCCCAAAACCATGTGCTGTGAATAGTGTTATTTCCCCATTTCAGAAATGAGGGGACTGAAGCTTGGAGAAGTGAGGCTTTCTGCCTAAGGTACTATAATCAGTAATGGGGTTACCAGCTGCAAACCCAGGTAAGCCTCCCCCTAGAGCTCAGCCCATGAAGTCAGACACTGGACACCATGTGCTAGATTGCATTGAATTTGAAGCCAAACACGACATGATTGGTTCTAATGCAAGTTCAAAGATTTTGAATTTGAAAGTAAGATATAGAAGAATTATGCTACAACCCTAGGCTGTACTTACTCCTGAGGGAAAAATTTGTTTTTTTTTTCAGATTATTTATTTATTTATTTTTGGCTACGTCGGGTCTTAGTTGTGGTATATGGGATCTTTCATTGCGGCACGCGGGCTTCTCTCTAATTGTGGTGCGCAGGCTCTGTAGTTGTGGCACGCGGGTTACAGAGCGTGTGGGCTCTGTAGTTTGTGGCATGCAGGCTCTCTAGTTGAGGTACACGAGCTCAGTAGTTGTGGCGCATGGGCTTAGTTGCCCTGCAGCATGTGGGATCTTAGTTCCCTGACCAGGGATCGAAGCCTCATCCCCTGCATTGTAAGGCGGATTCTTTACCACTGGACCACCAGGGAAGTCCCGGGAAAATATTTCTTAAACTGTAAATCTTTTTTTTTTTTTTTTTTTTTAATTTATTTATTTTATTTTTGGCTGCGTTGGGTCTTCATTGCTGTGCACGGGCTTTCTCTAGTTGCGGCGAGCGGGGGCTACTCTTCGTTGCGGTGCGTGGGCTTCTCATTGCGGTGGCTTCTCTTGTTGTGGAGCATGGGCTCTAGGCGCACTGGCTTCAGTAGTTGTGGCTTGTGGGCTCAGTAGCTGTGGCTTGTGGGCTCAGTAGTTGTGGCTTGTGGGCTCAGTAGTTGTGGCTCGCGGGCTCTAGAGTGCAGGCTCAGTAGTTGTGGCGCACGGGCTTAGTTGCTCCACAGCATGTGGGATCTTCCCGGACCAGGGCTCGAACCTGTGCCCCCTGCATTGGCAGGTGGATTCTTAACTACTGCGCCACCAGGGAAGCCCCTTAAACTGTAAATCTTGAATCATCTTGTCTAGAACATATCCCTAGTGCAACTGGCTACCTGAAATTGATAACGTCACTCTGTATGTGTGATTATTTTTTTCTTGAAATAATTTTAAATGGCACAGATTGTACACTGCCATCCTGTAAAATTTTAAATCATTCCTGTTAAGGCTACTCGTAGGTTCAGGGTATGTGTATGTGAATTTTGACAGACGCTGCCCATAACTCTGCAAGTAGGCAGCCTTGACTCACCTCCTACCACATGGGTACCTGAGAGCCCAGGTTTGTGATGATGAGGACCATGTATTCAGCATTAATCGTGCACCTTGCACTGGTTTAAGCACTTGATACTTAACCTCACCAAGGTATGGGCACTATTTTTTTCTGCTGTTTTGGTGAATGGACGTTTATGTTTGAGGAATATTTAAACAATTTCACAGAGGTCTGCAAAGGAGGTTTTATCTTCATTTTACATTTCACAACATGGAGGTGAAACTGCTGGCCTTGGGTCCCAAATTCGGAGGGATGAGGCTGGGATTTGCAGGCTGTGAACCTCCAAAACAGCCAGCGTTGTATCACGCTTAGGATATGAAGCGCCCACTGGAGATTTTATACGAAGCCGACCCCCACCGGAGGAAAACTGCTGACCGCAAGCACGTAGACCCCAGACCGGTTGAAACCAGAAGATTGATGATGCTCGAAACTTCACCTTGATGCCAACCAATCTGAGAATTGAGCACAAGCGGATCATGCACCCTGCAGCCCCTCCCTCACATGGCCTTTAAAACCTTTGTCTCCTAACCAGCAACTTGGAGATGGTCTTAGGACATTAGTCCACCAGCTTCCCAGATTGCTGGCCTCCTGAATAAAGCAATTTTCCTTTTCCACAAACACTTGTTTGTCGAGTATTGGCTTTTCGAGTGGCGAGCAGCCGAACTCGGGTTTGGTACCAACCTCATCCAGTTACAGAGACTCTGAGGTGTGAGATGCAGCCTGAGGCTTGGGAGCAACTGGCAAGCTAAGACAGTAGGCGCTCAATAAATGATTCCTTTGCCTTCCACCTTCTGACCACGGGCTTCCCCTCAGCACCTGGTGTCGAGGTGGGGACTGCAGTACCCAGAATTCTCAGTGCCACAAGGTGTCAGCTCTTTGCCAATCATGTCCCAAGAGAGGGGCCTTTTTCTGTGAGCACTTCACTTTGGGGCAGAGCTTCCGGCGCCCCATCTCGTTTCTGGGAGTGTAGAATCCTGGAGACGGGAATAGCACCTCCATCCACTGGTGTGATATGGGCTGTTCCCACCCCTTTTGCCCACAGGCTCCAGTGACAGTGGCCAAGCTGATAGCTGAGCCCTCACCTTCCCAATATGTGGGATTATGTGTCTTTGCTTTCCCCTGTCCCAGCAATTGTGTCTGCAGGCTCTGAGGAGGCAGGCTCAGTCTAAGCCATCGTTACATGGAGAGGTTCCTGTAGAACCCAGAGAGATGAGGGATGAAAGGCATCCCAGGCATGTTCAGATGCTTGGAGTTGAAGCTGAGCTGTGAGTGTCCAACAAACCATTAGTCTCTTTCCTTTCTGGGGGAGACAACATGGGGACAGGTTTCAGGCCTGAAATGGCCAGCTGAGGGTCTTGGCCTCTATTCTGAGGGTGATGGGAGCCATGGGGAATGTGGAGCAGAGTCTCAGCAGGCTTCCTCTGGCAGCAGAGAGAACAGACAGTGAAGGGCTAGAGTGATGGTGGAGACGGAGTGATGGTAGGTGTGGAAATTATTCACATTTATTCAGAGCTTGCTAATAGCAAGGGAGTTGGGCACCATCACTTGCCTTTAGCTGAGGCTCGAGGGCAGGGGAGGGGGAAAGCTGATTGGCTCCTAAGTTGGGAGTGGGTGTAAAAGGGAAGAGGGCAGTTTTTTGTTTTTTTTTAAAAATAAATTTATATACTTATTTATTTTTTGGCTCCGTTGGGTCTTTGTTGCTGTGCATGGGCTTTCTCTAGTTGCGGCGAGCGGGGGCCGCTCTTCGTTGCGGTGCGCGGGCTTCTCATGGCGGTGGCTTCTCTTGTTGCGGGGCATGGGCTCTAGGGGCACGGGCTTCAGTAGTTGTGGCATGCGGGCTCTAGAGCACAGGCTCAGTAGTTGTGGCGCACAGGCTTAGTTGCTCTGCGGCATGTGGGACCTTCCCGGACCAGGGCTCGAACCTGTGTCCCCTGCATTGGCAGGAGGATTCTTAACCACTGCGCCACCAGGGAAGTCCCAAGAAGGCAGTTTTTATGAGAGTTCTGACCATTTTGGTTCAGTTGCTGCAGAGGTTATAGGTGAGAATTTTATTTTTATATATGGTCACACCACAGGGAAATCAGGGAGGAGACTACTGCAGTAGTCTAAATGAGCATTGATGGGCTGTACCAGAGTGATTGCTGTGAAGGTGGCACAAGAGGTTGTGTTCTCATGCTGTTACTTTACTAGAGCTGATTTTATTTTCTGAAGTGGATTGTGAGAGAAGGCAGTAAGGGAGAGATGACCCAAAGCTTTGGGTTTAGCTGCTGGAAGGATGGAAATGCCAGCCACTGAAATGGGGAAATCTGTTGTAAAGTTAATTTTCAGATAATTAGGTGTAGGAAAGTTGTGACTGGTATGGGGACAACATGTATGTGATAAGCAGCTTAATGACCTCCCAAAGATGTCCATTTTCTAATCCCTGGAAGCTTTGGATATGTTATCTCACATGGCAACAGGGACTTTTTTTTTTTTATATGTTTATTTATTTATTTGGTTGTGCTGGGTCTTAGTTGCAGCAGGCAGGCTCCTTAGTTGAGGCTCACTGGCTTCTTAGTTGCAGCTCACTGGCTCATTAGTTGTGGCATGCAAACTCTTGGTTGCGGAATGCATGTGGGATCTAGTTCCCTGACCAGGGATCGAACCCAGGCCCCCTGAATTGGGAGCGTGAAGTCTTAACCACTGCACCACCAGGGAAGTCCCACAACAGGGACTTTATATGTGTGATTAAGCTAATGATCTTGAGATGGACAGTTTATCCTGAGTTATCCTGTGGACCCAGTGTAATCACAGGAGGATCAGAGTCAAAGAAGGAGATTTGAGGAATGAAATAGATGTCAGAATGATAGTTACTGACTTTGCAAATGGAGGAAGGGGCAAGGACTCAAGGATGCAGGAGGTTTTTAAGAAACTAGAAAAAAAAAAAAAAAAAAGAAGCTAGAAAAGCTAAGGAAACAGATTCTTCTGTGGACCTGCCAGAAGGAATATAATCCTGCTGACATCTTTTTTTTTTTTTTTTTGGTCTTAGTTTCGGCAGGCGGGCTCCTTAGTTGTGGCTCGCTGGCTCCTTAGTTGTGGCATGCATGTGGGATCTAGTTCCCTGACCAGGGATCGAACCCAGGCCCCCTGCATTGGAAGGTGGATTCTTAACCACTGTGCCACCAGGGAAGTCCCAATCCTGCTGACAATTTGATTTTCAGCCTAGTGAAGCCCATTTTGGACTTACAACCTCTAGATGTAAGATGATAAATTTGAGTTGATTTAAGCCACCGAGCTACTAGTGATTTGTTACAGCAGTAATAGGAAACTTAATACAGTGTACAACTGAGAAATGGAAGCGGGCTCAGAGTAACTGAGGTGTGCATGTGGTTCTGGGTGCCTGTGATTTGAAGAAAGGAAAAGGGCCAGATTGGGAGGGCTTTAAAGCAGGAATAGAGGCTTTGGCAGTGGGGGCCACTGGAGGTTTGGAACAAGATAGCATCCTGATTGTATTGCCAAGTGTTCTCTCCATGCTGTGTGCAGAGTGACATCTGGGGAGTCCAGGGTGATGTCTGTGGTGTGGGCCAGAAAGTTGGTTGTAGGTAGCTGAAGATATGAGGGAGGCATGGTCCAAAGAGTGATGTGCAGGAGAGGAGGGAGTGTAAACTGATTGTCCTAGGACCCTGTTGTTGGGGGCTTAAGTGAAAAGAGTGAACCCAGGTTTAGGAAGTATGTCCAGGAAGTATGCTATGGGGTTCCCCAGGGGAACTGGGCTAGGCTCAGAGCTTAAATGGCATCTATCTCCCAACCTGCTTGTTGTTTCTGTGGGCTGACACAGTGATCACTGGGAGTAGTCAGGAGAGAGCAAGGACCGATGGTATCAATGCCTGGTACTTCATTTGACTTGGGGTTCTCGGGACATGGGTGAGCAGGACATTGTTGTGGGTAGGTAGAGTGGGGATACTCACTTGAGACACTTTTCATGGACCTTGCTGTCCCCATCTTTGCAGGGCTGTGCCATCTCTGAGGACGTGTTTGTGTACTTCTCCTGGGAAGAATGGGTGCTACTTGATGAGGATCAAAGACTCCTGTACCGGGATGTGATGCTGGAGAACTTTGCACTTTTAGCCTCCCTGGGTAAGACCCTCACACCAACTCCATCTCCTTTCTCCTTTCCCGCAGGGACCGCTTTGTCCTTCCCACACTGCTTTCTTGCTATGTTTCCTGGAGTAGGTGCCATGGCTGCCAGGGCTATGCTCTATGGCATGTCCTCACTTCTTACTAAGCATCCCCGAAGCCACGCAGCCAAAGGTTTGGGGGTCACAAGACATGGTTTTCCCAATGGAACCCATTAGTCTTGGTCACTTTCTAGGCTGGTGAATCTGTCTAGAATTATGACACCTCCGTGCCCAAGGTTCTGCCCCCTTCCTCCAGGTGACATTGTCTGGGGCTCCATTATACCAGGAGTTACAGGCACTCACATAGTCACTACTTATGGAGACCCTTGGATGCTTCCTTCATGGTTCTTTTTGTAATAATAATTATTATTATTTTGGCTGAGCAGTGTGGCATGTAGGATCTTAGTTCCCCGACCAGGGATTGAACCCGCGCCCCCTGCAGTGGAAGCACAGAGTCTTAACCACTGGACCGCCAGGGAAGTCCCAGTAATAATTATTATTATTTTTTTTATTTTTTTTTTAATTTTTATTTATTTATTTATTTATTTATTTATTTTATTTTTTTTTTTAACTTGTGGTCTGTCATAGGGTGGGTTGCTCTGAGCCAGTACTCACCAGTGCTGGGTTTCCCTTAGGAATTGCATCCTCCAGATCACATTTAGTCACACAGCTGGAGCAAGGGGAAGAGCCCTGGATGCCTGCCCAGGTGGATATGACTCCAGCCACAGAGAAAGAGGCTCAGAAGGGACCTGGACCTGGTGAGTGGACACCAAGGAAGGGCATGATGTCAAGGTTGGGGTCAAATCCAGAGATATCGACTGTTTCCACCTGTGTTTGATTTCAAGGCCTGTGGCCACACAGAGTTTCTACCTGTCCTTCTCCATTCTGGACACTGTGACTTATT
This sequence comes from Balaenoptera ricei, assembly GCF_028023285.1. Taxonomy (NCBI): domain Eukaryota; kingdom Metazoa; phylum Chordata; class Mammalia; order Artiodactyla; family Balaenopteridae; genus Balaenoptera; species Balaenoptera ricei. The sequence goes on along the minus strand of NC_082657.1, from coordinate 747,362 downwards.
TCTAGTCTGACTTCTAGCCCCTGGCATCCACCTTGCACCCATTCCTCCTTACTGCTCACTCTGTATTCGTCTGCAACATTGGCCTGCACTTAATGTGTCACGAGATGTGCACATATCCTTCAGTAATCTTTGAACACCAGCTGCTCGCTTGTGATTGGAGTTTCCTGGGCCTGGACATGCCCTTCTGCCTAGCACTCGCCTGTCTCAACAGCCAACGTCCTACTGGAAGCTGTTTGCTGTATTCTGTCCTCATTCTGTCCTCATGTCTTTGCCTTCAGGAGGCCTCCCCCATTCTGTGACCTTCAGAGGCCCCGCACTGCATAGCAATCCCTTCCTCAACCTGTCCCTGCCTCTCTGTCCTGTAAACAGTCCCATGGACTTATCCTCGGTGTGTCAGACACATTTATGATGGGGTTGTCCCCTCCTTCAAAGTCAACATACATCTCATTGGGCACTTCTCTGCTTTCAGGTTGTTGGTGTGGAGTGGAGACTGAGGCTGTTTCCTCTGAGCAGAGTGTTTATTTAGAAGGAGTGTCACAGTTCAGGACTCCTGTGGCAGGTCTGAAGACACACCCATGTGACATGTCTGGCCCAATATTGAAAGACCTCCTACACCTGACTGAATACCCACGGGGGAAAGCCAGGCAGGAACCACACACATGTGAGGCAAATGGGAAGCAGTTCTGTTTCAGCACAGACCTTCATCAGCACCACAAGCAGCACAGTGGAGAGAAATTCTTCAGGAGGGATGAGGGCAGGGACACTGTGAAAAGCTGCAGAATCTATGTGCCAGAGAAGACCTACATACACGGTGAGGGCAGAGTGGACTTGCCAGCCACCTGTAGCCTTCAGCACCAGGTTTCTCATGATAGAATGAAGCCCCATAAGAGCACTGAGCTTGTGGGAGCCCTTAGCACTGGACAGAAGCTTCATAAATGCAGTGAATGTGGGAAAGTGTTCACTCGGAAAGACACACTTGCAAGGCACCAGAGAATCCACACTGGAGAAAGGCCTTATGAGTGCAGCCAATGTGGGAAATTCTTTAGCCAAAGCTGTGACCTTTTTAAACATCAGACAGTACACACTGGAGAAAGGCCTTATGAGTGCAGTGAGTGTGGGAAGTTCTTTAGACAAGTCTCTGGCCTTGTTGAACACAGGCGAGTTCACACAGGTGAAAGGCTCTATCAGTGCAGTAACTGTGGAAAATTCTTTAGCAGCAAGTCTAACCTCATTCGACACCAGGAGGTTCACACAGGAGCAAAGCCTTACGTGTGCAGCGAGTGTGGGAAAGAGTTCAACCGCAGGCACACACTGGTTCTGCACCGGAGGACTCACACTGGAGAAAGGCCTTATGAGTGCAGGGAGTGCGGGAAGTCCTTCAGCCAAAGCTCCCACCTTAACGTACACTGGCGAATTCATAGCAGTGATTACGAATGCAGCAGATGTGGGAAAGCCTTTAGTTGCATCTCCAAACTGGTTCAGCACCAGAAAGTTCACTCTGGAGAAAAGCCTTACGAGTGCAGCAGATGTGGGAAAGCCTTCATCCAAAGGCCAAACCTTATTCGGCACTGGAAGGTTCACACTGGAGAAAGGCCTTCTGAGTGCAGGGAGCGTGGGAAGGAGTTCAACTCAGACACACACTTGTTCTCCACCAGAGGACTCATGCTGGAGAAAGGCCATGAGAGTACAGTGAGTGTGGGAAGCCTTTTAGCCAATGCTCCCGACTTACTGTACACTTGAGAATACCTAGCAGTGCTTGTGAGTGCAGCAGACATGGGAAAGCCTTCACCCAAAGGCCAAACCTTATTCGGCACAGGAAATCCATGCTGGACAAAGGCTTTAGAGTACAGGGAATGTGCTGTCTCCTTGTTCAACCTAACAACTATCCCCAGAGTGAAGCCCTGAACGTGGGTTTTGTGAGAGAGCCGTCAGTCAGAAGTGAAACCTCATACATATGAACATCCACAACAGGAAGATTCCTGATGAGTGCCGCGCACGTGAGGTGCTTTCAGGAGCTGCACATTTCTAAACTGTCTAGTGCCTTTCCCGGTGGTAGAAGGCATCCTGCTGTTCCCATCTGGCAAAGTCCTACAGGGTGTGTCAGTTACAAGCTTAGTTAGGCAGACCTCTGCCGTCTCCCCAGTCCCTGGAAGGAGTCATGACTGGCCTCAGTGGCCTACAGGGGGCCTCATTTTCACCCTTTGACTGGTTTAGGTGTGGAAAGAATCAGCTCCTAAGATGGGCTCTCCAGGGAGCTTGCAGAGATTTACCTTCGTGGATTTCTTTGTCTCATTGTGGATGTATACAGTCTCCAAGTCCTGCAGCCCTGGAACTCTGTGCCCCACATTTGCTCGTGTTTGTACAATAATAAAGTCCTTACTCTGAGCTGCCTTTAATCTTGAGGGTTCTGTTCATTGTGTGGAGTGTGTTGAGGACACAACTGTGTTCTACCAGCATGAAATGATAAACAGATTTTGTGGGAATCCTTGGTTTTCTGTGCTTCAGAGAGGACAGCATGATGGCAAAGAATAGCTGTCCACTTTTGGCCCAATTTGCATTGCTACCCAAGACCTTCTAGGAATGATTTCAGGGCTCTGTGAGACATACCATGTGGCCTGGAGGCTAGTTTTATTTGTGGGTCCATAAGTAAGTATGAAGAGGAGCAGTTGGTCCCTTGTTCCTACAGAATGTTTTGTATTCCCAAGCATTATTAAGAGGCAGCTGGCCTCTGGTACCTGCCAAGGAGACTGAGTTCAGAATTCGGTAGACAGTTGTCACTGGCTGGAAGACCTACAGGAGCCAGGTGGAAACCATATGGTTCAGAAACATTGGGTGTGAATAATAAGTAGTTGGAGAGATTACAACACCCTAGAGGGATGTACCTGCTAGAGGTACCTGCTAAGATATTCCTATGCTATGGCTGTGTAGGATGAGATGGTACAGAAATTGTCAGGACCTCCAGAGCTATTATCTCTCCTCTGGTCAAGATCACTTGCAGGACAATCTATAAACATTTTGTGGATTCCCTTAGATTCAGTGAATCAAGTCAAGGCTATTGCTGTGCAGGCAGGAAAATGGTTGAGAGAATGGAGATCTAGGATTCCAGAGATGTGGGTTTTGTGACTTATCCAGTGTTCTTGGTGACTCTCGTTGAAAGAGCTTTATTATACGGCTACCTGTAGGATTTAGCTTGTCCTTTCTATTTTCTTAAGGTGGACTGTGTCATTTATTTGAGAACCCCCTTCTAATGTAGTCATTTATTCTGTAAGTTTCCCTGTAAGTAGTACTATATCAGCAGCATCCCACAAATTTTGATATATTGTCCATTTGTTTCATGTAAGGTAGAATTTGTTTAAAACTGGACTGGAAAAGTTCTAGCTTTATCTCTAGGGACTTCTGAATATCTGGCTTTGACCCTTTGCTAAGATAAGGACAGCAGGATTTATTTTGTGTTGTTTAATATCCAAAAATCCTGTGACAACACTAGGGTCACTTTGATTGCTAATGGTAATGTTTATGCAGTCTGGCTCAACTGTTCCCAGAAGGGCATAAAAATCCCTGCTGGGCTTCCCTGGTGGCGCAGTGGTTGAGAATTTGCCTGCTAATGCAGGAGACACGGGTTCGGGCCCTGGTCTGGGAGGATCCTGCATGCCACGGAGCAACTAGGCCCGTGAGCCACAACTACTGAGCCTGCGCGTCTGGAGCCTGTGCTCCGCAACAAGAGAGGCCACGACAGTGAAAGGCTCGCGCACCGCGATGAAGAGTGGCCCCCACTTGCCACAACTAGAGAAAGCCCTCGCACAGAAATGAAGACCCAACACAGCCATAAATAAATAAGTTTAAAAAAAAATCCCTGCTGGTATCTTCTGACTTGAGCTCTCCTCAAGCCACAGTTCACCACTCAGATGTCTGTGGCTTAACTTGGAAGTGAATCACAGCACTGTGTGAATAAGAGTCTGGGAAACTCCCTGGAGGTCTCTGACCCCCAATATAGTCTCGCATTTTCTTTGTCTTTCTATGTCACATGCTTTGCTTTTTTTTTTTTTTTGTCCGCGCTGTGCGGCACGTGGGATGTTAGTTCCCGAACCAGGGATTGAACCTGCGCCCCCTGCAGTGGAAGCGGGGGGTCACCAGGGAAGTCCCTCCCATGCTTTGCTTTTAAGAAAACTGCATAGGAGTCCGCTCTGTGGAGTCTTGCAAATATCTTCAATTATAATACTTGTGGGGACTTCCCTGGTGGCGCAATGGTCAAGAATCTGCCTGCCAATGCAGGGGACACAGGTTCGATCCCTGGTCCAGGAAGATCCCACATGTCGCGGAGCAACTGAGCCCATGCGCCACAACTACTGAGTCTGCGCCCTAGAGCCTGGGAGCCACAACTACTGAAGCCTATGCGCCTGAGCCCCTGCCCCGCAACAGAAGTCACAATGAGAAGCCTGCGCACTGCAACAAAGAGTAGCCCCCGCTCGCTGCAAGTAGAGAAAGCCTGTGTGCAGCAACGAAGACCCAACGCAGCCAAAAATAAATTAATTAATAAATTAATTTTTAAAAATACTTGTGAAAGGTTTGCACTTGGTGATAAGAATAGAATATTTGATATGACCCCTTATTTTAATTCAAATAATGACTAAGGGGTTATTGTGCAGAAAGAAAGACAGAAGGTGGTGAGGAAGGATTTTTGTTAACAGGCTGGTTTCCAGGGCATCCCTGGGTTGAGTTTGCACAAGTGCTGCACTCAAGACTAGGAGGAAAAACATACGTGAGACGTGGAGTCTGTAGGTCCTGCTAAATGGATTGCAAATGAAATACACTGAAGGGGACTTCCCTGGGGGTCCTGTGGTTAAAGACTCCAGGCTCCCAGTGCAGGGGGCGCAGGTTCAATCCCTGGTCAGGGAACTAGATCCTGTATGCATGCTGCAGCTAAAAACAAAAACAAAAAGATCCTGCAGGCTGCAACGAAGACCCCGCACAGCCAAATAAATAAATTAAAAAAAAAAATACACTGAGGGGATGTCAGCCAAGAATATGGTTCCTTGGCTGCTTCCCACCCCCTATTCTAGCAAAAATTTAGCCATCAAGGAAGCAGCTAGAGGCTATTAGAGCTGTAGATGGCACCCCATGACTCAGAATGATACTGTACCTTTTATCTCCATCCCTCTGAGCCAGCTGCTGATTGACGCCACGATAAAACCGGAGACCAGGGAATTCCCTGGCGGTCCAGTGGTTAAGACTCTGCGCTTTCACTGCCGATGACTCGGGGTCAATTCCTACAAGCTGCGCGGCATGGCCAAAAACAAAAACAAAATGGGAGACAGTGTGATGTGAGGCATGATGTTATGGATCTCCTTGTTCAGCTCTGTTGAGTGGGGCTTAGTGCTGGGGAGAAAGGTAAGGATTATTCAGAAGAAAGGTAACAATATAAGTAAGATGAAAGAAACCTCAGAATTGAATCAGAAAAAAATGTTCAGGTGGTTCGTTAAAAGTGACATTAACAAGAAGATAGATGGAGTGGCTACTAAAATTGTGATGGATCACTGTTAAAAAAAGTAATCTGTTCAAATAACTGGGACAAATTCAATTCATCCTAGTCTTAACTAATTTTTTAAGTATTAAGATTATAAAAAGGAGGAATCTAATCTTTTCAGAACCTGTTCTGATTATAACCAGCCAGGGAAATGTGGAGGATTATGACTGAGCAATAGGCAGGCCAGGGTCTCATGAACTCCAGGTGGGACCCCAAGTTCACTTTTATTGATATTGGTAATACAAAGACCTGAGGGCAGTAAAAAATTTACATTTGCTAGGCCCTGATGATCAGTGTATTGTTATAACTTAAATAGCTAACAAAAAACTTAGAGGGCAATATAATTACAGAAATATGGTAATACTATAGAAGGCTTGCAGGTGAAAGCATGGTTTATGAAGGAATTTATGGGCAGACATTATGTATGGTTGTTGCCTCACCCTGACTGTAATGCATTATTGGAATTAAAATTGCCAATAGGAGTAATAATATCATTAGTAAAGATTTAAGCCAAGATCCTCCTGAACCAAACCATTTTCCTAGTATTTCCCCTAAACTGGGATCAATCAGAGTGGAAATTTGATTCTTCATATATTATAAGATGGGTTATCTTAGAAGACTCATCAGGGACTTCCCTGGCGGTCCAGTGGTTAAGACTTCACCTTCCAATGCAGGGGGTGTGGGTTCGATCCCTCATCAGGAAGCTAAGATCCCACATGCCTTGCAGCCAAAAAACCAAAATATAAAACAAGCAATATTGTGACAAATTCAATCAAGACTTTTAAAAAAATGGTCCACATCAAAAAAAAAAAAAAAAAAAAGACTCATCAGACTTTATAAAAACACAACATTCATCATGGATCATAGCACAAGTTCCCCCTTGGGAAGCAGTTGATATATAGAGGGCCATGCGATTCTGTAGGATCACTTTTATCATGGAGCAAGCTAATGGCTTGATTGAGCAAGCTAATGGCTTGATTACTATCGTTTAAGTCTTGCTGGGCGAATTTTGTTAACGCCTCTATGTGAATAATGAAATCTTCTACTCTAAGTGAAGGAATAAATACTGTGGCCAAATAATCATAATGTTGGAAAACTGATAGAACCCAGTGAGCCCACATTAAAGGCAAGTTGGCAGGGGCTGTTTCTGAGGCTACCCATAGATGACTTTAAGCCCAAGGGAAACCAAATGTGCATCTTTCTAACCAACTCGGGAGGAGCCAAGGCCATAAACTTGTTCCATAAATCCACTGGATCCCATTAGGAACGACCCAATATATTTAACATCCCGCAAAAAGGAATATTTAGGGTCCAGGTTCAGAATAAGTATCATTTTTTAAAAATTAGATAATACTCCTTTTAAAAATAAATTCATGTATTTATTTTTGGCTGCATTGCGTCTTTGTTGCTGCTTGCGGGCCTTCTCAGGTTGCGGCGAGCGGGGGCCACTCTTCTTTGTGGTGCACAGGCTTCTCATTGCAATGGCTTCTCTTAGTTGCAGAGCACAGGCTCTAGGCGCATGGGCTTCAGTAGTTGTGGCGCACGGGCTTAGTTGCTCCGTGACATGTGGGATCTTCCTGGACCAGGACTCGAACCCGTGTCCCCTGCATTGGCAGGCGGATTCTTAAGCACTGTGCCACCAGGGAAGTCCCAGAACAGCTATCGTTAATAGGCCATGTTACAGGGTCCCACTTAGTGATATTGGGAGTGGCTTACACAGCACTAGAATTCTAGCACTAGCACTAGAATTTCTTCTAAGATAAATCCGTAAGGGCTAGCCAGTCTGAACCCTGGAGAGGTGAAATCCACTGGGGTAGTCCAGAAGTGCTGGACATAGGTAATTGGTTACAAACCCAGCAATTGAATTGAATTTTTGAAACTTGCATATTATTGAGCCCAAGAAAAATAAGTTTGGTTCATAAGCAGAAGTCTGAGCAATTAACAAAGTAATTAGTGTACAGGCCTGGTCTAGCATTTTGGGTCAGCTGTCTACTTCCAATGTAGTCTTCTCATCCTGGTCTGGTAGTGCTGGTCTCAGTTAGTTGAAGCCAAGTGTTAGAAACAAAGACTTGCATTCAGGAGAGGTGGCCTGATGTGGCCCCTTTCAACGTGGCTGTGAAGAGTCCTTTATCTGATGTCTTTTTCAATATGCATAATCTCCTGGTTGCAGGACATAGGGCATTCAACCTTCATCCAAAGATAGATTACTGTGTGTTGGGCTGCACCCCGCAGGTCTGCAAGCTCTGTACTTTCCCAGCCTCAAGACTGAAGAGACAGCCCAGAGTCAGTGACAGAGATATCAATGGTTTATTGGATAGGGGATCTTACAAGACTGAAGCAAAAGGTCCTGGAGCAACACCCCACTGTGACAGCAGGTAGGACATGGCAGCAAACTTCGCTACTTGGGGGAGAAGGAGGCTACCATTTATAGGAGGAATTGACGTCAGGCTGCCTCAACAGTTACCAGGGAAACCAGCAGCTGAGGCGGGGGGCAAGCACATAAGCAGTTACTGATTAAGTCCTATAATTAAGAGGATTGGATAACCGTGTGAGTGAAGCAGGGACTGGTCAATCAGGGGGTGTACAGAGAACAAGAGAGCAGCCATCTTGAATGGCTTGACTGTAATAAGCTTCAGAAACAAACTTAGAATATCCTTTTAATAATTCAGTTAAAATTTACAATAATGTAACAGTAATGAGGAGCCATCCAGGAAGTGAGTCTCAGACAGTTAAACAACACTAGAATTCAATAAGTATCAACAAAGATTGATACTTATTGATACTTATATTGGGGGCTTCCCTGTTGGTCCAGTGGCTAAGACTCTGTGCTCCCAATGCAGGGGGCACGGGTTCGATCCCTGGTCAGGGAACTAGATCCCACATGCCGCAACTAACATGCAACTAAGAGTTCGCATGCCACAACTAAAAATCCCGCATGCCACAACTAAAGATCCCGCATGCTGCAACGAATATTCCGCACCAGAAATGAAGATCCCACGTGCCGCAACTAAAACACGGTGCAGCCAAAAAAAAAAAAAATCATATGTTGGGCTTCCCTGGTGGCGCAGTGGTTAAGAATACGCCTGCCAATGCAGGAGACACAGGTTTGAGCCCTGGTCCGGGAAGATACCGCATGCCGCAGAGCAACTAAGCCCGTGCGCCACAACTACTGAGCCTGCATGCCACAACTACTGAAGCCCCCATGCCTAGAGCCCATGCTCCGCAACAAGAGAAGCCACCGCAGTGAGAAGCCCTGAGAAGTCCGCTCACCGCAACAAAAAGTAGCCCCCACTCACCACAACTAGAGAGAGCCCGTGCGCGCAGCAATGAAGACCCAACGCAGCCAAATAAATAAAATTTAAAAAGAGATAATTAAGTTAAAATGAGGTAATTAGTGTGGACCCTTATGCAATATGACTGGTGCCCTTATAAAAACAGGAGATGAGGATACAGATGCGCACAGAATTAAGACCATGTGAAGAAAGGAAGATCACTATCTACAAGCCAAGGAGAAAGGCCTCAGAAGGAACCAATGATGAACCAAGTCCAGATTTCTTTTTTTTTTTAAGTTTTTAAAAAATTAATTAATTTATTTTTGGCTGCATCGGGTCTTTGTTGCTGCACGCAGGCTTTCTCTAGTTGCGGCGAGCGGGCCTACTCTTTGTTGCGGTGCACGGGCTTCTCATTGTGGTAGCTTCTCTTGTTACGGAGCACGGGCTCTAGGCGCACAGGCTTCAGTAGTTATGGCACGTGGGCTCAGTAGTTGTGGCTCCCAGGCTCTAGAGTGCAGACTCAGTAGTTATGGCGCACGGGCTTAGTTGCTACGCGGCATGTGGGATCTTCCCAGACCAGGGCTTGAACCCGTGTCCCCTGCATTGGCAGGTGGATTCTTAACCACTGTGCCACCAGGGAAGCCCCTGGAGGCTTCGTCTTTTTTTTTTTTTTTTAACATCTTTATTCGAGTATAATTGCTTTACAATGGTGTGTTGCCCCTGGAGGCTTCTTAAAACACTGGTACTTGGGCCTTTCTCCCAAGGTGTCTGTCAATAGGTCTGAGTTCTGAACTGAGAATTAGCATTTCTAATGGGTCCCTAGGTGATGCTGATGGATAGGGTCAGTGCAGAGATGAAACTGAGAAGTTGTATCAGGAAGGCCAGGCTGCCTGCCTCTCAGCCCCAGTCCGCGGGGCTGTAGATCTGCAGACTCTAAGAGAGAAGCAGAGTTAAGTTTTCTAATGGACACCCACTGAGAGTCTCTGCAGTGAGCCAAGCAGGCTAATGGCTAAAAGCACTGGACCCCCTGAGGACACCTGTGGGAGCCCCACACACTGAAACCACGTAGCCACCTGCTTCTTTTGCTTGGAACTGTAATTAAACAAGGAAGCCATTAGACTGAGGTGGCTCCAATGTTTTAACAGCCTTGTAAGCAAAGGGAAACCTGAACCAGAGTAAATTCTTGTAAATGCCTCCAAGGGAAGAAATAGAAATTTAAGAACAACTGATTACAAACAGCCCACTAGGCTTTCCCAAATAAGGCTATGCCTTAAGCGAGAGCCAATCAAATAATTTCCTTGCTTTGTTTCCCTTCCTGCTCTGCAAAAGTCTTTCCCCTAGTTTGGTTTGGGGCTGTCCAGTTTGAACTGATGTTTGCTCAAATGATCTACTCAAAATTTTAATGTACCTCACTTATCTTTTAATAGAACAACAGCAACATAAAACCTCACAGGGCTCATCCTTGCTCAGTGGTGCTCTTATTAAGGAGTCCTTCCTTACTGCTCCGTGTAATATTACATCCCATTCCCTCTGCTCAGCAAAATCGCCTTCTCTCCTTGTTTCCATTGCAACTGCCATATTCTAACATGCTATATAATTTAGTATTTCTTATTTCATGTTTCTTGTGTTTTCCTTAAACATAATAGAAGCTGCACAAAGGCAGGATCTTTGTTTCTCCTGTGCCTGAATTTCTCCCATGCACCTAGGAAAAGTTCCTGAAAATCCAGTGTGTGCCCAATGATCATTTGTTAGAGCAGTGAATAAACATGACACCTCAATTTCTCTCTTATTTTTACTATTCCAGGCACTTTTTTTTTTTTTTCGTGCACCGTGCAGCATGCAGGATCTGAGTTCCTTCCTGACCAGGGATTGAACCCATGGACTGCCAGGGAAGTCCCTATTCCAGGTACTCTTAATGTCCTCTTTTTTTTTTTTTTTTTTCCTCTTTAACTATCACTGCCAAGTAGTATTGCTCCATGTTTTCAGGAATGAAAGAATCACATTTTGGAGACAAAATTCACACAATTATTAATGTTTAGGACAATCACATGCTCAGCTTGATTCTATCATTTTTGACTTCACAGAGCTTTCTTCTAAACATGTTTCAAATTTTTTCACCCTTTACTGATGTGTCCTTAGAGCTATTTCTGCTACTGTCTTTAAAGAACTACATAAACATTATTAACTTCTTTCTGAAATGCACACTTTGCAATTGTTTTTCTGTGATAATCTCAACTCCACATACAAAATGTCATACCAGGGCCTGCAAAAATAATCATCACTTCCTAGCAGAAAGATGAGATCATGGGGTTCGGATACCCTTTTATTTCAGGGTTCAGGTGCTACCTTTTGCATATGTACTCCAACTGAAAAATCACAGCTTCTGTGTGGTACCCAAAATAGCATCAATTAAGTTGCTTTTTGTTTGATTCCTAAGAGGAATTGCATGTATCTGGGGATATGGATAAAAAGTATTACATGGATAAAAGTGTTCCTCAATGAGTGAAACAATCCCTAACTATGCAGGCAAGAGAGAGGTTTTGTGTGGAACCAGAAGCAGACCTGGTATCATTACTTATGATAGGCCATGACACAAAACTGGGCCTTGATACCTAACCTAATTGAAGCTTCAACTTTCCCTGGGAATGTAGCCTTAACCAGTTAAGAATTTTCTGGTTGGCACCAATGAGGTAATCTGTCACATGGGGCCATCTCCATCCCCCCAAGGGAAGATGAGGTAATCTGGCACATAGACCCTTTCCATTCCCCATAGGTAGGTTACCTAAGCCTGAAATCATCTTTTTTATTGATTACTTCCTTGTTGTACCTTAAAAAAACCTTTCCCGTTCTGTAGCCCTTTGGAGCTCCCCTCTACTCGTTAGATGGGATGACGCTTGATTCCTGAACCAATCACTAAAGCCAATTATATTTTAAAAATTTACTCAGTTGATTTTTTTTTTTTTTTTTTTTTTGGTTCTGAAACCCGGGATTGAAGTTTTTTTTGTTTTTAACATGTCCCTTTTCTTTCTTGCCAGTCAGGACCTGAATGGGATCTTTTCTATTGTTCTTAACCAATCACACTGAAACTCACAAAAGTGACTCTAATGCTTCAGGCTACAAGTATTTGAGAGCAGTAACATCAATTTTCCAGCTATGTATTTACTCATTTATGTCTGAATGGCTCTGTCGAATGATGTGCCGCTTACCTCAGTTGTGGACTGAAGAGGAACACACAACCTAAAAGTTTCTAGTTTTATTCAGGGATCTTACTCAGGACTATAGCTCTGGAGACAACCTTTCAGATCGCTCTGAGGAACTGCTCCATAAGGGAGAATCCAGGATATAGAGGAGGTTTTTTTTTGTTGTTTTTTTTTTTTCTGGAAAAAACAGGTAGTCGAACATTAAGGGATTGCTGGTAATCACAAAGAACAGACAACTCAAGTTAATGATTTCAGTGCTTTTCTGTGTATGAGAAGATGCAAGAATCTGGGTTCCTTGAAATTGGTCCTTAGATATGCATCTTAACTATTAAGGGTCATTGTCCAAATCACAGAATGCTTCCTGCCTTTCTCCATCCTGATTTCCCCTCAGGGCACACCTTTGGGGAACGGCTGCAGTGGGGGCTGGCTTGATCCTTTTATAAGTGGAATGGGGGGGCAACATTCTCTGCCCACACAGTAGTAGAATTTGGAAACGTCTAAAATAATAGACTTGTCCTCTGAGAGCAGGCTGAACTTCAAGGAGTCTAAAACAACGTCTCTTCATGCCTTTCACAAGGAGCAAAGCCCCTCCCTCTGGGTAGGAGCATCATTTCTCCCGCATTCCTAGGGGTACCTCCCAGCCAACGTTCTGGCGGTAAGGATGGAGAACACCCTTCCCTGAGGTCTCCAGAGCTCTGAGAACAATATTACCCGGAAGAGCCTAGGCACAGAGACACCAGGCATGAACCAATGAGGGATCAGGATGAGGGCTTTCCCCGAGTGAGCATGCCTCACGGGCGGGACTTCCGACATCCTGTCCTGGCGATCATTTTGCTTGGTGGGGGGTCCAGCGCAGCAGGGAACTGTGCTCGGATACTGTTGTCCTCTGTCGGGGGTGGTTGTCCTCACGGAGTAGTGAGGGAGGAAGGGGACACCGCCTAGCCAGCCAAGTCGCGCTTATTTTGGCGTCTCTCCCGTTGGCTCGCTGGTCGGGAACGGGAAGGTCCGAGAGGAGGCTGCGTCCCCGCTGCACAGAGGCGTGTCAGGTTCGGCGATGCAGCCCGGGGTGCCGCGCGCCAGACCCGTGATAAGGACCGCCGTTCCCGGTCCTCTGAGACCACAGAATCCGATGGCGGCGGCGCTGAGGGACCCGCCTCAGGTAAACGCTTGTTCTCTGGGTCCTCACCGCCCTCACCCCACCAGACACTGAAGCCCCCAGTGCGGGGCGCCTGCTCACTTGCCCTTAGCCCCGGCCGCGGTGTCCAGGACGGTGAGGCGATCGTGGGTGGAGTTCTGTTTCCGACAGACAGTGTGTGGTCGCGTGTAGAAGAGGGTTACAGGCGGAGAGGAGGATACACGGAAAGGTTGGAGGTCGGGACCGGGGTACAGCAACTCTGTCCTTTCTGTTAGAAACAAGATGCAGCGAGGCCAGAGTCAAGCCTGCAGTGTTGCTGCTTGAGAAGTTGGCCATCTGTTATACAAGTAATATGAGGTTTGAATCGCAGGTGGGAGGTGGTCTTCCTCAGATCAAAAGAGGCTACAACTAGTTGCAGACAAGAGATAAGACTATGAGAGTAAGGGGGTAGGCAGGAAACACGGGAAGATTAATTGCAATAGCCTAGGTGAGTGTTGATGGACCAGAGTGACTGTCCTGGAGTGTGATAAGTTCTGGATCCAATTTTGGAGAAGGGCCAAGCCAAATTGTGGGTGTTGCTGATGACAGAAAGGAAGTAGTGATGGATGACCGGACGGTTTTTGGCCCTATTAGATGAAGGGATGAAAGCTTCATCAACTGGATGGGGACGTTAGCAGCAGGTTAGTTTTCCTTGGAAATATCACAAGATTGTTTTGGCTCTGTTAAAGAGTCTGAGATGTTTCAGAGAAGAGTGAGTGTAGGCAACAAGTGGGCAGCTGGACAGGCAGGTCTGGAAAACGGGGGAAGGCGTTCAGGAATGGAAACTTTCAAAAGTGATGTCTACTGTGTGGACCAGGGTGGAGCTGTCTCACATTTAGGGGGGATGCAGGTTATAGTGGCCACGGTATTAGTAGGTCAGAAAGACTGCTGTGTGCTAAGGAGTGGTTCTCTGGCTCAGGGCCTGGTTGGGTTTGCTGGGCATTGAAAACCCAAGTGAGGTAGAGAAGTGGCAGTGGGAACGGTATGGGAGAGAGGTTGATCTGGTGGGAGGCCGAGGTTTCCATGGGATGAGTGGACAAGTGACGGCTGAGGAGACTTAGGAGTAATTGAGACAAGAAGGCAGTGAGACTGGGGCTGTTGCTTATTTAGTATTACTACTATGTGGCTTCTCCAGAATTTTGTGGTGAGCTTTGACGGGGTCTGGGACGTTTGAGGCTTGCTAGTGGATACGGCCTGTGGCAAATGTCGTCATTTGTGGGTCACTGTGCCTGGCAGGGAGATATTTAGGACTGGGGTTTTTTTGTTTTTGTTTTTTTTTTTACAAAGGTTGAGTGGAGACAAAGAGGAGTGTTGTGGCTGCTGAAGGGGCAAAACTGGCAGTAAAAAAGTTGAAGAGAGTTGAGGGAATATGAAATTCACACGTGGTTCTGGGTGGCTGATACTGAAGCAAGGATTAGAGGCAGTTGGGGAAATCTTCTAAGCAGCGTTTGTGGCTTACTCTGGTGTTGGATCCATCAGAGGACTGGGGTTGTACCGAATCTTGTTTGAATTTCTTAAGCCCTCTCTGGATGCCAAGCGCCAAATGTGTGGGTATGTTCAGGGAGAATTCTATGGTGTGGTGCAGGGATGTGGCAGTGCTATGGAAGCGCAACTGTAGGGTCTGAAATTGTGAGAGAAATGTCATCTACAGAATGATGTGCACATGGAGAGGAAGTGGGAGCTGATGGTCCCCAAGCCCTGATGTTGAGGCTTTACCGGTGAAGCATGAGCTTACATTTGGCTGTGCCTGGATTCCCACAATTTGAGAGACCCCAGGGAAATTGCTTGGCTGGAGGGACGGGACATTGCAGGTCTAGCCCAGAGCTTAGATGGCATCTATGTGCCCCCCTACCTGTTATGCTGAGGACTGAAGAAAGTGATTAATGGGCTGTGAGGAGACAGAGGGCATCACTTGCACCAGGGCCTGGCATCCTCTCTCAGGTGGGGATCTCTGGTGGAGGATGACTGGAATAGATATATGAGGAGATGGATCGTGGGTTCTCAGAGGGAGAATGTTCAAGCTTTCATCTCTCCCCTTCATGACAGGGTGGTGTGACCTTTCCGGATGTTGCTGTGCGCTTCTCCTGGGGGGAGTGGAGGCTTCTTGATGAGGCTCAGAGACGCCTGTACCTCAGTGTGATGCTGGAGAGCTACGAACTTATATCCTCGCTGGGTAAGACCCTCACCCTCCCCAGTGACCTGGGCTAGGCTCTGTATCCTGCCTCACCCTCACCCCCCTTTCCGAAGGACGTGTTCTGTCCACCCATGTGGTGTAGGGACAGCTTGCTTCCCCAGTATTCTGTGTAGTTGTTGTGGTAGGTAGAAGACTGCGGTATTTGCACTGTCATCTTTTCTCTCCTGCATCCCCAGTCCTTGCTATTGTGTAAATTTATTGATTTATTTATTTATTTTTGGCTGCGTTGGGTCTTCGTTGCTTCATGCGGTCTTTCTCTAGTTGCGGCGAGCGGGAGCTACTCTTCGTTGTGGTGCTCGGGTTTCTCATTGCGGTGACTTCTCTTGTGGTGGAGCATGGGCTCTAGGCACGTGGGCTTCAGTAGCTGTGGCACACGGGCTTAGTTGCTCCACAGGATGTGGGATCTTCCTGGACCAGGGCTCGAACTCGTGTCCCCTGCATTGGCAGGTGGATTCTTAACCACTGCGTCACCAGTAAAGTCAGGCTTTTGGGATCTTAGTTCCCCGACCTGGGATTGAACCTGGGCCCTCGGAAGTGAGTGAGTGCACGGAGTCCTAACCACTGGACTGCCAGGGAATTCCCTTATGGCCATTTTAACAATACTAATTCTTCCAATCCATGAATATGGGTTGTATTTTCATTTGTTTCCATCTCTAATTTCCTTTATTAGTGTTTTATGATTTTCATTGTACACATTTTTCTACTCCTAGGTTAACTTTCTTCCTAAGTATTTATTGGTCTTGATGCTATTACTGTGATTGCTTTCTTCGTTTCTTTCGAGATAGTCCATTGTTATTGTGCTGAAATGCGAGTGATTTTTGTATGTTGATTTTGTATCCTGCAGCTTTCTGATTTTGCTTATTCATTCTAACAGTTTGGTGGGAGAGTCTTTAAGGTCTTCTATACATAACGTCATGTCATCTGCAGAGAAGACTTTGCTGCTTCTTTTCAGATTTAAATGTCTGTTATTTCTTTTTGTTGCCTAATTGTTCTGTGTAGACTTTAGTACACTGTGGAATAAAAGTGATGAGAAAGTGACCGTCCTTGTCTTGTTCCTGATTTACAGAGAACAAGCTTTTAGCTTCTACCATGAATATGAAGTAGGCTGTGAGTTGTCATATTATATGGAGTGTATCATGGTGAAGTCCGTTCCTTCTGTACCGAATTTGTTGAGAGTTTATATCATGAAAAGATCATATGATTTTTATACTCCACTTGCTAGGGTGGTGGGGTATTGCATACGTTGATTTGTGTACCTTGAGGCATCCTTGCATCCCAAGGGTAAGTCAGACTTAATCAGGGTATATTATCTTTTTCTTGTGCTGTTGAATTTGGTTTGGTAGTATTTTATTGAGGATTTCTGCTTATGTGTTCATCATGAATGGTCTGCATTTTTCATGTAGTGTCCTTGGGTAGCAGGGTAATGCTGGCCTCATAAAATGAGTTCGGAGGTTGTTGATCCTATTCAATTTTTGGAAGTTTGTGGAGGATTGATGCTAATTCTTTTTAAATGTTTTCTAGAATTCACCAGTGAATGTATCTGGTCCTGGGATTTTCATCCCATTCATTTCTTTTTTTTTTTTTTTTTCGTGCCATCACTGGACCAACAGGGAATTCCCTCATGATTCAGTCTTGGTTGTTTGTTCATAGGACTGTATTCATTTCTTCTAGGTTATGCAGTTTGTTGGCATTTAACTCATCATAGTAGTCTCTAATGATTGTTTGCGTTTCTGTGTTATCAGTTGTAATGTGTCTTTAATTTCTGATTTTTTTTGCAAAATTAATTTTATTATTTTTTTACATCTTTATTGGAGTATAATTGCTTTACAATGGTGTGTTAGTTTCTGCTTTATAACAAAGTGAGTCAGCTATACAAATACATATATCCCCATATCTCCTCCCTCTTGCATCTCCCTCCCACCATCCCTATCCCATCCCTCTAGCTGGTCACAAAGTACTGAGCTGATCTCCCTGTGCTATGTGGCTGCTTCCCACTAGCTATCTATTTTACATTTGGTAGTGTATATATGTCCATGCCATTCTGTCACTTCATCCCAGCTTACCCTTCCCACTCCCCGTGTCCTTAAGTCCATTCTCTACATCTGTGTCTTTATTTCCTGTCCTGCCCCTGGGTTCTTCAGAATCTTTTTTTTTTTTTTTAGATTCCATATATATGTGTTAGCGTACAGTATTTGTTTTTCTCTTTCTGACTTACTTTACTCTGTATGAGAGACTCTAGGTCCATCCATCTCACTACAAATAACTCAGTTTCGTTTCTTTTTATGGCTGAGTAATATTCCATTGTATATATGTGTCACATCTTTATCTATTCATCTGTCGATGGATACTGAGGTTGCTTCCACGTCCTGGCTATTGTAAATAGAGCTGCAATGAATATTGTGATACATGACTTTTTTTGAATTATGGTTTTCTCAAGGTATATGCCCAATAGTGGGATTGCTGGTTCGTATGGTAGTTCTATTTTTAGTTTTTTAAGGAGGCTCCATACTGTTCTCCATAATGGCTGTATCAATTTACATTCCCACCAACAGTGCAAGAGGGTTCCCTTTTCTCCACACCCTCTCCAGCATTTATTGTTTGTAGATTTTTTGATGATGGCCATTCTGACTGGTGTGAGGTGATACCTCACTGTAGTTTTTTTTTTTTAATTATTAATTAATTATTTATTTATTTATGACTGCATTGGGTCTTCGTTGCTGCATGTGGGCTTTCTCTAGTTGCGGCGAGTGGGGGCTACTCTTCGTTGTGGTGCGCGGGCTTCTCATTGCGGTGGTTTCTCTTGTTGTGGAGCACAGTCTCTAGGTGCACGGGCTTCAGTATTTGTGGCTCATGGGCTCTAGAGCGCAGGCTCAGTAGTTGTGGCGCACAGGCTTAGTTGCTCAGCGACATGTGGGATCTTCCCACACCAGGGCTCGAACCCGTGTCCCCTGCATTGGCAGGCAGATTCTTAACCACTGCACCACCAGGGAAGTCCCCTCATTGTAGTTCTGATTTGCATTTCTCTAATGATTAGTGACGTTGAACATCCTTTCTTGTGTTTGTTGGCAATCTGTATATCTTCTTTGGAGAAATGTCTGTTTAGATCTTCTGCCCACTTTTGGATTGGGTTGTTTGTTTTTTTGATATTGAGCGGCATGAGCTGCTTGTAAATTTTGGAGATTAATCCTTTGTCAGTTGCTTCATTTGCAAATACTTTCTCCCATTCTGAGGGTTGTCTTTTTGTCTTGTTTATGTTTTCCTTTGCTGTTCAAAAGCTTTTAAGTTTCATTAGGTCCCATTTGTTTATTTTTGTTTTTATTTCCATTTCTCTAGGAGGTGGGTCAAAAAGGATCTTGCTATGATTTATGTCATAGAGTGTTCTGCCTATGTTTTCCTCTAAGAGTTGTATCTGGCCTTACATTTAGGACTTTAATCCATTTTGAGTTTATTTTTGTGTATGGTGTTAGGGAGTGTTCTAATTTCATTCTTTTACATGTAGCTGTCCTGTTTTCCCAGCACCACTTATTGAAGAGGCTGTCTTTTCTACATTGTATATTCTTGCCTCCTTTATCAAAAATAAGGTGACCATATGGGCGTGCGTTTATCTCTGGGCTTTCTTTCCTGTTCCATTGATCTATATTTCTGTTTTTGTGCCAGTACCATGCTGTCTTGATTACTGTAGCTTTGTATTATAGTCTGAAATCCCAGAGCCTGATTCCTCCGGTTCCATTTTTCTTTCTCAAGATTGCTTTGGCTATTCGGGGTCTTTTGTGTTTCCATACAAATTGTGAAATTTTTTGTTCTAGTTCTGTGAGAAATGCCATTGGTAGTTTGACAGGGATTGCATTGAATCTGTAGATTGCTTTGGGTAGTATAGTCATTTTCACAATGTTGATTCTTCCAATCCAAGAACATGATATATCTCTCCATCTGTTTGTATCATCTTTAATTTCTTTCATCAGTGTCTTATAGTTTTCTGCATACAGGTCTTTTGTCTCCTTAGGTAGGTTTATTCCTAGGTATTTTATTCTTTTTGTTGCAGTGGTAACTGGAAGTGTTTCCTTAATTTCTCTTTCAGATTTTTCATCATTAGTGTATAGGAATGCAAGAGATTTCTGTGCATTAATTTCGTATCCTGCTACTCTACCAAATTCATGGATTAGCTCTAGTAGTTTTCTGGTAGCTTCTTTAGGATTCTCTTTGTATAGTATCATGTCATCTGCAAACAATGACAGCTTTACTTCTTCTTTTCCAATGTAGATTCCTTTTATTTCTTTTTCTTCTCTGACTGCTGTGGCTAGGACTTCCAAAACTATGTTGAATAACAGTGGCGAGAGTGGACATCCTTGTCTTGTTCCTGATCTTAGAAGAAATGCTTTCAGTTTTTCACCATTGAGAATGATGTTTGCTATGGGTTTGTTGTATATGACCTTTATTATGTTGAGGTAGGTTCCCTCTATGCCCACTTTCTGGAGAGTTTTTATCATAAATGGGTGTTGGTAGTTTTTAGTCTTTTCTCTTTTTTCTTTGTGTACCTAATGGCTTGTCAATTATTTATCTTTTCAAAAATGAACTCCTTGTATTCTTTATCTTCTCTTTTTTCTAATTTCTGGTTTCATTTATTGCTGCTCTGATATTTCTTATTTCCTTTCTTCAGGTAATGTTGGGTGTAATTTGTTCTTTCTTTAGTTCCTTGAGACATAAAGTTGTTTGAGGTCTTTCTTTTTCTAAATGTGAGCATTTATTGCTCTAAATTTTTCACTTTAAAAAAATATATATATCTTGAGACCTATTTTATTGGTTTATTTATTTTTTTGGCTGCGCCGCATGGCTTGCTTTCAAAATTTTCCATTTGTGATTGCTTTTTTTTTAGGTGTATAGCAAAGTGATTCGGTTATAGATATATATGTATATATCTATATATATTTTTTCGATTCTTTTCCATTATAGTTGATTACAAGGTATTGAATATGGTTCCCTGTACTATACAGTAAATCCTTGTTGTTTATTTTATATATGGTAGTGTCCATCTGTTAATCCCATACTCCTGATTTATCCCTCCCCCACTTCCCCCTTTGGTAACCATAAGTTTTATCTGTAAGTCTATGTCTGTTTTGTATGTAAAGTTCATTGGTACTATTTTTTTAGATTCCACATGTAAGTGATATCACATATTTGTTTTTTTCTCTGATTTACCTGACTTAGTATGATAATCTCTAGGTTCATCCATGTTGCTGCAAATGGCATTATTTCTTTCTATTTTAATGACTGAATAATATGTAATTGCCTTTTTTTTTTTCTTTCCTGCACTGCAAGGCTTGTGGGATCTTTGTTCCCTGACCAGGGATTGAACCCAGGCCCAAGCAGTGAAAGTGCTGAGTCCTAACCACTGGACCACCAGGGAATTCTCTGTAATTGCTTTTTTTTTTTTTTAACATTTATTTATTTATTTGGTTGTGCTGGGTCTTAGTTGCAGCAGGCGGGCTCCTTAGTTGTGGCTCACTGCATTCTGAGTTGCTGCACGTGGGCTCCTTAGTTGTGGCATGTGAACTCTTGGTTGGAGCATGCATGTGGGATCTAGTTCCCTGACCAGAAATTCAATCTGGGCCCCCTGCATTGGGAGCGTGGAGTGTTAACCACTGTGCCACAAGAGAAGTCCCTGTAGTTGCTTTTTGACATTTTTTTTTTTATATATATAAATTGATTTATTTATTTTTGGCTATGTTGGGTCTTCGTTTCTGTGCGAGGGCTTTCTCTAGTTGTGGCGAGTGGGGGCCACTCTTCATCGCGGTGCACGGGCCTCTCACTATCGCGGCCTCTCTTGTTGCAGAGCACAGGCTCCAGACGTGCAGGCTCAGTAGTTGCGGCGCATGGGCTTAGTTGCTCTGTGGCATGTGGGATCTTCCCAGACCAGGGCTCGAACCCGTGTCCCCTGCATTAGCAGGCAGATTCTCAACCACTGCACCACCAGGGAAGCCCTTGACAGTTTTTTTATGTGCTTCAGTGAAGTTCCCTTTGATCGAACCTGTGAGCATCAGGACATCTACTCTTCTCCCTGGATTTAGAAAGTTTTCAACCATTGGTTCTTTAAATGTGCTTACTACCACTTTCTGTCTTATCTTTCAAGGGCTCTGAAAATACAAATAATGTTTTGCTTTATATTTCATAATCCGCATAGGCTTTCTTTACGTCATTCTTTTTCTGTTTTCTCCCCCTCACTGGATAATTGAAACACCTGTTTTCATGTTCCTAGATTTTTACTTTTGCTTGATAAAATTGGCTGTTGATACTCTCTCCATTGTGCTTTGTTGTTTGTTTCATTGTATTTTTCAGCACCAAAATTTCTGTGGGCTCATTTGTTTGTTTGTTTGTTTTAAATGGGAGAGTGTCATCATTTTATTACACTTCATGCCCAACAAATGAAGTAATTTTACCAACAGGCTTCATGCCCAATAGATGAAAGTTATTTTACCAACTCAGAATTTTTGCATGTATATGAAATTTCCATTTTATTGTACGGTTTTATATTAAACTAGTCAAAGCATTTCCTACATGTATTCCAGTATAGCTCTTTTGGAATGATTTTCATCAGTCCTAACATGTGAGTGTACCAAGGATCTTGAAAGTAAACAAACTTTCAAATGACTAACTTTTAGGTAAACAAGAAATAAAGTCATCAGATTATTGGGACTACTCTTTTTCAACAGGTATTTGTTGAAATGCCCCTTCTAATACAAAAATTTTATGTTTGAACATTCAGAACACAAAGGTAGAACAAAAGTACAATAAAAGAAACTTCTGCAGCTTAAGCCTATAGTCATAATTCTTTGACAGAAGCAAAGCATCTTTCCTGCAATTTAAATGGGTCTTCATACTTTTGTTCTCTTCATCTGTATCTCTATTTGTGCCTTGCAGACCTGTTCATCTGTACCATTTTTCTAGATTCCACATATATGAGTTAATATATGATATTTGTATGGTCACAAAGGGAGGAAAGTGGGGGGGTGGTGGTGGGATGAATTAGGAGATTGGGATTGACATATATACACTAATATGTATAAAATAGATTAATAAGAACCTGCTGTATAAAAATTTTTTTAAAAAAGTGTCTTCAGTATTTCCATCTAGTTTCCATCTAGTCGAAAAATAGATGCCTAAGGCATATACTTCATATATATACCATTTTGGTTCTGGTTGCTTTCATTATTCTTGAAGATTTTAATACCCATACAAGTCTAAAGGTGTAAGAACACATAAATTATTCTGGTAATGGGTAAGAGCAGACTGTTAAAGCACAAGGTGGTTGTGCTATTTCATTCCTGTAGGAGGTTTTCTTTCAGAGACCGACTGCTGAAAAACCACTGCAGTAAGGACAGTCAGTGTAGAGACAGTCTTCTTTCCCACATGTTAGTTGACACCCTACTAGTATTAAGAGGATTTATTTGTTGTGTGTCTGTATGTATATGTATGTATGTGATCACATATATAATGATCTGGTATTGCTCCATTTCTTCTTATTTTGATGCGTCTTCTTAGCTGCCTGTCGTATCACATTAAGAATCCCATAAATGGGTACAGATGAACCTATTTGCAGGGCAGGAATAGAGAGGTAGACGTAGAGAATGGACATGTGGACACTGAGGGGAAGGGGAGGGTGGGACGAATTGGGAGATTAGGATTGACATATATAGAATACATGCATAAAATAGATAGCTAGTGGGAACATGCTATAAAACACAGGAAACTCAGCTCAGTGCTCTATGATGACCTAGGTGGGTGGGATGGAGGGGGTGGGAGGGAGGTCCAAGAGGGATGGTATATAGGTATACATATAGCTGATTCACTTTATTGTACAGCAGAAACTAATACAACATTGTAAAGCAATTATACTCCAATAAAAAAAAGTAAAAAAAAATCCCATCAGTGATTTGATAGGCATTTCCCACATATTCATTTATCAATTCATCTATTGATTCTTCACATCTGAGTGCCTTTTCGGAGAGTGGGCATGCTAGAAACTCCAGTATCATTGGTTGAAAGTGTGGAGTGATTTCTCCATCCTGTTGTTCCTCTCAGCCAACATTCATGAGCCCAGTGGGTGCTGGTACCTATAGGCAACTGGATGAAGGTGCACCTGTCCCCTGCAGCTCTTAGGTTTGGCAGCCAGGGACTGTCCCTCAGTGCATTCTCGGCCAGCCAATTTTGTTCTTTTTCATTTCTGTCTCTTTGTTGAGCAACTTGTTTTGTTTGTGTATTGTTTACCTTACTTTGTCGAATTGTCTATCTGTGTTTTGTTGTTGCTTCACTGAACTTTGTTCAAACAATAATTTTGAATTCTTTGACCATTTGTAGATCTCCATTTCCTTGGGTGTGGTTTCTGATAAATTATGGTATTTCTGTGGTATTGGTTTCATGTTGCCTTGATTTTTTTGTGTTTCCTGTAGGCTTGCATTTATGTCTGCTGATTTGATGGTGTAGTAATTTTTTCCCTTTGCATTACAGTGTTGGTGGGGAAAGACCTCCACTGGTGGTGGGTGCAAGGTTGGGCTGTGGTCATTCAGACTCTGGGGAAGGCCCAGCTGTGTTGGTCTCTGTGCAGCTTCTTCACCTGAAGTCAGTGTCAGCAAAGATATCAGGAGTCCTCAATCAACCAGGCTGTGGGTGTCCAAAGTGGTGGAGAAGGATTCTGAGGAATTCCTGATCTCTTTTTCTCCTATGGAGTACTTTGTGGGCAAGGGGATCCCTCTTGGTGCCCAGTCGGTTCTTGGGAACCCTATTGGTTGTAGTGGCACTGGTGTCTAATATGTGGGTACCTGTTGAGCATCCACAGAACCGGGGTGTTGTGTACAGGCACTTGTGGAGTGACAGTGGTACTGGGGTCTGGGTCATTGGATAGCCTTCAGCAGCCTTGGCTTTGGGTTTTTTAAATTATTATTATTTTATTTTATTTATTATTTTTGGCTGCCTTGGGTCTTCGTTGCTGTGGGCGGGCTTTCTCTAGTTGCGGTGAGCAGGGGCTACTCTTCGTTGCAGTGAGCAGGCTTCTCATTGTGGTGGCTTCTCTTGTTGTGGAGCATGGGCTCTAGGCGCACAGGCTTCAGTAGTTGTGGTACACGGGCTCCGTAGTTGTGGCTTGTGGGCTCTAGAGCGCAAGCTCAGTAGTTGTGGCACATGGGCTTAGTTGCTCCATGGCATGTGGGATCTTCCTGGATCAGGGCTTGAACCCGTGTCTCCTGCATTGGTAGGCAGATTCTTAACCACTGTGCCACCAGGGAAGCCCTTGGCTTTGGTTTGTGATGTGTGGCTATGCAGGGAGCAGCCATGGAGTCTGTGTCTGGCTGTACATGTAGACAATGGCTGTGGGTCTGTGGATCTGGCTTCTCTATAGTGAAGTTGTCTCCAGTGCCTGAGACACCAGAGTACATGGTGTAGTTTTGGAGTCAGGGTCTGGAATGTGGACACACACAGCAGGCACAGCACCTCTGGTTCCAGGACATGTACAGGGTTGGAGGGTGTGGCAGCCCTGATCCTGGATCGGCACAGCAGGTCCAAGTGAGGGCTGGCCCAGTAGCTTCATACTCACCAGAGCATCCACTATGGCCATGGTTGTTGGATAACTCAGTGGTGAAAGCTCCAGTGTCCGCTGTAGAGCAGGCAACAGGGGTCTTCTGCAGCGCAGGCCACTTGGGACTGCAGTGGCACCCAACCTGTGGCTGATAGAGGTAGTCCAGTGATAGCCCGGCCTCCATTTCCTAGTCATCTCCAGATGTCTCTGCTAAGACAGTCTCTCCAGCGATCCTTTCTGTGTGCATACTCCTTTTTTTTATGCTCCACTCTGCTGTAGTGGGTTCTTAATTGGACTCTTGAGCCTTCCAGGGCTAATTAATTCCTTCATGGATAGCTGATTAGTTATTTCTCATTGGTGGTGAAGGGTGGTGTCTCCTATTCTACTGTTTTGTTGACGTCACTCACCTTGTACTCTTTCTTGGGTCTGCTGTGTGCTGAGTTGCTCTGGGACAGTGCTGGCCATTCACTTGTCCTTTTTCCTTCAGTGCTTGGTCCCAGGTAGTTGCACAGTTAGGGCTTAGGGCAAAGTAAGGTAAAGGACTCTTAGAAGCGTCCTTTGTGAATCATGGGATGGACATGGCTCTAGCCATGGCAAGGTGGGCTCAGAGTGGGCCTGATTCTGGTGAATTACAGCTGGGGAGAGTGTGACATAAGGGCCGTGTTAAGAATATACCAGGAACCTAGGGACTTCCCTGGTGGTGCAGTGGTTAAAAATCCGCCTGTCAAGGCAGGGGACGCAGGTTTCAGCCCTGGTCCAGGAAGATCCCACATGCCACAGAGCAGCTAAGCCCGTGCGTCACAACTACTGAGTCTGCAGTCTAGAGCCCACGAGCCACAATTACTGAGCCTGTGCGCCACAACTACTGAAGCACATGTGCCTAGAGCCTGTGCTCCGCAACAAGAGAAGCCACCACAATGAGAAGCCTGCGCACCGCAACGAAGAGCAGCCTCCACTCACCGCAACTAGAGAAAAAGCCTGTGTGCAGCAATGAAGACCTAACACAGCCAATCAATATATATATATATATATATATATATATATATATATATATATACTCTTTAAAAAAAAAAAAGACTATACCAGGAACCTGTCCTTGTTCAATGAGAATTTTGGTGCCATTGCCAGTGGCCACACCACATTTCTACCTTTATTCCTCCACTTTTGACCTTTTGCCAACCTGTCAGTTCAACTACTTTGTCATTTCTACTGTGATTTCCAGCCCAGTGATAATCTCTACCTCTCTGGATTCCACATCTCACCCATTTCTCTCACCACCCTTTCTCTATTACTCTGTAACCTTGCTTTTCATATCTTCTGCTATGAGGTGTGAACAAATGCTTAAATTGACCTCGAAAAGCACATAATCTCTTGTGATTGTGGTTTCACGGCCTTGATCACACCCTTCTACTGTGCTTCACATCAGCAGTAGAAAAGGTCCTGCAGGAAGCTGTGGTCAGAGAAACAAGCACTAGACCCTGCTTCTCTTCCTTACGTCACACCCTATTTTTGTATCCTTCCCCTGTTGAGGTCTCTACCATTTTCATATTGTAAGGACCCAGGAATGCACAGCAGCTGCTGCTTAAACTGATTTCCAACTCCCTGTCTTGAAAAGTATCCCATTTGCTTGAAAAGATTCATTCTTAGATGAGACAGCTGCACATTTGTGGTGAGTTAACCCCCTCTCTATGGAGTCAATGTGTACTTCACAAGTGTTTCTTTGCATTCAGGTTGCTGCTGTGGAGCAGAAGGTGAGGAGACACCCTGTAAAGAAACTGTTCCTGTAGCAGTGTCACAGGCTGGGTCTCCTAAGGCAGCTCCATTTTCCCAGAAGACACACCCCTGTGAGATGTGTGGTCCAGTCTTGAGAGATATTTTCCAGTTGGCCGAGCATCAGGGAACACAACACAGCCATAAACTGTTGAGATGTGGGGCATGTGCAACAAAATTTTATATGCCTTTGAATAACATTGTACACAGGGCTTCATTTTTCAGGAGCCACAGATTCCAAGTGTCACAGAAGCCTCTTACTTCTAGGAGAATCCTGGCCAGCGTGGGACATCTGCAGCAACAGGCCACTCATACTGTGGAGAAGCCAAGCAAAATCACCCAGTGTGGGTCAACTTCACAAGGCAGGAAAAATCATCACACCTGGAGAGAATGCAAGAAAGCCCTCAGCCCCAAACACACACTTGTTCAGGACCGGTGTGTCTACACTGAAAGACAGTGTTTTGTGTGCAGTGAATGTGGGAAAACATTCAGGTACAAATCCACATTTGTTATGCACCTGAGAGTCCACACTAGAGAAAGGCTTCATGTGTTTAGCAGAAGTGACAAATCCTTTAGACAAAGCTCAACCATCAGTCAACATCAAAAAATTTATACTGGCTCAGGACAGGACAAGTGCAGCAAATGTGGGAAATCTTTAACTCACAAGTGTGTCGTCATTTATCCCCAGAGATTGCACAGTGGAGAAAACAGTTCTGTGTGCAGTGACTGTGCAAAGTCTTTTTCCCATAGCTCTGTGTTCATTCGACATAAGAGAGTTTTTTCTGGAGAAAGGTTTTATAAGTGTAGTGACTGTGTGAAATCTTTTACCTGTAGGTCTGCCCTCATTTATCATCAGAGATCTCACACAGGAGAAAGGCCTTATGAGTGCAGTGAATGTGGGAAGTCCTTTACCACTAATGGCACCCTCCGTTCTCATCAGAGATCTCACACAGGAGAAAGGCCTTATAAATGCAGTGAATGTGGGAAGTCTTTTACATCTACCGGTGCTTTCCGATATCATCAGAGAGTTCATTCTGGAGAAAGGCCTTATGAGTGCAGTGAATGTGGCAAATCTTTTATGTCTAGGTCTGCATTCATTTCTCATCATAGATATCACACAGGAGAAAGGCCTTATGAGTGCAATGAATGTGAGAAATCTTTTTTCTCTAGGCCTGCCCTCAGATATCATCAGAAATCTCACACAGGAGAAAGACCTTATGAGTGCAACGAATGTGGGAGATCTTTTACCACTAATTCTAACTTCCATTATCATCAAAGAGTTCACACTGGAGAAAGGCCTTATGAGTGCAGTGAATGTGGGAAATCTTTTACCAGTACCTCTAACCTCCATTATCATCAAAGCACTCACACTGGAGAAAGGCCTTATGAGTGCAGTGAATGTGGGAAATCTTTTATTACTCCTGCTATTCTTCGTTACCATCAGAGAATTCATTCTAGTGAATGGCCTTATACATGCAGTGAATGTGGGAAATCTTTTACCTCTAAATCCAACTTTTGTTATCATCAGGGGGTTCATTCTGGAAAAAGGCCTTATATGCGGTGCAGCAAATGCGTGAAATCCTTTACCAGTATCAGTGCCCTCCGTTATCATCAGAGAGTTCATTCTGGAGAGAGGCCTCATGAGTGCAGTGACTGTGGGAAATCTTTTATGTCTAGGTCTGCCCTCAGATGTCATCAGAGATCACACACAGGAGAAAGGCCTTATAAGTGCAGTGAATGTGGGAAGGCTTTTAAAACTAGCTCCAACCTCCATTATCATCAGAGAGTTCACACAGGAGAAAGGCCTTATGAGTGCAGTGAATGTGGGAAATCCTTTACCTCTATCAATGATCTGTGTAATCATTATAGATTTCATTCTGGAGAAAAGCCTTATAAGTGTAGCAAATGTGGGAAATCCTTTATCCTTAGGAATAGCTTCATTCAACACCAGAGAATTCACACAGGAGAAAGTCTTTATGGATGTAGTGAGTGTGGGAAATCTTTTCAGAGTAAGTGTAGGCTTATTGAACACCAGAGTGTTCACACAGGAGAAAGGCCTTACAAATGCACCAAATGTGGGAAATCTTATACCACTAATTATCTCCTCCGTGCACATCTGAGAAGTCACACTGGAGAGAAGCCTTATCAGTGCAGTGAATGTGGGAAATCTTATACCGCTAGCTCCACCCTCCGTTATCATCGTAGAATTCATACTGGAGAAAGGCCTTACAAATGCACCAAATGTGGGAAATCTTATACCACTAATTACCTCCTCCGTGCACATCTGAGAAGTCACACTGGAGAGAAGCCTTATCAGTGCAGTGAATGTTGGAAATCCTTTACCAGAAACTCTAGCCTTCATTATCATCGTAGAAATCATACTGGAGAAAGGCCTTACAAATGCACCAAATGTGGGAAATCTTATACCACTAATTACCTCCTCCGTGCACATCTGAGAAGTCACACTGGAGAGAAGCCTTATCAGTGCAGTGAATGTTGGAAATCCTTTACCAGAAACTCTAGCCTTCGTTATCATCGTAGAAATCATACTGGAGAAAGGCCTTACAAATGCACCAAATGTGGGAAATCTTATACCACTAATTACCTCCTCCGTGCACATCTGAGAAGTCACACTGGAGAGAAGCCTTATCAGTGCAGTGAATGTTGGAAATCCTTTACCAGCAACTCTAGCTTTCGTTATCATCGTAGAATTCATACTGGAGAAAGGCCTTACAAATGCACCAAATGTGGGAAATCTTTTATTACTAATTACCTCTTCCGTGTTCATCAGAGAAGTCACACTGGAGAGAAGCCTTATGAGTGCAGTGAATGTGGGAAATCTTATACCGCTAGCTCCACCCTCCGTTATCATCGTAGAATTCATACTGGAGAAAGGCCTTACAAATGCACCAAATGTGGGAAATCTTATACCACTAATTACCTCCTCCGTGCACATCTGAGAAGTCACACTGGAGAGAAGCCTTATCAGTGCAGTGAATGTTGGAAATCCTTTGCCAGCAACTCTAGCCTTCGTTATCATCAGAGTGCTCACAGTGGAGAAAGGCCTTATGAGTGCAGTGATTGTGGGAAATCATTTGTCCAAAGAAATATCCTCATTATACACCAGAGAGCTCATACTGGAGAAAGGCCTTATAAGTGCACTGAATGTGGTAAATCTTTTACTCGTAGCTCCAACCTCTATTATCATCAGAGAGTTCACAGTGGAGAAAGGCCTTTTAAGTGCAGTGAATGTGGGAAATCTTTTATTAACGCCTCCAAACTGCATTGTCATGAGAGAGGTCACACTGGAGAAAGGCCTTAAGAGTGCACTAAATGTGGGAAATCTTTTATGAGCAAATCCTTCTGATGATTGCAGAGTTTACATGAGAGAAAGGCATAGAAGTACAGGGAATGTGCAATTTCCTTGTTCAGTATAGGGGCAGTGGAGAAAACTGAGGGGCCATTGGTCTGAATTGAATCTCACCTCAAGTGCTTCTGAGGGCATGAATTTTTTTCCCTTATTCAAATTAGAGATTATAGGGTATTGAGGCACTGTTGAAGGGCGTGTATTCCCCAAGTCTACAGAGAACTATATTTCCGACCATTGGGTCTGGGGGAAACCATAATTGGTGCAGAAACTCCGGTTTAATAGGGAGAGGAGGACATTGCAGCCAACTGGATGGAATGTGCCTCTTCTAAAAGTGTATCCAGATTCTGTGACATTGACTGTGCAGGATCAGTTTATACACTGATTCCAGTGAATTTTACTTCAAGGTCCTTACTGCAGAGGCAGGAAAGAAAGAGAAAAGGGGATGTGGCTCTTGTGATCTAGGCAGCATGCCTGTTGACTCAGGTAGAAATGGACTTCATTGCTCTCCATATTTGCTACCACTGAGGGAAGACTGATCCCCAGAGGGCACAAGGAGAGAGTTGGTGGATTCAGTATACGGTTGCCAAACCTATTTTCCAAAAAGAGTGAGAAATACAGATTTTTTCATCTTGAGACAATTTTTAAAGCTATAATAAAGTATAATTCACATGTACTAAACTGCATATGTTTGAAGTATTACAAGTTAATAAGTTTTCACCTAGGTATGAACCTCGAAACCATCACCAGAGTTCTGATAATGCCCATATTTGCCTCATGTCCTATTACTATCTCTCCTTGCCCTTCCCACCTCTCCAGGTAATCATTGATGTACTTTCCCTTAGAATAGATACCTTTGCATTTTTTTGAATTTATCTGATTGGAATCAACTGTTTACTGGGTTTTTCTTCTGAATTCCTTTGTTTCATAATTATTTGAGATTCATCAGTGATATAAACAAATAGCTCATCTCTTTATTTTTTGATGAGTAGCATTCTTATCTGGATGTACCATTGTTAGTTTACCCATTCATCTTTTTATGGGCATTTAGGTTATTTCTAGGTTTTCACTCTTGAAAATAAAGCTGCTACAAACATTTGCATCAGTTCTTTATGTGGATTATGTTTCTTTTTTATTGATAACTGAGTGCAGTGTCTGAATCACTGGGTAGATGAACGTGTAACTCCTGATGAAATTAAGAAACTGGTCTAAAATGACTTCCCATTTTCATTCCCATCAAAACTGTAGGAGAGTTCCAGTTTCTCAACATCCATGCCAATCGTTAATGTCAGCCCTTTTAATAAGTGAGTAGTGCTATCTCAGTGAGGTTTTAATTGGTTTTAATTGCATTTCCCTAGAGATTTGTGATTTTGAGCATTTTTTAATGCTGTATATCTTATTTATTTATTTATTTATTTTTGGCTGCGTGGGTCTTTGTTGCTGCGTGCAGGCTTTCTCTAGTTGTGGCAAGCAAGGGCTACTCTTCGTTGTGGTGCATGGGCTTCTCATTGAGGTGGCTTCTCGTTGCGGAGCTCAGGATCTAGGCACGCGGGCTTCAGTAGTTGTGGCTCACAGGCTCTAGAGCACAGGCTCAGTAGTTGTGGCACACGGGCTTAGCTGCTCCATGGCATGTGGGATCTTCCCAGACCAGGGATCGAACTGGTGTCCCTTGCATTGGCAGGCAGATTCTTAACCACTGTGCCACCAGGAGGGTCCCTGTATATCTTCTTTTGTGCAATTCCTGATCATATCATTTGCCTAATTTTTTTATATGAATTATCCGTTTCCATCACTTAAGTCCAGGCATTGTGTAAAACAATAAATCTAGCCCTGCTTTGTAGCTTTTGCCAATTTCCAAGGTATAAATTCTCCCACTATGAAAGTGGGATGTGCTCAGAGAAGGAGCTGAAAAATTCTACTTGGGTCCCCTGGGTGTTTGGTGGAAAACTAAACTTAGCATCTGGTTCATTATAAGGGGTTTTCACTCTCTGAACACTCTCTTCAAAGTTCTTTTCATCTTTCCCTTTCTGTAATTATTGACTGATGGTCTCCAATAGGTATTTACCCTCCATGGAGTTCATCATCACTTGGGGCTGCTTTTCCAGACATCCCAATTGGTTGGTGGGGTCACTGTGGGTCTCTCCATCCCTGGTGAGGCTTCTCAGAAGGACTGGTACCCAGGAACACCAGGTGGAAGGTCCTCCCAGTGACCATGGGGGAAGGTTCCCAAGGGAACCTGGTGAGGTCTTTTCCTCAGGCCCACATGCTCCATGCCACTGGCCATGTTTGATCTGAGGTGGCATTTCAGGACAGCGGGGAAGGGGTGAGCCAAGTACGGCACAGAGTGGGGGTGGCAGGAGGGCAGTGGTGGCCTGGGGACCCAGGAGACACCTAAAGGTGTTGGCGTCTGGCAGGGAGATTTAGGAAGGACCCTAAAGTTTCCATTGCTCATCCCTAAGACGATGCCCTGCCCAGAGTTCTGGATCTCTTTTGCCATTGGAGGTCCCTGAGCAATGCAGGACAGTGCAGGCAGGATGCAGGCTTGTTGACCTGCTGGCAACTCCCCACCTTCTGCCCCACCTGCCTGGTGTAAAGGCCAGGGATTTCCTCAATGAAGTGGAAAAATCAAGGCTCAACCTCTGAGGCAAGAATCAGAGATTAAGTCTTCTTTTAAAAAATAAATTTATTTACTTAATTTATTTTTGGCTGCATTGGGTCTTCGTTGCTGCGTGCGGGCTTTCTCTAGTTGCGGCGAGTGGGGGCTACTCTTGGTTGCGGTGCACGGCCTTCTCATTGCGGTGGCTTCTCTTGTGGAGCACGGGCTCTAGGTGCGCAGGCTTCAGTAGTTGTGACACGCGGGCTCTAGAGTGCAGGGTCAGTAGTTGTGGAGCAGGGGCTTAGTTGCTCCACGGCATGTGGGATCTTCCCAGACAAGGGCTCGAACCCATCCCCTGCGTTGGCAGGCAGGTTCTTAACCACTGCACCACCAGGGAAGCCCAGAGATTAAGTCTTTGGAGCAAAGTAGAGACTCAATCTCAGTAGCAATTAGGTTGTCCAAGGTACTTTGTTAAGGGAGAAATTAATGTCAGACAAGGAAGCACAGATCCAGGAACCTTAGTACTAAGCAGGATAAATGTCAAAAAACTACATGTAGACATCACTTTGAAATTACAGAAAATCAAATATTTTAAAAATCCTGAAAGAAGCCAGAGGGGGAAAATACTCATTGAGGAATGAAGTTAAGAATTATATCCAATATCTCCTCAGAAACCATGCAAGCAAGGAGAGGTGTGAAATATTTAAAGTGCTGAGATGAAAAATAAGTCAACCTTGAATTCTGTACCATCAAAATTATCCTTCAATAATGCAGGGAAAACAAAGCCTTTCAAAGACTAAAACTGAGGGAATTTGTTCCCAGTAAACCTACTGTCTTAGTCCATTTGGGATACTATAACAAAAAACCACAGACTTGTTAGTTTATAAAAAAATAAACATTTTTTTCTCATAGGTTTGGTGGCTGTGTAGTACAGTACTAAATCAAGGTTCCAGCATGGTCGAGTTCTCTGGTGGGAACCCTCTTCCTGGTTCATAGCAGATGCTTTCTTGCTGTGTCCTCATGTGATAGAAGGAGCTAGGGGTCTCTCTGGAGCGTCTTTTATAAAGGGACTAATTCCACTCATGAGGGCTCTATCACCTTATGACTGAAGCATCTCTCAAAGTCCCCACCTCCTAATACTAGCATCTTTGGGGGTTATTCTTTCAACACAGATTTTGGAGGGACAACACAAACATTCAGACCATAGCACCTGCCTTGCAAGAAATGTTTAAAAAACTTTAGAGATGAGAAAAATGATATAGGTCAAAAAGTCCAATCTACGTAAAGAAGAGCATTGAAGAAGGAATAAATGAAGGAAAAATTAAAAAAGTATTATTTTTCTTGTTCTTAATTGATCTAACAGATAACAACTTGTTTGAAGTAGTAATACCAACAACATATTCTATTATGTATGCTTATCTATATGCATGTCTTGTGTGTGTCTGTGTGTATGCTTATGCTTTTATATAAGTGAAATGAATGACATCAATAATACAAGGGATTAGAGGGAAGAATTGGGATTATTTTATTATTATGAGGTACACTACGTGAAGTGGCAAAAGCGTTACTTGGAAGTGGACTTGGATTAGTTGTCGATGTTTACTACAAACTCTAGCAACAGCTAAAAATATAACTGATATGCTAACAAGATAAAATAGAATCATAAAACACTCAGTGAAAACCACATAAAGCAGGTAAAGAGTGTGAGACAAAAATTCAAACAAAGAGCAAGGGCAACAAACACAAATTAGTAACAGATGTGGTATATGTTAATCCAACTCTATCAGTAATCACTTTGAACAGCAAAAGACCAATTACAAGAGATTTTCAGAGTAGGTAGAAAACCAAGATCCTACAGCAACCTAAATGTCCATCGACAGATGAATGGATAAAGAAGATGTGGCACATATATACAATGGAATATTACTCAGCCATAAAAAGAAATGAAATGGAGGTATTTGTAATGAGGTGGATGGAGTTAGAGTCTGTCATACAGAGTGAAGTAAGTCAGAAAGAGAAAAACAAATACAGTATGCTAACACATATATATGGAATCTAAGGGGAAAAAAAAAAAAGGCCACGAAGAACCTAGTGGCAAGACGGGAATAAAGACACAGACCTACTAGAGAATGGACTTGAGGATATGGGGAGGGGGTGGGGTGAGATGTGACAGGGTAAGAGAGTGTCATGGACATATATACACTACCAAATGTAAAACAGATAACTAGTGGGAAGCAGCCGCATAGCACAGGGAGATCAGCTCGGTGCTTTGTGACCACCTAGAGGGGTGGGATGGGGAGGGTGGGAGGGAGGGAGATGCAAGAGGGAGGAGAAATGGGAACATATTGTATATGTATAACTGATTCACTTTGTTATAAAGCAGAAGCTAACACCATTGTAAGGCAATTATACTTCAATAAAGATGTTTAAAATATATATATATAGAAACTGTCTTAAGCTTCTAATTTTGTAATAATTTGTTGCAGGGGCAATAGAAAATGAATAGAGGGGGAATTCCCGGTCAGGGTTAGGACTGGTCCAGTGGTTAGGACTCTGCACTTCCACGGCTGGGGGCCTGGGTTCAGTTCCTGGTCAGGGAACTAAGATCCGCAAGCCCATGGCATGGCCAAAAAACAAAAAAAAAAAAAAGGAAAATGAATAGGGGGCAGAAATGCAAAGAAATGAGGTAATTGAGAAAGTCAAAGTTAGTGAACCAAGTCAGAGAGTGCTCACTTTGAAGGTTCTGACTGTGTGACATGGTGGGGTCATGTCAGCGTGGTAAATAAAATGCTTTATTTACTGTGGCTTCATTGCTTAACAGTGTCCATTAGCTATTTGTCATCAGACAAAAGAATAATGACATATTAACGTTTCATCATAAAATTATCCATTTATGACTGGGTTAGAAATGACCTTATGACTACTGGGAGCAAAAGTTAGTTGGTGAGCTACTTAGATAACTGGAAATCATTCAAGTCTCTGTCATTTACTGAAACATACCCTTGACGCTATTGTAAAGATTCTGTGAATGGAGGTATGGGAAGGACACAGTCTCATTACAGATTATTGCATGAACTTAATCGCAATAAATATTTACAGAGTGTATTTAATTTTAGAAATATGCAATCATACTCCCAGTATAGTATGAGGGATTGGAATTAAGCTTTTAAATCCCACCATTGGCATAGACACAGCTATAGATCAAAGGAACAGAATATAGAGCCCAGAAATAAACATGTGCACATATGGTGAATTTGCTTACACCAAAGGTGTCAAGAATACACAATGAGGACTGGATTGTCTATTCAATAAATGGCGTTGGGGAACAGAGAGAGACACAAAAGAACGAAACTGTAACCCTATCTTACATCATACAAAAAATCAACTCAAAATGGTCGAAAGATTTGAACACATCATCTGGAACTATAAAACTTCTAGAAGAAAACATAGGGTGAAAGCTCCTTGTCATTTGCCTTGGCATTGATTTTTTTGGGTTTGACACCAAAAGCAAAGATAATAAAAGCAAAAATAAACAAGTGGGATTACATCAATCGAAAAAGCTTCTGCATAGCAAAGGAAACCATCAACAAAATGAAATGGGAATATACAGAATGGCAGGAAATATTTGCAAATCATACATCTGATAAGGGGTTAATATCTAAAATATATAAAGAACTCATACAACTTAATAGCAAAGTAAATAATTAAAAAATGAGCAATGGAACTGTATAGACATATTTTCCAAAGAATACATAAAAATGGGCAACAAGTACATGGAAATGTGTTCAAAATTACTAAATATGCAAAGCAAGGCCATAATGAGATATCACCTCACGCATGTTAGAATGGCAGTCATCAAAAAACAAGGGATAACAGTGTTAGGATGCTGAGAAATGTGAACCCTTATCCACCGATTCTGGGAATGTAAATTAGTGCAACTACTGTGGAAAAGAGTAGAGAGTTTCCTCAAAAAATTAAAAATAGAACTACCCTACTATCCAGCAATTCCACATATGGGTATAATTCTAAAGGAAATGAAAACAGGATATTGAAATGATATGTGCTCTCCCATGTTCATTACAGCATTTTTCACAATACCCAAGATATGGAGACAACCTAAGTGTCCATCAGTGGACGAATGGATAAAGAAGATGTGATATATATAGGGAGCCCATACATATATATGAATACTACCTAGCCATGAGAAAGGACGAACTCTTGCCATTTGTGACAACATCAATGGACCTTTAATGCATTGTGCTACATGAAATAAGTGAAACAGAGAAAGACAAATACTGTATAGTATCACTTTTATGCAGAACCTTAAAAAGTCAAACTCATAGAAATAGGGAGTATAAATATTACTGGGGTTAAGGGGGGCGGTGGAAGAAATAGGGAGAGGTTGGTGAAAGGGAACAAACTTTCAGGTATAAAATGAATAACGTCTGAGCATGTAATGTAAAACACGATGAGTATAGTGGATAACACTGTATTTTATAATTGATATATGCTGAGAGAGTATTACTTAAATGTTTTCTCTCTCACACACACACAAGATGAATATATGAGGAGATGATGTGTTAATTAAATAGATGGGGGGAATGGTTTCACAATGTATACATATGTCAAATCAGCACGATGTACACATTGGTATCTTATAGTTTTATATTATAACTCAGTAAATCTGATTAAAAAATAAAATAACAAAATGAAATCATAAATAAGTCAACCCGCCAGACATGTCTTTTCTTTTCTTTCTTTTTAATCTTTTGGCCATGCAGCATGTGGGAGGATCTCAGTTGCCAGACCAGGAATTGAACCTGCACCCCCTGCATTGGAAGTGCGGAGTCTTAACCACTAGACTGCCAGGGAAGTCCCCAGACATGTCTTTCCTGATCAAACTAACAAATATCAAATCTATTTGATACTTCCTACTTTTAAATTATCTGATAGATTTGTAGGAAAACCCTGATTTGTAGAAAGGGAGTTATATGAATTATTCACTGAAATGAGGAATCCAAACTTATTCCAAATCTTTCAGAGATTTGTATTCCCCAACTCATTTTATGGTACTAGAATAGCATTCTCATAAAACTTATTAAATTAAACTTATTAATATTAAAGCTGCCCTTCCAGAATGTAGAACAAGTTAAAAGCATCTCAGTAATTCAAGAATGGTTTAGTATTAGAAAATACGTTAATAGCATTCAACATACTAATGAATTATAAAACGTTTATCTTAATAAATGCAGAAAAAAATAGATCCATTCACATTAGAAAACAACACCACAACTATGCAGAAAAATATATATATCATTAATTAGTCAAAATGTATCGAAGAAAACACTACAATAAACCAGCATTTTAGTAATAAAATCAGAAATTTAGGTTTAAAATTAGCAAGCAAACAAGGCTCTCATTATTAGTGCTTATATTAAATATACTGGACATTCTAGCTGGTGCTATGACACAGACAATAAAGAATTAAAATAACTGGAAAACGATTTACAGACCTTTAATTTATATCAAAATGTACGATTATCTACATAGAAGAATTTCAAAAAATAACGTCATGAATATCTGGCATATTTACGACACTTCCTCAAGTTTGCCATATTTAAGATTAGTATCCAGAAATAAATTACAGTTCTACAAATGAGAATCATACCCTTTGAGGTGGACCCTGGCCTTTTTTCCTGGAAACTGGGAACTACAGGATCCAGAGTGCCCTGCGTTGAAGGCTGCGTCGCTGAGCCAATGAAGGCGCAGAAAAAAGGGATTTCCGTTTGGGCACAACTCGTAGGGGACGGGACTTCTGGCCTCCTCCCCAACGGGGCCATTTTAACTGCTCTGGTTCTGTTCAGCTCCGGATCGCTGTGTCAGGACCGGAGTGACTGGAACGGGAGGTCCCGGAGGAGGCGCTGTCCCCGAGGCACAGAGGTGGATCTGAAGTTCGGTGACGGCGCCCGGGGTGCCCGGCGCCAGGCCCGGGAGACGGACCGCCATGCCCGCGTCCCCCAGACTCTCCCGCCGCTCCCGGCCCCGCTCCGCCCAGAGTCCGATGGCGGCGGCGGCGGGGGCGGCGTTGAGGGACCCGCCTCAGGTAAACGCTCGTTCCCCGGGCCCTCACCCACCTCACTCCACCAGACACTAAAGCCCCGAGTGCGGGGCGGCTGCTCACGTGCCCGCAGCCCAGGCCACGGTGCCCAGGACAGTGAAGCGGTCGTGGGTGGGGTCCTGTTTATGACAGTGTGATGGCGCGTGGGAGAGGTCACAGGCGGAGGGACCCGCAGATGCGAAGGCTCGGAAGTTGGCCTGAGGCGGGAGGATTCGGGAAACCTAGGGTCAGCCTTTTGCTTATAGGGAACAGTGTTAGCGGAATTAGGCCTGATGTAACCGACTCAGGATTGTACTTTATTGCGAGGATTCTAAAGGCCATGGGGAGTTTCGAATAAAGGAAGATATTATCTCCGTCAGAGGTTAGAGCATTCCCAAGAGCCATTTAAAGGAAGAACAGGGTGGAGAGGGTTGATGAGGACATTGAGGTCCTAGGAGGTTGAATCTTTGTTCAGGGTCCCACAGCTGGTAAGAGGAAACACTGAGCATTGAGGCCCAGAAGTTAGTCAGCCAGCCTGAGGTCACCTGGCTCCAAGGCCAGGCAGGAGTACATATAGTGAGCCCCTCAAATCCCACCATGGACGCATTCCTTTAGGGCCTGCCTCTTCACTCAGGTTCTCACGGTTAGAGAAGTGCCTATGGAACCTGCACAGGGAAGTAGAGAGTGTCCCATTGCCTCACCGGCCCTGCTCTCACCCCTATGTTTCCTGGAATTGTGGTGTCCTGAGATGCTTGATGCCATTTTTCCCCCTCCTTGAGTCTGGGGATGCAGAAAAACTCCAAGCCCAGTGTCCTAAGTCCATGCTAGAATTATATGGAGGTGTTCCCAT
Source organism: Balaenoptera ricei (assembly GCF_028023285.1). Taxonomy (NCBI): domain Eukaryota; kingdom Metazoa; phylum Chordata; class Mammalia; order Artiodactyla; family Balaenopteridae; genus Balaenoptera; species Balaenoptera ricei. The sequence continues at coordinate 707,753 of NC_082657.1, read as the reverse complement.
TTCTGGCAACCATTGTAAACAGGTGTGTATGGTTAACCCAAGACATGGTACCAGGATGTGCAAATGCCTAGAGGTAAAATTGAGCTCAGGAATATTCAGGAACCACAGGTATCCTCTCTTTCAGGTAGGAATAAATAGTAGGTGGTTTGGAGTCAGGAGGGGAACAACTGCCTGAGATGTCAGGTGTGTGTTCTAGAGGTTTGGCTCACGGTAGGGAGATGATGTGACCAAGGCCTTAAAAGGCTTCATTTGGGTTTAGATTGGAAAACAGACTGTGGGCTTGAGAGAGGAAGAAGGACCATCATTGTGGAGGCTACTATCATAGTCCAGGTGAGGGTTAATGGAGCAGGGGTGTGCCTTAGGAAATGTGGTTGTATTCTGGCTGCATGTTTTTAAAGGGGACCGCTAGATTTCTAACATGGGTGGTGAGGGAGTGAAACTCAGGGATCAGTGATGACCCCTGGCTTTGCAGCTGTAGGGTTGGAAGCTGCAACAGTTGAGATGAGCAAGTTGGTAGTAGGTGTAATATTCACTGGGTTTAGCAGGAGCTTTTTTTTGACCATGTTAAGAGTCTGAGATATTTCAGACACCACTGAGTAGAGGCATCAAATGAACATCTAACATACAGGTTTGGAATTCTTGGGAGTGATTCAGGTTAGAGACATCCAAAATGTACCTAGAGTGTGGACCAAGGTGAATGACCTGTGGCTCACATTTAGGAGAGGCAAGCTTCGGGTTGTAGTGGCAAAGCTTTTAAGGGGAGAGGTGTGGAGGATGGGGGCAGAGGATTGGGTCTCTTGCTTGTGTACCTGGGTGATGGTGTCAGCCTTCATAAATGTAGGTAAATGGCCAGGAAGGTTTGGTGTATGAGACAAGATAGTCTGGCAGGTGGCCAGGGCTTCCAAGAGAAGAGTGGACATGAGATGGATGTAGAAGCAAGGGGTAATTCATGCATATGACACTCAAGCCAGAGCTGGTGCTTATTCACCACTATATAGGCTCACCAAGATTTGTGAGGACTTTGGTAGGACCTGGGGTGTTTCATTCAACCTGGTGTATATGGCCATGAGCAAATAAGGTCATCTGTGAGAATCACTAGGCTTGGGGAGGGCGAGTAATGGGGCTGGAGTTTGAATGAAGGTAAGGGAGCAGAGAAAGGTTGTCATTGCCGAGGGACAACAAGGGCAGCACAGAAGTAGCATGGGACTATGGGTATCTACGATCCACACGTGGTTCTATTCCTTAAATTTGAGGCAAGGATCAGAATCATGCAGTAAGGCCTTTATAGATGATTTCTGATGCTGCCATTGGGAATTGTGGGAGGTCTGTGGTCATACTGGGTCCTGTTTGACTTTACCAGTTGTACTGTGGATGCTGTCTGCCGAGTTGTGGTGTAAGGCCTAAACCCAATATGATGTGCTTCCTTCGTGCTTGGTGAAACCTGGGTGCCCTCAAATGGCCTGAGTGCAAGTTCCTCTCCCCACAGTGTTCCTTTGGATAACGTCTCCTAGCCTAACAACGATTTTTACAAAGCAAACCAGGAGCTTTTTTGTAGCAGGTATCAGTTCCCTACCAGCCCTCAGATTATTCAGATAAGACAATCACATCCTCCTTGGAACATCCCAACCCCTTCATCCTACTAAGGTTCCATCCCACAGCCCCTGTGTGTGTTGTTTTTTCCCATGTACGCCTTTGTGGTGAGTGGTGTCCTATTCTCAGAGGTGTGAATTTATGTGATTAAGAAACTGCTGTCAGTCTCATCGGTCCAGTCTCAGGTGTCATGTGTTAGGCCACCATCATAGCCCTGTGGTGTGGTTAGGAGAAACTGATTTAAATAACAAGTAATGTGGGGAGGGGAGGGAGATGGCTGTGGTGTGGGAGAGTGAGGTGTTGGTGGCCATGGTCATGTGTGGCTGTGGGATACTGAGACTGAGGGATGTGCAGTTTAAGAAGTGATGTGTGCTTGAAGAGGCAACATGTCTGATGGTTCCAGGACACTGCATTGATAATTTCAGGAAGATGGCCACACCAGGGGAATTGCTTGTCAGGAGGGGGTGGATCCCTTTATGCCAGGCCTATAGCTGAGATATATGTTCATCCACCTGCCTCTTGTTCCTGGTGGTTGTAGCTAGTGATCAGTGGGCCTGTGGGGAGACAGCCACACCATGGTGTCAGGGCCTGATTGATCCTCTGAGTTGGGAAGCTTGGGTGATGGATGGTCATAGGGTAGATGTGTGGGGAAATAGATTGTGACTTCTCAGAAGTGGACTGTTTGTGGTTTTATCTGTCACCATCATGGCAGGTCAGTGTGAACTTTGAAGATGTAGCTGTGACCTTTTCCTGGGAGGAATGGGGTCTCCTTGATGAGGCTCAAAGATACCTGTACTGTGATGTGATGCTGGAGAACTTGGCACTTATAACCTCCCTGGGTAAGAACCTCAAACCTTTCCCCATGCCCTGAACTAGTCTCTGCCCTTTCCTTTTCCCCAGAGACAAGTCTGTCCTTTTCATGTCAGGACCATGGTCACTGCTTTTTTCCCCCAGTTCCCTAAGTTGTTGCTGTGGTTGGTTGGGCTGAGGTGTTTGCACTGCCATCTGTTCTCCCTGAAGAGGCCCCATATCTGCTTCTCTACGGCCTCCCCTGGAAGGATCCAGGGTCAGGAATCTTCCATTCAGCCTAATGTATCCCACCATACTTGTCCTCTTCCTTCTGGGTGATGTTGTCCAGATGCACGTCATCTTTGTGCCTCAGATTCTACTTCCTTCTTTTCACTGACATTTCCTCATGACTGCCTGTGCTGGGAATTAATTCTCTGATGTAGACCATGGACTTCTTGCAGGACCCCTTTCCAAAGTTCTCTTAATAGTATTTAGATGTTTTTCTCTGGTCTATGATGTGATGAGTATGGGTCAGCTGCTCATAGGTGGTGTCTTTCCCCTGGTATTTTCATCATCCAGGTCCCATACACTTGTTCATTTTGGAAGTGGGGTGGAGAGCCCTTGTTTGTCCACAGGATGGATATGAATTCAGACTCAGCCAAATGGGCTCAAAGGGCTGCTGTACAGTAGCACTATGGGAGTGTACGATAGTCCTGTGTTCAAGTGATACCAGAAATTTGTTCTGTTTGACTAGTGTTTTGATGCTACTTCCAGTGGCCACACCTTATTTTTGCTTTTTCTGCCCCATTCTTAACAGTGCTGACTTGTCAATTCTGCACTGTGATTCTTCCACTTTTATTCCAGCCTGTGGCTAATCCTCACATCTCTAAATCCCCTGTATCACCCACTTTTCTCACTGCTTTATCTGTGCATTCTCTAACGTTGGCCCATATATTTTCTATAATCAAACATGTACCCATTCTTAAAATGTTCCTGACCAACAGCTGTTCTGTTGCAGTCCTGTTTTCTTGGGCCTGGAAATACCCATCTACATTGCAGTCATGTGTTAGCAGCAGACAAGGTCCTGCTGACAGTTTTTTGTAACTAATTTTTTAACAGTCGACTTTAACTAATTTTTCATCCTGCCTCTCTTCCCTATGACACATCACATGGTTGTGTCTTTTCTCTCATGTGGTCTTCCCCCATCCTGTGGCCTTTATAGCCCAGTATTGCTAACAACCATGTCATCAACTTGAACCCAACTCCGTGTTCATGTAAATAATCACACAAACCCATTCATGAGTTTCTCAGACACACACTGGTGTGTGGGCTCCCCCCTCCCACTGAAGTCAACATGTACTTCACCAACATTTCTTGCTGTTAGGTTGTTGCCATGAAGTGGAGAATGAGAAGGCTTCTTTTGAGCAGCGTATTTCTGTTCAAAGAGTGTCACAGATCAGGAGTCCCAAGGCAAATCCGTCCTTCAAAAAGGCCCACCCTTGTGAAATATGTGTCCAGATATTGAGAGACTTTTTGTACTTGGATGAATATCAAGGAACACATTCAAAGCAGAAATTACATAGTTGTGGGACATGTGGGAAACAATTGTATGTAAGCACAAACCTTCATCAGCATCAGAAGCAGTGCATCAGGGAGAAACCCTTCAGAAGAGATGTGGACAGAGCCTCCTTTGTGAAGAACTGCAAGTGCCATGTGTCAGGGAAGCCATTAGTCTTCAGGGTGGTTGGGAAGGACTTCTTGGCCAGTTCTCAATTTCTCCAGCAATGGGCCACTCACACCTGGGAGAGGTCAAACAGCAGAACCGAGTGTGGGGTGGCCTTTCAGAGGGGAAAAACTTATCATAACTGGGAAGAATGCACAAAAGCTTTCAGCCCCAAACACACACTTGTTCGGCACCAGAGACTCCTCACTAGAGAAAGATGTTTTATGTGTAATCAGTGTGAGAGAAGCTGTAACCTCAGTCAACATCAGAAAGTTTACAATGGAGAAAGAACTTTTGAACCTGGGGAACAAGGGATATTATTTAACAGAAAGTCCAACCTCATTGAACACCAGAGAAGTAACACTAGAGATAGGCCTTATGAATGTACAGAATGTGGGAAATCATTTACTCAGTGCTCCAACCTCTTTACACACAAGAGAGTTCACATGAAACAAAAGCCATATGAATGTGATGAATATGCAAAATCGTCTAGCCAAAGCTCTACCCTCCTTCAACATTGGAGAATTCACACTTGGGAAAGGCCTTATGAGTGCAATGAATGTGGTAGAACTTTTACGCAAAACTCTCTGCTCCTTCAGCATCAGAGACTTCACAGTGGATCAAAGCCTTATGAGTGCACTGAATGTGGAAAATCCTTTGCTGTAAACTCCAGACTCATTAAACATAGGAGAGTTCATACTGGAGAAAGGCCTTATAAATGCAGTGAATGTGGAAAAGCATTTTGCCAAAGCTCTTCACTCCTCCAACATCAGAGAGTTCACACTGGAGAAAGGCCTTATGAGTGTGGGGAGTGTGGAAAATCATTTAGGCAGAAGCCCAACCTTATTCAACATTGGAGAGTCCATACTAGAGAAAGACCTTATAAGTGTGGGAAATGTGGGAAATTACTTAGCAACAAGTCCCATCTCATTGAACACCAGAGAGTTCACACTGGAGAAAGGCCATATGAGTGTGGGGAATGTAGGAAATTCTTTAGCAAGAAATCCCACCTCATTATACATCAGAGAGTTCACACCAGGGAAAGGCCATATAAATGCAACGAATGCGGGAAATCATTTAGCCAAAACTCTGCACTCCTTCAACATCAGAGAATTCACACTGGAGAAAGGCCTTATGAGTGCAGCAAATGTGGGAAAACTTTTAATCAAAGCTCTGCTCTTCATCAACATCAGAGACTTCACACTGGTTCAAGGCCTTATGAGTGCACTGAATGTGGGAAATCCTTTGCTGATAATTCAACCTTTATTAAACACAGGAGAATTCACACTGGAGAAAGGCCTTATGAGTGCAGTGAGTGTGGGAAAGCATTTGCCCAAAGTTCTTCAGTCCTTCGACATCAGAGAGTTCATTGGAGAAAAGTCTTATAAGTAAAGAAAATTTGGGAAGTTGGTTAGCCCAAGCTTTGTTTTTCAACATCAGAGAACTCACACTAGATCAAAGCCATATGAGTGCTGTGAATGTGGGAAATCCTTTGCTAAAAACTCCAGGTTCATTAAACACAGGAGTGTTCACACTGCAGAAAGTCCTTATGTTGTAGGAAATGTTGGAAATCCTTTACCTAAAACTCCAGTCTCATAGAACACCATAATGTTCACATTGGTTAATGGGCTTATGGATGTGATAAGTGTGGGAAACATTTAGCCAAAACTGTAGCCTCATTTCATACTGGAGAGTTCACAGCCTTCAGTCTTATTTCATTGGATACCGCAAAGTTCACTTCAGAAAAAGAGTAGTTGTCCAGGGATGGATTGTTCAGTATAACACTGGGGAGATCCCTTATGAGGCTGCTATCTGCCAATACACCCAATAAACCACTTAAATTCCAGGTTTATGGGAGCTTCAGTGCATTTCTTAACCTGCCCAGGGCCCTTACCAGATTTACATCATTGCCAGTTCCATAGCAAAAGCCATTTATTTCACTACTACCATGTGGCAGGTGTTCATGATGTGCATCATTGAACCACCCCAGCGAGTCCAGGGAAGGAGACCTTGATGTTGTCCTGTTTGTGAGAGCCTTTATAATCCTGAGCACTCATTCCTTTCTAATTCGTTTGATGGGTTACATCACTGATCTGACCAATTTTTGGCCTAGAGGACTCTGCTGGTGACTTACAACCGGGACTACTTTTTTCAGGGATGTTGTTGGTCTCACGTGACTGCTGTGTTGGGATTTTCCTGTGCTTCATGTCTCCAGCCCAGGAATAGCCTGCTTCCCACTGTACTGGTTTGTGTGAAAATGGAGGCCTTACTCTTTAAGCTCCTTTAATCTTGGGATTCTGTACACTGTGGTGATTTGAAAACAACTGAGTTGTGACAACAGGGCTAAAGAGCTTTCTTGTGGGATCCCAAATTCTGTGCACCTCAGAGGGAACAATATGATGTAGAGTATACTTCTCTCTAGTTTTGTCCTAGTTGGCATTGCTGCCCAAGGCCTCCAAGAAAAGACTGCAGGGATGTGATCCTTATTTGTAACCTGGATGTGTTGGTATTTTGTTGGTTCAGAGGTCAATCTGTAGAGGGGCTGTTGTGATAACCTTTGGTGCTTCTTAAAGCAGGAAGAAATTGTCTTGTTCACGGGGAGTATTGCATTGTGTCCAGGTGGTAAGGGAAATCTTTCCCAGGTCTTGCATTGGAGCCATGTACCCTCATGTCCAGAATTCCAGATAGTGGCAGCATAGGTTATATGATTGTACGGGCAGGGGAATCATTTGTTACAGGAACACTGGTATTGTAGGGAGGGGAAGAGACTGCCACAAGCTTGTTGGAATGTGGCTGTTTTGAAGGGACCTCCACAATGTTCCAGTCCCTATAGCTATGAAGGATGAGCAGGTGCAGAAATTCTCATGGCCTCCAGAACTGTGTATCTTTTGTAGGGAGGCTGTTGTGAGAGGAAAAAATTATAAATGTTCTGTGGATTCCTGTAGCATGTGTGCGTGTTCACCTCAAATCTCTTGCTGTGTAGGAAAATGAGGATAGTGAAGACGAGTTGTGCCCTTTGTAACCCAGCCTGCATTCCCATTGAATTTGGTGGAAATTGCCTTTTTGCTTCTGATATTTGCCACCACTAAGGCAAGGTATCCCTCCCAGACATGAGGAAAGAGTTGGTGGAGTCAGTAGAGGTTTGCCAAACTAATTTTCCAGAATTGTAGGAAATCTAGCTTTCTGTTTTGAATCATATTTTCAGAGCTTTAGTAAGGTATAAGTGACATACAACAAACTGATTATATTTAAACTTAACGTTTTGACAAGTTTTGACATTCATGTAAATCCATAAAACCACCACCACAATCATAATAATGAGCCTCTCCATCATCCTCTGGTTTACTTCATGCCCTTTAATAATGTTTCTTTCTGTACTATCTCTGCTCTCCAGGCAAGCATTGGTTTACTTTCCATTATAATAGGTTAGCTTCCATTTTAGAATTGTATGATTCTACTCATAAAGTGTTTACACTTTTTTTCCTTTGAGTAGCCTCATGTGGCTTACTCATTTTGATAGTCATCAATGGTGCTTAAATGAGTAGTTTTTTTTTTTTTTTTTGTATTGCTTAGAAGTATGACAGTTTGTGGGTGCACCACTATTTGTTTATTCTTTTGTCTTTTTATGCATATTTGAGTTCTTTCCAGTTTCTGATTGTTGCAAATAAACCTGCTAAGATATTTGAATCTAGTTCTTCGCATACATATGTTTCATTTATCTTGTGTTAATTTGGTGGGGTGGGGTGGGGGGTGGGGGCGGGTGCAATGCCTGAGTTACAGGGTAAGTGGGTAGATAACTTTTTAAGAAATTGCAAGTTGTGATCTTTGGTATTCCTGCCAGCAGTGTATGAGACATACAGTTTTTCCATATCCTTGCCAGTAGTGGGTATGGTTAGTCTTTTAAAATGTTGACCTTTTTAATAAGTATGTAACTGTATCCCACTATGGTTTAGTTGCCTTTCCCTGATGTTGCATGATGTTGAGCATTTTTTCATTTGTTTACAGGCATACCTCAGAAATATGATGAGTTGGGTTTTAGACCACTGCAATAAAGCCAGTATCACAATAAAGCAAGTCACATGAAGTTTTTGGTTTTCTAGCGCATGTAAAAGTAATGTTTACGATATACTGTAGTCTGTTAGGTGTGCAATAGCATTATGTCTAAAAAAAATACATACCTTAATTTTAAAATACTTTATTGCTTAAAATGTTGACTATCATCTGAGCCTTCAGCTAGTTGTAAGGTTTTTGCAGTAGTAACATCAGAGATCACAGATCACCATAAGAAATATAATAATGATGATAATGTTTGCAGTATTACAAGAATTACCAAGATGTGACACAGACGTGAAGCAAGCAAATGCTGTTGGAAATATGGCACCAGTAGACTTGCTCAATATAGAGTTGCCAGAAACCTTCAATTAAAAACAAACAAACAAACATCTGCAAAGTGCAGTAAAGCGGAGTGCAATAAAACAAAGTATGCCTGTATTTGCCAGTTGTATGTTGGTTTTGGTAAAATATCTGTGCATATCTATTGCTTGTTTTTTAAAATGAATTTTGGGGAATTTCCTGGTGGTCCAGTGGTTAAGACTCTGCACTTTCACTGCTGAGGGCCCAGGTTAGTTCTCTGGTCAGGGAACTAAGATCCCGCAATCTGCAGCCAAAAATAAATATATAAATAAAAAGAATTAAAAACAAAAAAAGAATTTTGGCAGTTTCTCTCTCTCTCTCTCTCTCTCTCTCTCTCTCTCTCTCTCTTTCTCTTTTTTAAGGAGACAGGCTTATTATTCATTTTTATTTGGTTGCACCCAGTCTTAGTTGCAGCAGGTGGGCTCCTTAGTTGCAGCAGGTGGGCTCCTTAGTTGTGGCATGTGAACTCTTAGTTGCAGCATGCATGTGGGATCTAGTTCGCTGATGAGGGATCGAACCGGGGCTCCCCACATTGCGAGCATGTAGTCTTATTTACTGCGCCACCAGGGAAGTCCCAGCAGTTTCTCTTTTTTTCTAGCAATTAAGAAGATAGTGAAACAACAAAAACTTATGTTGGAACTTTATTCATTCTTCAGTAATGTGACTTCTTTGCTATCAAAATTAGTGTTTTTGAATACGGGAGTATTTCATAAATATTTTGTGTACTGTACACAACGTAGTGGCCAGATACAGCATCTACTTTTAAAGTTTAATCGTTAAGATTCTTGATCACTTCTCAGGTCTAGATATTCAGCACTGTCAAGCCATGATTTGTAGCTCTGAATAAATAGGCTTTGAGTGTTCTCATGTGGTTGGCCTTTATTTCCACAGGTCTTAGGACACATTCCACAAAATACGTGTAGTCAAAATTCTGTGTTATAAATTGATTTGAAATAGTTTTTGACTGTGATTACACAAGTTTTTATTTCATACAGCATTTAGTTTGTTGTATTTCATTTTCTATTTTAGGTTATTGACATTTTAGCAACTAATGGATCCACTTAAGAAGATACCCTTGACTAACATCTTTCAAGGAGGCACTGTTATTCTAAATTGCATTTGGAAGCCTCATTACACCGTGTATAGAAAGTGGGCCATTGGTTAATCAGAATTTCCTCCCCTCCCCTCCCCTCTCTTCCCCTCCCCTCCCCTCCCCTCCTAGTAACACTTAGGGGGACTTGCTTTAGATAATTTACGAATAAGTTAAAACTTCCTCACTGGTGAATCTGCCTAAACCTTGCCCCTTTTCTTCTTATATCCCACCACCTTTCCTTTCTTTTCTTTTCCTCTTCAGTATTCTCCTAAGCTGGCTGAAGTAGCTCAGTGTCCTTTTTTTTTTTTTGGCCACGCAGCACGGCGTGCAGGATCTTAGTTCCCTAACCAGGGATCGAACCCGAGCCCCCTGCAGTGGAAGTGCGGAGTCCTAACCAATGGACTGCCAGGGAATTCCTGCTCAGTGTCCCTTGAATTTGCAATTTCCACATGGAGGAAGCCCTCCTCCATGGACATTCAACTTGGTTGTGTTCTAATCTCTGGCATTGTCAAAGACTTCCTAAATCCCAGGTTCGAAAAGAAAGTTTATTAGAACATTCATATCTCTTCTGTGCACACACAGTCCAGGGATCAGTCACTTCTGACTGAGATGAGAAAAACAGGAATATCGGTTGAAAAATCTCTTAGATGTTTCCTGAAAAGGATTTGAAGATTAATGAAACTTTATAGAGTTTAAGGGTTAAAAACAATACAACCAAAAAAAAAAAAAGTTTTTGAAAAAGACACTGAAAAATGTAAGAAATTATACTAACCTAGTAAAGGAAAGAAATATTAGACTTCTAATGGTTTCGATGTAGTCAGCTCTTTACATTGCTAAACACAATCTTGCTCAAAGCTGTTTTCTCAAGGAAAAATTGAAAAAGTATAATTTTTAATAATGGCCTTGACTTCTAGGTTACCAGGTAAGAAGAAACAGGAAACTCTCAGAGCTTTTGCATACTTTCAAGTGTCTTTAAACATTTGGTTTATGTATATAGATATTTATAAATTATATTTTTGAAAGTTTCTACAGTATCCCTACCAGGATGACTTTTTGAACAAACAACAGTGATTTCATAATTTCAATTTTAAAACAGAAAGTACATCTTCTACTACCATGGAAAAAAATTATCACAGTATTGTAGTTTATAGAAGACTAAAATTTAATTTCTAAAGATTTGAAATTTACAAATATACTACATTGGGTTTATGGGTCAGCTAAGTTAACGTCTCCACAAATAATTGTATCTGCTCAGTTCAGCATCTTGACACAAAGTGTCCTTCATTCTCTCTCCACCCTCTACCTCAGTTTCCTGAATGCTCACACCCCTTCCCACTACTTGTCCTTCACATGTACTTTTCCCTGTCTTTGGAATATGCTTCTCAACGCTCTACAGTTAGTAAGTCACTAAAGAATAAAAAAAAAATATCTTCAGAGGATTTTCCCAGAGCTTTTAGACTCGGTCAAGTGCACTGGGGTGGTGGTATGACATCAGGCAGGGCCTGACTTTTCCGTGTCTCCTTGTCTCTAGCTGTACACAAGGGGAGCAAGGATAATGCTCATCCTCTGAAGCTGTTAAGACATGCAATGGGCCAGAGCGCATCACATGTTTTGTACCCAGTTTGTGCTCACATGAATGGCATCTGCTGTTGGTTTTGGTAGGCAGTTTTGGCGCGGACTCTTTACAAGGTATTAACTTTGGATGAGTGCCTTCAGTAACCCAGACCTCCAGTTTTCTCATCATTAAAAAAGAAAAACACGAATTTGACAATAGAGGAATGCTTACCCTGCAGAATGGTGAAGATTGAAAGAGCTAATGTTTAACATGCTTAATACTAGTGTCTTATGAGTCTGTCTCTTCTGTATAGAATTGATGGTTTTCATGCAGGGAGCACCAGGGAAGTGCTCACTTGTGCCCAGGAGGCCCTTGTTAGGTCTAGGAAAGATGAGAGCCCCAGAGAGCAATTCCCAGGATGCTTTTTCATTCTGGTTTGTCACACAGGTGGAGGGGAATCCTGGTTTCTCATTATTGCTTTTATATGCCAGAGATCTGCCTTTTCAGGACATGGACCTTCTCAAAGAAGGAGCCTGGAAACAGGACCGTGTTGGCTGTTGGAAATTATCAAGTTGTCTCCCAGTTGAGCTAGTGTTTTCCAAATCTTCCTGAAGCACTTTCTTACTAGATTCAAGTGTCTGCCTTGCTTGTGACAGTTCCCACCTTACATTCCTTTAGGGTCCGAATCTGCAATTCCTTTCAGTATAGCAAAGTGTGGAGGCTACTAAAAGACTTAAAAGTATTGTTCTCTCTCAATGCTCCTCTTTCTATCACAGATTTTAAAAGTTTTCTTAGTTTTCGACTAGGAGCCTCTGTATAGCTTTGAGCTCCCCACCCCCCGCAAAAAAAAAAACCCCAAACCCTAAATTATTTCTTCCGCCAACCTAGGAAACAGGAGTCCACTTCAAGAGGCAAAGAGCTTATTTGAGATCAAAGAATTGCAGTTTGGGGCACACAGGTTTAGGTAGAAACCCAATTATTGTCTCAATTACAGGAGAGGGGTTTTTATGGCAAAAAGAGGAAGATGAGGTAATTGAGGGATTTCCCTGGTGGTCCAGTGATTAAGACTCTGCGCTCCCAATGCAGGAGGCATGGGTTTGATCCCTGGTCAGGGAACTAGATCCCGCATGCTGCAATTAAAAAAGAAAAGAAAGATCCTGCATGCGGCAACGAAGATCCCGCGTGCCGTAAGTAAGACCTGGCGCAGCCAAATATGTTTATTTATTTTATATTTATTTATTTATTTAAAAAAATAGATGAAGTAATTGATCGGATGATGTGTTCATTGGTAAAAAGATGAGCTAAAGTTAGGTTTGTACTTCATTTATTATTCAGGTGAAGTGTTGACCTGAAACGAATAGACTGCCAGATATATCTCCAGCAAAGATGGGTTTATTTGGGATCAGCTGAGAATTGCAGAGAATCTGCAACCATGTTGAGCCACTTGCAAGTCCCTACCCAGCAAGGGAAAGAGAATGCTTTTACAGGAAAGAAAAGGAAGTTGGGAGGGCTGTAGTAAACAGAGTCTGAGGCTTTTCATTGGCTGAGTCCTTGACAGGAAAGAAGAGCAGTCTTTCTTCTTCCTCTTGGGTTCTGCTATCAGTGCAGGTCATGAGAGCTCCCCCTTCTGGTCTCCCAACTCTATTTAATTGAAGTTTCTGTTTTTATTTTATTTTTTAAAAGTTTTGGCTGCATTGGGTCTTCGTTGCTGTGTGCAGGCTTTCTCTAGTTGCGGCGAGCGAGGGCTACTCTTCGTTGCGGTGCGCGGGTTTCGCATTGCGGTGGCTTCTCTTGTTGCGGAGCACAGGCTCTAGGCTCAAGGGCTTCAGTAGTTGCAGCACGTGGGCTCAGTAGTTGTGGCTCTTGGGCTTTAGAGCACAGGCTCAGTAATTGCGGCGCACGGGCTTAGTTGCTCCGCGGCATGTGGGATCTTCCCGGACCAGGGCTCGAACCCGTGTCCCCTGCATTGGCAGGCGGATTCTTAACCACTGCACCACCAGGGAAGTCCAAAGATTCTGTTTATTAATTTTTCACATTCTCCTCCCTTCCTCCCCACCCCCGTTGCTGAGGCAGGAGGGTTGTGGGATCCTAGTTCCCAGACCAGAGACCAAACTGGGCCCTTGGCTGTGAAAGCGCCGAGTCCTAACCACTGGACCGCCAGGAAATTCCCAAAATTCAGTGACTTTTTGTTCCTCTATGTCAGGAAAGACATTTCCTGGGTGCAGTGTCTCAGGTCCGAGGAAAAGTACACAGATTAGAAACCTATTAAGGTCACATTCAAGTCTTAGGCACTTTTTATCTGACGTCCATGTTATCAAGATCATAAACATTGGAGATCTTATGAAGCATTATCCTACCACCAAATGGTTGGTGACAAACTTCTGACAGGCCTGGTCCAGATATCTTGGGAAAGCTGTCTCATCAGATGTCCTCTGCTTCAATTCAGGGAAATCTTTCCTCTCAGGTCACCAATGATGTGCAGATCCAGTCAGGATTCAGCACTTTCTTTAGGTGTCATGTGAATCCAAGAGTCTGTTCCTTGGAGTTTCGTGGCACAAGGGCTGGGTAGCAGTACTTAATAGGGGCCTTCCCAGCCAGGTTGAAGAGCGTTCTTCTGGAGGTGTCTTTTCCAATAGGTGAAATTTCCAGGTTGCAAAATGTGATGCTTAAGATATTTGTCTTCTGAGGGCACACTATGAAAAGATTGCTCTACCAAAACATGGTTATTTTTAATAGAAGCAATCAGGCCTTTGCTAAATTGGAGTATCTCTTATCAATTGTGGGTCAAAAGAAGCAGGAGCCAAGTGAATTGTGCATCCTGTGACTATCCCAGAGGGTGAGAGTTTACGAGTCCCAAAGTGAGGGATCTGAGATTTAGAAGGACCAATGGCAATGCTTTTGGCCACGGTGTTTGCAGGGCCTCTACAAATCTTGCCAACTGAGTTTTAATAAAGCTGTTAGTGCATTTGACTAAATCAGAGGATTGAGAGCAGTAAGCACAGTGAAAATATTGTAAAACTGACCAAACAGCACAGACATGTTGAAGCACCTGACCAGTAAAATTGTTCCTCGATCATTATGAAGTTCGAGAGGAGTTCCCCAGGTAGGGATAATCTTTTCCAAAAAGACATTAGCCACAGAAGAGGCAGTAGCCTGTCTGCAAGGGAAGGATTCAATCCAGTGTAAAAACATACAGATCATAATTAAAACATATTAATATCTATTAGATGGAGAAAGTTGTATGAAATCCTTTTTTTTTTTTCCCCCAGTTGACAGTGTGAAGGAGTTGTTACATTTTGTGGATCAGCATCATCAGCTTCCTGAGGAACCTTTGCTAAAATGGATTATGAGAGTAAATAATTTGGGGGCTATGTGTTTGGTTTCAAGTGCTGCAGAATGGAAGAGCGTGTTTGGGTTACAGCAGGACCCACAGTCACTGTGAAATAATCACAGATGTCTATATGTGATCCAGACACACAGGAGGTTGTTGCTGAGGGAACAGCCAGCCTGGTGGACTGGATAAAAGCCACTGTAAAGTCTGTTTAGCCTGAGAAGGGAGAAGGTCCATCTCCCCCAGTGAATGCCAGGTGGAGCATCCCAGGCGAAGCAGATGCTATGCTTTGTATGCAAGCCGTGTGGGACTGGCTTTATGATGACAGGGATACTCACCAGCTGAATATGCTCATTACCCAGGTCATGGTAAATGCCGTAGTTCAAGGAGCTCCTTTCACATGGGCACCCCATATGACCTTGTTGCAAAAACCAAAAACAGTTCAGGGAAACCTTATGGAAATGCTTGCTGTCTCAGTTTCCCTTCATGGGTATTACAAATGCTGATACAGGGCTTCCCTGGTGGCGCAGTGGTTGAGAGTCTGCCTGCCAATGCAGGGGACACGGGTTCGAGCCCTGGTCTGGGAAGATCCCACATGCCTCAGAGCAGCTGGGCCCGTGAGCCACAACTACTGAGCCTGCGCGTCTGGAGCCTGTGCTCCGCAGCAAGAGAGGCCGCGACGGTGAGAGGCCGGCGCACCGCGATGAAGAGTGGCCCCCACTTGCCGCAACTGGAGAAGGCCCTCGCACAGAAACGCAGACCCAACACAGCCAAAAATAAATAAATAAATTTATTTTTAAAAAAAATCCTTAAAATCCTCTTAGTCCATGTCACCCAACCTGATTTTTCTTCTCCAATAAAACCCTAAATGATATAAAATACATTAATATTTTAAAAAAAACAAAAACAAATGCTGATACAAACATATTAATAAGAGATTGAGAAGAGTCCCTTGACTCTCCCCTAGGACTCTTCCCAGTCTCTTATTAATTAACAATGTTTTTATCAGCGTCAAGGGACTCTTCCCCAGAAGGTGAAAATTTTTTTTAAGTTTTTAAGAAATGAGGTGAATAAAGGAAATACTAATATGACCGAAACAAAGAGGAAACATAAAGGAACGAGTAATATGACTTGTCCTAGCAGTTGGGAAATCTTCAGATGGCTATTCAGAAATGGGATGAATCTAGGGAATTCCCTGGCGGTCCACTGGTTAGGACTCCGTGCTCTCACTGCCAAGGGCCCTGGTTCAAACCCTGGTCAGGGAACTGATATCCCACAAGCCAAGCCAAGCGACCAAAAAGAAATGGGTTGAATCTAGTAGATATTGATGGGGTTGAAACAAAAGTTTTAATCCAGCACTACCAAAGATTGAGTGGGCCAAATGGACCCCCTGCTGAGACTCAACATTAAATGGCCCCAAACAAGTCTGCTCTATTTACCCCAGTTTGGAGACATTAAAAAATCTGAAAGCCAAGATTTAACAATGTTGTGATAAATTCAGGTGCACTGCAAAGGGACTGAGCCATATATATACACGCATCCATTCTCCCCCAAACTCCTCTCCCATGCAGCCTGCCACATAACATTGAGCAGAGTTCCCTGTGCTATACAGTAGGTCCTTGTTGGTTATCCATTTTAAATATAGCAGTGTGTACATGTTGATCCCAAACTCTCAGGGGAGAAGTTTTTATAGGCAAAATTTGGGGTGAGAGCTGCAGGGTGTGTGACTTTCTTCTGACTGGTTGGTAGTGAGGTAACAGGGTGGGAATCTGTGCTCAACCTGAAGTTGCCATCTTCCACCTGGGTAAGGGCCTTAGTTGCTGCAGAAGAACTCAAAGATACTGAGTTCTGCAGCATTATGCAGGATTATGTATATCCCTTGAGCAGGAACCAGGATCTTGCTGCATTGCCGCACTCTTGTTTCTTGACTGCTCTTCCTTTGTTTCTGCATCCCCTCACTTCCCTGATTAGCAATTGTTTGAATCTGTTCTTTGGAACTCAGGGAATGTCTAGGAGGCTGAAGGAAGCCTATCTCCTACAAATAAGAAACAGGGGACACAAAGGGTCCTGCTTGGTTTCAGTACCTTGCCCTATACATTTCTTCCATTTGGCTGTTCATTGGTATCCTTTATCCTATCCTTCAGTAAAGTGGTAAACATAAGTAATGTTTCCCTGTGTTCTGTGAGCCGCTGTAGCAAATAATTTGATCCAAAGGGGAGGAGGTCATGGGGAACCTCCAATTTGTAGCCAAGTTGGAGAGAAGTTGTGGGCAACTTGGGGACCTACTACTTGAGATTGGCATCTGAAGTGAGCTGCAGTCTCTGGACTGATGTGGTCATAGACTTCTTTCATAAAGAATGTCAAAGGCCAGATTCTGCTCACAGAGATTTATACATGGATGTGACTTGCAGTAATATGAGAACCTGTTGTTTCTAATTTTCTGCCACTCTGAATTGCCAGGGAACCTCTTAGGTAAATGCCCGAATTTCTAGTCCATGTTCCCAAGGAAACAGGCAGCTCCACTTTGCTATTTCTGAAGCTTATCTTCCCATTTCAACAATATCTTTCAATTTTCCCTCTAATCCTTCTTGTGATGGCCTCTCCTCCCTGAGGACTATAGCTTTTTCATAGCACTAAGGCAGATGTGACCATCTTACTGGAGGAAGGGAAAGAGGCTTAGTTGCTGGTAGAAAAACCTGTCAAAAGGTATGTTTCTGGGTAAGTTGTGGTGAATTAGCCCAAGTAAGTCTTTGTAGAAAAGATCCTTGTAGGAAGCGTGAAGACGTTTTAGGATATTGTAGGGATACTCTATTCTAGGATCCCAGATGAAAAGGAAGTTGAGGGATCTTCAGCATAGGCTCCAAAAGGACCATTTCTCTATCTCCATTTATTATCTGTCTATATCTGTTATGGTGTTACCGGAAGGGGGACCCCTTTCAGGGTCTGAGAGTGGGGTCTTGTCTAACACCCAGAAATGAATTGTCTGAGGAGACACACGTACTGACAAAGCAAAAGACTTTATTGGGAAGGGGCGCCCGGGAGGAGAGCAGCAGGGAAAGGGATCCCAGGAGAACTGCTCTGCCATGTGGCTCCCAGTCTCAGGTTTTATGGTGATGGGGTTAGCTTTCCAGGTTCTCTCTGGCCGTTCATCTTGCTCGTGCCCATATTTGGTCTGGCTCAGGGTCCTTCCTGGTGGCACGTGCATCTCTCAGCCAAGATGGATTCCTGCATGAGGGTTTCTGGGAAATTGGCAGGACATATGGACTGGCATCTCCTCCCTCCTTTAGGCCTCTTCTGAATTCTTCTGTTTAGTTTTGTTTTTTTTTTTAACATCTTTATTGGAGTATAATTGCTTTACAATGGTGTGTTAGTTTCTGCTGTATAACAAAGTGAATCAGCTATACGTATACGTATATCCCCATATCTCTTCCCTCTTGCATCTCCCTCCCACCCTCCCTATCCCACCCCTCTAGGTGGTCAAAGCACCGAACTTTCTGGTTAGTTTTACAAGACATATTCTGGGCTGGCGTCTCCTCTCTCTCCCTCTTTCTTTTTTTTTTTTTTTTTGGTCATGCCCGGAGGCATATGGGATCTTACTTCCCCACCCGCACCCCCTGCATTGGAAATGCAGAGTCTCAACCACTGGACCGCCAGGGAAGTCCCCTCCTCCCTCCTTCTGACCTCTCCTGATTTTTGGCAGCAGCACCATGTTCCTTATCAGGACCTCCTGCCGTGAGACAACTCCTGCAAGCGAGACAACTCCTGCAAGCGGTTATTATCTATCATGCCTGGCCAAGGCGGGCAGTTTCGGTCAATGGTTCCCGAACAATGGCGTCTTCTCTAAGGTGGAGGTGTTTACCGTCATAACAATTTAAATAGGTACTTTATTTATTTATGTATTTTTTAAATAAATATACCCCTTTTAAATTATTTATTGATTGATTGATTTTTTTTTTTTTTTTTTTTGGCTGTATTGGGTCTTCGTTTCTGTGCGAGGGCTTTCTCTAGTTGCGGCAAGTGGGGGCCACTCTTCATCGCAGTGCGCGGGCCTCTCACTATCGCGGCCTCTCTTGTTGTGGAGCACAGGCTCCAGACGTGCAGGCTCAGTAGTTGTGGCTCACGGGCCGAGTTGCTCCGCGGCATGTGGGATCTTCCCAGACCAGGGCTCGAACCCGTGTCCCCTGCATTGGCAGGCAGACTCTCAACCACTGCACCAGCAGGGAAGCCCGGTACTTTATTTTTTTAATGGCAAATTATTCTTCTTAAGTTCACTGAAGGTAAATATACTACTGTGTTTTGGCTAAGAAAAGCTGTCAATTAGGTTGAAAAACACTTTTCCTCTAAAGCTGAGCTTCAGAGACCAGATATGACCATCTGTGTTAGAGGAAATGAAGAGCACACGCAGTGGTTTCCAGGGACAGCACTTCCAGTGCCCCATAAATGACTGAATGTATTCACAGACCCTGCGTAAAAGCCGATGTCTAAATCTTTGTTTGCCCTAGGGGCATTTACATTATTTTGTTGGCATTCCTATTGTTTTTCCTTAATGCAGCACTATAAATTGCCCATCTTAAGCTGATTAAAATGGCAGTAAATTCATGGTAGTTGTAGTTTGGAGAACCAAGGCAGTTAGACAAAGTGTGACCTTTTCACATGAATATAGGCTCAAAATGATGGCTCTGAATCTAGAATGCCTTTCTCTCTTTCTGAGTCTACCATTTTTCACATTTAACATATTCCCTTATCACTCTCTGTTTATGCCTCTGTGTTTGGACTCTATTCTCTCTGGTGTGTCAGATAGATATCATTGATATCATCTGGTGTGTCATGTTAGATATCATTGAAATATCTGAGTGGACGGGGGCTTTATTTTTGTCCCATTCTCTAACTTCCAGCATAGACGTTTATTTTCAAGAAATATAGGGGAAAGGGCAATGATTTGCTTTATTGATATATTTCAGGTTGGAGTTCAAGATGGAAAATCAATGAATATCAGCACAGGAGGGTATTTATCCAAACAATTCATCCCGAAGTTTAGTAACAGAATAAAAATCATAAAGTAGTATCTCAAATGCTCCAAGTGTGACAAGGACTGTGAGTATCTGGTGCAGTTGGATGGGCAGCATGGAAAACAGGTAGAACACTTCTGACCAGTGACCCTCACGTTTGCAGAAAGCCCCACTGGGGAAAGAGTTTATTTATACAGTATGTTTGTAAGCAGCTTCTCTTTAAAATTGATTTATGAATGTGTGAAAATATTCGACCATCCTGATCCATTCCTAGGATGAGACAACTTCTCCAGGAAGTGTGTTTGGGCAGCTGAAATACAGTCAACACCATTTAGAGGCCATTCATTATATATTTGAGAATATTTTATGTTTGTTATATTTTTCCCATTCTCAACAACATGAGCATTTTAAAATGTTGATCATAGAGAGAATGAAGTTACCAGAGGCAGGAAATAAGTGAAGCAGTGAGTTCCCTGAGAAAAAATGAAGGTGACATTTAGGTTCAGATGCAGATAATGGCTTCAGCCAGAGTCAGGACCACTTCTGCAGAGGTGAGAAAGGAAGAGGCAAGGAGGATATAGCTCTACATGAGTGTGTAAGGGTTAAGGAGCAAAGACAAAAGTACACACTCCTCATTTTGAACATGAAGTAGGCTATATGAGGAGTGAGCAGCTGTGTGGGAGGTGGTGGCGGTCTGGAGCAAGGTCTGTGTGGATTTGGGAGCTGGTGCAGGAGTCCGAGCTGAACAGTGCACAGCGCAAATGTGGGGAAATCACACTCAGGCAAGATACGATACCTTGGAATAGGATAGTAGTGTCGGAGCTCATTGAATTGGTTGGCATGGTGAATCCAGGGGATGAAAATAATGTCAGATGGACAAGACATGTGGATGGCTATGGCTGCATGTTGGGTTTCATAGAAGAGGGACTGAAGGATCTGAGTTTGTTTCCAGCCTTCTTAACCTCTTGGAAGTCAGGGCCATCCACTAAAATTGGGGAATTTGGAGGACTGGGAAAGATTATGGGCCTTTTTTAGGAATAAAGAGTCTGTTAGCTTGTCATATTAAAATGGAGACATGGTACTGAGTAGAGGGGTGAAGATTGGGAACAGCCTTTGAGGAACAGTGGAGAATCTGGCCAGCTGGAGAAGCTACCGGAGGGAAGAGACCATGACTCTGCATGATAGCTATCAATATGCCTCATGGCTCCAGCTGCCTGCATCAGCCCAGATATGAAAGAAGAGCAAGTTACCTCTTGATGTTTTACAAGACAGTGAGAACAGGAAGACATGGGGGAAAAGACTTTTTCAGTGTCTCACTAATAAACAGAAGGATCAACATATATAGTGAAGGTATAAGGTGCGCGATGAAGAGTATTCATGGGTGTATACACACACACACACACACACACACACACACACACACACACACATATATTTTTGGCTGTTCCGGGTCTTAGTTGCGGCACGTGGGATCTTTAGTTGAGGCATGCGGGATATTTAGTTGTGGCATATGGGATCTAGTTCCCTGACCAGGGATCGAATCTGGGCTCCCTGCATTGGGAGTGCAGAGTCTTAACCACTGGCACCAGGGAAGTCCCTTATGGGTATATTTAACTAGGAAGTGTGACTTCAAGTGAGTCTGCAAATAAATTTGAGATATTAATATTATTCATTATGACTATCATTGTTACATAACTAATATTAATAAGTAACTTTTGTTGAGCCACACACTGTGACCAAGGTCCTATGTGGATCATTTCCTGTGTTATCTGCTTACACGGCATAGAATCTATCACGGCTGTCATTTTTCAAGAGTATGCGGAGTGCAGCCAACTGCATATATGTTCACCAGACTCATTTGGTCTTCTCTTGGGCACACAGCTCAACCTCATTTTCCTGCCCATGCACACAGGGGTGGCCAAAAAGACTAATTCTTGTCAACAGAATGTGATTGGAAGTCAGGTATGTGATAGTGGGTGTGACTTCTCCCTTTCCTCTTGTTTCCTCTTGTTCAGCTGGATGGTGCCAGGAAAGCCTTAAAGCCACATGTTTACAATAGAAGGCATCTTGGTCCCTGAATCACTGTGTGGTGCTGAGTTCACTGCCTATACATAGGAACGTATCTATAAATGAGAAAAACTCATCCTGTGCTAAGCCAAGATGAGTTTTGTACATCTGTGAAATCAGCTATATTGAACTTAGGCTAACTTTTATCTTGAGGTACAAAGACATTATACAACTCTTCCAGGGTCCAGAGCTGGTGGGGACAAACCCATATGATAAGCTTCAGCAGTTGGAAAGCAGAGCTGACTCTTACCTGATGCAAACCTTTCCTTCCCCAGTAGTGGCAAAGAGTGGGTTGGGGCAGAAGGATAAATGGACTACAGGCCTCAGGGCTCCATATCCTCCTGGGTCCCTAGGGAGGTTACAACAAATTTCCACTGACTGGTAGATGCAGTGGGCCCATCACAGTCTACAGGCTGCAGTGCCTTCCACCTACTTGGCTCTAGTGTGCCCACACTGAGTGGGTACATATAGGTTAATAGACTAACAAGGCACAATAATTGGCTAAATATATATTTTGTTTCCAGATTGCAATAAATCCTCCCTAAATAACGAATACTACAACAAGAAAATTCAGCACTAACATATTTATAATTTTATTTATTTATTTTTAAATATTTATTTATTTATTTGGCTGTGCTCGTTCTTAGTTGCTGCACACGGGATCTTTATTGTGTCGTGCTGACTCTTAGTTGCGGCATGCGAACACTTAGTTTCGGCATGCATGTGGGATCTAGTTCCCTGACCAGGGATGAATCCGGGGCCCCCTGCATTGGGAGCGCGGAGTTAACCATTGGACGACCAGGGAAGTCCCTATAATTTTAAATATTATGATTTTATGTGCTAAAGTTATTGGATTTATGAAAGAACCCTTACATTTTAAAAACACATTGTGTAGAGTTTATACATTAAAATATAAGCTGTCTAGGATTACAGGTGAAATAATATACTAAGGTGCATGGGGTAGATGAAACAAGACCAACCATGAAATGATAAATAACGATGGAATATGGCAAAACACTGCAGCCATTGTCCCATGCCAAAATGGCATTTGTTTTGTTTTTCTCTTTTTGAGACTGATGTCAGATTCAGAAAGGAATTGAATACATGTGAGGATATGAAGTAAGATATATTAAGTAGATGAAAGTGTTGCTCAATGAAGTGGACACAGGCAGGAGACATGTTCTCTGTGGGAATCACTGTCAAAGACCCATCTTTGTACTCCTTCCTCAAGGTGGCGCAACATCCTTCTTCTATCTTTCTTATCGCTACACTTTCTGAAGTGTTTATTTTGTCTTTACCAAACAGACGGAGAGTACACTATTGTTTATTAGCTTCAGTTTCCAGTGGCTCCATTATTTGTCTAAATGACTCTGCAATGGTATGTACATTTGGATTAATGGATTTGAGAGCATCTCGAAAGATACTCTTCGACTCTGGGAACACGCTGAGCTTCACAGAGCCTGAAATAACGTCTCCAAACATTTGGGTGATCAGCTACAGATAGTATTCCTCAAACATCTGAGTGCACTCTCTTTAAGAAGAGGCAATGCCCGTCCTCCGTCTCTGGACTTTGGTTGGTTTTCCTAGCGGTAAGTCCTCGCGGTGTAGCTTCGCCTTTTCTCCAAGATGTCAGAGTTGTAACATACTGGACCTACGCTTGTGGATCTGTAGGAAATACATTACCCAGACGGCCGTGCGATGGGTGGCTGCGAAGATCAGCCAATTAAGGCAAGAGAAGCCGGGTTTTCCTGGGACGCAATAGCCTCAGGGCGGGACTTCCGGCTGCCTCGTTGTGGACGTCATTTTGACTGTGCTTGAGCGTTTTCACAATTCGAAAGCTTCGGTTACCGGTGCTGGGAAGAGGTGACTATACTGAGAAGGTACCCGCTGCACAGAGGCGGGTCTGAGGCTCGGCGACGCCCCGGGGGCCCCGCACCAGGCCCGGGAGAGTGACCGCCGTGCCCGCGTCTCGTTTCCTCTCCCACAGCTCCCGGCCCCGCTCCGCCCACAGGGTCCGATGGCGGCGGCAGCGCCGAGGGACCCGCGTCAGGTAAACGCTCGTCCTCCGGGCCCTCACCACCCTCACCGCCCTCACCCCACCAGACACTAAAGCCCCGAGTGCGGGGCGCCTGCTCATGTGCCCACAGCCCTGGCCCCGGTGTCCAGGATGATGAGGCGGCCGTGGGTGGGGCCCTGTTTCTTCTGACAGTGTGCTGGCGCGTGGCAGAGGGTCACAGGCGGAGGGACCGGCACCGTCACGTGCAGAGGTTTGGCGGTCTGACTGATCAGGGACTGGGGCAATTCTCGATTGTTTCTGCTAGGAACAAGATGCTGCTGCCCAGAGTTAAGCTTGCAGCGTTGCTGCATGAAAAGTTGGCCGTTTATGGGACTTTCCTGGCGTTCCAGTGGTTAGGACTCCGCGCTCTCACTGCCAAGGGCGGGTTTCAATCCCCGGTCAGAGAACTAAGATCCCACAAGCCGCATGGTGTGGCCAAAAAAAAAAAAAAAAAGCCGTTTATTACACAGGTGATATAAGTTTGACTCTCAGGTGGGAAGTGATCTCACCCAGACTAAAATAGGCTTCCTCTGGCTGCAAAGAATAGAACAATTTAGGGGGGTAAGGGAGGAGACACGAAGTACAGACGGATTAATAGCAATAGCCTAGGTGAGTGTTGATGGACCAGAGTGACTGTCTTGGATATGCGAGAAGTGGTTGAATTCTGGATCAGTTTTTTGAGAAGGGAGAAACCAAATTGTGGGTGTTGCTGGTGCCAAGAGAAAGGAAGTAGTGAGGGATGACCCTAGGGGTTTTGGTCCTAGTAGACGAAGGGATGGAAGGCCCATCAACTGGATGGGGACATTAGCAGCAGGTTAATTTTTCTTGGGAATGTTATAAGTTTGTTTTGGCTCTGTTAAGAGTCTGAGATGTTTCAGAGAAGAGTGAGTGTAGGCAACAAGTGGGCAGCTGGACAGGCAGGTCTGGAAAACTGGAGAAGGTGTTCAGGAATGGAAAGTTTCAAAAGTGATGGCCATTGTGTGGACCAGGGTGGAGCTGTGGATCACATTTAGGAGGGGAGTACAGGTTATAGGGACCATGGTATTAGTAGGTCAGAAAGATTGGTGTGTGCTGAGGAGTGGTTCTCCGGCTCAGGGCCTGGTTGGTTTGCTGGGCATTGCAAACCCAAGTGAGGTAGAGAAGTGGCAGTGGGAACAGTATGGGAGAGAGGTTGATCTGGCGGGAGGCCGAGGCTTCCATGGGATGAGTGGACAAGTGACGGCTGAGGAGACTTAGGAGTAGTTGAGACAAGAAGGCAGTGAGACTGGGGCTGTTGCTTATTTAGTATTACTACTATGTGGCTTCTCCAGAATTTTGTGATGAGCTTTGACTTGGTCTGGGACTTTTGAGGCTTGCTAGTGGATATGGTCCGCAGCAAATGTCATCATTTGTGGATCACTATGCCTGGCAGGGAGGTTTTTAGGACTGGGTTTTTTTGTTTGTTTGTTTGTTTGTTTTTTACAGAGGTTGAGTGGAGAGAGAGAGGAGTGTTGTGGCTGCTGAAAGGGCAGAACTGGCAGTAAAAAAGTTGAAGAGAGTTGAGGGAATATGAAATTCACACGTGGTTCTGGGTGGCTAATACTGAAGCAAAGATTAGAGGCAGTTGAGGAGATCTTCTAATCAGCATTTGTGGCTTACTCTGGTGTTGGATCCATCAGAGGACTGGGGTTGTACCGAATCTTGTTTGAATTTCTTAAGCCCTCTCTGGATGCCAAGCGCCAAATGTGTGGGTGTGTTCAGGGAGAATTCTATGGTGTGGTGCAGGGATGTGGCAGTGCTGTGGAAGCGCAACTGTAGGGTCTGAAATTGTGAGAGAAATGTCATCTACAGAATGATGTGCACATGGAGAGGAAGTGGGAGCTGATGGCCCCCAGGCCCTGGTGTTGAGGATTTATACGTGAAGCATGAGCTTACATTTGGCTGTGCCTGGATTCCCACAATTTGAGAGACCCCAGGGGAATTGCTTGGCTGGAGGGACGAGATATTACCGGCCAAGCTCAGAGCTTAGATGGCATCTGGGTGCACCATCCCCCGCCCCACCCCCCCGCCCCGCCAGTTACTGCTGAGGGCTGAGCACAGTGATAAAACAGGATGATGAAGAGAGAGCAGGCATCAGTGGCACCAGGGCCTGGTATCTCCTCTGAGGTGGGGAGCTCCAGTGGAGGATGGGAATGGCATAGGTGTGGGGAGAGATGTGTTGTGATTTCTCAGAGAATGTTCAAGCTTTCATCTGCCCCCTTTGTGACAGGTTGGTGTGACCTTTGAAGACATTGCCGTGTACTTCTCCTGGGAGGAATGGAGGCTCCTTGATGAGGCTCAGATACGCCTGTACCTTGATGTGATGCTGGAGAACTACACACTTATATCCTCACTGGGTAAGACCCTCACCCTCCCCAGTGACCTGGGCTAGGGTCTGTATTCTGCCTCACCGCCCCCAGAAGGTGCTCTGTCCTGCATGTGTGTAGGCACTGCTTGCTTCCCCAGTGTTCTGGGTAGTTGTGGTAGTTAGGGCTGGGGTGTTTGCACTACCCTCTTTTCTTCCCTACAGCCCTAATACCTGCTGTACCAAACCCTCATAGGGAAGGATTTGAGGTCAGTAGTCTTGCAGTAAGGCTAATGTATGCAGCTTGCTTGCCCTTTCCGTGGATGGGTCAGTGTGTCCAGATCCATGCAGTTTCTGTGGCCACTCCTTTATCTGACAATTTCTTGTGCCTACCTGTTTATGGAATTGCAGCCATTGTCATGGTGACTACGTACATGGACTACTATTGAACTCTATCCTATATAGTTCATTTTGTGATATTTAGACCTCTTCTATCCATTTCATCCTGCCCTAACTTTATCGAGGTATAATTGACAAAATTTCTGTATTTAATATATATAATGTGATGATTTGATATACATATATATTATGAAATAATTACCATTGTGAAGTTAATTAACATACCTGTCACCTGACATAATTACTTTTCTATGTGTGTGTGTGTGTGAGAACACCTAGGATCTACTCTTTTAGCAAATTTCAAGTGTACAATACAGTGTTAACAAATAACCATAGTGGACTTCCCTGGTGGCACAGTGGTTAAGAATCCGCCTGACAATGCAGGGGACCTGGGTTCGAGCCTTGGTCCAGGAAGATCCCATATGCTGTGGAGAACTAAGCCTGTGTGCCACAACTACTGAGCCTGTGCTCTAGAGCCCGCAAGCCACAACTACTGAGTCCACGTGCTGCAACTACTGTAGCCTGTGCTTCGCAACAAGAGAAGCCACTGCAATGAGAAGCCCGCTCACTGCGATGAAGAGTAGCCCCTGCTCGCCGCAACTAAATCCCACGCGCAGCAAGAAGACGCAACGCAGCCAAAATAAATAAATAGATAAATAAATAAATTTAGAAAAAAATTTAAAATAACTATAGTCACTATGCTACACATTCGATCCTTAGAACTTACTCATCAACTGGAAGTGTTTTTGACCAATATCTCCCCATTTCTTTAATCCTCAATATCTGGCATTCTGCTTTATGTTTCTCTAAGTTTTACTTTTTTTAAGATTCTCTATATAAGTAATATACAGTATTTGTCTTTCTCTCTGTGGCTTATTTCACTTAGCATAATGTCCTCTAGGTTCATCCTTGTTGCAAGTGGCAGTTTTTCCTTTTTCATGGCTGAGTATTTCTGCACACATGTGCATGGGAAAGTTGGTGCATGTGTCTATGTGTATATCATATTTTCTGTATCATTTCGTCTCCTGATGAACACCTTATAATGTTTCCATATCTTGGTTCTTCTGAATTATGTTGCATTATTATATATATATATATATATATATGCACGTGCGTGTATTTCATGGAGATACTGGTTTTGTTCCTGTTGGCCATCTGTATGTCTTTTGGAAAGATGTCTATTCAGCTCCTCTGCCCATTTTTTAATTGGGTTGTTTTGGTTTTGTTATTGTTGTTGAGTTGTGTGAGTTCTTTATATATTTTGGATAGTAACCCATTATTAGATATACCACTTGCAGATATCTTCTCCCATTCAATAGGGTGTTTTTTTTTGGGCGGGGGGTGAGGGGGTGGTTTGCTGCTGCATGGCATGCAGGATCTTAGTTCCCCAAACAAGGATCGAACCCATGCCCCTTGCAGTGGAAAGGCAGTCTTAACCACTGGACCGCCAGGGAAGTCTCAGGATGTCTTTTTATTGATGGTTTCCTTTGCCGTGCAGAAGCTTTTTGGTTTGATGTAATCCCATTTGTTTATTTTTTTCCTTTGTTTCCCTTCACTGAAGAGACATATCTAGAAAGTTATTGATTGGTAAGACTGATGTCAAAGAGTGTGCTGCCTGTGTTTTCTTCTGGGAGTTTTATGGTTTCAGATATTACATTCAAGTCTTTAATTCTTTTTGAGTTGACTTTTGTGTATGATGTGAGATAGAGGTCTAGTTTAATTTTTTTGCATGTGACTATCCAGTTTTCCCAACACCATTTATTGAAGACCTTTCTCCATTGTATGGTTTTTGCTCCTTTATCAATCTTAGTTGTCCACATATGTGTGGGTTTATTTTTGGGTTCCCAATTCTGTTTCTTTTGATCTATGTATATGTTTTTCTGCCAATACCATGCTGTTTTGATTACTATGGCTTTGTAATATAGTTTGAAATCAGGGGGTGTGATACCTATAGCTTTGTTTTTGTTGTTGTTTGGGGGTTTTTTGTTTGTTTTTTGGTGTTTGTTTATTTCTTTGTTTGGGCCATGTAGTGTGGCTTGTTGGATCTTGGTTCCTGGACCAGGGATTGAACCCGGGCCACTGCAGTGAAAGCGCTGAGTCCTAACCACTGGATTGCCAGGGAATTCCCCAGCTTTGTTTTTTTTTTTTTTAATCTCAGGTTGCTTTGGCTATTTGTGATCTTTTGTGGTTTTATATAAATAGTAGAATTTTTTGTTTTATTTCTGTGGAAAATGTCATTGGGATTTCAATAGGGATTGCATTCAATCTGTAGATTTCTTTAGGTAATATGGACATTTTATTTATTTTTATAAATTTATTTTTTATGGGATTTCAATAGGGATTGCATTCAATCTGTAAATTGCTTTAGGTAATATGGACATTTTATTTTATTTAGTGGTTTTTTTGTTTTTTTTTTAATTTTAGCTGTGTTGGGTCTTCGTTGCACGCGGGCTTTCTCTAGTTGCGGCAAGCGGGGGCTACTCTTCATTTCAGTGCACGGGCTTCTCATTGCAGTGGTTTCTCTTGATGCAGAGCACGGGCTCTAGGCATGTGGGCTTCAGTAGTTGCGGCATGTGGCTCAGTAGTTGTGGCTCACAGGCTCTAGAGCACAGGCTCAGTAGTTGTGGCGCACGGGCTTAGTTGCTCTGCGGCACGTGGGATCTTCCTGGACCAGAGATCGAACCTGTGTTCCCTGCACTGGCAGGCGGATTCTCAACCACTGCGCCACCAGGGAAGCACCTATTTAGTTTTTATGAATTTATTTTTTATTTATTATTATTATATTTTTTTTGGCTGCGTTGGGTCTTCTTGTTGCGTGCAGACTTTCTCTACTTGTGGCGATTGGGGCTACTCTTCATTGTGGTGCACGGGCTTCTTATTGTGGTGGCTTCTCTTGTTGCGGAGCACAGGCTCTAGGCGTGTGGGCTTCAGTAGTTGTGGCGCGTGGGCTCAGTAGTTGTGGCTCGCAGGCTCTAGAGCACAGGCTCAGTAGTTTTGACACACTGGCTTAGTTGCTCCACGGCATGTGGGATCTTCCCGGACCAGGGCTCAAACCCATGTCCCCTGCATTGGCAGGCGGAGTCTTAACTACTGCGCCACCAGGGAAGTCCCAATA
Source organism: Balaenoptera ricei (assembly GCF_028023285.1). Lineage (NCBI taxonomy): Eukaryota > Metazoa > Chordata > Mammalia > Artiodactyla > Balaenopteridae > Balaenoptera > Balaenoptera ricei. The sequence goes on along the minus strand of NC_082657.1, from coordinate 678,290 downwards.
TGGACTTTTTTTTTTTTTTAAAGAGTAGATTTATTTACTTATTTATTTAGGCTGCACCAGGTCTTAGTTGTGGCATACGGACTCTTAGTTGAGGCATGCATGTGGGATCTAGTTCCCTGACCAGGGATCGAACCCAGGCCCCCTGCATTGGGAGCTCAGAGTCTTACCCACTGGACCCCCAGGGAGGTCCCTAATATGCACATTTTAACAGTGTTAATTCATCCAATCAATGAGTGTGGAATATCTTTCCATTTGTTTGAAAAGATTTCTTTTTCAGTCTTTCAATAATGTCTTATAGTTTTCATTGTATGGGTCTTTATCCGTAGTTAAGTTTATACCTATATATTTTATTCTTTTTGTTGCCATTTAAATGAGATTGTTTTCTTAATTCCTTTTTTTTGCTAGCTCATTGCTCGAGTTTAGACATTCAACTGAGTTTTGTATGTTGATTTTGTACTCTGCAACTTTATTTGTTGATTATTTCTAATAGTTTTTTGGTGGAGTCTTTAGAGTTTTCTATGTGTAAAATCATGTTATCTGCAAATAGTGAAAATTTTACATCTTCCTTTCTACTTTAGATGCCTTTTGTTTTTCTTGCCTTACTGCTCTGGCTAGGACTTCCAATACTGTGTTGAAGAAGAGTGGAGATAGTTGACATCCTTTTTTTGTTCCTGATTTTAGAGGGATAGCTTTTGACTTTTCACCATTGAGTTTGATGTCAGCTGAGGGGTTTTTCATATATGGCCTTTATTATGTTGAGGTATGTTCCTTCCTTACCCACTTCTTTCAGAGTTTTTATCATAAATGGGTGATGAATCTTGTCAGATACATTCTCTGTATCTATTGAGATGATCATATGGTTTTAATCCTTCATTTTGTTAATATGGTGTATCACATTTGTTAATGTGATGTATCACATTGATAGATTTTGTAGATGTCGAACCATCCTTGCATCCCTGGAATAATCATGGTGTACGATCCTTTTAATGTTGTATTTAGTTTGCTAATACTTTGTTCAGTGTTTTTGCATCTGTGTTCATCAGAGATGTTGTCCTATAATTTTCTTTTTTTGTGTTGTCTTCATCTGTTTTTGGTATTGGGTGATGTTAGCCTAGTAAAATGAGTTAGGAAGCATTCCTTTTTCTTCAGTATTTTGGAAGAGTTTGAAAAGGATAGGTATTTTAATCTTCTTTGAGTGTTTGGTAGATGTCACCTGTGAAGCCACGATTTTTATTTTTCTATAAATGCCTACATTAGGCATTTATTTATCTAAATTTCCCTCTTTGAACTGCTTTTGCTGTGTCCCATAAGTTTTGGTACTTTGTGTTTCTGTTTTCATTTGTCTTAAGGTGTTTTTTGGTTTCTTCTGAGACCCATTGTTTTTTCATGATTGTGTTGTTTAATTTACACATATTTGTGAATTTCCCCACTTTTCTTGTGTTACTGATTTGTTGTTTCATACCATTGTGGTCAGCAAAGATACCTTGTATTATTTTGATCTCCTTAAATTTGTTAGACCTGGTTTTATAACCTATAACATATGATCTGCTCTAGGGAATGTTCTTTCATTGTTGTTGTTGTTTGTTTGGGTTTTTTTCATTTTTATTTTTTAGGGAATGTTCTGTATGCACTTGAGGAGAATGTGTATTTTGCTGCATTTGGATGCTATGTTTTGTATATGTCCATTTCATCTAAAGTATAGTTCCAGTCCAAAGTTTTCTTGTTGAATTTCTGTCTGGATGATCTACCTGTTGTTGAAAGGAGAATATTGAAGTCCCTTATTATTGTGTTCCTGTGTATTTCTGCCTTCAGATTGGTTAATATTTGATTCATATATTTTTGTGCTCCAATGTTAGATGCATATACACTTACCATTGTTATAGTCTCTTGATGAATTAACTCCTTTATCATTATATCATGAACCTCTTTGTCTGTTGTGGCAGATATTCACTTAATGTTCATTTTGTCTGATACAAGTATAGCTACTCCTGCTGGCTTTTGGTTTTCCATTTGCATGAAATGTCTTTATGTTGCCTTCACTTTCAGCCTATGTGTGTCCTTATTGCTGAAGTGAGTCTCTTTTTGGCAACGTATGATTGGGTCTTGTTCTTTTATTGATTTGGCTGCTGGGGTTTTTTTGTTTTTTGTTTTTGGCCACACCACATGGCATGTGGAATCTTAGTTCCCCGACCAGGGATCAAACCCATGCCTCTTGCAGTGGAAGTGTGGAGTGTTAACCACTGGACCGCTAGGGAGGTCCTTGCTGCTGTTTTATTTTTATTTTTAAATTTATTTATTTATTTATTTATTTATTTATTTATTTATGGCTGCATTGGGTCTTCGTTGCTGTGCATGGGCTTTCTCTAGTTGTGGCGAGCGGGTGCTACTCTTCGTTGCGGTGCACGGGCTTCTCATTGCGGTGGCTTCTCATTGCGGAGCATGGGCTCTAGGTGCACGGGCTTCAGTAGTTGTGGCATGTGGGCTCAGTAGTTGTGGCATGCAGGCTCAGTAGTTGTGGCACACGGGCTCAGTGGTTGTGGCTCACGGGCTCTAGAGCGCAGCCTCGGTAGTTGTGGCACACGGGCTTAGTTGCTCTCCTGCATGTGCGATCTTCCTGGACCAGGGCTTGAACCCGTGTCCCCTGCATTGGCAGGCGGATTCTTAACCACTGCACCACCAGGGAAGTCCCCTTGTTGCTGTTTTTGAATTGTAGAATTTTGTAAGGACTTACTGTTGCCATCTTGTTAATTGTTTTCTGGCTGTTTTGTAGTTGAGACAGATGCACATCTGTGATGAGCTTGACCCTTCTCTATAGTCGACATGTACTTGACCAGCATTTCTTTCTGTTCAGGTTGCTGCTGTGGAGCAGAGGATGCAGAGGCACCTTTTGAACAAATCGCTTCTCTAGGAGTGTCACAGGCTAGGACTCCCAAGGCAGCTTTGTGTTCCCAGAAGACGCACCCCTGTGAGATGTGTGGTCCAGTCTTGAGAAATGTTTTCCACTTGGCTGAGGATCAGGAAACACAACACAGCCAGAAACTGTTGAGGTGTGGGGCATGCGTGAAACTATTTTATTTTAGTGCAAACTTTAAACAGCACCAGGAGCAGCACATGGGAGAGAAAACTCTCAGAAGCAGTGTGGATGAGGCCTTGTTTGTGAAGAGCTGCAGGTTCCATGTGTCACAGAAGCCATTTACCTGTAAGGAGTTTGAAAAGGACTTCCTGACCATTGTGGGACATCTGCAGCAACAGGCCACTTGTACTGTCGAGAAGCCAAACAAAATCACCCAGTGCGGGTCAACTTCACAAGGCAGGAGAAGTCATCACACCTGGGGAGAATGCAAGAAAGCCCTCAGCCCCAAACACACACTTGTTCAGGACCAGGGGGTCCACACTGGAAGACCTTGTTTTGTGTGCAGTGACTGTGGGAAAACATTCAGGTACAAATCCTCATTTGTTGTACACCAGAGAGTCCATGCTGGAGAAAGGCTTCATGTGTGTGGTGAATCTGGAAAATCCTTTAGGCAAAGCTCAACCCTCAGTCAACATCAAAGCATTCATACTGGGGCAAGGCAGTACAAGTGCAGCAAGTGTGGGAAATCCTTACTCTACAAATCTGTCCTGATTTCTCCCCACACATGGCACAATGGAGAAAACAGTTACGTGTGCAGTGAATGTTCGAAATCTTTTACCTCTAGCTCAGCCCTCACTTATCATCAGAGATCTCACACAGGAGAAAGGCCTTATGAGTGTAGTGACTGTGGGAAATCTTTTATCTCTAGGCCTGCTCTCAGATACCATCAGAGATCTCACACAGGAGAAAGGCCTTATGAGTGCAGTGAATGTGGGAAGTCTTTTACCACTAGCTCTAACCTCCATTATCATCAAAGAGTTCACACTGGAGAAAGGCCTTATGAGTGCAGTGAATGTGGGAAATCTTTTAACAATAGGTGGGTTCTCATTCAACACCAGAGAGTTCACACAGGAGAAAGGCCTTATGAATGTAGTGAGTGTGGGAAATTGTTTAAATATGGATCCCAATTGAATCAACACCAGAAAGCTCACACTGGTGAAAAGCCTTTTAAGTGCACTGAATGTGGGAAATCTTTTAACAATAGGTGGACACTCATTCAACACTGGAGAGTTCACACAGGAGAAAGGCCTTTCGAGTGCAGTGAATGTGGGAAATCGTTTAATCGGAGAAATAACCTCATTTTACACCAGAGAATTCATACAGGAGAAAGGCCTTATGTGTGCAATGAATGTGGGAAATCTTTTACCTTCAGCTCCAGCCTTCGTTACCATCAGAGAGCTCACACTGGAGAAAGACCTTATGAGTGCAGTGAATGTGGGAAATCTTTTATCTCTAGGTCTGACCTCCATTATCATCAGAGAGTTCATTCTGGAGAAAGACCTTATGAGTGTAGCGAATGTGGGAAATCCTTTATCCAAAGAAATAACCTCATAATACACCAGAGAATTCACACAGGAGAAAGGCCTTATGAGTGCAGTGAATGTGGTAAATCTTTTACCTGTAGTTCCACTCTCCATTATCATCAGAGGGTTCACACTGGAGAAAGGCCTTATGTGTGCAGTGCATGCGGGAAATCTTTTATTACCACGTCCAAACTGCGTTGTCATCAGAGAGGTCACAGTGGAGAAAGGCCGTAAGAGTTCAGTGAATGTGGGAAACCTTTTACAGTAAGTCTTATACAAACTAACAAGTTCCATTCTGAGAGTGAGTTTGTAAGTCCAATTTGTTCTTAAGTCCAACAGAGTTAGCCTAGGTACCCAACTAACACAATAGGCTATATAGTACTGTACTGTAATAGGTTTATAATACTTTTCACACAAATAATACATAAAAAACAAAAAGTAAAACATTTTTAATCACACTTTACCTTGAAAAGTACAATAGTACCAGCTACATCACCATTGCTTTTTTTTTTTTTTTTAAATCAAAAAAGGAAACAATTTAAAGAAAGAAACCCAGAAATTGTCTGAAAAAACATTGGGGCAAATGAACTCCTGAAAAAGTTCTGCATCTTGGTGATCACATTTATTGGAAGGGTTGGAGAAAATTAAACTGCCATTTAGCCTAAGAATTTGTGAGTTATCTGCAAATCAACTTATTTCAGGAGTGGAAGAATTCTTGGTTGTTTCTTAATATCAAATTGTACACTAGTTTCTCTTTTGAATATCGTCTACATTTAAAGAGGCAATCATACAAAATCTCTTTTTCCACACAGGATAAATTCTTTGTTTCAGCCAACTCTCAATGGCGGGGCAACTAGGACAACACCATCTCCCCGGAAAAAGAGCATTGGAATATTCCATTTTGTTGATTTATATATTTCTTCCTATGTTTCTTCATCAATTTCTATAGTTGTCACAGTTTCTTCCACATCTCCCAATATCATATTTAAATGTAACCTGCCTCGAAGCTCTGTGTTGTTTCTCATTTTCACTCATCCAGGCTGAGCCTGATGAGATCCAGGGACTCTTCTACAGTGTTCGTAGTTTGTTGCTGGTTCACATCGTCCAAAATCTTTCACATCACCTCTGCTTTTATGCTTGTTTCTGGACATCCTGGGCTTGAAATAAAGATACTGTACTACTCTATACAGTACTGTACAGTAAGTATGCAAAAGCACAAGCACTTGTAGAGGATACACACATGTTAAAATGTACGCCAGACACATGAACTAACTCGTGATTGGACATGCGAACGCATGTTCGCATTTTGAAAGCTCACAACTTGAAGGTTTGTATGTAGGGGACTTACTGTATAGGAAAATGTAACCTCTTTCAACATCAGAGAGTTCACACTACACAATGGCATAGATGTGCAGGAAATGTGCAGTTTCGGTGTTCAGTATAAGGGCACTAGAGGAAACTATCTGAGGAGCCATCTGTCTGAATTGACTGTCATACATCTGAGCATGCACAGTGGGGAGAATCCCCAGTTATGTGGGAAGGCCACCAGCCGGCAGGCCCACACAGTGTGCATCAGTCACCAACCCAGTGTGCTCAGGGAAGCTGACTCTGTCACCCCCTGTGTTGGCCCAATTAGGAGTCGCCTGAGCGCTAGGGGCTATTTCCCTCCTCTTTGATTACCTTGGGCATGGACCTGACCCAATGTTGTTCCATAGAACATTTGAGTTTTCTGGCAGCGTTCCAACAAAGACTACACTTTTCAGGGACGTTGGTGTCACGTGATACTTGTGTCTTTCCAGCTTGAACGTCATGGACTCTAGAACTGTCGGCCACACATTGCCTTGGCTTGAATAATAACTAAGGCCTTTTAAGTCCTCATTAATTTGGGGAGTTCTATTCCTGTGTAGGGTAGTTTATAAACTAGTACAAATTTGTGTTCTACAGGCATGAAGGGGAGAAGAAGTTTTTATCGGTCTCACACGCTGTGCCCGAGGAGGGACAGCATGATGGCAGAAAACAACTTGACAATTTTGACCAAATTTGCATTGCTGCGTAGAGCCTCCTAGGAAAGACTGCAGGGCTTTCTCTTCCTCATTTGAGGCCTGTATCCTATGATTTTTATGAGTCTTGGATGACTCTAAGGAGGGGGACGTGTGAGAATCTTAAGAGTGCTTCTGAGAACCACATGATTTTTTTCTCTTAAGGTAGATATCACAGGGTATCCCAGCACTGTTGAGGGGATATTTTCCCCAGGTCTACAAAGATCCACATTCCCTGATGGCCACAAGTCACTGGGCTAGTCTCACTGGTTATAAGACTGTTGGTTCCAAGGGAAACCGTAATAGGTACGGAAACTCTAGTAGGTAGTGGAGGAGACTGCAGCCAGCTAGATGAAATGTTCCTCTTCTAAAAGTGTAGCCAGAAATGTTTCTGTGACTCTGCAGGATCTGTGTGTACACAAATCTCGGGACCTCTAGGCATGCTTATCTTGTGTAGCTGAGGACATTGTCAGAGAAATTAATCAGGTTTTGTGGATTGCTGTAGCCTCTCAGTGATGTGCGCCTCAAGGCCCTTACTGTGCAGGGAGGAAAAAAGAGAAAAGGGGATTCATATTCTGAGGATGTGGCTCTCTTGACCCATGCAGCACTCCTCTTGACTTGGGTGGTGACGTTCATTGTTCCCTATATTTGCTGCTACTGAGACAAGACTGACCTTCCAGAGGGCATGAGGAGAGAGATGCTGGAGTCAATACAGGGTTGCCCAACCTATTTTCCATAAAGAGTGGGACATAGTTTTTTTTCTTCTTTTTTATCTTGAGCTAATTTTTAAAGCTTTATAAAGATATAATTTACATGTACTCAACAGCTTATATTTAAAATGTACAGTTTGATAAGTTTTGACATAGGTATGAACCTCTGAAAACATCATCCTAGTCCTGATAATGACCATATCTGTCATTAACTTTATGTCTTTTTATAATCTCTTCTTACCTTTCCCGCTTCTCCAGGTAACCATTGGTTTACTTCCCCTTGCAATAGATAACCTTTGCATCTTTTTGTATTTATATGCTTGGAATAATAAGCTGTTTATTTTTTTCTGATTTCCTTCATGTTTTGTAATTACTTTGAGATATGGGTAGCTCATCTCTCTCTTTTTTTTTTTTCTGAGCAATATTCTTATCCTTGGATATACCACTGTTGATTTACTTATCCATCTCTTTATGGGTCTTTAGGTTATTTCTAGGTTGTGACTATTGGAAATAAACCTGTTACAAACATTTGTGTCAGTTTATATGGATGTATGTTTCTTTGATCTTGTGTCAGTAACTTGAAGTGGAGTGTCTGAGTCACAGGGTAGATCTAAAATGACTGTACTTTTTTTTTCATATTAACCACCAGTATGTTAGAGAGTTCCATTTCTTTCACATCCCTGCCAGTGCTTGATATGGTTAATCTTTTATGTCAGCCCTTTTCATAAGTGTATAGTGCTATCTCAGTGTGGTTTTAATTTCATTTTTCTAATGATTCATGATTTTGAGCAATTTGCAGGTCTTTGTTTGCCACCTGTATGTATGTATGTGTATATATATATTTACAAATATATATGTATGTATATATTTGTGTGTGTGTGTGTGTGCTGTTCTTGTTATTTGCTTTTTTTTTTTTAATATGCATTATGGCTGTTTCCCGTTTCATTTACAAATAAGACATCAAAACAACAAAGACATATGTGGAATTTTACTCATTCTTAAATGAAGTGAGCAACATTTGCCATACAGAATAATAGTTTTTTTGTTTTTTGTTTTTTGCGGCTCAGTCATGGGTATGGTTTTTTTTTTTTTTTTAAATTATTTATTTATTTATTTATTTATTTTTGGCTGTGTTGGGTCTTCGTTTCTGTGCCAGGGCTTTCTCTAGTTGCGGTGAGCGGGGGCCACTCTTCATCGCGGTGCGCGGACCTCTCACTGTTGCGGCCTCTCTTGTTGCGGAGCACAGGCTCCAGACGCGTAGGCTCAATAATTGTGGCTCACGGGCCCAGTTGCTCTGCGGCATGTGGGATCTTCCCAGACCAGGGCTCGAACCCGTGTCTCCTGTATTGGCAGGCAGATTCTCAACCACTGCGCCACCAGGGAAGCCCCAGAATAATAGTTTTTAATACAGGTAGGATATACCTGTATTAAGGTAGGATTTTTCCTCAAATTTTCTATGTCGTGCAAAATGTCATGACCACAAATCCCACACATGTTTAAGATCAGTATGTATTATTAACATAATCTCCATCACTTAAGTCCGGGCATTCAGTAATACACTAAATGTAGTCCTGCTTTGTAGTGTTTCCCAATTTCTGAAGCGTAAATTCTCCCACCACTCATTTGGAATGTGATCAGAGAAGGAACTGAAAAATTCTACTCGAGGTCCCCCGGGTTTTTTGATGGAAAACTAAACTTAGCATGTGCAGGAGGAGACTTTACAAGGCCAGGCAGACAACAGCTGCAGGGGCTGCGGGCTGGTTGGAGGCTCAGACGCCTCAGAGACAAAATTCTGACTGGCCAGTGGGGAGGTATTTCCCTGAACACCCTGGGGAGTCAGTGGAAACCCTAGTTGGCCTCACCTTGTTAGTGACAAGGTATCAGAGCAGTCACACTATCCTGAGTTGCCTCCTCTGACCCCACCGATTACCTTGCAAGGGATTCTCACCCTCTGAACTCTCCAAAGTTCTTTTCATCTCTACCTTTCTGTAATTGTTGACTGTTTATTTCCAACTGTGTTTACCTTCTATGGGTCTCACCACCTACTTGGATACTATTTCAGACACCTGCACCCCAGGACCGCATTCTAGATGCAGGGCCACTGCCTACCTTCATGGTTGAGGCAGTGTATCATAAGTACTGGGGCTGGGAGTGTGCAGGGCAGGGGTCTGGGGCACACTTTCTCTGCTCTACACCTTAAGAAGGACCTGGTTACATCTTTTCCTCCAAGATGCACATGTGTCAATTCAGCGGGGACACCTGTGATCTGAGGTTGCATCTCTAAAAGGGAGGAGGAGTACAGGTGTGGTGGTGATGGAGGACCACAGCAGGGAGAGCCAGACCCACAATGCTGGGTGGGAAGGCTGGGACAGTGCAGGGTCCGAAGGAGACACTTAGCATTTGTCTGCCCCATGTGGAGACTCAGGAAGGACCCACTGGGCTGAATCCCTGCTTCTCCCTCTAGAAGCTAATCGCCTAAGGCTGTGTTCTGCCCAGAGTTCTGGTAGATCTGCCCCTGGAGTCCCTGAGGGATGCAGCACAGTTCATGGGGATCCACAGGCTCCCCACCCTGCCCAGGAGCACCCCACCGTCCACCGCTCATGCCTCTGGTAGGGACACTCAGCCATCCATGTCCACAGCTTGGGCGCACCCTGGTGACAGCACGCAAAAGTTAGGATTCTGACTCTGAGGTGGAAAAGCAGGACTCAGTCTTGGAGTCAAAAAAATCTCATATTTGGGGACTTCCCTGATGGTGCAGTGGTTAAGAATCCACCTGCCAACGCAGGTGACACGGGTTTGAGCCCTAGTCCGGGAAAATATCACAGCCACGGAGCAATTAAGCCCATTGAGAAACTAAGCCCTACTGAGCCTGCGCTCTAGAACCTGCAAGCCACAACTACTGAGCCTGCGTGCCACAACTACTGAAGCCTGCACGCCTAGAGCCCATGCTCCGTGAGAAGCCACCGCAATGAGAAGCCCGTGCACCACAACGAAGAGTAGCCCCCGCTCGCCGCAACTAGAGAAAGCCCGTATGCAGCAATGAAGACTCAACGCAGCCGTAAATAAATAAATAAATAAATTTATTTAAAAATCTCATATTTGGTCTCTGGAGCCAACTAGGGACTCACACTCACACTTGATTGGATTATCCAAGATATATTGTTAGGGGAGAAATTAATGTCAGACAAGGAACCACAGAACCAGGAAGTTCAGAGAACACTAAGGAGGATAAATGCCAAAATTCTACATGTGATATCGTTTTCAAATTATAGAAAATCAGAGATAAATCCTGAAAGAAGTCAGGGCAGGGGGAGGAGGGAGATCCCTTACCTATAGCAGAACAAAGATAAGAATTAGATTCATCTTCTTAGAAAACTGTGCAGGCAAGAAGAGATTGAAGTGAAATAATTGAAGTATTGAAAAAGAAAAAAAACATCAAGCTAGAGTTTTGTTCCTGGTAAAATTATCCTTTGATAGTGCAGGGTAAACAAAGCCTTTCTCAAACAAAAATAGGGAATTTGTTGCCAGTAAATCTGCAACCTTAGTCCATTCTGGTTGTTATAATGAAATACCACAAACTGGGTAGTTTATTAAATAAATAAATAAATAAATAAATAAACATTTATTTCTCACACTTTTGGAGGCTTGGGAAGTCCAAGATCAAGGTGACAGGACCTGTGCTGAGGTCCTGCTTCCTGGTTCATAGCTGGCACCTCCTTGCTGTGTGCTCACATGGTAGCAGGAGCTAGGGATCTCTCTGTAGCCTCTTTTATAAAGGCACCATTCATGTGGATGGAAACGCCTCTTAAAGTCCCTAACTCCTTATTTATTTATTTATTTGGCTGCGTCGGGTCTTAGTTGCGGCACGTGGAATCTTTGTTGAGATATGCAGGATCTTTCCTTGCGGCGCAGAGGCTCTTTGTTGCAGTGGGCTTCTCTCTAGTTGTGGCACAGCGTGCTCCAGAGCTCATGGGCTCTGTAGTTTGTGGCATGCGGGCTCTCTTGTTGAGGCACCCGAGCTCAGTAGTTGTGACGCGTGGGCTTAGTTGCCTCGCGGCATGTGGGATCTTAGTTCCCCGACCAGGGATGGAACCCGTGTCCGCTGCATTGGAAGGCAGATTCTTTACCACTGGACCACCAGGGAAGTCCCTCAAAGTCTCTAACTGCTAATACTATCATCTTTGGTGGTTAGAATTTCAACATAGGAAGTTTAGGGGGCATAAATATTTAGACCATATCACTTGCCTTGTAGGAAATGTTAAAAGAACTTTAGAGACAAGGAGAATTATAGAGGTCAGAAAATTAGACCTACATAAAAGAAGAACATCAAAGAAGTAATAAGGTAAAATAAAAGTTTACTTTTTTTTTTTAAGCAGAAGGAATTTTTAAATTATTTATTTATTTATTTATTTTTGCCTGCATTGGGTCTTCATTGCTGCACGCGGGCTTTCTCTAGTTGTGGTGAGCGGGGGCTACTTTTTGTTGCGGTGCACAGGCATCTCACTGTGGTGGCTTTTCTCGTTGCGGAGCACGGGCTCCAGGGTGTGCGGGCTTCAGTAGTTGTGGCCTGCAGGCTCAGTAGTTGTGGTGCATGGGCTTAGTTGCTCCATGGCAAGTGGGATCTTTCCATACCACGGATCTAACCCGTGTCCCCTGCATTGGCACGCGGATTCCTAACCACTGCGCCACCAGGGAAACCCCAAATGTTACTTTTCTTAATTGATACCCATCTTAATTGATGCACATCCCGTGTGTGTGTGTGTGTGTGTGTGTGTGTGTGTATTTATATGTGAAATGAATGACATCAATGATACGAAGTATTGGAAGAATTCAGAATATTTTATTATTGTAAGGTACTCACTATCTGTGAAGTGATACAGTGTTACTTGTAAGTGGACTTGGATTAGTTGTCAATGTTGATTGGAAACTAGAGCAAGCACTAAAAAAGTTGAAAAAGAAGTGTAACTGATACGGTAAGAAACAAGAGAAAATATAATCTTATAAAAAGCTCAATTTAAACCACAAAAAGCAGGAAGAGAGTGGAGTACAAAATTTGGAACAAAGAACGAGGGTAACAAATAGAAGTTTATAACAAGGGACTTGTTATACTGTTATACTGTGCCCTGGTGGCACAGTGGTTAAGAATCCGCCTGCTAATACAGGGGACATGGGTTTGATTCCTGGTCTAGTAAGATCCCACATGCTGTGGAGCAACTAAGCCCGTGCACAGCAACGAAGACCCAACGCAGCTAAAAATAAATAAATAAATAAGAATTTTAAAAAAGAAATAACAAATATGGTAAATATTAATCCAACTGCATCAATAATCACTTTGATGGGAATGGTCTAAATGCACTAATTAAAAGATTTTCAGGGTGGATCAAAAAGCAAGACCAAACTATATGTTGTCTACAGAAACTGCAATAATATATCTGTACTGTTTTCAGGTTCTACATTTGTAGTAATTTGTTGCAGGGATAATAAGAAATGAATAGAGGGATAGGCATGCGAAGAAATGAAATAACTGAGAAAGACAAAGTTAGAGCAAGTTGGGGAGTGCTCACTTTGTGAAGGTTGTGTGTGTGTGAGGTGGTGGCATCAGTGTGGTTAAACTAAACTGTTTTATCTGTTGTGGCTTCATTGTTTAACAGTATTCATTAGCTGTCATTGGGCAAAGGTATAATTTTATATTGATGTTTCATCATAAAATTATTCAGGTGTGACTGAGTTAGACTACTGGGGGCAAATGTTAGTTGGTGATCCATTTAGCTAATTGGAAAGTATTCAAGTCTTTGTGGTTTACCGAAACACACCCTTAACCTGATTATAAAGATTCTGTAAATGGAGGCATGGGAAGGACACAGCCTCATTACAGCTTATTGCATGAACTTATTCCCAGTAAATATTTACAGAGTGTATGAAATTGTATAAATATGAAGTCATATTCCAAGAATAATATGAGAGTTGGGAGTTAAATAAGCTTTTACATCTCATCATTTTGGCATGCAAATGACTATAATGTTGTACATTCTCAAGGAGTAGAAATCAATCTGAGGGTTTATTGAGATAAAATATAAAGCAGCTGCATAAAATGTCTGACTCTGTCAGGTAAATTAAAAGATCAAATTGAGTGGTTGTCAGAGCTGGGGAGGGTAGTGGAATGTGACTACCCTCAGAATATCCGTCTTCTTTCTTCCCAGTCATGGTTCTGTACGGACTGTTTTGCTCATAGCCAATCATAATACAACTAAACGCACACACACACTTCCAATGGATAGCTTCACGCTACATGCATTTGAATGACAAGTATATAATATATCCAGCTATGCACTGAATCATTTTATATCTGAATGACTATAGTAAAATGGCCATTTAGAACAGTAGATCTGAGAGCATCTCAAATGATTTTTTTTTTTTTGCCACGTTGCGCGCCTTGCGGAATCTTAATATCCCGATCAGGGATCAAACCCGCGTCCCCTGCAGTGTTAGCGCTGAGTCCTAACCACTGGAGAACCAGGGAATTCCCTTAAATGACATTTTAATCCTTTGGCAGCTGAGATTCACGAAGTCTAAAATTATGTCTTTTTGCTGCAGTTAACGAGCAAAGCCCTGCCTTTCTTGAGGCGGGATGACCAGCTCACAGCATCCTTCCTGGATCCGCGTGGGACAGGTTCTAGTTGGTCAAGAATGAGAATACCCTTCGCTTCGGCCTCTAGGGCTCTAGTAACTATATTACCCAGAAGAAATTGCGGCAGGCTGAGCCAGTGATAGTTCAGGATAATAGCGTTTCCGGGAAAATTCCTCGGTTCGGGGCGGGACTTCCGGCCTCTTCCTAGTGACAGCCATTTTAATCGTCCGGGTCTGTTTTGGCTCTGGGGCGCTGGGTCGGGACCAGGGTGACGGGGTGAGAAAACGCGACAGGAGGCGCTGTCCCCGCGGCACAGAGGCGGCTCTGAAGTTCAGGGACGCCGCCCGGGGTGCCCCGCGCAGGCCCGGGAGAGGGTCCGACGTGCCCGCCTCCCGCCTGTCCCCGCCCCTCTCCGTCCACAGAGTCCGATGGCGGCGCCGGCGCTGAGGGACCCGCCTCAGGTAAACGCTCGTCCTCCGGGCCCTCACCGCCCTCAGCCCATCAGACACTAAAGCCCCGAGTGCGGGGCGCCTTGCTCACGTGCCTGCAGGCCAGGCCGCGGTGTCCAGGACGGTGAGGCGGTCGTGGGTGGGGCTCTGTTTCCGACAGACTGGGTGATGGCGCGTGGGAGAGGGTGCCAGGTGGAGGAACCGGCAGGTGCAAAGGCTTGGAGGTCGGACTGAGGCGGGAGGATTCGGGAAACCTAGGATGAGCCTTCCGCTTGCAGGGAACAGAGCGTGTGGTAGAGTGACGCCTGGTTCGGTAGAGAGGTTGTTCCTTTTTCTGAGGGACCTGGAGGCCACGGAGGGTAGTGGATAGAAGAGGGACATATTATGTGTTAGGGTTTTAAAAGTTATCACGGACTTACCTGGTGGTCCAGTGGTTAAGACTGTGCGCTTCCAATGCAGGGGCGTTGGTTTGATTCCTGGTCGGGGCACGAAGATCCCACATGCTGTGGGGCAAGGCCAAAAAAAAAGGAAAAATAAATAAATAAAATGAAAAAAAATATTATCAAGAGGCTGCCCAGAGGGGGAACAGACTGGAATGTGGTTGATGAAGACACTGAGGCAAAGAGAAGTAGAGCCTTTGTCCAAGGTCAGAGATCTGGTAAGAGTCAGCTCTAAGATTGAAACACAGGCGTTAGTAAGTTAACCCCAGGTTCCAGGGCCAGGTGTGGATACAGGGGAGTCCTGCTCACATGGAGCCCAGCCATGGTTGCTTTCCTCTTCCCACAGGTTCCGAAGGTTAAAAAAGCACTTAGGGGGACGGTGGGAGGGAGACACAAGAGGGAGGAGATACGGGGATATATGTATATGTATAGGTGATTCACTTTGTTATAAAGCAGAAACTAACACCATTGTAAAGCAGTTATACTCCAATAAAGATGTTTTTTAAAAAAAGCACTTAAGGATCCTACACAAGGCAGGAGAGGGTGTCCCAGTCCCTCACTGGTATTGACACCACCCGTAGGTTATCTGGGTATTGTGTCTTGAGACTCTTCCCTAGATACAGTCTCAGCTCTTGGATATGGGGACCCAGAGGATATCCCCAAGCCCTGGGTCCTGAGTGCAGGACAAGGGTAACATACAGGAGTTCCCATTCCTGACAACCAGTATAAAATGGTATGGAAGGTTATCCCAGGAACAGATACCAGCATGTGCAAGTACTTGGAGGTGTGACTGAGCTGGAAACAGGGTACAGCAGGTCTTCATTCTTTTAGTTAAGAACAGAGAGCAGGGGCTTCCCTGGTGGCGCAGTGATTAAGGATCCGCCTGCCAGTGCAGGGGACGTGGGTTCGAGCCCTGGTCCGGGAAGATCCCACATGCCCAACTAAGCCCATGTGACAAAACTACTGAGCCTGCACTCTACAGCCTGCGTGCCACAACTACTGAAGCCTGCGCGCCTAGAGCCCGTGCTCTGCAACAAGGGAAGCCACTGCAATGAGAAGCCCAGGCACCACAACGGAGAGTAGCCTCCACTCGCTGCAACGAGAGAAAGCCCAAGCCCAGCAACAAAGACCCAACGCAGCCAAAAATAAATAAATAAATAAATTTAATTTTAAAAAAAAGAACAAAGAGCAGAGGATCAGTAATCAGGCCTGTAATCTGGCTAAGAACTTCGACATCATTTATGGAGGTAATGAGAGGTTTGGATAAGAGGAAGTAAGTGGTATTAACCAGGTTTTAATAGGCTCCATCTGGCTGGAGAGAAAAGACTGGAGTTAAGGAGGGCAGCAGGGAGCCCAGGAAGAGGTTACTGCTGTAATCCAGACCAGTGGTGAAGCTCCAGAGTTTTGGCCATGAAGGTGGGAGACAAGTTTGGATTCTAGGTACATTTATTTATTTATTTATTTATTTATTTTTGGCTGTTTTGGGTCTTCATTGCACGCGGGCTTTCCCTAGTTGTGGCAAGCGGGGGCTACTCTTCTTTGAGGTGCATGGGCTTCTCATTGCAGTGGCTTCTCTTGTTGCGGAGAACGGGCTCTAGGCGCTCGGGCTTCAGTAGTTGCAGAGCGCGGGCTCAGTAGTTTTGGTGCACGGGGTCAATAGACGTGGCTCGCGGGCTTTAGAGCGCAGATTCAGTATTTGTGACACATGGGCTTAGTTGCTCTTCCCGGACCTGGGATCAAATCCATGTCCCCTGCATTGGCAGGCAGATTCTTAACCACTGCGCCACCAGGGAAGCCCCTCTAGGTACATTTTTAAAGAAGAGCCAAGTAGATTTTTAGATGTTGTTAGGTAAGGTAGTGGTTAGAGATGACTCCAAGAGTTTTAGTCCTAGCAGCTGAAGGGATGGATCCTTCATCAAATCGGATGTGGCAGTTGTCAGTAGGTTTATTTTTCTTGGGAATATCAGAAGTTTTGTTTTGGTCCTGATAAGGGTCTGAGATGTTTCAGAGAACAGTGAGTGGAGGCATCAAATGGGCAGCTGGACGCACATTTCTGAAATTTGGAGAGGGGATCAGGATGGAGACTTTCAAAAGTGGTGGCTATTGTAAGGACCAGAGTGAGGGTGTGGATGACATTTTGAAAGTGGAATGCAGGTTAGAGTGGTAATGCTATCAGCGGGTCAGAAGGACTAGGGTGCATGCCGAGGAGTGGTTCTCTTGCTTAGCACCTGGTTGAGGTTCCTGATTATAACAAACACAGGTGAGAGAGAGAATGGCTCTGGATGGTCTGGGAGAGAAGATGATCTGGCAGGTGGTCAAGGCTTCCATGGGATGAATGGGTGCAAAATACGGGGTTTGGGAGGCAGAGAAATAATTGAGACAGTTTGACACTGAGGCCAGGGCTCCTGCTAATTCACTACTGTCCAGATTCTCCAGAATTGTGTAGTAAGCCTTTTTGGGGTCTAGAGTGTTTTAGTCTTGCTGGTGGATAAGATCCAGAGTAAATGGTGTCATTTGTGAAAGTCGTTATGCCTGGCAGGGAGATTGTAAGGGCTGGGGTTGTGAGGAAGTTTGAGTAGAGAGAGGAGGGTTGTGACTGTTGAGGGGACAGGCAATCAGACAGTGCATCACAGAAGTAGAAGAATGTCATGGGTGTCTGTAATTCACATGTGGTTCTGAGTGGCTAATATTGAAGCAAGGATCAGAAGCAGGTGGAGAGCCCTTCAAAGCACCATGAGGGGCTTTCCCTGGTATTGGGATTCATCAGAGGTCTGGGATTGTACTGAATAGTTTTTGAGTGTCAAGCAGTCTCTGGAAGGAAACTATGGGCCAGGTATATGGTTAAATCCAGGGAGATACCTGTATTGTAGAGCAGGAAGGTAGGCAGAACTGTGGGAGTGTCAACCTGGAGAATGATAATGTTAGAGAGTGAGAGTCTACAGAATAATGTGCACATACATAGGTAATGTGAGTTTATGACCCCACAGCCCTGGTATTGGGGACTTAATGGTGAAGCATGAGCCCAGGTTTGACTGTGTCTTGTACGTACAGTCTGGGAGACCTCAGGGGAATTGATTGGCAGGAGAGATGGGGCTCTGCTCGCCAGGCCCAGAGCTTACGTGGCATCTGTATGTCCCCCTGTCTGTTATTGCTGAGGGCTGAACACAGTGATTAATGGGACCTGAGGAGAGAGTGAGCGGAGTGGCACCAGGTTCTGGTATCTCCTCTGTGGTGGGGAGCTTGGGAAGAGGATGATAGTGGGGTAGATTGTGTGGTGATGGACTGTGGGTTCTCAGAGTGTTCATTTTTTCATCTGTCCCCATGTTGACAGGACAGTATGACCTTTGAGGGACATTGCCCTGTACCTCTCGTGGGAGGAATGGAGGCTCCTTGATGAGGTTCAGGGCACTTGTACCACGATGTGATGCTGGAAAACTTTGCACTCATATCCCCACTGGGTAAGACTCTCACAGCCTTCCCAGTGACCTGGAGTGAGCTCTGTATTCTGGCTCAACCCCTTTTCTGCGGGGGTGCTCTGTCCTTGTGACATGTGGACCTCAGGCACTGCTTGTTTCCCCAGCTTTCTGGGTAGTTGCTGTGGTAGGTATGCCTGGGTTGTTCGCAATCCATTCTTCTCTCCCCTGCAACCCCAATATTTGCTGTACCGGATCCTCACTGGGAAGAATTTGAGGTCTGTAGTCCTGCAGTGCGTTTAATGATCTGTACCATCTTGTAACTGAAGGTTTGTGCATTTCGAGCAACAACTTCCCATTTCTCCCATCCCACAGCCCCTGGCCTTCTACTCTCTGTTTCTATGAATTCAACGTTTTTTGTTTGTTTTAAACTCTACATATAAGTGATATCATACATTATTTGGCGTAATGTCCGTCTGGTTCATCCATGTTGTCCCATATGGCAGGACTTCCTTTGTTTTTAAGGCTAAATAACATTCAAGGTGTGCATGTGTATGTGTGAGTATATCACACCTTGTTTATCCATTCCTACGTGGATGGACACTTAGGTTGTTTCCACGTCTTGTGTATTATTCATAATGCTGCTGTGAACATGAGAGTGCAGGTTATCTTTTCCCCATTGGATTTCATTTCTTGGCTATATTCCAAGCAGTGAGATTGCTGGATTGTATGATAGTTCTGTTTTGAATTTTTGAGGAACTTCCATACTATTTATTCATAACACCTGTACCAGATTATCTTGCCAACAAGTGTACAAGGGTTCCCTTATTTGTGTACCTTTTCCAACACTTGTCTCGTCTTCTTGATGATAGCCATCCTAACAGTTATGTAGTAATATCTCATTGTGGTTTGGATTTACATTTCCGTGATGATTAGTGAGGAAGAACAATTTTTCATATACTTGTTAGCCATTTGTATATCATCTTCGGAATAATGTCTAATCAGATCCTCTGCCCATATTTTAATCAGATTATTCTGTTTCTGCTGATTTCTATGAGTATGTTATGTGTTTAAAATATCATCCCTGGGGTCTTCCCTGGTGGCGCAGTGGTTAAGAATCTGCCTGCCAATGCAAGGGACACGGGTTCGATCCCTGGTCCGGGAAGATCCCACATGCCGCGAAGCAACTAAGCCCGTGCCCCACAACTACTGAGCCTGCACTCTAGAGGCCGCAAGCCACAACTACTGAGCCCACGTGCCACAACTCTGAATCCCATGCGCCTAGAGCCCATGCTTCGCAATAAGAGAAGCCATGACAATGAGAAGCCCCGTGCACTGCAACTAGAGAAAGCCCGCACGCAGCAACAAAGACCCAACACAGTCCAAAAAATAAATAAAATAAATACATTAAAAAAAAAAAAAGATTGCTTTGGCTCTTTGAGGTCATTTGTGGCTCCATATGAACTTTAGGATTCATTTTCTATTTCTGTGAAAAATCTCATTGTAATTTTGATAGGAATTGCATTGAATCTGTATATTGCATTTGGTGGTGTGGACATTGTAACATTATTAATTCTTCCAGTACAAGGATATGGGATATCTTTTCATTTATTTGTGTCAGTTTGTTTTATCAGTGTCTTATAGTTTTCAGAGTCCAGAGCTTTTACTTCCTTGGTTAAATTTATTCATATGTATTTTATTGTTTTTGATTTTGTAAATATGATTGCTTTCCTAATTTCTTATTCTGATATTTCATTGTTTACAGAAATGCAACTGATTTTTGCATATTGATTTTGTATCCTGCAACTTTACTGAATTTGTTTAATAGTTGTAACAGTTTTCGGGGGGAGTCTTTAGGGTCCTCTATATATAAGATCATGCCTTCTGCAGCAGTTTTACTTCTTTTATGATTTTATTATTAATACTTTTTTCTCTTGACCAAGTGTTCTGGGTAGGCCTTCCAGAACAATATTGAATAGAAATGAGGACAGTGGGCATCTTTGTCTTGTTCCTGGTTTTAGAGGAAAAGCTTTTAGGTTTTAAATTCTGAGTATGATGTTAGCATGGGCTTATTGTTTATGGGTTTATCATATTGAGTTATATTCCTTGTACACTTAATTTGTTCAGAATTTTTAATAGGAAAGTATGCTCAATTTTGTTAAGTGGTTTTTCTTCATTTATTGAGATGATCATATTATTTTTATCCTTCATTCTCTTAATATGGTGTATCATGTTTATTGATTTGCATATGAGGAACTATCCTTGTTTCCTGTGGATAAGCCACACTTGATGATAATGTAAGATTCTTGAATATGATGTTGAGTTTAGTTTGCTAGTTTTCTGTTGGGAATTTTTTCCTTCTATGTTCATCAAGGATGTTGGCCTGTAATTTTTTTTTTCTTATAGTTTCCATAACATGGTTTGGTATCAAGGTATATTTCTAGCCTTAGCCTGAGAAAATGAGTTTGGAAATGTTCTTTCAGCGTTTTGGAAGAGTTGAGGAAGGATTGACATTAATTCTTAAAATCACTGGAAGAAATCACCAGTGAATCTGTCTGGTCCTGCGCTTTTCTTTGTTGGGACAGTTTATTATTATTATTAACTAATTAATTTTTAAAAATTGAAGTATAGTTGATTTACAGTATTATATTTATGTCATGGTAAGACATAGTGATTCAGTATTTTTATAAATTGGGGAATTCCCTGATGGTCCAGTGGTTAGAACTCTGTGCTTCCACTGCAGGGAGATGGGTTCGATCCCTGGTCTGCAAACCAAGATCACATGTGCTGTGCAGCACAACCAAAAAAAAATTTTTTTTATACTCAATTTTAAGTTATTATAAAACAGTGGCTGTATTTCCCTGTGCTGTAAAATATATTCTTGTTGCTTAGCTTTTTGGGAGATTTTTAATTAATGATTCAGTTTCCTTAATTGTTACTGACCTACTCATATTTTTTTTCTTCATGATTTAATGTTGGTAATTTGTCTGTTTCAAAGAATTTATCCATTTCTTCTTGTTTATCCAGTTTGTTGGCATTTCATTGTTTATGATATTTGTATATCTATAGTATCAGTTGTACTAACTCCTTCATTTTTGATTTCATTTATTTGAATCTTCTCTTTTCTAATTTAATGTAGCTAAAGTTTTGTCAATTTTGGTTCTTTTCCAAAACCAGCTCTTAGCTTTGTTGATGTTCCTATTGTTGTTTTTAGTCTGTATTTTATTTATTTCTCGTCTGATCTTTGTTATTTCCTTCCTTTTAGATTTGAGCTTAGTTGTTTTTTTCCTAGTTCCTTGTGGTGTAAAGTTACGTTGTTTATTTGAGTCTTTTTCCTTAATGTAGGCATTTATTGCTATCAGCTTTACTTTTAGAAATTCTTTTGCTACATCTCATGGCATGTTTTGATTCCATTTTACTTCATCTCAAGATAATTTTATTTTTCCTTCTGATTTTTTTTCTTGAACACATTTGTTGTTCAGGAATGTGTTACTTAATGTCCATATATTTTTGAACTTTCCAGCGTTCACAAATATATTATTATGTTGTTGATTTTTAGTTTCCAACTCTTATGGCTGAATAAGAGTCTTGATATGATTTCAGTCTTCCTAAAGGTGTGAAGACTTGTTGTGAGCTAACATGTGATCTCTCTTAGAGAGTGTTCTGTGTCCACTTGAGAAGAATGTATTGTGCTGTAGTTGAATGGAATGTTCTGTGTATGTTTGTTAGACTGAGGTGGTCTAAAGTTCCATTCAATATTTGGTCAATGTTTGAGCTAAAGTGTCATTAAATATTTCCTTATTGATTTTCTATTTGGTTAATCTACCCATTCTCAAAAGATGGGTATTGGAGTCTGCTAACATTATTTCATTGTTGTCTTTTCTACCTACCAGTTTCTTTTGTTTTTTCCTTAATATTTATTTATTTATTTACTTTTGGCTGTGCCGGGTCTTCATTGCAGCACACAGGACCTTCATTGTGGCACATGGGATCTTTTAGTTGCTGCATGCGGACTTCCTAGTTGCAGCATGCGGGCTCTTAGTTGCGGTGTGCGTGCAGGATCTAGGTCCCGAACCAGGGGTGGAACCAAGGCCTCCTGCATTGGGAGTGTAGAGTCTTACCCAGTGGACCACCAGGGAAGTCCACCTTCCAGTTTCTTAATATTTGCCTTAACAGATTTAAGTGCTCTGATGTTAGATTCATATTGTTTATGTTCTGTCCTCTTGATGAGTCAACACCTTTATCATTATTTAATGACTTTCTTTGTCTCTTGTGATAGGTTTTGAGTTAAAGTTTATTTTTCTGGCCTAAATGTAGGCTATTTATAAGTATAAGCTACTGTTTTTTCGTTTCCATTTGTATTGAGTTTTTTTCAGTTCCTTCTCTTTCAGCCTATTTGTGTCCTTAAAGCTGAAGTAAGTCTCTTGAAGGCTTTATCCTCAGCCACTGTGTGTCTTTTGAATGGAGAGAATTTTGTAAGGACTTCGTAATTGCAATCTTACTAATTTTTGTATGGTTGATTTGTAGTTCCTTTGTTCCTTTTTTTCTTTCTCACTTTCTTCCTTTGTGATTTGATGGTTTTCGGTAGTGGTATGCTTTGATTCCTTTCTTTTCATCTTTGTGTATCTACTATAGGTTATTGCTTTGTGTTTACTGTCTGGTTTGTGTAAAACATAACAGTATTTTAAGCTGATAACAATGTCAGTTCTATACAAAAAGTCCCCTTTTAGAATCTTCCTACAGTGTTGGTGGGAATGTAAGTTGGTATAGCCACTCTGGAAAATAGTATGGAGGTTCCTCAGAAAACTAAAACTAGAATTACCATTTGATCAAGCAATCCCACTCCTGGGCATATGTCCAGACAAAACTATAATTCAAAAAGATATACGCACCCAAATCTTCATAGCAGCACTACTCACAATAGCCAAGACATGGGAACAACCAAAATGTCCATCGACAGATGAATGGATAGAGAAGATGTGTGGTCCATATATACAATGGAATACTATTCACCCATAAAAAAGAATGAAATAATACCATTTGCAGCAACATGGATGCATCTAGAAATTATCATACTAAGTGAAATACATCAGAAAGAAAAAGACAAATACCATATGATATCACTTATATGTGGAATCTAGAATATGACACAAATGAGCCTATCTATTAAACAGCAACAGAATTACAGACATAGAGAACAGACTAGTGGTTGCTAAGAGGGATGGTTTGGGGAAGGAATTGAGTGGGAGGTTAGTGGGTATAAGCTTTTATATATAGGATGGATAAACAAGGTCTTACTGTATAGCACAGAGAATTATATTCAGTATCCTATGATAAACCAGAATGGTAAAGAATATTTTAAAAAAACAATGTATATATATGTATAACTGAATCACTTTGCTGTACAACAATAATTAACACAACATTGTAAATCAACTATACTTCAATAAAGATTAAAAAAAAAGGGGAAAAAAGTCCCATTTTAGTATCTCACCCCTGTTGCATTTATATTTTTGATGTGACAGTTTATATGTTTTTATACTTGTAGTCATAAGAAGTAATTGTTGGTGTAGTAATTTTTAATACTTTTGTCTTTTATCCCTTATACTAGAATTAAATGATTACCACACCACCATATTACAGTGTTAGCATATTCTGAATTTGTGTATATACTTACCTTTAACACTGTGCTTCGTATTTTCATATATTTTCCTGTTGCTAATTAGTGTCTTTTCCTTTCAGGTTGAAAAGCTCCATTTAGCATTTCTGGTAAGGCAGGTTGAATGGTGATGAACTCTCCCAGCTTTTGTTTATGTTGGAGAGTTTTTATCACTCCTTCATTTCTGAAGGACAGCTTTGCCAGATAAAGTATTCCTTAGTTGGTAGTTTTTTTTTCCTTCTGCATTTTGAATTTAATGTCCCACTCTCTCCTGGTCTGCATGGGTTCTGCTAAGAAATGTGCTTATAGCCTTACAGGGGTTCTCTTGTATGTGATGAATTTCTTTTCTTTTGCTGCTTTCAAAATTCTTTGTCTTTGACTTTTCAGACTTTCATTTCACTGTCTCAGTGAAGATCTTGTTGGATTGAATCTGGATGGGGACCTATGTGCATCATGTACCTGCATATCCTCACCTCTCTCTCTTGATTTCGTTGATTGTTTCCACCATTTTTTATTTAAATAAGCTTTTTGCTCCTTTCTCCATTACTTCTCCTTGTGGCACTTCTACAATGTGAATATTATTTCCATTGATGGCATCCCATAATTTACATAAGCTTTCTTCAGTCTTTTATCCCTCTAGCTGGATGATTTGAAATCACCTGATTCAAGGTCACAGATTTTTCTCCTGCTTGATCAAGTTGGCTGGTCTCTGTTGTATTTTTCATTTCATTCATTGTGTTCTTCAGCTCCAAAATTTAATTCCTTTTTTTTTTTTTTGTATCTTGGAACTTCTTGTTTTTTGTTTTTTTGGCCACACCATGTGGCATGCAGCATCTTAGTTCCTTGACTGAGGATGGAACCCGTGCCCCCTGCAGTGGGAGTGTGAAGCCCTACCCACTGGACTGCCAGGGAACTCCCATTCTTGGAACCTGTTGATTTGTTTGTGTATTTTTTTCCTACTTTGATTGAGTTTCTGTTTGTGTTCTCCTGGAGCTGGCTGAGCTTCCTTAAAACATTTATTTTGAAATCTTTGTCCAATTGTTTATAGATATGCATTTCTTTGGGTTCACTTGCTGGAAACTTACGCTCCTTTGGTGATGTCTTGTTTCCTTCAAATTGCATGTTTCTTAGAGCCTTTTGTTCATGTTTCTGCATTTGATGGATCAGTCACATCATCCGGATTTTCAGACTGGTTTTGGTAGGGAAAGACCTTAACTTGGGTTGGATACAAGGTCACTGGCTAGGTGGGGTGTGGCAGTTTGGGCTGTCAGAAGGGACCAACCATGTAATGGCTCTGCAGCTCTGTCAGCTGAGGTCAGGGGCACCAAAGATTGTAGGGATTCTCAGTAGCCAAGGCTGCAAGGTGAACTCACAGGTACCTTGCCCTGGTGAACCTGGAGGGTGTGACATCGGTACTGTGTTCAGATCATACCAGGAATGTTTCTCATTTACCCAGTATTTTTTTGGTTGTAGCCTGCGACACAGCCCATGTCTACTTTCCCTTCCCTACTGTTAATGCTGTGCTGACTAGTCAGTTTTACTCCACTGTGATATCTACTCTGACTTCCAGCCCAGAGATAAGCACCATGTCTCTGGACTTCAAATCTCAGCCATTTCTCTCATACCTCCTCTTCTCTTGCTCTGTAACTTTGGTCTGCCTGTGCTATGAGGTGTCCATACATCCTTAAATTGGCCTTGAACAGCAGCTATTCTACTGCAGTTGGTTTCTCCTGGGTTTGGACATATGCTTCTACACAGTGTCACCTCACCAGGAGAATAGGTCCTGCAGGAATCCTCTGGCATATGAACAAGTTCTAGAATATGCCTCTCTACTTGGTGCTGTACCCTATCCTAATGTCCTTCCCCTAGTGAAGTGTACCATTCTTTTGCCTTAGAGGCACAGTCATGCCCAGTAGCTGCTTCCCCAGTGGAATTACAAATCTCCTTTCTGGAAAAGCATCCTGTAGACTCATTCCTAGATATGACACATTACCTTTATGATGATGTTGCTCCCTCTTTATAAAGTCAACATGTTTATTTGCATGTATTTCACCACCATTTATTTGCATTCAGGTTGCTAATGTGGAGCAGAGGCACCCTTTCAACGAAGCGTTTCTATAAGCATGTCACAGGCCAGGACTCCTAAGGCACCTTCGTTTTCCCAGAAGAACCACTCCAGTGAGACGTGTAGTCTAGTCTTGAGAAGTATTTTTCACTTGGCTGAGCGTGAAGAAACGCAACACAGCCAGAAAGTGTTCGGGTGTAGAATATGTTTGAAACGATTTCATTTTAGTGCAAACCTCCAAAAACACCAGAAGCAGCACATGGAAGAGAAATCCTTCAGTAACGCTGCAGTCAGGGCCTTGTTTGTGAAGAGCTGCAAATGCCATGTGTCAAGGAAGCCCTTTACCTGTGAGGAAGTTGGGAAAGACTTTCTGGCCACCTTGGGACATCTCCAGCCACAGAGCACTCACACCAGGGAGAAGCCAAATGAGATTGCCCAGCGTGAGGCAACTTTACAAAGCAGAGAAAGTCATTACAGCCGGAGAGAATGCAAGAAAGCCTTCAGCCCGAAACATGCAATTGTTCAGGACCAGGGTGTCCACCCTGGAAGACATTGTTTTGTGTGCAGTGAATGTGGGAAGACATTCAGGTGCAAATCCTCATTTGTTGTGCACCAGAGAGTGCATACTGGAGAAAGGCTTCATGTGTGTGGTGAGTCTGGCAAATCTTTTAGGCGAACCTCAACCCTCAATCTGCATCGAAGAATTCATACTGGATCAAGGAAGTACAAGTGCAGCAAATGTGGAAAATCCTTTAACTAAAACTTTGTCCTTATTTATCCCTGGAGAAGACACATTGGAGAAAATTGTTACTTGTGCAGTGAGTGTGTGCAGTTTCCTAGCTGTAGATCCATCATAGTTCGAGAACGGACAGTTCACACTGGAGAAGGGCGTTATGAGTGTACTCAATGTGGGATATCTTTTAGACGAAAATTTTACCTCATTGTACACTGGAGAGTTCACACAGGAGGAAGGCCTTTTGAGTGCAGTGAATGTTGGAAATCCTTTAGTCATCAATCTTACCTCACTCAACACTGGAAGGTTCATAGTGGAAAAAGGCCTTATGAATGCAGTGAATGTGGAAAATCTTATACTTCTCACCCTGGCCTCTATTATCATTGGATCACACAGGAGAAAGGCCTTATAAGTGTAGGGAGTGTGGGAAATCTTTTACCAGTAGGAGGAACCTTCGTTATCATCAGGGAGTTCATACTGAGTGCAGTGAATGTGGGAAATCTTTTCCATCTAGGTCCGGCCTCTGTTATTATCAGAGAGTTCACACAGGATCGAGGCCATATGAGTGTAGTGTGTGTGGGAAGTCTTTTTCCAAGAGCTCTGTGATTACTGAACATCAGAGAGTTCACACTGGAGATAGGCCTTATCAGCGCCGTGAATGTGGGAAGTCTTTTTTCTCTGGTTCCAACATCAATAATCATCAGAGAGTTCACACAGCAGAAAGGCCTTATGAGTGCAGTGAATGTGGGAAATGTTTTCCCTGTAATTCTGTCCTTCATGAACATCAGAGAATTCACACAAGCAAAAGGCCTTATGAGCGCACAGAATGTGGGCAGTCCTTTAGAGCAAATTCTTCTCTCCTTGAATACTGTAGAGGTCACACTGGAGAGAAGCCTTATAAATGCAGTGAATGTGGAAAATCTTTTTCATCTAGGTCTGGTTTCCGTTATCATCAGAGAGTTCACACAGGATCGGGGCCATATGAGGGTAGTGAATGTGGGAAATCTTTTCCCCAGAGCTCTGCACTCCTTCAATATCCATGTTCACAGAGGTGAAAGGCCTTAAATGTGTGGTGAATGTGGGAAATCCTTTACCACTAGTTCCACCCTTTGTTATCTTCAAAGAGTTCACAAGCAAAGCCTTATTCGTGCAGGGAATTTGAGAAACTCTTTCCTAAATAATTCACCTTATTATACATGGTAGGATTTGCACTGGAGAAAGGCCTTGAATGTGCAAGGAAATGTGTAATTTTCTTGTTCAGGGTAACGACCCTGGAAGAAACTGAGGAGCCACCCATCTGAATTCAATCTCATACATCCAGTTATCCACAGGGGGAGATACCCCTTAAGTTTCAGTTATGTGGGAAGCATTTGTGGCTATACTGCACTTTGTAACCTGTCCAGAGATTTTCCCAGATTTATGTCACTGTCCGTTTCTGTGGCTATTTTACCTGTATCGCCTGGCAAGTCCACACGGTGTGCATCAGTCACCAGCCCAGTGTGCTCAGGAAAACTGACCTCTGTTCTTCCAAGTGTTGGAGTAAACTAGGAGTAGGTCAGTCCCTTCGGGGTTGGTGTTCCCCTCTCTCTGACTACGTGTACAAAAGCCTGAAGGAATGTTGGCCCAGAGAATATCATAAGAATTCAGCTGACCATGTGCAGAGAAGGACAACCCTTTTCAGGGACGTGTTCTCACATGATAAGTTTTTCCATCTAGCAAGTCACCAACCCAAACTGTGTGCCACACATTGTTTTGGTTTGTATAATGCGGGTGCCTTAATGTTTAAGGCCTGTTTTGTTTTGGGAGTTCTTTGTACTGCAGGAGGTTTTTTATAAGGAGATTTGGGCTCCACCGGCATGGGCCTCAGGGAGGATAGTACGATGGCAAAAAGTGGCTTGCCGTTTTTGGCCAAATTTGCATTGGTGCCAGTGAAGTCGTAGGAGAGAGGGCAGGGCTTTTTGGTCCTCATTTGAAGCCTGGATGCTATGAGTTTTAGGAGACTCATACATCACCCTGAAGAGGAGTAAGATGTGACAACCTCAAGTTCTTGGAGCAGCATGAATTTTTTCCCCTGTTCACAGCGGGTATCACAGGAGGTGTCAGCACTGTTGAGAGGCATCTCCTCCCATGGTCTTGCAAACAGCATGTGCCCTGATGTCCACAATTCCATGGGTGACAGTCACTGGTTGTAAGACTATAGGGGCCAGGGGAAACTGAAACTGCTACAGAAACTGGGTTAGTAGGGAGCAGAGGAGACAGCAGCCAGCTCATTGGAATGTGCCTCTTCTAAAAGTGCATCCACAGATGTCTTTGTGATAATGACCGATGTGCAGGATCAGCGCGTACACAAATCTCAGGACCTCCAGGCAGGTTTGTGTTGTGTAGCTGAGGTCATTGTCAGAAGAGATAATTGGAACGTTCTGTGGAATTTTGTAGCTGACCTGAAGTGTTCGCCTTAAGGCCATTGTTGCACAGGCAGGAAAAGGTAGAGAAAAGTAGTCCAGGGATGTGGCTCTTGTGAGCCAGCCAGCATTCCTGTTGACTGAAGTGGAAATGTCCTTTATTACTCGTCAGTATTTGCTGCCACTGAGGCAAGACTGACCCCCAGAGGGCATGACTAGAAAGGTGGTGGAGCAAGTATAGGGTTGCCAAAACTGTTTTCCAAAAAAGTGGGACGTACAGATTTTCTTAGCTTGAAGTGTTTTTTAAAGCTTTATTCAGGTGTAATATACGTGTAGAGAACTGTACATTTTTAAAGTGAAGTATTTGATAAGTTTTGACATACACATGATACCTGTGAAAACATCATCACAGTCATGGTAATGACCATATGTGTCACCATGTATTTGCCTGATTTCCTTTTATAATCTGTCTGTCCCTGCCCTTCACAGCCCTCCAAGCAACCATTGATTTATTTTCCCTTGTAATAGATATCTTTACGATTTCTATAATTTACATGATGGAATCCTAAAATATTTACCTTTGTTTTTTCCTGGTTTTGTGTTTTGTAATTATTTTGAGATTCATCAATGATGTTAAATGAGGAGCTCTTTTTTTTTTTTCTGTTTTTTTGAGTAATATTCTTACCATTAGATATAACAGTATTTATCCATTCACCTGTTTATAGCTATTTGGGTAATTCCAAGTTTTGACTGTTGAAAATAAACTAGTACAAGCGTTTGTGTACAGTTTTTTTTTTTTTATGGGGAGGATTCATTTAATCCTCATGACCCCATGTACAGTTCTTAATATGGATATTTGTTTCCTTTATCTTTTGGTCCAAAAATTAGATTGCAGTGTTTGAGTCACAAAGTAGGTGAACGTTTAGCTTTTGAACAAACTAACAAATTGCTATCTAAACATTGTACTTTTTCCTTTTTTTTTTTTTTTTTTGATTTTTATTGGAGTATAGGTGATTTACCATGTTGGGTTTTTTTTTTTTTTTTTTTTTGTATTTGTAACAGTACTTGTATGAAGGTTCCATTTCTTCTACATCCTAGTGAATACTTAGTTGGTCAGTGGTTTTTTATTTTAACTCTTAATGAGGTTGCCGTGCTCTCTCACAGTTTGAATTGAATTTTCCACAGAATTCATGATTAGCGTCCTTACAGATTTATATTTGCTATCTTTGGTAAAATGTCTCCTTTTATCTTCTGCCTATTCTTTTTTTTTTTTCCCCCTTTGGCTGCGCTGCACAGCTTGCAAGATCTTAGTTCATCAAACAAGGATTGAACCTGGGCCCTTGCGGTGAAAGCTCCGAGTCCTAACCACTGGACTGCCGGGGAATTCCCTCTTAAGCCTATACTTTGATTAGTTTTGGCTATTTTCCTTTTCTTTAACGACTAGGACAGTGAAACAACAGATACCCATTTTACTCATTCTTGAGTGACTGCTTTATGGAATAATTGGTTTCAGTACTTGAAGAACATGTCTTGAGTTTTTTCAGTGTTTTTGTTACACACAATGTAATGCACACATGTACCATACACTCTAATCTGCCAGGAGAATTTACTATTACTTCTAAGTAAACTTGATGAATGACACCCCGCCCCCAGCCTCTTTTTTTGAGCATTTACTAAGAAGAGCTTATAATTGTATATATGTTTCTCAAAGACCTGAGAGCTAATCCTTTGAAATGTAAGCATCAGGATCAATTAGGCCTCTGTCTCTCAGTCTCTTTGGAAAGATAGAATCCTAGTTTTCATAATTACCAGCTGTCAAACACAGCTGCACTAATCTCATTTATATTTCCCAATCCTTTGTAGTGTTTCAGTTCTATGAATACTGAGTTCCCATCCTCCCTGTTTCCTTATTCTCCCTTTATTTTAAAAAAACTATCTTAACATATTTTTTTTAATCTTGAAGGTGGTTTATTTTTGGCTGTGCCACGTGGCTTGTGGGATCTTAGTTCTCCGATCAGCGACTGAACCTGTGCCCCCTGCAGTGGAAGTGTGGAGTACTAACCACTGGGCCGCCAGGGAATTCCCCTCATTCTCCCTTTAAAACACCTGATCACCTCTGCAGAAATTACGATTGAGTTCAACTCTTTTTCCTGCTGTCAATAGTTATTGAATAAAATATGGTTTTTTCCCTTTTTGTTTTTATTGTTTCAACTAACGTCTGGCTGTGTTTATCTTTGACACCATCAGTCTCAAAAGGGAACAAGAAAACATGCTAATTTGGTATAGTACAAAGACTGCATTGTTTAAAGATGGAGCATGTATGAGAATGGTCTTCTGAGTCTTGAACTATCTCATTGGGTTACCAAAATCAGGTTTGGCTGCTCACAGCTGAAAACCAATACTGGAGAAGGAAGTGTCAGTAGAAACGAAAGATGTTGTAATCAGAAAAGCCGGCAATCTGGAGAGAAGGTGGACTCATGTCCCGAGACCAACTCTGAAAATTCTGGTCAGCCATTCAGCCATGACAGTTTTTTTTTTTTTTTTTTTTTGGCCACACGGCATGTGGGATTTTAGTTCCCTAACCAGGGATCGAACCCGTGCCCCCTGCAGTGGAAGTGTGGAGTCTCGATCACGGGACCACCAGGGAATTCCCAGCCATGACAGTTTTTAAAGGGAAAAAGTGGGGAAGAATCTCAGTGAATCGTAAAGGCAGGAAGTTGGTTTCTGCATCATTCTCCATTGCATTCAGACTGGCTGACTCTTCGGATGTCTTGCCTGTGGGGTCTGCCTGCAGGATTGCATAGGGAGCTGTTGGGGTTATTCTTCATTCTTCTTTGTGTTTTTTAAAAGATTTTTTGATGTTGACCATTTTTGAAAGTCCTTATTGAATTTGTTACAGTATTGCTTCTGTTTTATGTTTTGGTTTCTTGGCCGCAAGGCATGTGGGATATTACCTACCTGACCAGGGATTGAACCCACACCCCCGGCATTGGAAGGCGAAGTCTTATCCACTGGACGGCCAGGGAAGTCTCAATTCTTTTTTTAATCTAGGAAAAGAATGAACAGGTTAGACAAGGTGTGGTGTGCATTCAGGAGAGTATAAGTCAGGAGTTAGTTTAAATTGTTTAGTGATCTCTTTCCTATAATTAGGTTCTTTCAAGGTGAGGGGGGACAGAAATGGGCAAATAGGAAAGGGGCAAAAGAACCACTTTCAAATGTTGGGAAGTGATTATTTTGTGATTGCAGGGACTTACATAGTTGGGAATTTGTATTATCTGTGTTAGCGTTCTCTGTAAAAACAGAAGCAGTAGGATATATAGATACAGTTCCACATCTGCAAAAAAATATGTTTCATTGGAGAGAAAAAGTCTTGGGAATACTCTGAGTTGGAAAGGTACATGTGGAATTCAAAGAACTGAAGGAAGATCACTGTCTTTGGAGGATATTGTGTGATGGGGACAGCAGGTAGCAAAGAAGCAGAGAAAGTAGGTATCTGAGGTTATCTCGAGGATCAAAATGATCCCAGTTTGTCAGGGAGACGATGACTCTGTGAGGGATTAGTCAGGTAGATCAAATAATTATACTTGCTTATGGTAAAAAGTACTAAGTATTGAATTGAAATACATTTATTAAACTATACTTTAACACCTTTTAATGTTTATTTCAATTGGAAGCTTTCTGTTTTTTTTTAAAGTTCTTAGTAGTAACGTATTTACAGAATTTAGAGTATTCAGTGGGCAGCTTTTGGAAGTTATGTTTTTACAAATGTCACTTTTAGAAATTATTGTGAGCCATTTGCACTTGCAGGATACTTTCAAATAGTTGAATTCTCTTTGCCTGTTTATCCCACAGCTTTTCATAACTTCATTGCATTTTATTACCACTAACATTTATTAAGATAATGATTTTCATATGTTGAAGTCCTAACGCCTTAGTGACTGTATTTGGAGACAGGGCCTTTAGAGAGGTAATTAAGGTTAAATGAGGTCATAAGGGTGGGGCCCTAATTCATTAGGACTGGTTTCCTCATAGGAGGAGAAGTAGACACTAGGTGTATGTCCACAGAGACAAAAGGCCATTTGAAGACACGGCGAGAAGATGGCCATCCCAAGCCAAGGAGAGAGGCCACAGGAGATACCAAACCTGTTGACACCTTCCTCTCAGACTTCCAGCCTCCAGAAGGGTGAGAAAATTAGTTTCTATGGTTTAAGCCAGCCCATCTATGGTACTTTGTTATGGCAGTTCTAGCAGATTAACACAAACATCATTAATGTGTTCTCTTTACCAAATAAATAATGAGGCTCAACATTCAAAGAGACAGGAGAGAAAATTGGTATAATTTGAAAAATGGTGGAAAACTATAAATTAGCTTTGAGGGGAAGAGAATTTAATGTGGAGTTTCCTAGTTTGTTTCCACTACTGTTGGAAACCAGAACTTAGCTCCAATTTGCAAAGTCCGAAAAGAAGACCAGTAGAGAAAGTCAGGCTTTTAAACTCAGAATCATTCTTATTTCCTACAGTGTGTTGTGGGTTACAGCTGTCATGGAGTAACAGGGTCTGACTTACCCTCCTCTTGTCATCAACTGTAAAACTACAAAATAAGAGGAGTGGCTCCCTGCAGGCATTGGAGAAACAGTGCGGGGCTGTAACCCTGAAGGAACAGGATAGCACTCCAGGTCAGATCACATCCTCCTATCCTCCTGCCAGGACATTTTCCAGACCTGCACAGGGAAGCAGAGCCCAGAGAGCAGAAGGTGGAGACAACAGAGCTCAGGGCTAGGCAGTCAGCAGGAAATCCTGTGGCGGAGTCCTCTCAGGGAGATCCCTCCTTGGATGGGCAATGGTGGGTGGGAGGGAATCTGAAGCTTTAGGCCAGGCTTTGTCAGTCCCACTCCCCACAGAGATGGAGACCCTCCATCTCACATCAGTGGTCAGGTGCACATAGGTGCTTCATAGACTGAGCCCCTACTTCTCCCTCCAGAGGCTGATGCCCACATGTTAGCTCCCAAGCATGTAAGGACGTTTTCAGGAACGGATCTGCAGGGCAGGATGCAACCAGCAGGAAGTGCCCCCTCCCACCCGCACCCCCCCCCAACCCTGTACTGGGCACGACAGCCAAACCTGACCTCAACTAGTGAGGCGGTACAGCCTACCTCAAGAAACAAGAAAAATCCCAAATAAACAATCTAACCTTACACCTAAAGGGACAATAAAAAAATAAATGAAACCCGAAGTTAGTAGAAGGAAGAAATTATAAAGATCATAGCAGAAATAGATAAAATAGACACTGTAAAGACAATAGAAAAAAATCAAAGAAACTAAGAGCTGGTTCTTTGAAAAGATAAACAAATTGACAAACTGTTAGCTAGACGCACAAAAAAAAAAAAAAAAAGAGGGAAGGCCCTGATAAAACCAGAAACAAAAGAGGGAAAATAACAGATACCACAGAAATACAAAGGATTATAAGAGACTAATATGAATATCTATACACCAACAAATTGGACAACCTAGAAGAAATGGACAAATTCTTGAAATCATACAATCTTCCAAGACTGAATCAGGAGGAAACAAAATCTAAATAAAGCAGTCATTAGTACAGAAAATGAAACAGTAATCAAAAAGCTCCCAAAGCCAATCCAGGACCAGACAGCTTCACAGGTGAATTCTACCAAATGTTCAAAGAAGATTTAATACTTATCCTTCCCAAACTACTACAAAAAATTGAGAAGGATAAACTTTTTTTTTTTTTTTGGCCACTCCATGCGGCTTGCAGGATCCCAGTGCCCCAACCAGGGATTGAACCCAGGTCCTCGGCAGTGAAAGTGAGGAGTCCTAACCACTGGATTGCCAGGGAATTCCAGGAAATACCTCTGAACTAATTTTATGAAGCCAACATCACCCTGATACCAAAACCAAAGACAACACACCGAAAAAGAAAATTACAGGCCAATATCTGTGATGAACATACATGGAAAAATACTGAACAAAATTTTAGCAAACTCAATTCAACAGTTCATCAAAAAGATCATACACCATGATTAAGTGGGTTTTATTCCAGGGACAGAAGAATGGTTCAACATCAACAAAATGAAGTATAACCATCTGATCATCTCAATAGATGCAGAAAAAGCATTCAACACTATTCGACGCCCATTCATGGTAAAAAATACAACAAAGTGGGTTACAGGGAACATACCTCAACATATTAAAGGTCATATATGACAAGCTCGCAGTTAACATCATATTCAATGGTGAAACACTGAAAACTAACCCTTTAATTAAGACAGGACCAAGACAAGGTTGTCCACCCTTGTCACTCCTATTCAGCATAGTATTAAAACTCCCAGATCCATTTTTATCCTTTTAGAGGATTTGGGGGGCTTGATTTTTCTTGAATCACATAAATAAGGAAACTTTAAAATAAAATTGGCTGATTATCATTACACTCATAAGTGATTTTTCACATAACCTGCTTTTCCAACATCAGGACCTTCATACATATGAATTTATTTTTTGTGAAGTGTTTTTATAATAACAAAGATTGGAACTAATCTGATGTCTGTCCATGGAAGATTGAATAAGTCATAGTGCATCCCAAGATGGAGCATTAGTCTGCTGTGGAGGTGAAGAGGAAGTTCTCTTGACTGCTGCAGCTCCAGGAAATACTGTTAGGTGAAAAAGAAGAAGATGGAGAACAGGAAAAGGGGAAGAAGAAAGTGTTACAATATTTTGGGCAGATAGCTTTATTTTTCTAAGAATGGAAGGAAAATTAATTTATCTTTATGTTTCAGTTGAGTGTCATTATGGGTGGATTGGCTGATAGTACAAGGACCTGCTGAATATATTGATATTAACGACAAAAATAGAGGTAAGGAGATATCTTGTTTTTGGAATACCATATTTAGAAAAAAGTAGCAATGACCCCATATTAATAATTCTACCCAAGTAGCAAATCTAATTCTAACCCACCCATTAAGTACCTGTTTATTACAATACATCATGAGGCAGTAAGCGTAATTAGTCCATGTTAAATTCTGTAAGATATAATGAACACTTTCATAAAATAAAGTATGTTAAGATAAAAGAGGCAGGATATCTATGGAATATAATAAAACCTAGACAATATATAAGTGTGAAACAATGGTCAGAAAAATCAATGCTGATTCCAACAAACTACTCTGAATATTTAATCAGCACATCAGAATTTGAATACTGACTTGGTATTTGATAATTTTAAGCAATTACTATTTAACTTACGTGTGATTAAGGTACTATATGTTAAGTAAAATATCCTTCTCTCTTTTTTTTTAGCCGCACCATGTGACTTGCAGGATCTTAATTCCTTGACCCGGGATCGTACCTGTGCCCCCTGCAGTGGCAACGTAGAGTCCTAACCCCTGGACTGCCAGGCAACTCCCATCCTTCTCTTTTATGAATATTCATTGAAGTGTTTAGAGGCACAATCATATAGCTTCTTGAATTTTCTTTAACATGATTTGGAGGGAAATTGGGTGGGTTTATACATGAAGTAAATTTGGCTATGGGTGGGTCCTGTGAAACTGTGATGGGTTCACTTGGTTTATTTTATCAATATTAACCCTTTCTCTTTCATAGATGTCTGAAATTTAAAGTTAATATTTAAAATGTCATTATTTCCATAATGAACAAATATTGGAAAACAAATATTTTCCCTCTATTTGCTAAAACTTTATCCTTTTATTTTTTAGGGCACCACTCTTCCTTATATTGCACTGCTTAGCCTTCAGATTTCAGAGAGTATTACAT
Organism: Balaenoptera ricei; assembly: GCF_028023285.1. Taxonomy (NCBI): domain Eukaryota; kingdom Metazoa; phylum Chordata; class Mammalia; order Artiodactyla; family Balaenopteridae; genus Balaenoptera; species Balaenoptera ricei. The sequence goes on along the minus strand of NC_082657.1, from coordinate 641,530 downwards.
TGAAGTCTCTTTGACTCTGTTTCTCATCATTTTACCCAAACCATGGTCAACAACTTCAAGAGATGTAAGTCAAAGGAGTACAGTTAACCACGGGGGTAGAGTTGCAAACTGGAGAAGACAAGATACAACTAAGTGTACTGTTGTTTCGCACCTCTGATTAATTTTTCACTCTGTTAAGCAGGTCATCAAATCCAGATTTTTTTTAAATTGGACTTTATTTTTAAGAACAGTTTCAAGGGACTTCCTTGGTGGTCCAGTGGTTAAGACTCCACGCTCCCAATGCAGGGGACCCGGGTTCAATCCCTGGTCGAGGCACTAGATCCTGCATGCAGGCTGCAACTAAGAAGCTCGTGTGCCGCAACTAAGACCCTGCGCAGCCATAAATAAATAAATATTAAAAAAAAATAAAAGAAAAGAACAGTTTTAGGTTCCCAGCAAATCCGAGTGGAAGGTACAAAAGAGTTCCCATGTACCCCCTTCCCCCACATAAGCAGAGCCTCCCTGACTGTCAGCATCCCACACCAGAGTGGGACATTTGTTACAATCAATGAATCTGTACTGACACATCGTTATCACCCAAAATCCACAGTTGACATTAGGGTTCACTCCTGGTGTTGTGAATTCTGTGGATTTTGACAAATGTATAATGACATGTATCCACCTTTACAGTATCATACAGAGTAGTTTCTGCCCTAAAAATCTGTGCTCTGCCTATTCATGTCTCCTTCCCACTTAACCTGTGGCAAGCCCTGATCTTTTTACTCTCTCCACAGTTTGGTCTTTTCTAGAATGTCATATATTTGCAGTCATACAGTATGTACCCTTTTCAGGTTGGCTTCTTTCACTTTGTCATATGCATTCAGGTTTTTTTTTTGTTTTATTTTTGAAGTTTTGAATTTAATTTATTTTTTTATACAGCAGGTTCTTATTAGTCATCTATTTTTTTAATTTATTTATTTTTGCTGTGTTGGGTCTTTGTTTCTGTGCGAGGGCTTTCTCTAGTTGCGGCAAGCGGGGGCCACTCTTCATCGCGGTACGCGGGCCTCTCACTATCACAGCCTCTCTTGTTGTGGAGCACAGGCTCCAGACGCGCAGGCTCAGTAATTATGGCTCACGGGCCTAGTTGCTCCGCGGCATGTGGTATCCTCCCAAACCAGGACTCGAACCCGTGTCCCCTGCATTGGCAGGCAGATTCTCAACCACTGCGCCACCAGGGAAGCCCTAGTTATCTATTTTATGCATATTAGTGTGTATATGTCAACCCCAATCTCCCAATTCATCCCACCACCAGCACCACCACCACAACCACCACCACTTTCCCCCCTTGGTGTCCATAGGTTTGTTCTCTACATCTGTGTCTCTATGTCTGCCCTGCAGACCGGTTCATCTGTACCATTTTTCTAGATTCCACATATATGTGTTAATATACGATATTTGTTTTTCTCTTTCTGACTTACTTCACTCTGTATGACAGAGTATCCCAATTTTGTTCCTTTTTATGGCTAATATTCCATTGTATATATGCACCACATCTTCTTTATCCATTCATGTGTCGATAGGCATTTAGGTTGCTTCCACAACCTGGCTATTGTAAATAGTGCTGCAGTGAACATTGGTGTGCATGTGTCTTTTTGTTTTGTTTTTAATTAATTTATTTTATTTTTGGCTGCATTAGGTCTTTGTTGTTGTGCGCGGGCTTCTCATTGCGGTGGCCTCTCCCTTTTTTCCACATCCTCTCCAGCATTTGTTGTTTGTAGACTTTCTGATGATGCCCATTCTAACTGGTGTGAGGTGATACCTCATTGTAGTTTTGATTTGCATTTCTTTTTTTTTTTTTTAATTTTATTTATTTATTTTTGGCTGCATTGGGTCTTCGTTGCCGCACGAGGGCTTTCTCTAGTTGTGGCGAGCGGGGGCTACTCTTCGTTGTGGCACGTGGGCTTCTCACTGTGGTGGCTTCTCTTGTTGCGGAGCATGGGCTGTAGGCGTGCAGGCTTCAGTAGTTGTGGCACGTGGGCTCAGTAGTTGTGGCTTGTGGGCTCCAGTGCGCAGGCTCAGTAGTTCTGGCGCATGGGCTTAGTTGCTTCGTGACATGTGAGATCTTCCCCGACCAGGGATTGAACCCGTGTTCCCTGCATTGGCAGGCAGATTCTTCACCACTGCACCACCAGGGAAGCCCTTGCATTTCTCTAATAATTAGTGATGTTGAGCAGATTTTCATGTGCTTCTTGACCATCTGTATGTCTTTTTTGGAGAAATGTCTGTTTAGGTCTTCTGCCCATTTTTTGATTGGGGTGTTTGTTTTTTTAATATTGAGCCACATGTGTTGTTTATATATTTTGGAGATAAATCCTTTGTCCATTGATTTGTTTGCAAACATTTTCTCCCATTCTGAGGGTTTTCTTTTCATCTTGTTTGTAGACTCCTGTGCTTTGCAAAATCTTTTAAGTTTCATTAGGTCTCATTTGTTTATTTTTGTTTTTATTTCCATTACTCTAGGAGGTGGATCAAAAAAGATCTTGCTGTGATTTATGTCAAAGAGTGTTCTTCCTACGTTTTCGTCTAAGAGTTTTATAGTGTCCAGTCTTAACATTTAGGTCTCTAATCCATTTTGAGTTTATTTTTGTGTATGGTGTTAGGGAGTGTTCTAATTTCATTCTTTTACATGTAGCTGTCCAGTTTTCCCAGCACCACTTATTGAAGAGACTGTCTTTTCTCCATTGTATATCCTTGCCTCCTTTGTCATAGATAAGTTGACCATAGGTGCGTGGGTTTATCTCTGGGCTTTCTATCCTGTTCTATTGACTCTATTTCTGTTTTTGTGCCAGTACCATACTGTCTTGATTACTATAGCTTTGAAGTATAGTCTGAAGTCAGGGAGTCTGATTCCGCCAGATCCGTTTTTTTCACTCAAGACTGCTTTGGCTATTCAGGGTCTTTTGTGTCTTCATACAAATTTTAAGAATTTGTGTTCTAGTTTTGTAAGAAATGCCACTGGTAATTTGATAGGGATTGCATTGAATCTGTAGATTGCTTTGGGTAGTATAGTCATTTTCACAATATTGATTCTTCCAATCCAAGAACATGGTATATCTCTCCATCTGTTTGTGTCATCTTTGATTTCTTTCATCAGTGTCTTATAGTTTTCTGAGTACAGGTCTTTTGTCTCTTTAGGTAGGTTTATTCCTAGGTATTTTATTCTTTTTGTTGCAATGGTGAATAGGATTGTTTCCTTAATTTCTCTTTCTGATCTTTTGTTGTTAGTGTACAGGAATGCAAGAGATTTCTGTGCATTAATTTTGTATCCTGCAACTTTACCAAATTCATTGATTAGCTCTGGTAGTTTTCTGGTGGCATCTTTAGGATTCTCTATGTACAGTATCATGTCATCTGCAAACAGTGACAGTTTTGCTTCTTCCTTTCTGATTTGTATTCCTTTTATTTCTTTTTCTTCTCTGATTGCTGCAGCTAGGACGTTGAATAATAGTGGCGAGAGTGGACATCCATGTCTTGTTCCTGATCTTAGAGGAAATGCTTTCAGTTTTTCACCATTGAGAATGATGTTTGCTGTGGGTTTCTCATATATGGCCTTTATTATGTTGAGGTAGGTTCCCTCTATGCCCACTTTGTGGAGAGTTTTTACCATAAAATGGTGTTGAATTTTGTCAAAAGCTTTTTCTACATCTATTGAGATGATCATATGGTTTTTGTTCTTCAGTTTGTTAATATGGTGTATCACATTGATTGATTTGTGTATATTGAAGAATCCTTGCTTCCCTGAGATAAATCCCACTTGATCATGGTGTGTGATCCTTTCAATGTGTTGTTGGATTCTGATTGCTACTATTTTGTTGAGGATTTTTGCATCTGTATTCATCAGTGATATTGGTCTGTAATTTTTTCTTTTTGTAGTATCTTTGTCTGGATTTGGTATCAGGGTGATGGTGGCCTCACAGAATGAGTTTGGGAGTGTTCCTTCCTCTGCAATTTTTTGGAAGAGTTTGAGAAGGATGGGTGTTACCTTTTCTCTAAATGTTTGATAGAATTCACCTGTGAAGCCATGTGGTCCTGGACTTCTGTTTGCTGGAAGATTTTTTTTTTTTTTTTTTAATTTATTTGTCTGTGTTGGGTCTTCGTTTCTGTGCAAGGGCTTTCTCTAGTTGCGGCAAGTGGGGCCACTCTTCATCGCGGTGCGCGGGCCTCTCACTATCATGGCCTCTTGTTGTGGAGCACAGGCTCCAGATGCACAGGCTCAGTAGTTGTGGCTCAAGGGCCTAGTTGCTCCGTGGCATGTGGGATCTTCCCAGACCAGGGCTCTAACCCGTGTCCCCTGCATTAGCAGGCAGATTCTCAACCACTGTGCCACCAGGGAAGCCCAACTGCTGGAAGATTTTTAGTAGTTTCAATTTCATAACTTGTGATTGGTCTGTTCATATTTTCTATTTCTTCCTGGTTCAGTCTTGGAAGGTTTTATACCTTTCTAAGAATTTGTCCATTTCTTCCAGGTTGTCCATTTCATTGGCATAGAGTTGCTTGTAAGTTGTCTCTTATGATGCTTTGTATTTCTGCCGTTTCTATTGTAACTTCTCCCTTTTCATTTCTAATTTTATTTATTTATTTAATAAATTTATTTATTTTCTTTCTTTCTTTTTGGCTGCATTGGGTCTTCATTGCTGCGTGCGGGCTTTCTCTAGTTACACCGAGTGGGGGCTACTCTTCGTTGTGGTGTGCAGGCTTCTCATTGCAGTGGCTTCTCTTGATGCGGAGCATGGCCTCTAGGCACTCGGGCTTCCATAGTTGTGGCTTGTGGGCTCTAGAGCACAGGCTCAGTAGTTGTGGCACACGGGCTTAGTTGCTCCGCGGCATGTGAGATCTTCCCAGACCAGGGCTCGACCCCATGTCCTTTTCATTGGCAGGTGGATTCCTAACCACTGCACCACCAGGGAAGTCCCTCTAATTTTATTGATTTGAGTCCTCTCTCTCTTTTTCTTGATGAGTCTGGCTAAAGGTTTATCAGTTTTGTTTACCTTCTCAAAGAACCAGCTTTTAGTTTTATTGATCTTTGCTATTGTTTTCTTTGTTTCTATTTCATTCATTTCTGCTCTCATCTTTATTTCTTTCCTTCTACTAACTTTGGGTTTTGTTTGTTCTTCTTTCTCTAGTTCCTTTAAGTGTAAGGTTAGATTGTTTATTTGAGATTTTTCTTGTTTCTTGAGGTAGGCTTGTATTGCTATAAACTTCCCTCTTAGAAATCCTTTTGCTGCATCCCATAGGTTTTGGGTCATCGTGTTTTTGTTTTAATTTGTCTCTAGGTATTTTTTGATTTCCTGTTTGATTTCCTCAGTGATCCCTTGGTTATTTAGTAATGTATTGTGTAGCCTCCACGTGTTTGTGGTTTTTACGTTTTGTTCCCTGTAATTGATTTCTAATCTCATAGCGCTGTGGTTGGAAAAGATGCTTGATATGATTTCAATTTTCTTAAATTTACTGAGGCTTGATTTGTGACCCAAGATGTGATCTATCCTGGAGAATGTTCCATGTGCACTTGAGAAGAAACTGTAATCTGCTGTTCTTGGATGGAATGTCCTATAAATATCAATTTAAATCTATCTGGTCTATTGTGTCATTTAAAGCTTCTGTTTCCTTATTAATTTTCTGTCGGGATGATCTGTCCATTGGTGTAAGTGAGGTGTTAAAGTCCCCCACTATTACTGTGTTACTGTTGATTTCCTCTTTTATAGCTGTTAGCAGTTACCTTATGTATTAAGGTGCTCCTATGTTGGGTGCATATATATTTATAATTGTTATATCTTCTTCTTGGATTGATCCCTTGATCATTATGTAGTGTCCTTCCTTGTCTCTTGTAACATTCTTTATTTTTTAAAAATTTATTTAGTTATTTATTTTTGGGTGTGTTGGGTCTTCGTTTCTGTGCGAGGGCTTTTCTCTAGTTGCGGCGAGCGGGGGCCACTCTTCATCACGGTGCACGGGCCTCTCACTGTCGCAGCCTCTCCCATTGCAGAGCACAGGCTCCAGACACGCAGGCTCAGTACATTCTTTATTTTAAAGTCTATTATATCTGATATGAGTATTGCTACTCCAGCTTTCTTTTAATTTCAATTTGCATGGAATATCTTTTTCCATCCCCTCACTTTCAGTCTGTATGTGTCCCTAGGTCTGAAGTGGGTCTTTTGTAGACAGCATATATATGGGTATTGTTTTTGTATCCATTCAGCAAGCCTGTGTCTTTTGGTTGGAGCATTTAATCCATTCACGTTTAAGGCAATTATCCATATGTTTGTTCCTATTACCATTTTCTTAATTGTTATGGGTTTGTTTTTGTAGATCCTTTTCTTCTCTTGTGTTTCCCACTTACAGAAGTTCCTTTAGCATTTTTTGTAGAGCTGGTTTGATGGTGCTGAATTCTCTTAGCTTTTGCTTGTCTGTAAAATTTTTGATTTCTCTGTCGAATCTGAATGAGATGCTTGCCAGGCAGAGCAATCTTGGTTGTAGGTTCTTCCCTTTCATCACTTTAAATATATCGTGCCACTCCCTTCTGACTTGTAGAGTTTCTGCTGAGAAATCAGCTGTTAACCTTATAGGAGTTCCCTTGTATGTTATGTATCGTTTTTCCCTGTTGCTTTCAATAATTTTTCTTTGTCTTTAATTTTTGTCAATTTGATTACTGTGTGTCTTGGCGTGTTTCTCCTTGGGTTTATCCTGCCTGGGACTCTGTGCTTCCTGGAGTTGGGTGGCTGTTTCCTTTCCCATGTTAAGGAAGTTTTTGACTATAATCTCTTCAAATATTTTCTCTGGTCCTTTCTCTCTCTCTTCACCTTCTGGGACCCCTATAATGCGAATGTTGTTGTGTTTAATGTTGTCCCAGAGGTCTCTTAGGCTGTCTTCATTTCTTTTCATTCTTTTTTCTTTATTCTGTTTCACGGCCTTGAATTCCACCATTCTGTCTTCCAGGTTACTTTATCCGTTCTTCTGCCTCAGTTATTCTGCTATTGATTCCTTCTAGTATAGTTTTTCATTTCAGTTATTGTATTGTTAATCTCTGTTTGTTTGTTCTTTAATTCTTCTAGGTCTTTGTTAAACATTTCTTGCATCTTCTCAATTTTGCCTCCATTTTTATTCCGAGGTCCTGGATCATTTTCACTATCATTATTCAGAATTCTTTTTCTGGAAGGTTGCCTATCTCCACTTCATTTAATTGTTTTTCTGGGGTTTTATCTTGTTTTTTCATCTAGTACATAGTGCTCTGCCTTTTCATTTTGTGTATCTTTCTGTGAGTGTCCCATTTAGGTTTCCTCCATGTCCTTTCATGACTTGGTAACTCATTTCTTTTCAGTGCTGAATAGTGTTTCTTTGTATGGACCACAGTTTATTTATCCATTCACCTACTGAAGGACATCTTGATTACTTTTGGGCAATTAAGAATAAAGCTGCTATAGGAAGTTCCCTGGTGGTGCAATGATTAAGAATCTGCCTGGCAGTGCAGGGGGCACAGGTTCCAGCCCTGGTCTGGGAAGATCCCACATGCCATGGAGCAGCTAGGCCCGTGTGCCACAACTACTGGGCCTGCGCATCCCAACTACTGAAGCCTGTGAGTCTAGAGCCCGTGCTCTGCAACAAGAGAAGCCACCGCAATGAGAAGCCTGTGCACTGCAACAACGAGTAGCCCCTGCTCACCACAACTACAGAAAGCCCACACGCAGCAATGAAGACCCAACTTGGGGGAAAAAAGCTGCTGTAAACATTCATCTGAGGATTTTGTGTGGGCATAAGTTTTCAGCTGCTTTGGGTAAATACCAAGGAGCTCCATGCCAAACTATATGGTAAGAGTATGATGAGTTTTATAGGAAACTGCCAAACTCTTCCAAAGTGGCTGTACCATTTTGCATTCCCACCAGCATTGAATGAGAGTTTCTGTTGCTCCATGTCCTCGTCAGCATTTGGTATTGTCAGAGTTCTGGACTTTGGCTATTTCTAAAAGATATGTAGTGATACCTCGTTGTTTTAATTTGAAATTCCTAATAACAAATGATATTGAGCATCTTTTCATATGCTGTTTGCCATCTATATACCTTTTTTGTGAGGTGTCTGTTTATTGTTATATAAAGAAAAACAGAAGCAAAACAAGTTTATTAACCACATTTACGTGAACAACAATTTTTTGTCTTATTTTTTGGCTGCGCTGCACCACATGCAGGATCTTAGTTCCCCGACCAGGGATGGAACCCGTTCCTCTGCAGTGGAAGCATGGCGTCTTAAGCACTGGACCGCCAGGGAAGTCCCAACAGCAATTTTTTTAAACCACCTAAAATTTAGATGCTTCCAAAGAATTCAAATTAGGATTCATCATAGCATCACATCCTTCAGATTCATATTTTACTTGTTTATGTTAATGGTCAGTAAATTATTAAACTGTTTTTATATTTATTTATTTTATTTATTTATTTTATTTTTTGGCTGCATCAGGTCTTAGTTGCAGTACATGGGATCTTTCATTGCGGTGCATGGTCTTTCCTCTAGTTTTGGTGCATGGGCTCCAGAGTGCACGGCCTCTGTAGTTGTGGCATGAGGGTTCCAGAGTGCATAGGGTCTGTAGTTGAAGCATGCAGGCTCTCTAGTTGTGGTGCGAAGGCTCAGTAGTTGCAGCATGGGGTCAGTAGTTGTGGCATGTGGGCTTAGTTGCCCCATGGCATGTGGGATCTTAGCTCCCTGACCAGGGATTGAACTGGCATCGCCTGCATTTCAAGACTGATTCTTAACCACTGGACCACCAGGGAAGTCCCAGTCAATAAATTATTAAATAACAAATGGTTAATTCGAACTAGAGTTTAGGGGACATATAACTTTTGATGAAGTACAGACTACTTATCATGATTATATGCTAACAAATAAAATATTTCTGGCAGGATACACAGTCGTTGATAACAGAACTTAACTCCTGTATTATAGAGGATGGGGGAGTAAACAGAAGAATGAGGAAATAGCATTTTATGTATATGCACTTAAATCTACTCAAAATTTTCTAAACAAAAAGTCTAGGTTTTATAGTACACATTGAAAAAATAATCAGGAAAACACTGGTAAACCAAAACAAAAATGTGTGTGGGGATATGTATGAAATTAATCAATACATGCAAATTATAGAAAAATATTGGGAATTATAATAAAGAGAAATTACATAAATGAATTTAAATAATAACTAGATACATCATTTAAATGGGAGTGAGCATCACAAAGTTTGGGTAATTACAAAAGATCACAAAATATCTTTGAATCCTGGACCAGTTGTGGTCACATGTCTCATCCCCATTAAAAACTGCAGTCATTCATGAAAAAAATCTAGTCTGTGTCCTGTCTTTTTCGGAGTGATTTCTGTGGAAGGACACTTAGGGACTGAATCAAACACATCTTATTTTCAGGGGATGTGACAGGAAAATCCCCCCACCCCCACCCAGCTCTGTGGCTTGAATTTTGGAGGTCAGATCAGACCAAGTTATCACTGCTCAAAGAATGAGTGGGGCGAAATCGTTAGAAATCCTCACAGATCTGGAGCCAGTGGTGACTTTCAGGGAAACACTTAGACCTTAACACCATTATGCACCTTCATTATTACTTCCCTCTAAGCTTGGCAATCTTTCATTCATTCTTTTATCAAATGAAGTGTTTATTATTTTGAATGAGAGGTACCTTCTTTGCACTGATCCCAGTAATTTGCTGTAGACATAAAATTACTGATAAAATAAAGTGCATCCTGTTCCCCAGAACCACTAAGAAAGAAGATGGAGGTGTTCAGTTATATACTAATCACAGAAAGTTTACAGAGACTATTCAGAGTTCTCTGTAGTAACAGAACCGATGTATATACAGGGAGAGAGAGAGACTTAATTTATTATTTATTTATCTATTTATCTTTTCTCAGCGATAACAGTGGTGAGAGAGAGACATTTTAAGGAACTGGCTCACAAAATGGTGGTGGATGGCAAGTCCAAAACCTGCAGGGAAGGCTGGCAGGCTGGAGACCCTGGGAATAGCAGATGTTGCAGTCTGAAGACAGCTTATAGGCAGAGTTCCCTCTGTAAGTGTCTGTGTTCTAATCTCCTCCTATTATAGGGACATCAGTCATATTGGGTTAGGGCCCACCCTAATGAACTCACAGTAACTGAATTACCTCTTTAAAGACCCTGTCTCCAAATACAGGCTTATTCATAGGTCCTGGGGGTTAGGATTTAAACATATGAATTTGGTAGGGGGCATGGGAGGACACAACTCGGCCCATAATACTTCATACTCTGGCATCACTGAATTCATGTCGTTCTCACATAAAAAATACATTGACTCCAACCCACTTGCCCGCAAAGTCTTAACCCCTTGGATCATGCATTACATGCCCATCATATCTTCAACAAATAATCATCCAGCTACAGCCTTGATGTTCTCTCAGGAGCAGGCTTCCCCAGTTTTTACAAGAGAGATAGGCTTAGAAGTCCCCTAGTCTTCAAGTTCCTGTTCCTTTTTGCTTAACAATTCCTGCTTCAGTTTCTCTCTCTCCTCTTGCATGTACTGTGAACAGCAAGGAGAAACCAGGCCATGCCTTCAAGAGCTTGCTTAAAAATCTCATGTCAGTATCCAGGTTCATCACTAACAGGTTCTACTTTCCACAAAACATGAAAATGCAGTTTGGCCAAGTTCTTTGCCACTATAACAATGATTGCCTTTCCTCCCATTTCAAATAACATGTTCCCACATTTCTGTTTCAGCCCTCATCAAAAGCAGCTTTAATATTTATATTTCTAGCACTCTTCTGTTTATGATGATATATGTATATCTTTAAGATGATAGGAGCTTTTTCTACAGCTCTCCTTTTTTTCTCTCTGAGCCCTCTTCAGAATCACCTTTAGCTTTCATATTTCAATCAACAGTCTCTTCAGGGCAGTCTAGGCCTTTTCTAACATGTTCTTCAAAACTCCTTCAGCTCTGCGTATTACCCAGTTCCAAAGCCACTTGAGTATGTGTAGGTATTTGTCATAGTAGCACCCCTCTTCCTGGTGCCAAAGTCTGTACTAGTTGGTGTTCTTCAGAGAAACAGAATCAGTAGGGTGTGTGTGTGTGTGTGTGTGTGTGTGTGTGTGTGTGTGTGTGTGTACACAGTGTGGAGGCACAATTCCTTCTATCCTTGTCTGCACCCTTGTCATCTTACAATATATTGCATGTTTTATTTATTATTTGTTTTGTCTGATGTATATCTTTTTTGTTGCTAGTATTGGCTTAATAGAGACAGGTCCTTTACCAGATATTTTTCTTCCTGATACCTCTTACAGACACGAATAATGTTTGACACACATCAGATGCTTAACACATGCCTATTGAAGCAGTGAATAAAAGTATACCCATTTTGTTCATGTTCCTTTTTAAGATTCTGTAAGTTCTTCCTACTTCTCTCTTTTCTTCTTCTTCCAGGCTGCAGTAGTGCTCAGAAATCACAAATGAAAAATAATAATATTTTCTAGGTAAAACACTTGGGTTGGCGAGAAACACAGCCCATGAAGCCCATCCTTTGTCTTAGCTGTCTTCTGTCACTTTTTAGACTGTGTCTTGCCTATCAATTTTACCTGATCTTTTCCAGCCATTTCAGATATGTTATGGCCTGGGTTCCTGGCTTCTCCCCCTCCTCAATAAATTACTTAATCACTACTAATAGTTCTCAATAATTTGATCATTTTTAAATGTTTCTCTAAGATCATCTCAAGTCCCCATGCTCACACTGCCACTGCATTTACGTGTGAAATAAAAATTCCTTCCCAGCAAGTACATGACGTGATATTGTCCCAAACCTTTATTTACCGGGTAAAATGACCCCTGTGTACATGTGCAAAGATAGGAATTTGGAAATTTTTGGCTTACGGTGGTATTTATGCCATGACATTGAATGAGATCACTAATAAAATGTGTGCAGATTGTGAGGAGAGATGACTATTGATTAAACTCTCAGGAATTCCATTACTAAGTGGATGAGAGAAAATGAAGAATCAGCAAATTTAAGTTAAAAATGCAAAAGTTATCAATGATGTCAAGAGCTACTGAGAGGAAGTTTAACCAAAATCTTACGTATCACTGTTATGTTTAGGAGTTTGCTCATGACATTGGTTTTGTGAGGATAAAACTGCACATAGAATGAGTGAAGAATTACCTAAGAGTTGAGATAATAGAATAAGAGAGGGAAAACACTCTAAAAAAGTGGAGTTGTAGACACTTCCCTAGTGGTGCAGTGGTTTAGAATCCGCCTGCCAATGCAGGGGACACGGGTTCAATCCCTGGTCCAGGAAGATCCCAGGTGCTGCGGAATAACTAAGCCCATGTGCCACAACTACTGAGCCTGTGCTCTAGACCCTGCGAGCCACAACTACTGAGCCCACGTGCTGCAACTACTGAAGTCCGCACACTAGGGCCCGCGTGCCAAAACTACTGAGCCTGCCTGCCTAGAGCCCATGCTCCAAAACAAGAGAAGCCACAGCAATGAGAAGCCGGTGCACTGCAATGAAGAGCAGACCCCACTCGCCACAACTAGAGGGAAAGCCTGCGTGCGGCAACGAAGACCTAACGCAGCCAAAAAATAAATTTAAAAAAAACAGTGGAGTTGCAAAGGGTGTGAGAAATGGTAGAATCAGAAAATGTACTGGATACAAGAGTGAAGTGTAATTGTTTCAAGGTATCCAATATTTATCAAGTTATTTTTAAGAGATTCAAAGAGACTGAAGCGCATTGATGAGATTATCTTTCAAGAGATTTGATAAAACAGCTTGTCTTGGCCAAGAGCTTCTCCTTAGGGTGTCTCTGTAAAGGGTCTTTGAAGACAGTGGCAGTTTTGGAAGGAAATATTTTCTAGATGATATTGGATATAAACTTGTCCTTTGTCTTCACAGAGTGGGCAGGAGGAGTCGTCTTAGCCATTAAGCTTTGCCCCAGTATTTCAAGGTGGGTGGAACTCAGAGTGACATCCCCCAAGTGCATTGGATTCTGCTTTTTCCTCTGCTGGATACTGTAGCACTTGATAAATACCTTTAGTTGCTGTGAGTAAACTGGACCAAGAAAGAGGAAAAGCAACTGCAGAAAAAATTCATAGATACTGTTTTTCAGTCATTTCAGAAAGGTGTATTGCCTCACTACATGAATTCTTGTTGTTCTTCATTGACCTGATGTGTTACGGGCTCATGGTCTACCAGCAGCTCCATGGGTCTTTTCCCGCACAGACACAAGCAGAGAATCCAGTGCGTTCACAGCAGCAGCCTCTCCCCTAGACTTTCCCATGAGACCAAAGCACCATTCTTATCGTGCTGAGGAAAAAAGCCACGTTCACCATTCTCATTCTGGTGAATATGTTGTCTGCTTTTACCCTCTCTCTTTATTTTATCTTTTTGGATAACCCTGATTATGAACCCACACCATGGTCTAATGAACGCCTCTGAAAAGGTATTTTCAGGTTTCCCGACATTCATCCCTTAGTGCTCTTTGGCAGTGACACTCAGCTCTCTCAGTTTAGCTTTCCTGTTGGGCAAGGAAAACAAATATTCTGAGTGTAGCTCCTGGGCTATAAATTCTCTCTAGAACACCCTGCCGTTTATTTAATCAACTTTATATATTTGTATGCTCATGTTTTATGCCATTTCATCTTCCAGAAGATTTTGACTCAAAATTGATAACAGTGATAATAACTCTGCTTCATATTACAAGTAGAGTATAAAAACACGAAAGCTACTCATAATTATCCAAAAATAATTTTCTAAAATTATATAATGTTATTCACTACAGGTTCAGGGAATTTTATGATAATATAGAGAATGTTCAAGATTTAGGAGTGTAGGTTATAACAGCACTTTAATTTAAACGTTAAACTTTATGTTGACACTTAAAAGACTTATTTGAATTTACAAAGCTTAGTGGGGAAAATAGATGTTTCATTTGGAGAGCAAAAGACCTGGGAATACTTTTGAGCTGTAAAGTCATATATGGAATTCAAAGACTGAAGGAAGATCGATGTGTTTGTGGTATAGTGTGCGATGGGAAGAGTGATAAGAAAAGAAGCAGAGGAAGCAGGTGAAGGCTTTTTTTGCCAGGTATCAGAGGATATCTCAGTGATGAGAATGATCCGAACTTTTTGTAGGGAAGATGATGAGTTTATGGGGGATTAGTCAGGTGGGATAATAATCAGTGTTGTATATGGTAACAAGTGTAAGTATTCAATTCAAATAAATTTACTTTATTAAACTCTACATTTTAGCATCATTTAATATTTGTTTTAATTGAAAACTTTGTGTTTGTTTGAAGTAGTTCTTAGAAGTGATGCATTTACAGTATTTAATAGGCATATTTTGGAAATTATGCTTTTATGAAAGTGAATTTTAGAAATTGTGATCTATTGGCAATTGAAGGATACTTTTAAAAGTTGAATGCTCTTTTCCTCTTTATTACCCAACAGTAGTAAGTTATTTGCCTTTTATTACCACTAACATTTATTAACATAATACCTGTCAAACGTTGAAGCACTAACTCACAAAGGGACTGTATTTGGACATAGGGCATTTATAGAGGTAAATAAAGATAAGTGAGGTTATAAGAGTGTGGCTGTATTCCATTAAGACTGGTTTTCTTCTGTTGACAAAAACTCAATTAACAATCAAGAAGAAAAAAGTGAATTTTATTCAATTAAACTGAGGTTTATAACCTGGGAGACAGAGTCTCAGAATGTCTGAGATCTGTTCTGCCTGTTGGAAGTTGAAGGCACAACGATATACATTTATGAGACAAAGGATCATACAACAAAATGACATGCTGACATTTTATACAAAGTTCATAGGCCAAGTAAGCATGTACAAAGCAGTCAGTGAGTCACCATAACCCCCAATAGAGTTGGGAAAGAATGCTAATCTTTTAAGAAGTTACATTGCTAGCATCAGAAGAAAGGGAAAAAAAATTGATCTTTACAGTCAAGAAAGCATTCCCATCTTTGAGGAAGACTAGTTAGTGTGTAATGCAGATGCACACTGCACATTAACGAGGTAGAGAGGCCAAAGCAGAAAATTTTTATGTTTAAATTTTCTTGTCCTGCCTTGAAATATAAATTTCATTGCATCACTCATAAGATGAGGGATAGACACCAGGAGTATGCACACGAGGAGAAAAGGCCATGTGAGGACAGAGCAAGAAGTTGGCTACCCAAAAGCCAAAACAGAGGCCTCAGGAAAAACTATACTTTTTGACACCTTCCTGTTAGACTTTTAGCATCCAGAACTGCAAGAAAATAAATTTCTGTTATTTAAGCCACCCAGTCTATACTCTTACTAAACCAGTTTCATTTGCCCGATGCACAGCAAGCCAAACGCTGAGACGCTGAGGTTTGCAGCAGAGAAACTGTTTATTCATAAGGCAGCCAAGCGAGGAGAAGCAAAGACAAATCTCAGATTCACCTCCCTAAAGGGGAGGGGCTAGGAATGTTTATGGGATAAAGCTGGGTGGGGGGGATGGGAATTGAAGATAAGAAAAGGTGATTGTTGTTCTGCACAGGTAAAAGTAAGCTACAGACATTTTCATGAGACACCTGTTCAGAAAATGGCAGCGTTAGCATGTTCTGAGGGTGGGCTGTTGGCCCTCTGACATCAAAAGGTCACTGAGCCGACATTTGCGCATGCCCAGATGGAGGGTCGGTGGTCTTAACCAGTTTTAACCAGCTCGAGCTCAAACTGGACACAGCTGACTCCCAAGTTCCTAAAACAACTTGGGCAAAGATCTTATTGTTTAGGCTATTTGCCGCTTGGGAGTACCTGCAAGTTTTTGTAAAAGCAAAGTGAGCTTGATCAGTGAAAGCAGGTTACAGTTTATAACTTATGACTACCCTAGGTTTCAATAGTATTCAAATGTTATGGCAGCCCTAGCAGACTAACACAATTCTCATTTAATATTTTCTCATCACCAAATAAATGAGCTCAACACCCAAGAAATATAGTTAGGCCTACAACACCACTTCTGCTGTCACAGTAAAGTCTGCCATCAGACAACTGAAGGAATTGGAGGACCAGTAGAAGCACCACCATTTGAAACCTTGCTAGCCTTTAATAAATGGGTTGATTTGTGTAACAAAATATATATATAGAGAGAGAGACAGGGGGAACACAATTGTAACAATTCTAAAAAGGCCACAAAATTAAAAATTAGCTTTTACACAATTTAGGACATTTAGTTTGGCAGTTCCTATTTTTCTTCCACTTCTGATGATCCTGTTGATTTTTGCTTCTACTCCTCAAAATGACTGATAACATAGGCAGGGGAACCGTTTTCTGTGGGAACCAGAGGCAGAGCTCCTGCTTGTCCATCCTCTTCAGGGCAGCCGAACATCGCACTACTTGCTTTTCTGTCATGGACCTGTATGGAGTCTTTTTTTCTTCTTCCTGACCAAACAAACTGAAACTTAAAAAACTGAATAACACTTCCGGCCACATGCATTTGAAGAGCAATTAACAA